>NC_081850.1:73697525-74298775 GCF_963259705.1 Myotis daubentonii | reverse complement strand
AGTAATTATACAGTTCAGGTAACTTCTTTCGTTTCTCAAGTAGTGTTTTCTGACTGTTAGATGTAAAGTGAATAGTGTTTAGAGTTCATATGCCCATCACAAAACCAAGTTGTTGTTCTTGAAGGTAATGTCCTCAAGGTTCATCCATGTTGAACTAGCACATTAAACTCTCAAATGAGACTGAAATCATCCTCTTTACACAAATTTAGCAAATTGCTACATAGTGTTGGAATGAATTTCACAGCTTGAGCCTGACAGAAGAAGCCCCTACATCCCTTATCAACCTTCTTTGTTTTCCCTGTGCTCCAGCCATATTGCACACGAGGTTTATTGAATATATGATTTGGTTTCTTATGTTACTGCTTTTGCTCATACTATTCTTTATGCCTGAAAAGCTCCTTATCTTTTTCTTTACTGGCCTACAAATTTTATTTATCTTTCAAGACTCATCTCAGATTCTTCCTCCAATTTTTCTTCTCCTTACCAGGTTAAGTGCTTTTACTTTGGGCTTTCATAATCCTAGGCTTTCCTTTATCAAAGCACTTAGTTATCTGTCTCTACTACCAGACTGTGAGCTCCTTTTGTGCAGGTTTAAGGGCATTTTTGTGTTTAGCTTGCTGCAGAGTAGATGCTCAGTGACTCTTTGAACAAATAAATTACACTGTTAATGAACGTTTGATAAAAAAGTGTCTGACAGTAAGTAACAAAAAACAAATCCCAAACCCACTAAAATGCCAGTTGATTTCCAGCCACAAGTTTTGGGCAGTGCAATCCTTGTTCCTATATAGGCCATATTCACTACCAATCTAGGAACTCTGTCTGATTCCTGTAAAGAAAAAGAAACTCCCTAAAAGGAAGAGAACTAACGATCGATCATTAAATACTACTCTGTATTGGGCATTAGGCAGTTTGGTATTTAAAACTCGTGTTTAGCTAAGTATTTTTTCCATTTTACAGTTGAGGCACCTGAAGCTCAGGGAATTTTAGTTAGAAATTTAGTAATGGAGTTTTGATTAAACCCATCTTGTCTTACTGTCTATATGTTTTTCTCCACATTTTGCTTTTTGTCCCAAATTAAGGATCTTATCTGGTCATCTGTTCACAAAGGATAACCATGAATTTCTAGGGACTATATTAAAGCAGTCCAAATGCCTTAAAATAATAATGTTAGTGATAATTTTGCTTTACCATTTACAAAGGGCTTTCACATTCATATGTGATAATCCAGAGAGGCCAGTCTTTTAAGATATTATATATTCTTTTAAAATACTTTAAAATATTAGCACAGAGGATCAGTACAATGGAAACTATAGTGGATTTTAGCAAACAATATATTTCTTCAACTTAGACTATCTATATATATATAAAAGGCTAATATGCTAAGTCTCCATCGACCATTCGCTATGACATGCACTGACCACGAGGGCGCAGACGCTCAATGCAGGAGTTGCTGTGATGCGCACTGGCCATTTATGGAGAAACAGCACCGTGGATGTGGCGCCCACAGAGCAACACTCAGCTTCCCCCAAGTGGGACACAGGCCACACCACCACCCTGGAGTGACACCCCACCAAATCACAACCAATGCTGCCGAGACCCCATGGCGCAAAATGTGGCCCACAGCCCAGCCCAGAAACGGTCGCTGTGGGTGCCAGGTAATGACATAGCAATGCCCGGCTTCCTCTCCCTAGCAACTAACCTTCTTGGAGTTTCTTCAGCTCAGGAACACAACTTGCTTTATACCCAGGTTGAAACATTTCACACTGTAACTAAATGTCTGTGAAGTGTTTTCCTGTGCCTCATCTCATTTGATCCTCACAGAAGTCCTGGAGAAGGTAGATAGGATACTTGGTAGAATCGTATTTTCTTTTCATTAGCTGGAAAACGGAGATTTAGAAAGCTTAGAAACTTGACCCGACTGAAAAAGTAAGAAATGGTGGACCTTAAAAAGGACTTCAGGTTTTCTTACTGCGCAGAATATAGTCAAACACTGCTGTAGTTAAATATTTTACCCTTTGTTCTCCCTGCGTGATCTACAATAATAATCTGCTTCATGTTGATATTTACTGCTGTGTTGCTGACAATTACCTGAAAGAGAAGTTGGGTGCTTCATTAGGCTGGAAAAAGTTTAGCTAAATCAGAAAGCAGGTCTAATTAAGCAAGTTTATATATATAAAAGGCTAAGTTGGCTTGCACATGCGTGATACATATAAAGCTCTCACTGGTGCCAATCGCACAATTCGATCTGTCATTGTCGGTCATAAATTTGGTTGACACGTCTATAATAGAGAGGGTGAATAGTGATATTAAAATATTCTAATTAATTTCCTTTCAATGTGCATAAATTCGTGCACCGGGCCTCTAGTATTGTTTATACTTAAGTAAATTTTAAAAATAGATTATATATTTCTTTCTACTTTTTCTGGAGACTTGAAGCCTAATAAATTAATGATATTGAGCTATTTTTTAAAGTTCCATGCATAATTTAGACTGTATACTTGCTGACACCCAGAAATCTATTTTCATCGTATGTATTATATTCTTGTGATCTTGGTAATCAGGCCATTTTAAAATTAGGAGCAGAAAAAAAAAATTATCTAGTGTCTAGCAGTTAAAATGTTTAAAAGGAAGAAAAAGCCCCACCATACCACAGAAATTCAAACTGGTATAGTGAAATGAGCCAGTCCCCAAGAAGAAGTCATCTGCATGTAAATCTGGACTCTGCTGTTTCCTAGCAGTTTTGACAATGGACAGGTCATTTCTTTCCAAACTTCAATGTCTCCATCAATAAAACAAAGGCTAATAATAGTGCTGGATTCTGAAACACATTAGGTATATGCAGGTATCAAAGTCTTTCAGCAGATGCAAAGCTTTCCTAGGAATCTGACCTTTCACACTGAGCTGATCAGCTTTCATTTCTGGAGCATGCAGTTACTGTGACAAATTCTCTTCTGTGTGGTACACATATTCTCAAACATCTGCAGGAAACCTGGGGAGTTATTTTCTGTTAAGGAGAAATCCACCTTTTAAGATTCAAATTAATAGGATTTACAGGAAAATTACAAGAAATGAAAATGATAGTAGTTTTATTAGTTATTCTGAGGGCAGTAAGAGGCTTTTTTCTTCCTGTCAATATTTGAATTCCTCTTGACTATAGGTACTTGGGTAAACATTACCGTGTACTATTAAGGGGCCATATCTGTTCAATTGGATTGTATTGACTTTGAGTTTTTTCATTCTCTTAGGAAATCTTGATTTTTGAGTTGATCACTCAGTACAGTGCCCTGAAAGGATTTTCTTTTTTAGCCATAGTCTGAAATATGTGCTATTTCAGCAATTAGGCAGGCAAATGTTACTTGATGTAAGAGGGCCAGATTGTGAAGAATATGAAAGGCAAGCTTTTTGAGTAAAGAACTCTTAAAGAATATATATTTCTTATACATGAAAGTATCTGAAATGAAGTTGTCATACAGGAAAGATTTGTTGGATAAATGATGGTTGTTGGGTATTTTCTTGCCTTCATACTATTTCTAGAATTTGCTATTACATATGGGATACCAAAAATATATATTCATATTTAATACTCTTTGTTCATTACTAAAATTGGAAAATAATTCAGATGTGAAAATACTGAGTTTTATCAATACAGTTTTTATGTAATTTTTCTCCCAAAGATGGGAGTGATTCTTGACTCATGTCATTGTTTCCAAGTGATGAAACTCATCCATGAGAGAGAGTGCTTTGTTTTGATTTGCTTTGCTTTTACTTTCGAGACTTTGGGAGCCTAATGTTAAACACTGTGTCCTGTTGGAAGGTTTTCAAGATTTCTATCAACTTCCTAGCATTTTTAGGGATGTCTAACTTGTTTTTCTAAGGAGATTCTTTTACTTTCTTATTCTTATTTCACTTTGAGTTTTCTTTTAAAAGTCTCTTTTTTTCTCATTATTTAACAAACAGAAACGATTATATTTGGATGCTAGCTAATTATGTCGAGCACATTCTCAGTGTTTGTGAGCTTTGGGTGAGGTAAGTGCTATCATTTCCTGTTAATGGAAGTGTAAATTGGTCAGACCAAAAAAAAATCAAAAATGTAGATAGTGATATAAATATGTTCACTACAGTATTATGTAATCCTAAATAATAAAAGTGTAATATGCAAATCAACTGATCGGTGAATGACAGGTCAGTGGGGGGCAGGGCCGATAAGGGTGGTGGACAATGAGCTGGCGGCAGCAGGCCAGCCAAGGCTTGTGCCAGTGGGCAGAGGGAGGGGACGGCAATGGAGGGGAGGCAGCAAGGACCAGCAGTGGCGGGGGGGCGGGGGGGAGGGGTGGCGCGCCAGCCAGTGCGATCCCCTGATCAGCTGCCCGGTCACCTCCCACAGAGGGAGGCCAATGGCAGTGGCGGGGTGATGGGGGCAGCGCTGTCCCCTGATTGCCTGCCTGGTCCCTACCACAGAGGGCCAGACTGGGGAGCAGGCCTAAGCCACAGTAGGACATCCCCTGAGGACTCAGGGACTGTGAGAGGGTGCAGGCCAGGCTGAGGGACCTTCCCCCCCCCCCCCCCCCCGCATGCATTTTCGTGCACAGGGCCTCTAGTAGAGAATAATTGGAAACTACCTGGATAACTACCAGGATTTGTTTTCAGATTAGTTTCAATGTGAGACTATAATATTTAGAGGAAAAACATGCGCTTTTTTGCCCTTCTTGATGACTATGGTAGACTTGAGATTCCAACTATTTTATATATATTTCTTTTATGCAATTTCTGGTTAAATTGGCTGAAATAGTAATACTACTAGAGATACGGTCCCCTATCCTTTCAGATCTGTGTGAGTACAGTGCAGTGATCTATTTCACCATTAACATCCCAACTTCAAAGTACAGTGTAGGGCAAAAGTAGGTTTGCAGTTGTTCGTATGGAAAATACAGTAATTAATAAATAATAATACAAGAATAAATTGCATTTCATGTACTCACAACTGTAAACTTACTCTTGCCCCACCTGTATTTTTCTCATTAATTCTTGCTATCTTGTGCTTAGCACAAACAGCCAGAAGCTTTTAATAACCAGAAGTAGCATTTCATCCTCTAGCAGCTCACAGGCCTTATACGACTTGAGAAATCATTGGGTCTGGCCCTGCTAAGGCATTAGGAGTAAGTTCATTAAATGGTTGGCTAAATATAGCAGCAGGCTAATTTTTAAGTTGATAATTTTGTATGGCCCGCAAGTGATGTTATAAATATCCAGCCCTTGGCAGAAAAAGAGGCTCCCCACCCCTGCTCTAACGCTTTTTATTCTGCTTAATTTGTAACACCTGAAACAAATATTTTAGATACACTTAAGTGTTTGAATCCTGTTATTTAAAAGAAAACTAGACTGATTCTCATACATGCATATGAAAGGATATATAATAGTAATACATATCTGCTATTTGTAAAATTATAGCTACTATTTGTCAGGTGTCTGTGGTGTTTCAGACACTATGCTAGACACTGACAAACATTATGTAATTTTCACAGCAGCTCTATGAAATGGTATTATGTTCCCCTTTTCCTAGAGAAGGTAGCTGAGGTTCAATGTGGCAAATTTGTCTAGGTTCGCACAGTGAGTGCTCAAACTGATAGTGAATTCAAGTCTGTGACTACAATGCTCAAGTACAAGACCTTTGTCATGTTAGCTATTATGTATCCAATGCCTTGGACAGGGCCTAGCATGTATTAAGAATTCAACAGTTATCCCCCTTGAATGAAGAACTGTATACCTAGAAGCTTTTAAGTGGCCAAGCAGAAGAAATTGTTCTGTTCTAGTAATATGGGATTATACAGAGAAGTAATCCTGACAAAATGTAATGCTATTAGAAAGCCAAATGGAAGTACTTATACTAAAATTTGGGTCATAGTAATACATGACCAGATTGAGATCCTCTTTTTGGATGTAACTGTCTAATTTGTTCTTAGTACATTTGCCAGATCTCTTTTCCACTTTGCTCTGATATTCAATGAAGCAGCAAGACACTTGATATTGAATCCTTTTGTGGAAAAAAGTCTGGGTAGAAATCCAAGTTCTATAAGTGTCAAAGAACTAGAATGGGAATTTTCTTGATTGGGACTTTTGGATGTTGGGAGCCTTAGGTTCTGTGGAGATAACGTTGTGCCATTGTGGTACATGAATATATTTTAGTCCATTGGTAACAGTAACTTCTTTATATAGTCCTATGACAACAAAGACTATATTCCAATTTGAAAAGAGATAAATATTTAGACACCTCATAGACATGTGTTCTGGTTTGTGAGATGAATTGCCATAAAAGCCCTGTTGTGACCCTAGTGTCTCCTCTTTATATTTATCATCTGTGACTCAAATATTCTTGACTGCTAAGAGCTAGCTGAGTCATGGGTTGAGTCTTAGCTAGCTGTTTAATCATGATGATTATAGCATGTACCATTAAAGGAAATGATAAATACCAAGAAGATAGTCTTAGGGAAGGGAGTAAAGGAAATATGTATCACATGGAATGTCATTCCATGCCCAGACCCCTTTTACTCGATCCCCTCTAGAAATTACCTTGTTCTTAAATATTCATCAAGAGGAGACTGAATTAGTGGCATACCGCACATCTGAGCAGTAGTCATTGTGAAACCAGCCTATGTATTTGAAGGTATTTCATTTCTTTAATGGCTTGAAATTCATTAAGATCTTGTAGTTCAGTACATATATTTCTTTGCTTGAATCAAATGGAACGAAGGGTGCACATTTTTCCATTATCTTATGAACTGTTAGTTCAGCTTCAACAGGATAGCAAGGCAGTTTCCCCAAATCACTGAAACTATTCTGAAAGTTTCTGAAGTCAGATTCCTACCCTTTTTAAGTGTTATGGCTTCTAGCCAGAATTATCCAAGTTTATGGCTTGTCAGCTCCATGGAGGCAGCTAATATATCTGTTTTGTCCATCACTCAACCTGGGTCTAGCACTGTGCTTGATACTTACTGAGAACTTAATATTTGTTGGATGAATGACTAGAAAAAGAGGGTTATCCTTGATCAGCATTCATTAAGAAGCCAGAAACAACTACTGAGGAAACCTTTTATGAGTTATTTATCATTGCTGATGGCATCCATGGAAATCCTTGCAATCAGATCTATCTATATGTCTATCTTGTCTATCTAATCTACCTGCTTAAGCAGTCCTGTAAAACATCTTATGGTAGCTAGGCTTTGCACAGACCGAAATTTAAATACCATGCAACAAATTGAAATTCCTCATCTCTAAGTGCTATTTGTCCTTTAGCCGCTAACATAATGTGTCTTTTGAACTACCACTGGTAACAATGACTAAGAAGTGACTTGTTAAAAGTCACTTAGTTAGATAGTAGCAGAGCTGAGATTTAGTATCATTTCTAATCCAGCCAGTTTTGGGGAGATAAATGCACGTTTCAGATTTCCCACCACACTGTCTCCCTTATAGTTCTGTTTGCTTTGGAAAATCTGCCTTACATACTCTGAAATGTTGTGTAGCATGTCCAACATTTTTGTTGTTGTTGTTGTTGTTGTTATTTTGCATCATAAAGAAACACCTAGTTTCTGTTGGCTTATTTTCAATTTTAAAATTGAGTGTACAGATGTAGTAGGAAAATGTTTTACCCAGAAATTCTTTCTAGGGCTTTGACTTTAGAAAACATGAATAGTCTCATACCTACAGGGTACTATTTTAATTTCTCAATCTTGGGCAATATTTTAGAATTTCATTGTTTTTGTTCTAATGACCAAGAATTAGTAGAAATCTTATCCCAAAAGAGTCTCTAGGAAATATTACTTCTTAATTTAAGAAAATGATTCTGTGCTTTTTATACTCAGTAGCATTAAATTAGTATCAGTATTAAATTGCACTTTATGATATTAAAATCTGATGTACCATCTCACTTTTTTTTTTCCATCTCACTTTTCAAATACTAATTTTTCCTGTATTCACTCAATCCATTATATGTTTCTAAGACTTGAAATTCTTTGTTCAGTGTTGACAGCCTTTATCTTTATGTGCTTATTTTAATTGAAATTTAAACAGGGGATGGTCTGTGCTATGTATCAGCCTGAAACTGTTCTCTTTCTTCTCAGATAGGGAACTGGGACCTCAAGCCCTTACTGTGTTTTCACAGAATTGGCATTTTCAGAGTGTTCTCCATGTGTCAGAAACAGTTCAAGATGTTTTATATATGTGATCCTTGAGCCTTAAAAGGACCTATCAGTAAGGCATTAATATTCATATTTTATGTATGAAGAGTTTGAGACAAAGAAAGGATTCCAACCCAATATCAACATGACCCTAAGACCCACATTTTTTGTCCTAGCAGGCATAGGATGGGTTGAGAATGGCATAAAAATTTAAGAACTTCATATCCATGTTTATTACATCCAGTCTATTTGATGGTTTATTTGGAGGTTAAGACATGTAATAATAATGGAAGTCACTTGCATTTTTATAAAAACTACTAAAGCCTTGAGGGACACCATTCATTGCATCTGGTCTTGACCATAAACAAAGTTTATAGGACTTGAAGTTCATGACGCATTGGATGTTTTGTTAGTCCATGACTGTTAGTATATCATAATCTAGGTTATTTAAGTGTTCCTTGGAAAAAAGCTTCAGTTCAATATTTCATTTAATGATTCAGTCTACAGCAGCGGTTCTCAACCTGTGGGTCGCGACCCCTTTTGGGGGTTGAACGACCCTTTCACAGGGGTCGCCTGAGACCATCGGAAAACACATATATAATTACATGTTGTTTTTGTGATTAGTCACTATGCTTTAATGATGTTCAATTTGTAACAATGAAAATACATCCTGCATATCAGATATTTACATTACGATTCATAACAGTAGCAAAATTACAGTTATGAAGTAGCAATGAAAATAATTTTATGATTGGGGGTCACCACAACATGAGGAACTGTATTAAAGGGTCGCAACATTAGGAAGGTTGAGAACCACTGTTCTACAGTTTTGTGCTTTGGTCCTCTCAACAAGAGAGAATAAGGCTTATCATTGCATTTCTAAAATGGCCTTTCGCATTTTCTTGGACAGGCATGAGGTTCCCAGTATTTGGAAACCGTTGCTTTGTATTCACAGGGTAGAGTTTACTTTGGTTTTAATAGATGTACATGGACAAGTCGATATAGACAGATTTATAATTCTATACAGTCAGTCCGACATACACAGGGATGCTATAAACAGGGGCGCGAGCCGGAGAGCGGGTGTGCAAAGTGGGCGCGGCGAGAGGCCGTGGCCATGCCGGGAGCTCCCTGGCTCTGCTCAACTCTTTTTGCACCGCAGCTCTGCACTGGAACCAGAAGGCCACCTCCTAGCCCAGAGCGGAGCAGAGGACCTGGGCCTGCAGGGAAGCTGGGGTGCTCAGAGACGAGCCCACCCCATCCTCTCGCTGCATCTGCAGCTCTGTAGCCTTTAAATAATTTTCCCAGGCGCCAGGCCGGCGAGTAGAATTTACTTTTTAGCTATAAAACATTGTCCGTCCATCAGAAACTTAAGCAGAGATCCATAAATATAAATGACTGAACACACAGGGACCATGCTGGTTATTTAAGCCAAGTATGACATGAGATTTTTCTGGCAAAGCCAGCTGCATGGGGCAACATGGTCACACACTGGCTAGGAAAAGCTGTCTAGCATACAAATATTTCCGTTTTATTCCAGTTGAATTACTGACATGGCTAGCATTAGTATTTTAGGATACTTGTTTATGAAGGCTATAGTGTTGAATAGTATCTGTCTGTCGATAAGGAGTTATATCATGAAGTGTAGGGGGAAAAATAATAAGTTACCCTTTTTTAAATCTCTACTGCATTACCATCACCTTACTAGATGCTTTATATATCTTATTGTGAGTCCTTCCATACATCGGGTAGCTACTTCCCCATTTTGCAGATAAGGACACTAAATCTCAGAGAGGTAAATTCATTTGTCTGATATCATCTAGCTAGTAAAATAGATAGTGGTAATCAAACTCAGGTCTGACTGACTTGAAAGGCCCTTGCTCTTTGCTATTCCATATTGTCCATGACAATGATTCTGTAAAGGACACTAGGGAATTGTGTTTATGAAGAACTTTTTGACACTAAGTTAATGCCATTCTGGAGCATTTTAATGTTGGCTGCTACTACTACTTATCTGTCTCTACTGTCTTAATAGTCTTAATAATCTCTCTATTGTAGATCAAGGGAAAAAAATGACACCTTGGATTTCAAGATGTTTTTGTTTTTTGTTTTTTAAAGACATTTCTCAAGTATCATGATGCTTGTGTGGTATTTTTTTACTTAGAGGTTAATTTCTTTCACGTCCAGCTGGGTGTGTGGTGAGGACAGGTGTTCTGGATGTGAGCATTGTCTAGATTGGTGCTGTCCAATAGAACTTTCTGTGGTAATGGAAGTGTCCTACATCTGTGCTGTCCAGTATTATAGACACTAGTAACATAGGGCTATTGAGTGCTTGAATTGTGGCTAGTGTGACTTGAGGAACTGGATTTTTTATTTTATTTAATTTTGGTTAATTTAAATAAAAATAGCCACATGTGGTTGGTGGCTATTATAGTAGACAGCAATGCAGTTTGAGGTCATAACTGATGCTTGTGTTTATGAGTAATGGTAGAATTTGAGAAAAATCCAATAATTCGTAGTTGAAAAGTTGCTGATTTGTTTTTCAGCAACATAAAATTTGGCATGTGTTCAACTGAAAGCCATGGAACCAAATAGAGTAGAACAATTAATATTTCCAAAGCATTTTTGATCATTGATGATCTCATTTGGTGAGTATTTCAGGTATGCTATTGTTTAGGACGTATTTGCTAACAGATCACAGAAGAGAACGAAATCATTTACCACTTCCTTGTGCAGGGTCTCCTGTTGAAATGGACACCAGTTTGGCCTGTTGGTGCTCAGGTTGTAGTAAAAGGGCCTGGACAGGAACCCATGTACTATTTTCTTCTGCTCATTGGTTGAGATTAGAGAATTCTCTCTCTCCCCTCACCTAGAATGTCCATTAATTTTATTTTTTATGTGTAAAGTGAGGGAAGTAGAGGCAATTCCTAAATTTATCCAGGGAGCTACACGAATTTAATAATCAACAAAGTAAAATGTAGTTTTCCTTTCTAATATTCTAAAATAAGTCCATAGGACTTTGATTTTAGTTCTTTGTTTTGGAAAATACAACCCACTCAAATGTTTTATGTGAGATTCATTTTTAAATTGATTTATATCTTCCAAAGAAACTTTTGATGGAAATAATAGGTGTCCTATGATATTTTTAAGAAAATATTATTTCTCTGGAGTCTTGATACATTTTGGTTTCATTTTGATTGTCTTATGAAATAATTTGTAAGAGATACACATTTTATTATGTGTCACTTGTGTTAAGTATATTTTTTCTCTGACATTTTATTTGTAAAATGCTCCCCTCTTTTCTATCAGAGTTCACAACTAATCAATCCTGAATGCTTTTGATTTTTCTGACTGTACCAGCACATTGAAGTTCCCTGTCGTGAGAAAAGAGAGCACATGGAACTCATGAATTTATGTACTCCAACAATAGAGCTTTTATGACATTGGAGGTGATTAAAAAAGCTAGAAGTAGCTCTCAAACATGGCATTGCTGTATTGCCCCCCCCCCCCTTTTTTGTATTCTCAGAGCTGCCAGTAGTGCATCGGGCCTGTAATTTCCTGTTCTCCGAATCCCCCATCTTTCTGCAGCTCCAAGCTTTGTGTCCTACAGCCTGTGACTCTGTGCTAACAAATCGCTATTGTCCAGTGGGGCGAATGGTGGCTGGAACTAAAGAATTGCTGTCTGGTTTCTATTCAAATCCAGGTAGTGAGATATATGAATGGACTTTTCGAATCGTCATGTGAATAACGTCTGCTCAACATGAAGGCTCAGCCACGCTAGGAAATATTAACTCCTAGGCTAACCACTAACATCCTTTGTGGTAGGAGATAGAAAAATTCTTTAAGTATCATTTTATTCACACTTAATTTCCCATTTCATCACCCAAAAGTAGGGTTAGCCTTTCAGTTCTTTGGCTGCTACTTTTCTTCAAGTTTTAGTGTTTCTATTGATAATATGGAAGTTTAGGAAAATGCTAAGTTATTTCTCACTTAGAACACTACTATTTTCTGTCATAAGTTTTCCGCTTATATTTATTATGGCATAAAGTTATCTTTATAGCATACATGCAAAAATGAGAGAGAGCAAGCTGTTTTTTCCAAGAAACCAATCCTTTAAAATGCCTTCCAACCAATGAGGAGGAAAAATCCCCCCTTTTTTAGTGCATTCTGCTTATTCACATTTTTTTCTCCCAAAGTCCAAATTTATATAAAGAAAATATAAACAACTTCAAATGCAATATATTAACCAAACAAAACAAGACCCCTTCAAATTAGGAACCAACTTAAGCATCTGTAAGTATTGCAGAATCAGGATTTTAAAAAACTGATTTGGAAGCTAGGCTATAATTCATAATTTTCATTAATACTTGGAAAATTATTTTATCTTTCTCCTGTCTACATAAAAAATGTCCACAGGCTTGAAGAACCATGCTTTTTACATTCCTTCCGTATCACAGGTACTATGGGATGGAGAGCCTTTTATGTTTCTTTTTGTCTCAAACTCAGACAGCTTTGTAAGCAGTAGTGTGTAGATTACAAGAGTTAGACAAAAGCAGGCGCGACTGAGAAGAGTTGGGTTGGGGGGAGCTTGGGGCACTTCCTGTCACTCAACACATTCCAGATCACTAAAAAATTTCCACACCCTCAGCATTCCCTCTTGCCCACCCCAGATCCCAGTATTTTCTGATACCATATGTTGTGGTAGTTATCACACTCCTTTCTATCACCGGGCTCTGGCAAGACTGCTTCACAGGGGATGCATTCCTTTAGATTGCACAAAGCATAGCTGGGAAAATGGCTGGCAGTTTCAGAATCTAGTCACGATCGCACGCATGAGCACCTCACACATCCATGCCCCATTCCCCCCCTTCTCCCGCCCCTGCAGCTGGCTGACCTGTCTCACCCACTGCTGGCCTATCGAACGGCCAGGACTGTCTGGTTTTGGCTCATGCCTTTGTCCATGTCTGGCTTAGTTCCTCTCTGTCTATGCTTGCCTCTACCCCCAACGCCCCAGGCGGCACAAGTGTTTGGCCACACAAAACTACAGATAGAAAAGGTGGTAAAAACTTCAAACTTTGCTAGATTCTCCAACAGTTTATTCTTTTGTGAATTTCTCCCTTCATTAAATTCTGTTTTAAGAAAAAACAAATACAAAATTAATTATCTAAAGGCAAAGAATGCAAAGCAACCTTTGTGTTCCTTATAATAACTGACTTCATAACTCTCTCCAGCTGCGGTATGGGGTGTGTATAAAAAGCTTCTGTTCTGAGAACAAAGGAGCACGTGCAGAAATGAGACTAAAAAATCCACTGACAGTATTTCACTACACAAATTACTTAAAAGATTTTAGTTAAGCCTCTCAACAGATTCAATTTTAAAATGGTTTTTAGTAAAAAGAAAAAAAAAAAAAAGAAAGTGCTTACCCAGTAAAAGAACCGAAGTAGTCCTGAACTGTTACGTAAGACTTTTTACAGTTGGATCTTTGTCAAAAGGGGATGGGGGTGATGGGAGAAAAGCAGCAACAACAATCAAAAAAGTTCGAGCTGCTGTCGCTAGAGGACAACTTCTGTGTTTCCAGATAGGATTCTCGCTGTAGAAATGGAACTTCCAGCCAGCACAGCATCCTGTCCCAGTAGAGAAATGAGTTTGTCAGTAAAAAAAAATTAGATACTGGAACCCAGGCTAGACGAGGTATTGAACCGCGCCAGATTTCCTTACAGCCCTGTCTGCTCAGCTCGCATTGAACTATATATGACCCAGATGATGGACAGAAGCACATTCAGTCATGTGCACACTGGAAGAAAGCGGATTTGCTGGTCCCTGGCAGTGCAGGGGTTTGTCTTCTGATTGGGCTGTGCCCTGATCAGTGAAATGTGAAGCCCTCACCATTCAGAGGCCGTAATTCAGGACTGGCAGTTTGAGTGTCTGGCTGCCTCTAGTGACTGAGAGAGACTTTGAAGGTGTTGCTTTTGTTTGGTAGCATTACCCACCCAGAGGTTGCTTACACCTATGTGCGTGTCTTTCTGAAATGCAAGAAGACAGCCGACTTTGCCCGAAGCTGGCATTTTACTGTTGATGAACTTGACTCTAACTTAAACCAATTATTTGATTTGAGAATTTTTGTGATCCTAGCTAAGGCCCATGTCACACCCTTGCCTTGATTTTAATGAAATTGATAAGTTAAAAATAAAGATGGCATTTGACTTTGAAGCTTTCTGGATGATATAAAATTGCTCTTAATGAAAATTGGAGAAATGGGCAGCAGAGAAGTTAAGTTTTGGATTCTGGAGTCTTTGAACATACTAGGGTGAAGCTGTCACTCTTGTCCCAGTCCTCAGTTGGGATAAGAGTGAGGACTCCTGGGGGGAAGCTACCAAAGCATAGACCACATCACGCTGTGACATAGCCTTTAATCATGCATGACAGCCACAGTCTCCTCTCTTCAGTCCGTCTGAACTAGAGGTCCTTGGGATTTATTTCCCATCTTTCTGGGCCACTGGGACTGTCAGTTGTGACATTTTTGCTTAGTCTATGAAAGTTGCATTGTTTAATGCAAATTGACACTGTTTAGATGCTAAGGGGAGAGTGAAGACCAAAACAGAAGAGATTCTTATGAAGCTTGTATTCTAGTGAGGAGACAAAAATAAGTTAACAAAGTAGTGTGAAGTAAAAGAGGAAACTATGGTGAAGAAAATAAAATAGTGTAATGTGATTATGGAGAGTGCCTTAGGGGTGGGTGGGATGGGGGACTTTTTTTTTTCATGTTCATCTAATTTATTTTTAATTCTTTTTTCAATTATAGTTTACATTCAATATTATTTTGTATCAGTTTCAGGTATACAGCATAGTGGTTAGACAATCATGTGCTTTATAAAGTGTTTCTCTGATATTGCCAGTACCCACCTGGTACCATATATAATTTTATAATATTATTGACTATATTCTCTATGCTGTATTTTACATCCCTATGACTGTTTTGTAACTACCAATCTGTACTTCTCAATCCTTTCACTTCTTTCACCCAGTCTGATGGGGGACTTCTTTAATGAGGAAATAGGGAATGCTGCTCTGAGGAACTAAAATATACAGTGGAGAGCCAAATGATGAGAAGAATCCCGGCATACAAAGAGCTGGCTGGAGGAAGTGTGATCTGAGCAGTGGAACTCTGAGAGCTCCAAGATAGGATTGACCTTGGTGTGTCTGAGGACCGGAAGAGTATTATGGCCTAAAGTCAAATGAAGGCAGATAGGGGGTGAGGTTGGAGAGGTGGGAATGGGGCCTTATCGTGTAGGAACTTGTAAGCTGTGGTGAGAAATTTGCATTTTCCCCCATATGTATTTTTCCCCAAATTGGAAGGTTTTAAGCAGAAGAGTAACTTGTTCTGCAGGCCAAAGAAGTCCTTCTTGTCTATGTTTGGTTCCTGAGGCTTCCTGACACTGGAGTGCTTCCTAAGGTGGGGACTTTGTCAAGGCTTTCACATGGTAGTAGCCAGTTCTTGGTGTCCTAGCAGAGTGATATTTCTTTTAGAACAGTTCTGGGGATAATATTGGTTTCACTGCGTTTACCATCAGAGAAGGCTTATCCAAAAAAGAATGGCTTCTGGGTGATTCCACACATTGCTGTTGTCTGGATAGACTCTTACAGGCTGGTTCTTTATATTAATTTGAGATAAAATTCAGTTCTTAATTAGACTTGATCTTTCTGTGTCAATAATTGAGCAGGGCATGTCCTTGGCAGATGATGATGGCTGTTTCATTTATATGATGTACTTAAAATCGTACTGATGGGTATCTGAATTTGACAAGTAAAGAGGAACTGTCCCAGTATTCTTAAATAAGGTGGTATTCAGATATTCCGAGGAAATCTACATTAGGAGGGTTAATTGATAACATTTGGCCCATGTTATTTTATTTTTTCAAATTCTCAAATATTCCGAAAAATACAAAATAACCCTGCATACACCCAGCAGTCTTATTTTATAGATCAGTGGCTTTCAGGTTCTTTGACCATTATCAACTAATATAATAAGATATATTTTAACTTATACACATATTTGTATATGTATATATATCTATATATCAATATCTATATGTATGAAATCACTTTCATAAAATAGTACTTGTCCTTATTATAGGTAGTGTCATCTAATATTTTCTCTTTTTTTCTTACTTAAAAAAATATTATTTGCAAGTCACTAAATATAATTTACAACCCACTCACAGGACCACTTGAACTCTGAAAAGCACTATAAGTGAGAAAACTGAGACTTCGAGAGGGTATGTATGACCTGTCCAGTGTTCATAGCAAGGAAGTGGCAGAGCCAGGACTTGAAGCAAAGCATGATTCCAAAGCCGTTATTTTTTTCTACCACATTATATAGCTTCCAAGTGACACTAATCTCTAAAGAAACTGAATAAACAAAAAAGCCCCACCACAAATGATCTTTAATAGTAACTATATAAAATGTACATTTTCCAAGCAGAGGCTATATAGGAAGGGGCAGAAATATTCTTTCTCTGATCATTGCCTCTACATTTTACAAAGAGCGCTTGGCTGATTGGAGTTGTCTAACCATATCTTGGACAGAATACAGTTGATAGTACTCATTAGTTATGCTGGGAACTCACAGATTCCCAAGGCACTTGTATCTCATTACTTAGTCTAGCCCTGAGCTAATCCTGGCTTCTTAAAATAATAGCTGTGTAAGACCTAGCTTCTGTGTGTGAGAGTGTGGCTTCTCAAAAATGAGCTGTTGAAATGAAATGTGACGGGAGTCAGCACTGAGATATGGGAAAGGATGTCTAGGGTCTGAGTCCAGCCCTGCCAGGGAGTTGCCATATATCCCCTCTCATACATAGTGCACATCACCTTCCCCCGCCTCCCCAACATCATGCACCAGAATGGTACATTTTTACAATCGGTGAACATATACTGACACCCAAAATTCATAGTTTACAGTAGGGTTCATTCTTGGTGTTGTATATTCTTTGGACTTGGGCAATTGTCTCATGGTATCACATGGGTTTTTATGATGGAGATTTTGTTTGACTTCCTGAATATTGGAATTTAGAGAACATTATTTCGTGCAGACGACAGAGCAGAATATTCTTGGAAAATCCAAAGAACAGTCACTATATGTAGGTACCTCAGATCAGTTCTAGTGCTTTTCTGGCTTTGGTTAGTGCGCGAGAGCAGATGAGAAGCAGGGATGCAGTCTTGTTTGCTCAGGTGGCTTGGCTTCGGACAAGGACCATCAGAAAAATTGATCTTAGATTTCTTAGGATCCCTGTGTTTTAGAGACTAAGAAAGAGAGAAGGACCTACTTCGTCTGATGCCAGTGACTGCAAGGGCTTCGTGAACATATTTATATATCACTCAGTTTGCTTAGGCTCAAGTGAGAGCGTTCTAATTTACATTATAACCTGTAGTGTGTTGGAAAGAGCCCTAGGTTGTTTGAAATCAGGCATGTAGGAGTTCCTATATCAATAATCCTGTTTGGGTGAGATTTTGTATAGTCTTTGAAGTCTAACAGACTTGATTTGAGAAAGTTACCTAACCTCTCTTGAGTGTTTTTTTCTTGTGTGTACAGTGAGGAGAAAAGTATCCATATGGACATAGTTTTGAACATTGAGTGGAGTGAAGTATGTAAAACACCTTGCTCAGTACACTGTACGTATTTAATAAAATAAATAAACTGTAATAATACTAAATGTTTGTTATTCCCACCTTTAGGAAGAAGTCCATTGTTTAGCCTGGTATACGTCCTTTCCCTTGGCCTTCCTCAATATCCCTCAGTCTCCTCTCCTGCCACTCACCGTCATATGCCTTACTCTAGCTACACACAATTACTCATACTTTCAGAACAACCTGTGCTTTTATGGTGCTATATATTTGTATAAGCTACTGCTTTTGCCTAGACTGCACTTTTTATTTCCTCCCCCTTCTTTGCCTTTTGGGAACCTACTTCTTCAAACAGCTCTAATGCCACTTCTGATTGTGAAGTTTCCATTAGATCCTCTCCACCCCTCATAGATTTATCATTCCTGCCTGTGATTTCCCATCAGTACCTTGCTTGTGCTTTTCTCGTGGCCCTGTAAATATTTTCCTGGTCTGTCTCCCCCACAATTTCTAGAGGACAGTGACCCTTTCTTAGTGTTTTTCTAGAGTTCTGAGGCAGCATGGTGTGTTACTATATCTCTCTTGGGACTGCCCTTCCAGTTTGAGTTCTAGATGTGAAAAATATGATGGCAGATCTCTTTGTTTTAAACCTCTGTGAAGTATAGGCAGCCCACATGGAGGTTAATCTCATTGCTCAGATTTGGGCATCACCATGTGTGCAGTTCCTTTAATCCTTCTCTAGCTATGAAAATGGATTTAGCAGCTGGCATCCTCTTTTTTTCCTGTCTGGGGCAATTGGAGCTCTGTAGAATTTGGCTTGGAGGAGCAGGGACTTTGCCTCCTCAATTTAGGATGATCCTGGAGTATAGGACGGGATTTCGTTGAGGGCCTAGTATGGCTGTAGTATGGCCAGTGACATGATACCAGGGGCCCTGCTTATTAGACCAGGGATTACATTCATCCTCTGATTTAATTTCTGTGACACATTAAGTCTATGTTTTAGCCTACAGAACACTATAGAATTGGTGTCCTAATTCTTTCACCCTACTCCTTCCCTACCTTGTGATCTTCAAAATCACTACCTTTTAAGGCACAGCTATTCTTGGCTGACAGTCTTGCATTGGAAGCCACCACAGTACAGTGGAAAAGACAGCTCTGAGATATCCAAGTAAACAAGCAAGGATCATCACTGCAAAGAAACTGGGAACAATGGTATGAGTTGGGATTGGTGATAGGTGATTTGCTCCTGGGACTTGTTGGCATTTCTCTACAAAATGGGAGAGAGTTAGTTCTCAATGAACAGGAACAGAGTTGCATAATACATGAAGTATAATAACCAGTCTGAAGAGCAATAGTTATAATAACCATCGTTTTCTGAGAGCTACTTCTCCAGCCATGGGCAAACTACGGCCCGCGGGCCGGCCCGTTTGAAATGAATAAAACTAAAAAAAAAAAAAAAAAGACTGTACCTTTTTATGTAATGATGTTTACTTTGAATTTATATTAGTTCACACAAACACTCCATCCATGCTTTTGTTCTGGCCCTCCGGTCCAGTTTAAGAACCCATTGTGGCCCTCGAGTCAAAAAGTTTGCCCACCCCTGCTCTAGCCCAATGCTTGGTACTAGAACCCAGTCCTGATGGATCACATTTCATCTTTTTTATTTTTTTTAATTATGTTGAATAACTCTGGAAGGAAGAGTTCACAAAAAAGGGAAAACTTTAAAAAAAAAGGTCCTATGTTGAAGCAGTAATTCCAGATCACACATGACCTTTCTGTTATAAGCCTGCTAGGAGCAGCACTTTGCAGATTTGGGGAGAGTTCACAAGTCTACAGAATTCTAAACCCTTGTCCTAGTTCAAAAAAAGTAGTAACTGCTGGAATTGAATAGATTTTAGTTTTTCATCTTTATGGGAGGAAGGGCCAAAAGACTTGCAATGATCTTTGGGGAGAGATTCTTAGCCCCATTTTCCCTACAATGTATGCATCTGACAGCTGGCCCATCATTCTATTTTTAGGCATAATTTATGGGATTACAGAGTGGCTTCATTTCTTTTAAAGCTATATTGCAGAAATGCAAGCTGTGTAGAAATGGTTTTGCTTTGTAGCAGTTTGGAGAGGCTATTTAGTACATATATTTAAATTTATTTATCAACTGATACAGATTCTGTTATCCAGAGATTTCATCTTAAAGTCAACTTCCAGTTGTGACTGTATTCTAGCTAATTTGGGAAAGAAATGCCAACATGGAAATGCTGGAAGTGGAGATTATTTTTACCACTTTGTATCATATCACTAATCTTCATTCCCTTCTCCCTGGGTCATATGAGGGACAATAGGCATCTTCCTTGTAGGACTTTAAAAACAATTCATAACAAGGATTTATTAAGCACATACTGCCATTTATTGAACACCACCTATATTCCAGGAACTGAACTTGCCTGATATATTCATTTACTTTTATGCTCCAATAACTATGAAAGGTAAGAGATGGTATCTCCATTTTGTACAAGAAAACTGAGGCTCCAAACAATTGAGTAACTTGCCCCAAGGACCAAAAGTATGAAATAGTAAAGCAAGAATTGGAACCCAGGTCTGTCTGATCTCAGAATCCATGCTCTTTTCCCTTATAATTGGCAGCCTCTACTAGATTTAAGAAGATGGCTCAATTCAGAAAGGTGCAATAATCTATACTAATAATAGAGAAATATGCAAATTGTCCAGGACATACACAGTTACAGTAAGGACAAGCAGGCTGCCTGGAGCGACAAGGCTGGCATGGGGGTTAGTGAGGGACGACCACACGACTGAACAGCAGGCTATGTGGGGCAACCAGGCTGGCAGGGGTGTTAATGAGGGGTGACCAAATGACTGAACAGCAGGCTGCATGGAGCGACCAGGCTGGCAGTGGGGGCGGGGGGGGGCAATTGGGGGTGACCAGGCTGGCAGGCAGAGGCAGTTAGGGATGATCAGGCTGGCGGGGAGCAGTTAGGGGCGATCAGGCAGGCAGGCAGGCGAGCAGTTAGGAGCCAATGGTCCCAGATTGTGAGAGGTATCCTGGATTGGAGAGGGTGCAGGTTGGGCTGAGGGGTCTCCTCCCGTGCATGAATTTTGTGCACCGGGCCACTAGTTAAAATATAATGGGGGGGTGTGTTTATATAGGTATTGTACTATACAATAGAATTCAATATAGCTGTGTATTCATAAGCACTTGTTTTGATTTAGAACTGTCATTTTGCAGGTTCTGTTACTTTCTTGATTATATGAATGAAAAAATGTAGAAAACATACTTTAGTACCTCAAGTGTTCATTTGGAAAAGGCTCCTGCTTTTAGTTTACAAAGTGTTTACAATTTAACAAATGATTTCTGAAATAAAGTTGCCCTAAAATGTGGAGGAAAATCGGTATCACTGGAGGCTCATCTTACCCATGCCAGTGAGACTACTTTATCTGGAACAACCATGCCAATGATTAGAACTTGGCAGGTATGACTTTACTCTTTAGATTGGAATGTGTAAGAAGTTCTAACTACAGAAGTGTTGATCCAACACTGTACACAGAACCATGTGTTCAGAGAACAGGAAAATATTCTTTCTCCCAGGAAATGGAGGATGTTAGGAGCAGGACAACTAAAGTGAGAAGCCTAACAAACAAGACCTTCATAGCTTTGGAAAATGGCCTTGAGAAAGGAAAAACACTTGGAGTCAGGTCTTAACTCTGCCACTTGGGATAAAATGGGTAATGAGACCTTCTTACAGAGTTATTCTGAAGTCATGGTTATAAGTGGATTTTCTAAATGATCAAGATGAAGGAGTATGTTTTGAAACTACTTGAATTGCAACATTTTGCCAGTGATGTAATTGCAACAGTAATTACATTTAAGTAACCTGCTGTCATACTTAGTTGTAAGAAAATACCTTCTCATCCATCTGGTTTTACTTGGCCTGTTTTAATGTAGTTTAAATTTAATTTATTTAATTAATTTGGCCTAGTAGAAAACAATTCTTGCTTCATTACTCATCATTCTTTAGGTTCTGGTTCCTGGTTGGTGGGCTCTGTACAACAGTACAAAATGCAGAATTAGTTTTTCCTTTAAAATGTACATACATTTGTGGCAGGAAGAATGTGAATTCGGGATGGATCCTGAAAACCATCTGAGATAGGAAAGGGGAAGCACTGTAGGAGACAGAGACCTTTTTTGGCCCGGCTTGGCTTGACTTGTCACTTGCTGTGGTGAGCAATGAGAGGATGTGCTGGCTTGTTAAAATGAAAAACAAAGTCCCCCCCACTCCATCCCCACAGATACACACACCATCTTTTCCCATCTACATTTAGTTTATTGGAACCACTACACTGTCTGTTGCTTTCCCTAAAAAAAAAAATCTTCTTGTGTTTGCGACGATGTGCTCTTTACACCCAATATTTTGCTATAATGGAACTGTTCACTTTAACATCCTGCTGAAAACCCCTTAGTTTGTGGATTTTCAAAGCCTGCTGCAGCCCTTGTTTTCTACCTTTTAAATTTTTTTACTATACCACATTGAGGAGTGAGTGGAAGAAGGGAAAGCGGTATATCATCATTCATCAACCCCACTTTAAAAAAAAAGGGTGGAGACATATTAATCTATCCTAGAGTCTCGGATGGGTTACCGGAGTCAGTCTGATCTCAGCTCTACCACATTCTAGTTGTGTGACCTATGCCAAAACATCTCATCTCTCTCAGAGCTCAATTTTGTCATTTGCAGAAATGGGAAACACTGTTTTTGTCTAAGTGGTAAGTGCTGAAAAAAAATTATGTGAAACAGTGCAGTGCTTAGCACACGTGAAGTGCTCAATACTGTTGTATTCTTTTCTTCCAAAAGCATTTTCTAAATAGGAGAATATTGATTATTGCATTTATCCAACAAACATGTATTAATCACTATATTGATGACTCCTATAAGGACAGCTTCTCAATCCTTTGTCCTTAAGCTCCATTTTATTATTATTGAGAAAAGCCTTTTAAGTTCCAGGAAACTGGCTTAAATATGACTTTGGGAGCATATCTATATATATAAAAGGCTAAGTGACTGACCAACTGACCGGCCGGTACATATGACATGCACTGGCAATCTATCTATCTATATATATAAAAGCCTAAGCGGCTGGCTGGTAGCTATAGTGTGCAATGACCACCAGGGGGCAGACACTCAATGCAGGAGTGGAAACCACAGGCATGGAAACATGGAACAGACTAATGAATCTTAGGGGGAAAGCGGGAAGGGGGAGGGCGGGAAGCGATTAACCAAAGATCTTATATGCATACTAGAGGCACCAGTGGGGTCCCTTGGCCTAGCCTGCACCCTCTCGCAATCAGAGACCCCTTGGGGGATGTTGGAGAGTCACTTTCAGCCCAATTGTCACAGGCCAGGCTGAGGGACCCATGCTTAGGCTTTTATGTATATATATATAGACTAGAGGCCCGGTGCACAGATTCGGGGATTGGCCGAAACCTGCAGGTCAGGCTGCGGGACCCCACTGGTGCACGAATATGTGCACCAGGCCTCTAGTTTAAAAATAAATGTTGACTCATGCATGCACAATAAATATATAAATCACTAGCGCCTATCACACGTGTGTGTTTCAATCTGTCATTGTTGATCTTGAATTTGGTTGACACTTATAAAGGAAGGGCAAATAGTGATACTAAAATATTTCTTCTAATTTTCCTTTCAGTGTGCACAAATCCATGCACCGGGCCACTAAGCTACACTAATAAAAGACAAACATGCAAATTGACCATACCTTCGCTATGCCTGAAGCCACACCCACCAGCCAATCAGAGTGACTATATGCAAATTAACCCAACCAAGATGGCGGCCGGCAGAACTGAAGCAAGCAGGAGGCTTGGTTGCCCCAATGACAGAGGAAGCCAAGCTTCCCGCCTGCCTCTGCCAGCTCTGAGCTCCACTCAAAGAAACAAAGTTTCAATTATAGAAGTTAAATAAACCCCAGATACCTGCTTTCAGCAGGCCATGGCCACAGAGCTGGAGCCTTGGGTTGCCCCTGGTGATGGAGGAAGCCAAGCTTCCCTCCCGCCTGCCCTGGCTGGCTCTGAGCTCCATTCCAGACTACAAAGTTTCAATTATAGAAGGTAAATAAATCCCAGAATAAAAAAAGAAAAAGAAAAACAAGAGGCTGGGAGCTTCTGTCGCCGGGGGGGTTGGCCAGCCTGAAAACGGCCCTCAGCCCTGCACCCAGACTGTCCAGGCACCCCAGTGGGGACCCCCCACCCTAAAGGGGGTGTGGCCAGCTGAAAACAGCCATCAGCCCCTCACCCAGCCTGGCCAAACCTCCATGGGGTAAGGGTCCCCACTGTGGGGGTCTTGACCAGCCTGCAAACAGCCATCAGCCCCTCACCCCGGCTGGCCAGGCACCCCAGTGGGGACCCCCACCCTGATCCGGGACACCCTTCAGGGCAAACCAGCTGGCCCCCACCCATGCATCAGGCCTCTATCCTACATAATAAAAGGGTAATATGCAAATTGACCCTAACAGGAGAATGACTGGGAATGACTGGTAACTATGACACACACTGACCATCAGGGGGCAGACGCTCAATGCAGGAGCTGCCCCCTGGTGGTCAGTGCGCTCCCACAGGGGGAGCTCTGCTCAGCCACAAGCCAGGCTGATGGCTGCCAGTACAGTGGTGGTGGTGGTGGGAGCCTCTCCCGCCTCCTCAGCAGCGCTAAGGATGTCCGACTGCAGCTTAGGTCTGCTCCCCCCTGGCAAGTGGACATCCTCCGAGGCCTCCCGGGCTGCCAGATGGATGTCTGACTGCCAGCTTAGGCCCAATCCCCCCCAGGGAGGAGGCCTAAGCCAGCAGGTGGTCATCCCCCAAGGGGTCCCAGACTGTGAGAGGGCACAGGCCAGGCTTAGGGACCCCCCAAGTACACAAATTTTTGTGCACCAGGCCTCTAGTATAATTTATAAATCAGGATCTGTCATGTAAAAAGAGCTCTGGAGATAAACCTCTGTGACATTTTTGTTCCTTAATTATTAGATCATAAGATGATCACTGTGAAATCTAAACAAAACAAGATTCTAGATGTATTAATGTATTAGTCGGAATTCTCCAGAGAAACAGAACCAATGTGTGTGTGGGTGTTTGTGTAGATGTAGATATGCACCCCTATGTTCATAGCAGCACAATTCACCATAGCTAAGATTTGGAAACAGCCTAAGTGCCCATCAGCAGATGAGTGGATTAGAAAACTGTGGTACATATACACAATGGAATACTATGCTGCGGTAAAAAAAAAAAGGAACTCTTGCCTTTTGCAACAGCATGGATGGAACTGGAGAGCATTATGCTAAGTGAAATAAGCCAGTCAGAGAAAGATAAATACCACATGATCTCACTCATTTGTGGATTATAGAGAACAACATAGACTGATGAAAAGGGACAGACCCAAAGACTGAGAAACAGCGATCAGGCTATCAATCCCCAGAAGGAAAGTAGGGGAGGGTGGGGGTAAGGGGAAGAGATCAACCGAAGGACTTGTATACATGTATATAAGCCAAACCAATGGACATGGACAACGGGGGGATGGGAGCATGAGTTTGTGTGTGGGGGGGAGGTTGGGGGTTAATGGGGAGGATGAGGACACATTTGTAATACCTTAACTAATAAAAAAAAAAAAGAAATTTTTAAATATATATATATTTTTTTAATTGATTTTTTTACAGAGAGTAAGGGGGAGAGATAGAGAGTTAAAAACATCGATGAGAGAGAAACATCAATCAGCTGCCTCCTGCATACCCCCTACTGGGGATGTACCTGCAACCAAGGTACATGCCCTTGACCAGAATTGAACCTGGGACCCTTCAGTCTGCAGGCCGACACTCTATTCACTGAGCCAAACTGGTTAGGGTGTAGATAAGAAATTTTTATAAGGAAATGACTCACATGATTATGGAAGTTGGCAAGTCCAGAATCTTCAGGGTGGACTAGCAGGCTGAAGACCCTAGAGAGCTGATATTTCAGTTCATGTCCAATCGCCATCCTCTGGAGAATTCTCTCTTGCTCAGGGAAGGCCAATCTTTATGTTCTATTCAGGCCTTCCACTGATTACATGAGGCCCACCCACATTATGGGGAGCAATCTGCTTTACTCAAAGTCCACCAATGTAGATGTTAATCTCATCCAAAAACATTTTCACAGAAACACTCAGAATAATGTTTGACCAAATATCTGGTCACCTAATGACCAGCCAGATTGGCACATAAAACTACACTGGGTTAAATGAAGGACACAAGACTTAGAGATTCTTATTAATATTGGTCATCATTTTGTTCCTCTTAATAACATGACTGCAGCTCTTTCAAAGTATTTTCACATACATTATCTCAGTTGATTACAGCAGCTCTTGTGAGGTTATCACAGTGGAGGTGTAACCCCATTTATTTGAAGAGAGTTCTAAGACTGAGACAGATTAGGAGACTGGCTCAAGGCCTCACAGCTAGTGAGTAGCAGAGCTACAATTTACCGAGATTCTGGAACTTTGAATCCAGGCATTTCCCCCTTGGCCATTCTCTTTGTGTCAGCTGGGAAATTTGGGAAATGGTTTTGAGAGCCTTGTGGCTTTTCTTCTTATAATTAATATCTTACTCTTCCTGGAACCATTTTGTGATAGAAAGTTAACAAAATATATATTGGCAGAACTTAAACATCTTTTCAGATGACTCTAATGATGCCCTGAGGAGAGAGGGAGGGAAGGAGGGAGGGAGGGAGGAAGGAAGGAAGGAAGGAAGGAAGGAAGGAAGGAAGGAAGGAAGGAAGGAAGGAAGGAAGGAAGGAAGGAAGGAAGGAAGGAAGGAGAAAGAGGGAAGGGAAGAGGGTGGGGGAGAAAGAAAGAGAGGAAGGGGGAGAGAAGTTGGGAGGGAGGTTGGTAGCAATAAAAAGAGTAATGTCAGAAAGTAATTAGAGCAGGACAAATGGATTGTGCTGCCATATTCAAGCCTGTTATTTCTGTAGGCAATGAGGAGGAAGGGCACTAATGCAATGTGACGGATCTGGAGCAAAACCCAGGGCACTGCGCAGACTGCAGGGACTCAACCAGTGGCAACTCTCAAATCCCAGGGTTTGACTGAACACTATTTGATATCTCAAAGAGTTGTTTCATGTTGTTCGAATAAACTATTGTGTCAGAGGACCTACTTCCTTGATTCCAGCTTTTGGAAAACTGCTTCATGGTCCTCTGCAGGTAGTCAGTGTGTTCTAGGATAACTCCCATCCCAGCATTCTTTCCCTTCACATCCCCAGGCTGGGCAGGGCCATGATGCCAACAGGGATTCAGAAGAGAAGATAACTAATATAAAACTTATTATTCAGAAAGAGAATGAAATAAAGAATTCTTATCAACTTTCAACTTGGTATTAGAAAATTGACCAAGAGAAAGGTAGAAGGCAATACTTTCACCTGTCTGAGAACGGGATGCTTTGATTTGTTAGCCTAGCTAACCTGTGACTGTGGTCCCAGTTTCCTTAACTGTCACAGCCCTCAAGAAAAAAAGAACGTTCATCATTTACCTGGAAATAAGTCTTCACAAGTAGTTTGACTCTCTTCCCTGTAAGTCACTGTACCTTTGAGTTGTCTTATTGTTTGCTGCCACCACTACAGCATGGTAGTTAAGAGCTTGTGCTTTAGTACTGACATTCTTAGATTCGTATTCTAGCTCTGCCCTTTATGCTGTTTGACCTTGGGCAACTTACCTAACCTCTCTGAGCCTCAGTTTATCATTAAAATGAGGGTAAAAAGCTTACTTCTAGACTTCTTATGAGATTTTGGTAAGATAATACACATAAACCCATTTGGCACTGCTGCCAGGCACGAAGTAAAGGCCCAGTAAGGGTAGAAGTGTGGGGTGGAGAGGCTTAAGTTGTCTACCAAACAGCCTCAGTGGGGAGTTATACTTCTATTCTTCAAAACTCTGGTCTAAGCAGAGATAAGTGGTTTATCCCTCACGACCCTAACTTACAGCTGAGGTATGGCTAGAATTATAAAACCAGACTTTTAAAATGGAATACTCAGGGATAAGAAGGGGAAATTTAGGCAAATACTATAATTCTAAAAAGTGAACTCACAAGGTGTAGACCAGGGGTCCTCAAACTTTTTAAACAGGGGGCCAGTTCACTGTCCCTCAGACCATTGGAGGGCCGGACTATAGTTTAAAAAAAAAGCTATGAACAAATTCCTATGCACACTGCACATATCTTATTTTGAAGTAAAAAAAACAAAACGGGAACAAATACAATATTTGTATTTGCATGTGGCCCACGGGCCGTAGTTTGAGGACCCCTGGTGTAGACTATAGCTCTTGGTCACCTGAAGGAAAGCGCCTTTCCTTCCTAGCTCTTGGCTTGCCTGAGTTGCTGCCCACCACCCTGAAACCCTCTGACAATTTAGAACTCACCAAAGATAAATAAAATTGTGTGTTTTTTAATTATTATCATTGGCTTTAGAGAGAGAGGAAAGGAGGAGACAGGGGAAGAAACAGATGTGAGAGAGAAACATGGACCCATTGTCTCCGGGTCCGAACCTGCAACGTGGGCATGTGCCCTGAATCGGTGACCACTCTGCGCACGGGACGACGCTCAACCGAGTTACGCTAGCGAGGGCGAATTTTGGCACATTTTTCTGCCACATTGATTGAGTTAGTTGTATTTTGGAGCAGCGCTTTGGTTGCTTTACTTGCAAGTAGTGGCTACAGTCTAGTTATTATATAACTTTGAGCATCATTTTTATTCTCTTCAGAGGGCATGATCCTTACTCTGTCTACTTCACATGATGCTCATGAGGGTCAAATAGGGTAATGCAAGTGATAGTTCTTTTCTGAAGGCAAAGCATTATATGAGCATAAAATAATGCATGGTTAATAAACATCTTTTTCCCAACCTTTTTTTTTTTACAGATTCACTGAGGCATATTTTACTTATCATATAATTCACTCTGCACAATTCAGTGATGTTTAGTAAATTTATCCAAATTGTATAACCATCACCATAAATCAATTTTAGAACATTTTCATCATCCTGGTAAAATCCCTTGTCCCTTTACTGTTAATCCTATTCCAACTTCTACTCCAAGCAATCCTTAACCTACTGTCTCCATGGATTTGCCTTTTCTGGACATTTCATATACATGGAATCAAACAATATGTGTTCTTTGTGTCTTGTTTCTTTCATTTGGCATAATGGTTTTGAGGTTCGTCTCTGTCATAGCATAGATGAATAGTTGTTGTTTCTTTCTATTGCTGAATAGTATTCCATTGTATGAATATACTATACATTTTGTCTGTTCACCAGTTGATGGACAAGATAGGTGTTATTAGGAGTAATGCTGCTATGAACATTCACATACAAGCCTTTGTGTGGACATATGTTTTCATCTTTTTAGTATAAAAGATATATATTTTAACTATACAAGTAGTACATGCTTGTTCTGAAAGTTTCTTTTTATATACAAGTATAAAATTTGTAAATCAGTCACCTCCTTAATGACACTTCCCACAGATGGTGATGATAATAATAATGGTTACCATCATCTTCTGCATGGTCTGAGCATTGGCTGTATGCCACTCACTGTGTTACCATATATCTAGGGCAGCAATTCAATCCATTTATATATATGAATATATGAATGAAATAATCATTTGAAGTTGATACAGTTTTTCCCCATTTTATGGGGAAACTGAAATTTGAGGATTAAATATAAAGTTACACTTCTAGTAAGTGGTATAGCCATTATTTTTATGGTTACATTGAATGATTAGGCCAGGATTTGTTTAATTCATCTTTTGTTAGTGGACATTAGGTTGCTTTTATTTGTTCTCTGTTATGAACCTGGCTGCAGCAAGTGTACTTGTATAATAATTTGCTTGCTTCTGGCATTACTTTTACAGCATAAAATCCTAGAAGTGGAATTTCTATGTGAGAGGATTTGTACATTTTGGTGCTCTTAAACACCCCCTCCCCGCAACGTTCCCCCCACCCCCCCCCCCACACACACTGAAAAGTGGTAAATAAATACTAGTAATACCACTCCCTCAGATTTCTTCACCCCTGCAATCAGGATATAAGAAAGCATATTTTTCCACCCTCATCAATGCTGCATTATCTCTGATGAGGACTCTAATATCAATCATATAAATGTTCCAGAGAGGGGTAGTAGTGAGTTGCTTACCAGTGGTTTCCAGCCTTTTGACAGGTAAGGGTTTAGCATTTATCTAGGTTCTCAAGAGCTGCAGTATTGGAGTAGCCCAAGCTGTAGTGCAGATTAATTTAAGATGATTGAACTTGGTTGATGATCTAAAATGAACACTGAGACATTTCAGCTACAGTTGCTTCTTTCTTTCTTTCTTTCTTTCTTTCTTTCTTTCTTTCTTTCTTTCTTTCTTTCTTTCTTTCTTTCTTTCTTTCCTTCCTTCCTTCCTTCCTTCCTTCCTTCCTTCCTTCCTTCCTTCCTTCCTTCCTTTATTGGCCTATACCCTAACTCTCTGGTCCCCTGGTTATCTTTTGCCTCATTTCTGCCTACAGTATCTCTGCTTTGTGGCTAACTCAGTTTAAAGTGAAGTCAAGAAGAGGGGAAATGAGAACTTGGACATCTGTGATAGCTAAGTGTGCCTACTCTTTCCAATCCTTTCCTTCAACAAAAACAGCCAAAGTGAGGCCAAAACCCTAATGCTTTCCTTTTTTTAGTTACCCCCAGGGCGTGAGACTCCAGTCATCTCTGTTACTAGCAGGATATAGCATTGTATACTAGTACACCTGTTTAAGGGCAAGTAAATTTTTTATCATGATGCCAGTAAAAGAATCAAGGACACAAGAATATTTGATGTTGCTAATTTTTAGTTATGGGTGATCCCTAGTTGTCCTGCTTGAGCCAGGGCCTACCATACCTTCCAGATCTTGAGAGCCCTGGTTAGCACTGCCCAATGAGGATTTTTTGCCTTTGTCTTCTGACCATCCCTTTCTACTTTCCATGCTTGGAATCTTCATCATAAGGCCTTGGTCTGGTGGACGCTGCCCTCTGCTGGTGGACTGTAGGACAGCCACCACAGTTGGGCATGGGTCTGATCCCTAAGGGAACTGACTGACACGGATATATGGAGCCAGTCATAAAGCTTTCCATAGTCTCCAACTTCATGAACCAATCCTAAGACATCTTGCTATGAAAATAATTCTGCTGGCATTAGAAAATATACAAATACTGAGACTTTCATTATAACATTATCTATAGTGCCAAAATAATAAAACCTAGGTTTCTAGCACTTGGCCTTGTGCTTACAGCTGCTAAAATTTGCTATGCAAAAGACAACATGGAAGGATGAAAAGATCACAAAACAAAACCCAGGCAGAATATAGCAATTGCAGTCATGGGAGATATCTCTTATGGCTATTCTGGCATCCTCAAAACTAGTTGTCAAAGCTGGGATGATTTCCTTTGATACTTCATTGTATTGTTGGTAAAATAGTATATCCATACATTTCTTTAGTGTTGTTTATATTCTGTCTTTTCTCCTGAAACAACTGTGACACTTGAGTGGCCTGCTACAAATATTTCTGTGATGAGTGGTCCTCCTTCAGACCTGATTTCCTAGGACAGTAAGATGATGTCTTAGGTAACAACAGGCTAAAACGGGCACCCCAACTCTGACAGGAACTTCCTAAGCAGTCTCTTCACTTGAGGTTTCTCTTATAATAAAAGAGACCAGGTAGAATATAGACATTACTTTATGTGATTTGACAAGGATCTGACTTCCCTCCCTGTGTGAGTCTGCACTTCAAATGATGCCCAGTGGAATAGGTTATCTGATATTTCTGAGAATTTTCTTGTTGTAAAGAGCCTTGAGGAGGGAGAGGAGCCTTTTGCAAAATGGAAACTTCTGTTTTCTAATACGAAATACCACATTATACATTTGGGTGGGAATAATACCAGCTAAGTATTGACTCATATGTCTGGATCCTTTTCATTTAACAGGTAAATTACTTAGTTTTCAGTAGGGCCAGGGCTAGGGTGAGGCAAATGAGATACCCAAAGTGCAGAGTCACTCTTGGGGTCATATAAGTACTGGATCACCCTGTTTCTCAAACAGTCCCTGTGTTAGGCCCTGTACTCAACGCTGAGGAAAACATTCCTGGTGTGATAGGATAGATTGTTCATTATCCTTTCTCAGACTAAGCCTGGGCCTAGAGCAGTGGTTCTCAACCTTCTGGCACTTTAAATACAGTTCCTCATATTGTGACCCAACCATAAAATTATTTTCGTTGCTACTTCATAACTGTAATGTTGCTACTGTTATGAATCGTAATGTAAATATCTGATACACAGATGGTCTTAGACGACCCCTGTGAAAGGATGTTCGACCCCCAAAGGGGTCGCGACCCACAGGTTGAGAACCGCTGGCATAGAGCCTAGGGGCTCTGGGCTCTAGAAGTGGCTGCCTGGTTGAGCAGGTTTGGTCAGCCACTTGGCTTTCAGCTGTGGGCTTAGCACAAGAGGGAGTAGCCCTCTAATGAGTTAATCCTTGAAGTGTGTTTTGCACTTGAGATCTAAAAATTACTGCCAAAATGTGCTATCTACTTACCTGAAGATGACCCCCTACCCCAAGGATGTACTTTGCTGCCCCTTATTCCATTTTCATAAGGGTCTTAACACCAGAAGAAATGCCTGCATTGCTGTGCTGGAGATTCTGTCCAAATTGTTTGGGGGATGGTCAGGGAAGGCCCTTGCAGGTGACTAGGAATGCATTGCCTGCCTGTTACTACAGCCTGACATCACTTTAGGCACGTAGCAATGGAGAGAAGGGACTGGCTGAATGATTGGCTGACTAAAATCTAGAATGAGTCTTTTTTTTTTTTTTTATTGCTTAAAGTATTACAAAGGGTATTACATATGTATCCATTTTATCCCCCCGCCCTAGACAGTCCCCTAGCCTCCCCTATCACCCAGTGTCTTATGTCCATTGGTTATGCTTATATGCATGCATACAAGTCCTTTAGTTGATCTCTTACCCCCCTACCTCCTGCCCCCCAACCCTCCCCGGCCTTACCGCTGCAGTTTGACAATCTGTTTGAGGCAGCTCTGCCTCTGTATCTATTATTGTTCAAAAGTTTATAATGGTCTCTATTGTCCATGAATGAGTGAGATCATGTGGTATTTTTCCTTCATTGACTGGCTTATTTCACTTAGCATAATGCTCTCCAGTTCCATCCATGACGTTGCAAATGGTAAGAGTTCCTTCCTTTTTAGAGCAGCATAGTATTCCATCGTGTAGATGTACCACAGTTTTCTAATCCATTCATCTACTGATGGGCACTTAGGCTGTTTCCAGATCTTAGCTATGGTGAATTGTGCTGCTATGAACATAGGGGTGCATATATCCTTTCTGATTGGTGTTTCTGGTTTCTTGGGATATATTCCTAGAAGTGGGATCACAGGGTCAAATGGGAGTTCCATTTTCAGTTTTTTAAGGAAACTCCATACTGTCTTCCATAGTGGCTGCACCAGTCTGCATTCCCACCAGCAGTGCACAAGTGTTCCTTTTTCTCCACATCCTCTCCAGCACTTGTCGTTTGTTGATTTGTTGATGATAGCCAGTCTGACAGGTGTGAGATGGTACCTCATTGCTGTTTTGATTTGCATCTCTCGGATGATTAGTGACTTTGAGCATGTTTTCATATGTCTCTTGGCTTTCTGAATGTCCTCTTTTGAAAGGTGTCTATTTAGGTCCTTTGCCCATTTTTTGATTGGATTGTTTATCTTCCTTTTGTTAAGTTGTATGAGTTCCCTATAAATTTTGGAGATTAGGCCCTTATCAGATATGTCATTGGCAAATATGTTTTCCCACGCAGTGGGTTTTCTCGTTGTTTTGTTGATGGTTTCTTTTGCTGTGCAGAAGCTTTTTATTTTGAAGTAGTCCCATTTGTTCATTTTTTCTTTAGTTTCAAGTGCCCTAGGAGCTGTATCAGTGAAGAAATTGCTTCGGCATATGTCTGAGATTTTCTTGCCTTTGGATTCTTCTAGAATTTTTATGGTATCCTGTCGTACATTTAAGTCCTTTATCCATTTTGAGTTTATTTTTGTGTATGGTGTAAGTTGGTGATCTAGTTTCATTTTCTTGCATATATCTGTCCAATTTTCCCAACACCATTTATTGAAGAGACTATCTTGGCTGCATTGTATGTTCTTGCCTCCTTTGTCAAATATTAATTGAGCATATTGGTTCGGGCCGATTTCTGGGCTCTCTATTCTATTCCATTGATCTATATGCCTATTCTTGTGCCAGTACCAGGCAGTTTTGAGAACAGTGGCTTTGTAATACAACTTGATATCTGGTATTGAGATCCCACCTACTTTGTTCTTTTTCAGGATTGCTGCAGCTATTCGGGGTCTTCTTTTATTCCAGATGAATTTTTGGAAAGTTCGTTCTAGATCTCTGAAGTATGCTGTTGGTATTTTAATGGGAAGTGCGTTGAATTTATAGATTGCTTTGGGTAGTATGGACATTTTAATGATGTTGATTCTACCAATCCATGAACACGGTATGTTCTTCCATCTGTTTATGTCTTCCTCTATGTCTTTTTTCAATGTCCTGTAGTTTTCTGAGTAGAGGTCTTTTACCTCTTTAGTTAAGTTTATTCCTAGGTAGCTTAATTTTTTTGGTGCAATGGTAAACGGGATTGTTTTTATAATCTCTCTTTCTGAAAGTTCACTATTGGTGTATAGAAATGCCTCAGATTTCTTGGGGTTAATTTTGTATCCTGCTACCTTGCCAAATTCATGTATTAAGTCTAGTAGCTTTTTGATGGAATCTCTAGGGTTTTGTATGTATAATATCATGTCGTCTGCAAATAAGGACAGTTTTACTTCCTCTTTTCCAATTTGGATGCCTTTTATTTCTTCTTCTTGCCGAATTGCAATGGCTAACACTTCCAGTACTATGTTGAACAGGAGTGGTGAGAGGGGGCATCCCTGTCTTGTTCCTGTTCTTAGGGGAAATGGTGTTAGTTTTTGTCCGTTGAGTATGATGTTGGCTGTGGGCCTGTCATATATGGCTTTTATTATGTTGAGGTATGATCCTTCTACTCCCACCTTGCTGAGAGTTTTTATCAAAAATGGGTGTTGAATTTTGTCAAATGCTTTTTCTGCATCAATTGATATGACCATGTGGTTTTTTTCTTTCAATTTGTTTATGTGATGTATCACGTTTATTGATTTGCGGATATTGTACCATCCTTGCATCCCTGGGATAAATTAGAATGAGTCTTGCTAAGTGACCAGGTACAGTCTAAAAGTCTGGTGTCTTATCTCTTAATCATTTTCCCACTTCTCTAGTTTTCCTATATTAACGAACATTTGAGTTTCTTCCAGCTTTTAAAAATTGTAACATGTTTTAGTGACTGTCTTTATACATATATCTTTGTGAACATGTGTTAGTATTTCTGTAAGAAAGAGTAGTAAAAGTGGGGTCCTTGGGTCAAAGAGTGGAGAGTTTAAATGTTGATAGACACTGTAAGCTGTATTCAAGTTGTATATCAACCACCAACATTGTATAAGCATACCCATTTTCTCAAACCTCTCTAACACTGAAATATTCTCAGCTTTCTAAATTTTTTGCCAATTAGTTGGATGATAAATGGTGTATAATCATGAAGTCATCTTTACTTGGTCATATTCTTTGCTCATTGAGTTTGGTTGTCTTTTTGGATTTATAGGATTTCTTTATGCTTATAAATATTAATGGGTATGTTAGAGAGAGAGAGAGAGAGAGAGAGAGAGAGAGAGAGAGAGAGAAGGTGTCTTTGCCTTTCAGAAGTTAGACATTTATATAAATGCAGATGTGATAATCTTTTCCTTAATGATGTCTGAGTTTTATGTTATGCATAGAAAGACTTTTCCTTCCCCAATAGTAAAATATATATTCCTCTATGTTTTTATTCCAGTACTTTTCCAGTTCATTTTATTTTGTGTATGTGATTACTTCATGACATTTATATTTTATGAGCTGTCAGCACATTTTATAGCCAAAGAAAAAAGAATAAGTTTTTTTTAAAGCTTTTTCTTTTTCTTTTTTACTATATTTTATTGATTTTTACAGAGAGTAAGGGAGAGGGATAGAGAGCCAGAAACATCGATGAGAGAGAAACATAGATCAGCTGCCTCCTGCACACCCCCCACTGGGGATGTGCCCGCAACCAAGGCACATGCCCTTGACCAGAATCGAACACAGGACCCTTGAGTCCGCAGGCTGACGCTCTATCCACTGAGCCAAACCGGTTCTAGCAAGAATAAGTTTTTAATTCAGAAAAAAAAAACCCAAAAAACTAAAGCAGTATGCCCTTTAGGTGATGATTACTTTGGATTATAAACTTGGGACCAGACTGCCCTTCTTCTCTCTTTTCTGTCTTAATTGTATTTGTCCTTTTCTTAACTATGTGTTTTTTTTTAATATATTTTTATTGACTTCAGATAGGAAGGGAGAGGGAGAGATAGAAACATCAGTGATGAGAGAGAACCATTTATCAGCTGCCTCATGCACGCCCCCCACTGGAGATTGAACCCACAACCCGGTCATGTGCCCTTGACTGGAATTGAACCCGGGATTCTTCAGTCCGTAGGCCAACGCTCTATCCACTGAGCCAAACCCGCTAGGGCTTAATTATGGTTTTTAAAAAGTACCTGTTATTTTTACTAAAAATAATAACTATATGGCACCTCTGTTTATAAAAATGTTCCCACACATTCTGATTTGTTCCTCAGAATACTCCTGAGTTAGGACAGTAAGAGTAATTATCCTCATTTACAGGTGAAAAATTAAAGATTATTTAAGTAATAAGTGACAGGGGTTTTCTGACTTAAGTTATTCTAGCTACAGCTCTTTTTAGGTATCTAAATTCCAAGAACATTTGAATATTGACTATAATCAGTCTTCTATTCATCTCTTTAAAAAAGGTTTATGGTTCAGTATTTGCTTACAAGGTTTTGTGTGCTCTGGGGGAAAACCTTTAGGTCAGGGAAGAACTGGAGATTTTGGGGAAGATGTAATGTCTGAATTAGCTGAGAATTAAATAATTCATGGAAACTAGCCAGGCAGAAGGAGCAGTGCATGCAAAAGCACATTTGGAAACTTCAAATAGCACTGTTTGTTGAGAGCACTGGGACTAGGAGAAAGGAGAATGGAGAGGTTGGCAAGCGGCTCAATCAGGAAGGCCTTTGCAATCTTGGGAAGGTGCTTTATTCCTTCCTGACAGATTTTAAAGTGTCAAGGTTTTATTTGAGTTTTAGAAAGTAGCCAGAGTGGAGAATGGATTTGTGGGTATGTATTTGGGGGTGCCAGTGCGGGGGGGGGGGAGGGGAGGTGCAGGGGAGGACTAGACATATAGAAAAAAACAGTAACTAACAAGACAGACCTTTAAGGAAGCTCTTGAAATAAGCCAGATGAGAAATAATGGTGGCTGAGAATAGGACAGTAGAGATGAAAATAAGTGAGTTCAAGAAGATTTGTTTATTTTATTTTATGTTATTAGATTTTATATATACATCAAAGTACATAAAGTAGTATAATGAACCCATGTACCCAGTCTCAGTAACCATCATCCAGTGGCTAATTCTGTCTTACTAATTTCCACCCACTTCTTCCCCTTCCATGTTATTTTGAAACAAATTTCGGGTATCATCATTTCATCCATTCATATTCCAGTGTGTATCTCTAAAATACTTTTTTAATCTGTAGATTTCTCCTTCATCTTTTTTATTCCCTTCTAATTTAATTTAAGAGATTAGGTGATTTATCTTGTTGAATTTACCAGATTTTGCTGATTTCATCCTTGTGATGTAGGTGAATGTGTTCCTCTGAACTCTGAGTTCTTTTATTTTAGTTGTTGGATCTACAGGCCTGATCACCTTCAGGTTAAACTTTTTTGGCAAGACTGCTTTATGTGGGTGTTGTTATTCCATCAGAAGATAGGTACTGTTGTGTTCTCTCTTTCTATGTTAGTGGTTGATGACCAATATCTAGGATCTATTACTTCACAGTAATATTCTAATTCTAGTTATTTCTTATTCATCTGTTACCTTGAATAAAGAGAAAATTTTCCATTGCTGTTTATTACTCTGGTATATTTAATCTAGAAATGCAGAATACATACTTGATTCTTTCTCTTTATTTAAAATTTTCCAAAATGCTGTGTTGGATCCCTAGCATCCTTCAGTGGTGAGAAATTAATTTTTTTAGAGTTATTATTAACTCCTGGATTTAGACATTTGTATTTCAGTTCATTGTAATTGTTTTAAGGATACTCAAATTATCCCATCTGTGGTGAGAGAATGACTGATTGGACAGCTTTTGAGGGGATAGAAAAGATAGGAATAATGAGAGGTTGAATGTAGGTCAGAAAGGAGTAAAGACATTGGTGGAATATAATAAACAACATAAACTGATGAACAAAAACAGAACCAGAGTCATAGAAGCATTGAATAGACTGTCCAACCTATGAGGGAAGGCGGGGACTGAGGGGGTAAGAGATCAACCAAAGGACTTGTAAGCATGCATATGGGCACTATAACCAATGGACACAGATGGCGGGGGGGGGGGGGGGAGGTCAATGGGGGAAAAAGGAGACTTATGTAATACATTAAACAATAACGGACTTAAATAAAAAAAACTTGTTTAAAAAGGAAGGAGTGAAGAGAAAAGTCCCCGATTTTTGGCTTAGGTGTTTGAGGCTGTCACTGAAACAGGGAGCCTAGAGAGAGGAGCGGGTTTTAAAGGGAGGACATGTCTGGATATGTCTCAGGTGCTTAGATCCATTCTAGATGGAGATGCCCAGAAGGTAGCTAGATATCAAGATGTGAGGCTCAGGGGAGCAATTCATGACTCTAGGGCCCAGGATAGGGTCCTGTTACTATGTGTGGTTGACTCAGATTGGGTTTATGTGTGTTACATTTTATTTGATTAAAATCAATCCCTTTGCCAACTGAATCCACGTTCTACCTACCCCAAAGTAAGATTATTAAGCACGTTAGGCGTAATTGTGCCTATATTTAGAGAGTCAGGTTCAATTACTAGTAGAGTAGGAAGGACAGGGTTGGTTGCAGGTAGGATTGCTACTTGGCTGGTTTATAACCGGTCTTGTTGGTTTTCAGATTTATTAAACCCAAACCCTCAATTAGAGGAGAGCTCTGTGTATGTGTGGGATTTATAGAGTTGGAATTGAGGCTGTGTGAACTGGTTTTGGCTTTGCAGGAATGGCCCAGAGCAATCTTTTTGTGAATATCAGTATTTCTTAAAGATATCCTTTCCCTCCCCCACGATCCTGCTCTCTGAAGCAACTCCCTTCCTTTCTTTCCTTTTCTAGTCAACAAATATTCATTGTGTCACATATTGTGGATACAGTGATGAACAGGATAGGGGGCAAAGTCCCTGTCTTCATGTAGCTCGGAAACTAGTGTGAGATATATATGTTAAATACGTTAATCAAAAGACTACCAGCAATATATGATTGCACACTAATACAGGAACTCGGAAAATAGGACACATTGGTAAAAAATCATTTAGTACCAGTGCTGGACCTTCATTATTGGAAGATTCAGTGACAGGTAGGCTTACAAATCGGAAAATATATATAAAACAAAGGGCCTGACATATAAAGGACTCTGAGTGGAGTTAGTATGGGGCGGGGGGGGGGGGGGGAGACTCCTCTGAAGTAAGATGAAAGAGTTAGAAAATGTGAAAATGAAGTATATTATGAATGTGCCATTAAGTTTAATGAAATAACTGCACACCAGCCATTCCCCCCCGCCCCCACATACACGCACACAACACACACACTGAGAGCTTTCTAATTGCTTTAGCATATTATGAGTGCCTACTATAACCTAAACCTAAGGCTGGACCCTGGGACTACCAAGGCTTGACTCTTCGGGGTGTATTCAGATTAATAAAGAAGATAGAACTATAAAATAAAATACTAAGTAATATGTATTGTCATGGTATGTTTTAGGGATCCAAGCAGAATAGAAAAAGGATGTGATTTGACTGTCTGATTGGGGAGCTGAGAGGTTAGTTAGAGCCTTAGAATACCTCACAGTGGAGTCTTAGAATACCTCTTACTTTGGGTTAGATTAGAACCTCAATTATTTAAACTGAGTCCAGAAAGATGAGTGAGTGGTCGTGGATGCTATACGAAAATAGTGAGAAGAGTTATCCAGGCAAATGAATACTTATACTGCAGGTGAGTCGGTATGGCTCCAGTGATGAGTGCTTTTATGGGAGTGGTGGTAAATGAAGCTGGAGAGATCAGCAGGCGCTGGATGGTAAGGGCCTTGGGGTATGGACCTTTATATTATAGATGCCTGGGAGCCATTGACTAGGTATAGTGAGATCATGCCACAGTTATTCAAGGTTTTTATCTTGTAGGCGTTACTTGTAGGTAGAAGCCTCTTTCTGTGTCACCTGACTCTCCCTCCCCCTCCCCCCTCCTGCCCCCAAGTCAGGCAGATGGGTAGATAGGCAAATGAAACAACTTACGAAGTCAGCAATGAGGCCAGGGTTTATCTGGAAAATACTGGACTTCAAGTGGTCTTCCTTTTTAGGGGCACCAAAGGAGAAAGGCTTTCTGTCCATTTGCCCTGGCCTCAAGTCTTGCTTTTACTACTTGGAGACTGTGTGTGTGTGTGTGTGTGTGTGTGTGTGTGTGTGTGTGTGTGTGTGTGTGTGTGTATTTTTACTTTATTTGCTCATGTTGCTTAACAGCAGCTTGAGATGTTGCTATACTCAGAGTTATAACATTTATTTGCATTAATCTCTGGGCTGATCCAGGTCTTAATTGTGAAGGTGAACAGGCAGGAATGCCATATTGTGATGAGTAAGTCCAACTTGTTCAGACCTCTCAGGACATATGTTGTTTGCATTTATGTTTGTATACTATATATCTGTTTTTTTTTTCTTTTAATTCAAAAGGGACTGACATAACCGGTTCTTGAGTGTGATACTTTAAAAACTCAAGCACAAAATCTTAACTGGAAACTTTATGTTTAAAAAATTTTTTTAAATATGTTTGTATTGATTTTAGAGAGAGAGAGGAAATGAAAGGGAGAGAGAGAAACATTGATGAATGAGAACCATCTATCTGTTGCCTCCTGCACGGCCCCTATGGGGATCAAGCCTGCAACCCGGGCATGTGCCCTGACTAGGAATCAAACCAGTGACCTCTCAGTGCATAGGACAATGCTCAGCCAACTGAGCTACACCAGCTAGGGCTGGAGATTCTGCTCAAATGTACTGCCCTCTCTGTGGCACTCCACTCCAGGCTAATGAATTGTCTCTTCATCTGTTTCCCTAACACTTAGTACTTACCTCTGTTACAGTGCTCATAAGATCATATTGCCATTTATTTGTTTAGTGTATTTGTACTACAAGTGGATTAGTATAGAATGGTGGAAAATAAGGCTGGAGAGATACCAGATAATTAGCACCTCTAGGGCAAGGGTGACATAAACGTCATTTCTGTCACTTCAGACAGCATAGTTCCTAGCTCATAGGAGGTACTCAGCAAATGTTTGTAGAATTGTATTAAATAAAAACACCCTAACTTCTGGAATATTGTTAGTTTAAAATTCTTAGTTGTTTTTAGTTTACTGAACTATGAATTCTTGAATTTCCAACTACAGGAATAGAAGGCAAAACTGGAAATTATCTGAGTATGTTCTTTGTTGCTTCTGTTCTTTTTCTGCATTTAGATGGTTTGCTTGTTAGTTCATAGTATAGACTTCATTTGGCTGTGTTTTATTATTCCTATTTGGTCTAATTAAACTCTTTTCCTTGCCATAGGATCTGACAGGTAAGAACCAGAGGCCTTGGGCTCTTTTGTGTGTGTGTGTGTGGTTTGCAAGGTTAAAAAGAATTTAAAACCTTTTCTGTGTATTTCTGAATTTCTAAAATGGATAGTTCCCTCCATCAGAATGATCATGTAGCTTTCGCTTTACATCAGATTTTCATTGAAACTTCTTAGAAACAAGTAAGGTTGAAGTGATTCCAGTGATTGTGTGGCCACTAGAATTGCTATCTTTTGTTTTACATTGAAGGATTAAGCATATTACATTTTGATACCCGGCCCCCCCTTTTAGCTTCAAAATCTGCAGTCTTCTTTGAAAGCTGCTGTTTGAATAAACAAACAGATGAGAAATGATCTTGAATGGTAGCATCTAAAAAGAGGCTCTTTTTTTCTGTCCCAGATATGTGATATAGCGGAAGAAATGAGAGGGTAGGGTATTTTGTTTTCTTCTCAGTTGGTCTGGTAACTCCTGCCTCTTCCTTTTTGGGGCCTTAGTTTCCCCATCTTTAAAATAAAAGTGGAAATAGTTTCTTACAAGGTTAACTTAGGTTCCGCCATTCACAACTTGAACTAAAATTTTGAATTCTATTAGATATGCAGTATGCAAATGCTGCAGATGTTGGATGCAGAATTTTGTTCATCTACTTTTCTCTACATTACAAAATTAATATTAGCAAGTAGAAAATGTACTGATTTCTTATTTCTTATTAGACCTACCCTTAAAAATCAAGGACTCTGGCCTTGGGGCCCAGTAACTGGATTGGAGCGTAGTCCCAAAGCCCCAAGGTTGCAGGTTAGATCCCCATTTAGGGCACACTCAAGAGTCAATCAATGAATGCATAGATGAGTGGAATAGCAAAGTCAAGCTCTCTCCCCTTCCTCCTTCCCTCCTTCCCCCTCCCCCCCCTTTTCTCTCCCCCACTTCTCTCTCTCTCTAAAAAAAAAATAATAATAATAAAATAAATCAAGGACTCTGCTTCTGTCTTGATACTAGGAGCCAGACTAATAGCTTCCCATTTCATCTTTTCCTCCAAAGAGTGGTGCCATAAAGCAAAGAGGCTTATTACTACACTTCTGTGTGCAGGAGCTGAGTTCAGGTAAATCTGTATCCTTCAGAGAAACAGAGAGCTGCCTTTGAATGGGTATTCCCAGTTGAATAGCTTTTTGCTGATGGACCTTCCCCTTGTTCAGCCTTTCCCCCTCATTCTATTTATAGAGATACATTAAGTTCCACAGGGATTGAGAAGAAAATATTAATCTCTTAACTGGATAGGAGAGGGGGTAGGAAAACTGGCTGATGTGTTGGTGTTTGGGATGAGGTGTGTGGTAGCAGTGGCAGAACATTTATTTTTAGGCAGATAAATTATAGCCTTTTCTCCTCTAATCATTGGTCACTTTGTTTTGGGGACCTATGCTGTAAGTTGACCCTAATGCTCTCTATTGGTTGGGAAAGCCTTCTAGTAAACAGTGGTAGCAATATTTGCCATTTAATTATATGGCTGCCAAGTGACAGATTCCACTCCCCCCAAGCAGGGTCTCCTTTTTTTCTGGAACACTGCTGTAAAATGTGCCTGGCTTTTAAGTTATTCCCAAGGCAGGGGTGCAAGGGAGATTTCATAGGATGAAACCCTGTGCATTTAAAAAGCACTTATACCTAGGAATCAGTCTCTGGGCCATCCCACCTACCCAGTGGAACTTGCCCTCTTATTGGGTTCTGATATCTGAATGGATAACTGGATGTTTGGCGTCCTGTGTTGATAGCATCTGACTCACATCTGCCAGCCTCTGCAGCTTTGTGTCAGGGTTTGAAAGGTGTAACGCACAGCGGGCATGACGCACTCTGCCACATATAGCTGGTACCGCTCACAAAGCAGGGAGACATAGCTTAACAATTGCTTAAGATCGTCAGAGTTTTAAAGGAATGAAGCAGGAAGCTTACTTAAAGATTTAAGAATTTGGCTGGGGGCAGGGGATGGAATTTCTAACCTTTGCTTTCTAAAAGGATTTTGCAGACCTAGTTTCCTTTCTCCACATTTTCAGGCCAGTGTGTATAACCAGAGCATGGAAATTAAGGACCAGAGTTAAAGTGAACCCAGCAAATAACTCAGAGCTTCGCATTGTAATTTTCTCAGAAAAATCTGCCTTGTCATTGTTTATTATAATGACAAAAGGCAGGGAATCCCACTCCCCTCTCTCCCCTCCCCCAAACACATGCATAACATGGAGTTTTTGTTTGTCTTTTCCTTGGGCCAAAGGTTTCAAGTCTACATTTTCTAGTTCAGTATAGGATAGTTCTTGAAAGAAAGAAGGGGAGGGGGGGAAATCCACATATTAGAACTTTTAAAAATTAAATGAAAACTAGGTCTTTCTAAAATGTTCTCTTTTAATTTTAGAATCTCAGCTTAAAGAACATCAGAGTAGTATTTCCCATGGAATGTTTCCATTACAGTTTTCAGAGAGACATGCTAGGCAGTATTGTTAACTAAATAAAATAAGTCTATCAGTTCCACTTAGATAACCTTTGGTAATAAACGAACTCCGTACACGTTGTGACCTTAGCGCCTGAACTTTCTAATCACATGACCGGCTTGTAAACTGACCTGTGAGGATGACTGTCGTAGTGCCTGCTAAGAGAGAAATTGGCTAAGTGTCGGAAGGGTGGTTATCAAGCTGGACTTGTCCTGTAATCTGTTTCTTCATGGCTGCAATAGAACTTCTCAACAAACTGCAAGAAGCATGAAATGGAGACATGGGAAGGTAAGGGAACTGACTGTTTAAGACTGGGACCAAATCTAAGGTTCAGAAATTCTTTGAAGGTTTAAAGCAAATAGTAGCTTTGAGGGAGGAGGGAGGCAATCCACTCCTCTTTTGTGTTTTGGCAGAATTCAGCCAGCAAGTTTTCATGTATATAGTAACTGGCTGTAAATGTTTGGAATAGAAAAAATAGAGGGAAACTGTACTGAATTGATTGTTGTGGTTGATGTTTTTAAGAGAGAAAGCAGGAAAAAAGGAAAAACAATTTAAATTTTATAGTGACTTGAAAAAAATTTTAAACTTCATTTTACATTACAGTTCTTAAGTTTACATTTTTAAAAATTATTCTATTTACCTTTTGACAGAATTTGTTTATATTTTAAATTTCTTAATCCCGTTCATCCTGTCTGCCAGCGCCTTATTTAGTACTGTTAATTATAGGTAGAATTGGGATCATGAGGCTGTTGATAAGGCAACCACATTCACTTTAGGTAACTTAGATACTTTGCAGTTTGAGCATAAGACTAAGACACTGCTAATTTCTTTTTAAGTGGGTTGTTTTTAAAAGGGTTAATATTCTCTCTCTCTCATTAATAGCCTCTAGTTTGTGTTGCAGTTCATATATTTGGAGATAGGCTCCTACTTTCATTCGAGTGCCCCACACCTTTATTATTTGGGCCAGAAGGACATACACAGCTAAAGAAACATCTAAAAGATGAATTTTAGTATTAAAGATGTGCTGTATTTGTTTGCTTTGTTTTAAAGTATGGAGTCTAAGAGCTTGCCAAGAGTTTGGTTTCTTACAGGCAAGCACTGCTGAGCTATAGCCAGGAGAGTGTCAGATTCCTTGAGGTAGCTGGTTAATTTCTAGGGCATTAACCTATGAAATAGCTCATCCGGGAAAGCTTCCCAGCCCCTTGCAGCATAGCTAACATCTGCCATACGCAGGCAGCTTTGCAGTTTCATTCTCACTCTGAGATGCACGAACTAGGGAAGTGAGACGGGACTCCCTCTCATAGCATTCTTATTTATAGTAATACTCCCTTATATGTTTTTATATACCAGAATTACTTGATTGGTTTCTGTTGTAAATTAGTAGAAACAACAAAGTTTGTAAGAAAGTATCAATTACATGCAAGACCTGTTATTTTTTTTGCTCTTGAACAGCTTCTCTCCTTCCCCCAATTCACACAGAAATGCTTTATTAAACTATTTTGGATATACTAGCTTTTTCAGAAGGGAGTAGTTTAAGAAGTAAGATTTGCCCTGGATCCATTGGAATAGGAGTTTAAGGGTAGTCAGAGATACCAGAGCATCAGGGATAGGAGTTTGGATAGGATAGCTCTGGGGGATTTGGCCTTTTCTTTTTTTTCCAGCCAGCTTGAATCTCTTAGTGATATATAGTCCACAAATTCTGAAAGAGAAAAAGGTTTGAACAGAAAGTTCTCCCTCAGTGCTTATTTAATTAAGTATTGAAACTTAGACTTTTCTTAGATGTTCAGTGGCAGAAAATAACTTCTGGTACTAAAACAAGATCTTTCATAAAACAAGGAAGTGAATTTTTGAATTATTCCAGCTGAAGGAGGTCTCTGGAAGCTTAAAAAGCAAAATCAAACTACTTAAAAAGAGACCAGTGAAAATTCTACTGTAAAAAAGTGTTGCCTGGTTTTAGATATTGGGCCCTTGTCCATTTAAATTAACCTTTGTCACAGCTGGGCATACAAATGTTTTGTTTTAGTTCACAGAGGGTTAACTCTATTCAAGCTTTCACTGTGGCAGGCCTGATCTGTGGAGTCATACAATCTGGTCTTTCAGCCCTGCCAGTCGCTAGGCAGGAAGTCTTATTTCTTAAGCTATCTTTCAGAATGGGGGTTGGGATTTGGAGAAGGGTGGGGGAAGGGCCTTGGAGCATCTGTAAGGATCAATAACAGAGAGCAAGCCGCAAGAGAGGCCATTGTGCACACTTCAAGATAGATGCAGCCCTTGTGCACAGCTCCTGCCTGGCAGGGCAGACACCTAAAACTGAAACAATGCCATCAAATGAATTCCTTGTGAAAATCAGATTGCTATTAAAGGAAAAACAATACTTAAGAATGCCTTTTTAATGTTAAGAATATTCTCATTCCTCAACTTTGCTGAAATTAGGCAGTCCCCACTAAAAATAACTCCAAATTGATTTTTAAATGCCTTTTGTCCTCATGCTAATACTGTATTGAATTGGAGAGGGTGATCATTTTGGTCTTAGTCCATGCATCAAAGCATTGAGTAATCTTTCTCTCCTCCCCCCCCCCCCCCACCTTTCTCTCTCTTCCTCTCTTTCTTTCTCTTTCTCTTTCTTTCTTCCTTCCTTTCTTCTTTCTCTCTTTTTTCCCCATAACCTTCTTTCTTTTTTATTCAAATGTTTGCTTTATTGGTATTGGAAGCATCATTAAGGAAATGAAAACATACACACACACAATTTGGTTAGGATTTGAGTAACACATGTTTGAAATCCCTCCCCCAACAGCTGGTATTGGCTCTTGAAAGTTCAACTGAGCTAAACAGATGCTCTTGGTGTGTTATTTTGAGATCGTTTAAACAGACTTGTAGCCAAGAAAATACAGAAATCATAAATCATATTTTTAAATGTACTTAGGTTGTGATACCATGCCACATTTAATACATATTATATTTGTGTTAAACACAGATAACCTGAGCTTGGGAAAGTTGCACCAATGAATTTATCATTTGAAAAGCACTACCATGTTTGTTGGTCTTTTACTCCAGCCCAGATTTTCATTTTTCCAAATCCTCTTTCCCAGGACTAACTGTAACATTCTTGTTTTACTGTATCCTTTTTCAGCCCAACTAAGCTAGTGATTCAGTAGGTACTTTTATGATGCAAATTCTTTATGACAGTTGGAAAGAGTAATGGAGTTATTGTTGCCTCTTTCCCATTAAACTCGTAAAGTATTGGTGACAACTGATGGTAACAGCTGTGGAAAATGGAATTATAAAGAGCCTCTAATATCCTTCTCCCAATTTGAAATCTTCCAGGAATAAATGCATAAACACACTGGGATGGAGGCATAATGTGACTTACAAACATACAAATGGAATGGGGGGGGCGGAGGTGGGGGAGGAAGACCTGCATTTGAAATGAGCTCTAAGTTTAATTCATCTTATGCTTCTTGAGTGGAGACCTGACATATTCTTTTGGACAGTTTTGAGGCTCAGAATACTTAAGACACCTCACAAGATCATGTGGGTATTTTTAACCCATCCCTAACCTATATATAACCCTTTCCTAGAGAAAGAGGATGTATACAAAGAAAATCTAATCACCACAAACAGCACCTCCCTAATACCATTGTTTTGCCTGTCTGATATATTATAATTCTGCATTAATATTTAAACCAAGGGAGCAGTTCTTTTAATGGGCATTTTCAGAGAGATACAAATATTACTAACAAAACTTGGAAGTTCAGTTACTATTTACATTGTATTAAAATGGGGTATGAAACCTACCATGACCCCTTTGAACAATGTGGTCTTTAATGTGCTTTAGGGGGAGGGTCTAGTGAAGGAAAAGCCATAAAAGTCTTCAGGGTTCAAGATGAGGTTGGGATTTTTAGCCCATTGCTTTTGTCATTTTCACACACAAGCATCACTGCAATCATGTTTGATTTAGCGTCCTTAATACAATGAGGTGGGAGAACAAAAGGATATCAGGCACAAGTAAGGAAGCCAAACATTTTCCCTTCCCCCCAATTTTTTCAGATCGTTCTCTGTCTTCCCTGCTACTGGGGTTTCTTTTTACACGAAGGAAATCCGTTCATTTGCAAGAATCTTCTTTTTACATGCTTCAGTGGATTGCTTAGGAAATTGAAAACTAACCACTCTTTAAATGTTTTTTAGACACATAAAAATCATGTCAGATAGACTTAGTAAAAATACCATAATTAGGAAAAATGCATCTACTCTTACATATTTCAAGGTTGAGAGTTTGGGGGTGTTCTCAATGCACAGCTGTTTTACATATTTTGAAAAGCCTGATAGATGTAAAGGTCATTGCTAACTCTAACAGGGCCTTGATGCTAACACTGTGATCCAAAGACCTTGCATTAATTAGGATGAGAAGCATGGAAGGTCAGGAGTCAACCGGCTGGTGGGCTTTGGTGGATAATCATTGGGGCCAATCACAATTCCTATAGGATTTTTAGCCATTCAAAACAAACCAAACTAAACCAAAAATAACCCTGCTGCTGCTTCAATGGCCTCTGAGCAGATCCCGTGGGCTATATGGTAAGGACTTGTCCCCTGCTGCCCAGATGGCGCATAAAAACTTGGCCACAGGATTCCCAGTGCTGGGGAAAGAATCTCAGCAGCCTGACTCTGTCACTTGGCCAAGTCACTTAACTTCTCTGAGCCTCATTTTCCTCATGTATACAACAGAGGATATTAATACCAATCTCTCAGGATTACAATGAGAAATAATGAGAACCTCTGTCACATTGCCCAACACATGCTTACATGCCTTGAAATTGAAATGCGTTTTAAAGAGTAACAAATTAGGGAGATGAGGAAGAAGAGGATTTTTGGGTGAGCTTGTGGCTGGTGCTGTTTATATACCAAGTAGAAAAATCCCCAGGAAATGATGCCTCTATTCAGTGGGCCCTTTGGAAATTTATCTTGAAAATGCTGTACACTAGTGAGGTGAGCTACTTGAGCTGTCTCCCACAAAGAATTACAATAGTATTCCTGGGCTAATTAAATAATTAGTGGGTCCCTGCAAAATCTGTGGCTTTTCCCCTAAGAGAGTCTTTTACAACTGTGTTGATTGGAAGAAAAAGGCGAGGGGATAGGCTCTAAGTGAGCACACAGGTTAAATCACAATCAGGAAAAGGACAGTCACATTATTCCTATCTTCTTCCATGTGTTTTGGTAGATAAATAGATGCCAAGACAATTACCTCGGCCATGCTTGAATAGCCCTTCTCTGAAGCTTTACCATGAAGCGGTAAAGGTGGGACTGTTGTTAGCATGATAATCCTTGCTCTGCTTACTTTTTGAGTCTCCAGTCTCCCTGCCTTCTGGGGGGTTCAGAGGCTCATTATTCTGATCTATGTGTATAAAATTATAATATGTGTAGCCAACATTAATTGAGCTTTTTCTGTGTTCTAAGCCCTGGGAACATAGGTGAATAAGACATAATTCCTTACCTGAACTGCAGCTCCCTTTTTGAATTACAAAGAGGAAAAAATAATTTTAATGTTGCTTAACAGATACTATTCACCACTTAAAACATAGATTTTTTTTTTAGAGTAATTACAAGGAAAAGAGGAACATCTGGCTAACAAAGCATTATTTAAAACAGGCAGTGGGAATTGTTTTCACTTTGGGGCCCTATATTTCTTTAGTTTTTAGTTTAGTTTTGTTTTTTACTATGTTTGCCAGGCATTTCTTAAACCATGTTTGCTCTTCTGATATATGGTTGCACAACAGAATATTCAAAATTTTTCTTAAGATAGTAAAATTAGAGTCCTGGACTATAGTTGGCATAGGTGTGTGTGGAGAGACTCTAAATGTCATGTCTGTTTCTCTGTTAGCATCCTATTTACTGTTAGCAAAACATTTTCTCTTGGTGAGGTTTCAGCATGTGCCCTCCATGCTATGGCTACAGCAGCCTAGCTTTGCTTTTCAAAGGAGCTAAATTATGGATAACTTAGTCAATGTCAATTACAGTTTATTAAGTTACTTCTATACATCAAATGTGTGTTTTGGACATTTAATAATGCTTTGTGTTTTTTTTAACATATTTTTATTGATTTTTAGAGAGGAAGGGAGAGGGATAGAGAGAGATAGAAACATCAATGATGAGAGAGAATCATTGATCAGCTGCCTCCTGAATGCCCCCTACTGGGGATCGAGCCCGCAACCCAGGCATGTGCCCTTGGCTAGAATCGAACCTGGGACCCTTTAGTCCTCAGGCCGACACTCTATCCACTGAGCCAAACCGGCCAGGGCGTGTTTTGGACATTTAAAAAGAAAAAAGTAAATACTGTCACAGTGGCCATTTAATCATAAAACATGTACGCATAGGTCAGTTTCAAAAGAGGAGGTATATAAATGAAAGGCTTGGCACTAGTTCTGAAGTCTTAGCTATTGTCATTATTATAAGAGTACTAGAGGCCCAGTGAACAAAATTCGTGCACTGGTAGGGTCCCTAGCAGCTGGTGGCGGCTGGCCAGGTACCCCCTCCCTCCCTTCCCCCCACCCCAACCCCCCTAAATGCCCCCCTCCACCTGCTGCTGGCCAGGGCCTCCCTCCTTTCTCCCAGCCGGCCCCACCCCCTGGTCGAACTCCCAAAAGAACTCCCGGTGGAGGGGACAATTTGCATACTACACTTTTATTATATAGGATGTTTACATGTACATACTCTGATATGCAGTCATGGCTTTTGTTTTTTAAGTTTGCTGTGAGAATTGTTAAATGCTGCTGACAAGAAAATCTACCACCCTCACCTCTTTCATTTGATTAGGGCAGGATAGAGGTGAGGTGATGATATACCACAATTAGTGTCTTTCCTGTCACTGGATATAGTCCAATCATCTATTGTTTTAACCATATCGTGTACTAAAATGGTACTTTAAGAAACTGACCATCACTGTGCTGTTAGGATACTAGTTTTTTTTTTTAATGTGTAGAAATTAATTCTGTCTCGGCACCTCTGCTCTAATCCCCACATGCCTTTTGGGATCATGTACACTGAGACACTTGCTATGAGGTTATGAGCCTTGTTCGAGAGAAAAACTACACCCCATAGAATAGTTTTTGTATGAAAAGTTCATGTCATATGTGGAAAAATATTCGGATGCAGTTTCTTTATTCTTTATTTCTACAACATTAGCCATACTAAAGTAAGAGAACGATGAAGTCTAGGGAATCTTATGGAGTGGGGGGTAAGAAGAGCTAGTTTTATGAAAGTATTGATCCAGTGCCTCAGGGAAGCAAAACCCTTGGGTTCTGATAGCTACATTAGTAAAACCATGAGAATGTAATGCTCATATGCACTGTTTAAGTTTCATAATTTGTGGTCTTAGTGATGAATGCAGAGAGACTCCAGCACTTATTCTGAACATTGTTTTACACATGGAAGTAGTTAAAAAAGCACTTAATGGCCAGTAGGATGTGAGTCTCCATTAATGAACATGTCTGTGTTCTGAGCACATTCTGATCAGAATTCTGGAGAAAGTGACCTTTCCGTAAGGCGTTGTGGCAGCTACCTTTTCCACTCTCCTGAAACATATGGTTTCACTTAAAGCATGCTAATCAATCTCTCTTTCACCAGGACCTTAAAACTGGGCAGGGACCAAAGGAGCTGAGTACTAAGCTTTGAGCATTGGCACAAGGTTTATGGGCTGGCCCACTGGTTTGTTGTCTAGAGTTCTTATAAATTGTGTGATTTGATTTGCCAGTAGAGAAGCTACACTATTCATTCAACAGACAGTCGCTAGTGGTTGCTCTGTGCTTGGTATACATTAGGGATACAGACTGTGATGCATACAGTTGAGTAGAGGGAGATAAAGAAAAGGTGCAGCATGTTGGAGGCACAGTGTTAGCAGTCCTGGAGGATACAGTTTGTGCAGAGGCAGAAGTGCTCATTTCTATTTGGGCTGTCAGGTTAGGCTTTAACCAGGAAGGCATCGTGAGAGATTGGTTGTTGTTTGTCAGGCTAGTAAAGTGGGAATGGGTGTCCCAGGCAGAAGGACCAGCATAAACAAAGGCATGACCATAGAAAACAACCTGGCAGGGTATGGGATGAGTTACCAAGCTCAGAAAACAAAGATTGATTGATTCTAGATGCGAGGGAACCCCTAGAGAGCTTTGGTCTGTGAATGGATGTAGAAGAGAGCCCTCTTCACATTCCTGTTAGTCCTCCCTTTGCAAATATGTTCAAGAGGTTAGTGTACTTTGCTCAAAGGAACAGAGGTCCACCTCAGAGCTGGAGACCTGGACATCACTGCTGGATTTAGGGAGAGCATGTAGTAGCCTTTCTTAACCTTGTTACAAATTGCCAGAGGAGAGGCCTCTATTAAACAGTTGTAAGTTATACACTCTGTCCTGGGTGTATTTCTTTTAATGAATGAAGAAATAGAGCGTCGCCCTAGTCAGTTTGGGTTAGTGGATAGAGCGTTGGCCCGTGGACTGAAGGGTCACGGGTTCGATTCCAGTCCAGGGCACGTACCTGAGTTGTAGGCTCTATCCGCAGCCCAGGTTGGGGCGCATGTGGAAGGCAGCCAATGATGTGTTTCTCTCTCTCTGTCTCTCCCCCTCCTTTTCACTCTCTAAAAATCAATGGAAAAATATCCTTGGGTGAGGATTAACAAAAAAAGAAAAGAGATAGAGTCTCAGTGGCTTACCGGGACTTTTTCACTAGTTTAGACTAAAAGATTCTTTTGGTTTTCTAGGACAAGTTGTACATGTTTTACCGAGATAATCATTGGAATTTTACCTAGATCTTGGTGAAATAATTGATGACCTAGTGCCCAAAGCTTTACAATAATGTTGGATAAGGTGCTTTCATACAGTAAAATTTAGGGTGCAGTTCTATGAATATAGATTTGTGTAACCATCACTAAAGCAAAGATACAGAACATTTTCATTAACCCTTTGTGGTTATACCCTCACTTTACTCCTAACCCCCTAGCAACTGCTGATCTGATCTCTGCTACTATAATTTTATCTTCTTGTCCATATTATATAGAATCATATAATATATAACCTTTTGTTGTTGTTGTTGTTGTGTGTTTTTTTGTGTTGTGTTTTTTTAATTAAATCTTTACTGTTCAGATTATTACACCTCAGAGCTGGAGGCCTGGACATCATTGTTGGATTTGTTCCTCTTTTTTCCCCACATAACTCCCCTCCTCTCAGTTCCCATCCCACCCTCCGCCCCCACTCCCCACCCACTGTCCTCATCCATAGGTGCACGATTTTTGTCCAGTCTCTTCCCACATCCCCCACACCCCTTTCCCCCCCAAGAATAGTCAGTTCATTCCCTTTCTATGTCCCTGATTCTATTATAATCACCAGTTCATTCTGTTCATCAGATTATTTATTCACTTGATTTTTAGATTCACTTGTTGATAGATGCGTATTTGTTGTTCATAATTTGTATCTTTACCTTTTTCTTCTTCTTCCTCTTCTTTTTTTTTTAAAAAAAGAATCTTTATTGTTGAAAGTATTACATATATCCCCTTGTTTTCCCCATTGACCCCTCTTGCCCATCCCCCCAGGCCTTCGCCACACTATTGTCTGTGTCTATGGATTTTGCTTATAGCTATACAAGTTCTTTGGTTGATCTCTTCCCATCCACCCACCCACCACCAGCTTCTTCCTCTTCTTAAAGGATACCTTTCAGCATTTCATATAATACTGGTTTGGTGGTGATGAACTCCTTTAGCTTTTCCTTATCTGTGAAGCTCTTTATCTGACCTTCAATTCTGAATGATAGTTTTGCTGGATAAAGTAATCTTGGTTGTAGGTTCTTGGTATTCATCACTTTGAATATTTCTTGCCACTCCCTTCTGGCTTGCAAAGTTTCTGTTGAGAAATCAGCTGACAGTCGTATGGGTAGTCCCTTGTAGGTAACTGAGTTTCTTTCTCTTGCTGCTTTTAAGATTCTCTCTTTGTCTTTTGCTCTTGGCATTTTAATTATGATGTGTCTTGGTGTGGTCCTCTTTGGATTCCTTTTGTTTGGGGTTCTCTGTGCTTCCTGGACTTGTAAGTCTATTTCTTTCACCAAGTAGGGGAAGTTTTCTGTCATTATTTCTTCAAATAGGTTTTCCATATCTTGCTCTCTCTCATCTTCTGGCACCCCTATAATTCTGATGTTGGTACGCTTGAAGCTGTCCCAGAGGCTCCTTATACTATCTTCGTATTTTCGGATTCTTTTTTCATTTTGCTTTTCCGGTTGGGTGTTTTTTGCTTCTTCACATTTCAAATCTTTGACTTGATTCTTGTGCTCCTCTGGTCTGCTGTTGGGAGTCTGTATAATATTCTTTATTTCAGTCAGTGTATGCTTAATTTCTAGTTGGTCCTTTATCACAACATCGAGGGTCTGACTAGATTTCTTGAGGATCTCAGTACATTTGTCGGCGGTCTCACCAGTCTTTTTGAGGGTCTTACTAAATTTATCGGCGGCTTCTAGACAGTTCTTGAAAGACCTTAAAAGTGTGGTTTTGAACTCTATATCCCGCAGTTTGCTTTCCTCCATTTCTGTCATTTGTGTCCTGTTTCTTTGTCTCCGCATTTTTTATGCTTTCTTGGTGCACCCCCTACTGGTCTTTGTGCGCAGTCTTGTTGTAGTTAAGCCTTGATTGTTGTAGGTAACACTGGGGAGGATTTGACCTCCAGGCCAATTGGCTGTGAGAATCGTATATAACCTTTCGAAGCTGGCTTTTTTCACTCACTATAGTGCCTTTGAGATTCATCCAAATTGTTACATATATCAACAATTAGTTGTTTTTTTAAAAAAATTGATGAGTAGTATTCCCTTGTATGTTTGCTGATCCATTCAGCTCTGAAGGACATTTTGTTTATTTTCAATTTGGGGGGGTGAATATGAATAGACCTGCCATAAATGTTCATGTACAAATATGTGTGTGAACCTAAGTTTTCATTTTTTATGTTAAATACCTGGGATGAACTTGATGGGTCATATGGTAAGTATATCTTTAACTTTATAAGAATCTGTCCATTTTATATTCTTCCTTGCAATGCTCTGAATCTTCAACATCCCTTGGTATTATCATTTTAAAATTTTAGCCATTCTAATGTGTAGTGGTATCTCATTTCTCTAATGGCTAATGATGTTAAATGTCTTTTCATATACTTCTTTGCCAGCCACATAACCTCTTTGGTGAAGTGTCCAAGTTTTAAAAACTTTTTAGTTGGTTTGTGTGTTTTTTAATTACTGAATTTTGGGAGTTTTTTGAGTGTTCTGGATATAGATCCTTTTTTGGATGAGTTTTCTTTACGAAAGTTAAAAGACTGAAAATAGAAAAGGGATACAATCTATAGTTATTAAAATGTTTTTCTTATATTTCTAGGTAATTCTCAGATCTTTTACAATTCTCAGCCTTCTTCTTTAATAGCCACCCTTTACTTTATGACGCAGGGTGTTTTCCCACAATTCTACAATGCTGTATATGACTAGAAATGTTAAACATCTGAATTGATGTATTATGATTGAGCCCTCTGTAATCCTCTACTTAGTTATGAATTGCTCTTTGACAGTGAGAAAGGATTCTTTCCAGCATCTGGCATAGTGAGTGGAGGAAGGGAAGAATTAGACGAGGTCAAAGAATTAGGCTAGGATATACTGGGCAAAATGAGCATAGGTAAATGTGGGACTCAGCAACCTCCCTCAACCACATAGAACTACAACTGAAATACAGAACAACCATCATTCAGAACCACCTGAAATCTAGCTAAATGGAAGAAGGGAGAATTGATAGGGTTTGCTGATGGTTTGGATGACAGAATATAGTAAAGGGATTAATGAATGATTCCTGGATTATAGGCTTGAACATCTAATGGATATTGGTTTCAGTTAGTAAGAGGGGGGCAGGTTATCCAAGAAACATGTTGATATAGGAAATAGGAGTAGAATATAAAATGATGTGTTACTTTGGTAAGTTTGAGATGGCCTGTTAGAAAGCCAAATGGAATATTAAATAGACAATTTGGATATAGAAGTCTGGAACTTAAGGGAGGTTTTTGTAAACATACACTCTGTCGAATTATCACAATATAAATGGAAGGCCAAAGTCATCTAAAGAGAGAATATGTGTAGGAAAGTGCTCCAGGGACTAACCCCTGGGGATATGCCAGCATTCGGGAGTTCCAAAGAATGCTTAATAAAGGAGACTGAGAAACTAGTGGTTTGAGAGGAAACAGGGAAACCAAGAGAGTGGTATTCTGGAAGTCAAGGGAGGAAAGTGTTTTAAAAAGGAGAAAATTAAGATGCTTGTCCCATTTCTTTCATTCATCCAGCAAACATTCCAGAGTTCTTTTATTTTATAAGATTTTATGTGCTAGTCCAATAGAATTTACATCTACAGTCATGTGCCTAATAGTAACATTTTGGTCAATGACGGACTGCAGATGTGATGGATGGTGTTCCCATAAGATTATGATGGAGTTGGAAAATTCTTATGTAGTAATGTCATAGACATTAAAATGTCATGGTGCAAGGCATTACATGTTGTGATGACGCTGATGTAAAAAAAAACTACTGTGCTGCCACTCATATAAAAGTACACATACAGCCGAAACCGGTTTGGCTCAGTGGATAGAGCGTCAGCTTGCGAACTGAAAGGTCCCAGGTTCGATTCCGGTCAAGGGCATGTACCTGGGTTGCGGGCACATCCCCAGTAGGAGATGTGCAGGAGGCAGTTGATCGATGTTTCTCTCTCATCGATGTTTCTAACTATCTCTCTCCCTTCCTCTCTGTAAAAAATCAATAAAATATATATTTTTTAAAAAGTACACATACAATCACATAGAATAATTAATGATGTTACTGGTTTATATATTTATTATAATATACTCTTTATTGTTATTTTAGAGTGTACTCTTGTAAAAAAAAAGTTTATTTACAAAAAAGTTTTCTGTATAACAATATGCCATGTTATTGTGGCAGCAGCCTCATACATCTCGTGTTTACCAAATCTCTTGTTTGTATACTAACATGTGGTACAGGCTTTGTACCTAGGAGCAATCGTCTGTACCACATGGCGTAGGTGTGTGGTACACTATACCATCTAGGTGTGTGTAAGTGCACTCTATGATGTTCATATGATGAAATCACTAATGACACATTTCTTAGAAGTATATCCCTGTCTTTAAACGGTGCATGATTGTATTTTTAAGGATTTCAGTGTGATAGCTATATAGGGATTCTGAAGGCCCATCTATATTACGTATTGATATTAAAATTTCAGAAAGTTGCTTTGAACATCTTAACACTCATGATGAATCCACAGTATTCTTAATTTCTGCAGAGTCATCAATTTACTAGAATAGTTCGGTTTGCAAATCCATGTGATTCAGAGTAGCAGCCATTGAGTATTATAGATATAAAGGCCAAGTGAAATGCAGAGACAGTTGTAATGTAGAGGTTACTTATGCAAGCATGTGGGAGTTACTTTAATTCTCTGTACTTCAGTTTCTTCATCTGTAAAGTGAGGATGCGGAACTAATATATCTCTTCAGGCTCCTCTGTTTCTGAAATTTAATGACTTCATAATCCCAAACCGAATAATCAAAGAAATCACACTTGACTTAGATACATAAAAAAAAAATCAACCTTCAAAGTCAGTAATGTCCTTATCATTGAAACCTTCAGTCGCCAGATCAACTTCCAATTGAGTGTCTGTGTCTGGTGATGGAAGCACAAGATTTTGACAGTTGGAAACTACACTAATGGAAGTCCCTGGGAGTCTCTTTGGAATAAACCCGAAGACAATTTTGCGTATACATATTTCCTAAAGGATATTTTGGCAACTCTAGTTTAATTGTTTGGTATAATTGCAATCTGTGTATTTTCACCTTTCTGATAGAGGCCTATAAATTAAACTCAAAGTCATGGAAGGTATTTCTTTTTTTTTTTTTAAATATATTTTATTGAACCTTTACAGAGAGGAAAGGAGAGAGACAGAGAGTTAGAAACATCGATCAGCTGCCTCCTGCACATCTCCTACTGGGGACGTGCCCGCAACCCAGGCACATGCCCTTGACCGGAATCGAACCTGGGACCTTTCAGTCCGCAGGCTGACGCTCTATCCACTGAGCCAAACCGGTTTCGGCATGGAAGGTATTTCTTAAAAAAGCTATGATCCCTTGGTAAAGAAATAATAACTAATCATAAGAAAATACAACTACACCTTCTGTTGGTGGCAGTGAATGTAGAGAGAATGCTATGAAGGTTTTGGGCACGCTGCCAGAGTACAAGTAGTAGGGTGCTGCCTGCCCACCCCCAAGTGCCGCACACCAATCCTCTACCACATACACATCTTCACACCTAACTGACCATGTCATCTCCAAGTCCTGTTTCTGATACTACATCTCAGTTGAAGAAGATGAAGAAATCTGCAGGGGAAATTATCTACTGTGGGTAGATCTTTGAAAAATACCCCCTTTGGGTGAAGAACCTGGCATCTGGCTGTGCTACAACTCTTACAGTGGCACCCACAACATCCACCGGGAGTATCAGCCTGACCACCACAGGTGTGGTCACGTAGTGCTACTGAGACGTGGGGGCCGGGCACCGTGCCTGCACCCACTCAATCCATATCATGAAGGAGATCTCGGCAGACTGGCAGTTTCACGATTCCAAGATCAAGTTCCCACTGCCCCACCTGATCACCAGCACAACCACACTTCACCACCAAGAGGCCCCAAAACCTTTGAGATGCAGGGCCTCCCTGTCCCCTGGTCTGTCCAAATAAACTCCTTGGGAAAACCAATACAATAAAATAAAAGACAACTACATTTGTTGATCTACATTTCTAGTACACCACAAGTCTTTTGCATATTTTAATCTCTTCATTCATTTTACAATCCTGTAAAATGTGTGTGTTTTTATCTTTATAGATGAGGAAACTGAAGCTCAGAGGGATTGTCATAGAGCTAAAATAGTGGCTAATGGGGATGCAAAGCTGGGGTTGCTTTTGCTTTTGACTTTATAATTATAGTAAAATAAACAACAACAAAAAACCATCAAGGATAATTTACTGCAAAAGGTCGATAAATAAGTTGTGGTTTCTTTAACTGAAGGAGTAATCTCCAAAACCATAGGTAGATGTGAAGGGGAGCAAAGAGGCTGCTGAGGAGAGTCAGATACGTTAAGTTGCTATAAGAAGGCACTTTTCTGTACCTGACTGGTAGGCAAAACCCAGTAGATACCAGGCATGCAAGAGTTACAAGCTCACTCCGGTGAATTACCACCCTTCTTCATAGGCACCCTGAACTTTGGGATATATGGGGCACATTCATACATTTCTATTTAGTCCTCATAGGAACTTTCCGGGGGGAATTACTGTCCTCATTTTACTGATGGATTTCTTGAGACAAATGGTTATGATATGATAATAGTAATATTACTATCTCAGAGTTATCGAACATTTACCATGCGCTAGGAACTTCACATTAACTCTGTTCTCAGCACATATATTATTAACTCAATTCTCACAGCAGCCTTGTGATATAAGTACTATTGTTATCCAGGTTTTACAAAGAGGGAACAGATAGCATGGCCATGCATTTAATAAATGGAAAAGCAGATATTTGAACTCAGTTTGACTTCATAGCTTATCCTTTTAATTATTATCCTTGCAATCATTTCACAATATATTAAGTGAAGTCATTATGCTATACACCTTAAACTTATACATTGCTATATATCAATTATGTCTCAAAACTGGGGCAAAAGTATAAATATTAAAATACAACTAAAAAAGAAAAGAAAATTTGGTATTAATAAAAATCACTGCCCTAACCGGTTTGGCTCAATGGATAGAGCGTCAGCCTGCGGACTCAAGGGTCCCAGGTTCAATTCCGGTCAAGGGCGTGTACCTTGGTTGCGGGCACATCCCAAGTAGGGAGTGTGCAAGAGGCAGCTGATCGATGTTTCTCTCTCTTCGATGTTGCTAACTCTCTATCCCTCCCCCTTCCTCTCTGTAAAAAATAAATAAAATAAAAAATAAATTTAAAAAATTAAAAAATAAATAAAATAAAAAATAAAAATCACTGTAGTTACTGTTTTACTTTCTGGTATGCAGAAAAATGACCAGCCTGAGATCAAAAGCCTCACTGAATCCTCACCAGTATTGTGAGGTACACGAAGGGCTAGAGGAACCCTCAGATAGTTATCAGTGAATAAATGTCAAGAAGTGATTGAAGCAAGAAGCAGTAAATATTAGTGAATCAGTGTCTATACTTCCAGCTTCAAAAATACTTACTTGTTTAGAATTATAGCATGTGGGTCCAAGATATCTATTAATAACTAAATATCTATTTTTTTTTCAAAGAAAACTCTCAGACAACCAACTCTCTTTTTCCTCTTCCCAATATTAATTCAAATAGGACAGACCACAGATTTGCAGGTTCTTTCCTCCAACTGGAAACCTAAATGCATGAATATGAAAACTTTTTTTATACAAATAGAAACTTAATTCTTAATTCAGAAATTCCTCCTTATGAGACGGGAGGAACTAGGGATTGTGGTCAGAACTTTTATTTTCTGGCCCTACCTGTTGAGTGATGGGGTAGCACTTTCCCCAGATTCATTTCCTGTGGCTTCAGCTAATTGTAATTTGTGAATCATTTCATCATTGTTTGCAAGCCTAAGCAGTTAATGCCAGCAATATATTCTTTTGTCCTTTTTCATCTTTTATTCAGTGATCTGTAAAGATAACTCCCAGTCATTTGGTTCACACTGGTCTTGTGATTTGCTCACATGTTTACATTCAACTGAAGTCATTAAAAATGTTTTTTAAATTAATCTTTATTATTGAGAATATTAGAGATGTCCCTCTCCCCCCCCCCCCCCATAGCTTCCCTCTACCCGGCTCCCACCCCACCCCAGGCCCTCACCACCCTATTGTCTGTGTTCATAGGTAATGCATACATGCATGTATGATCTTCGTCTAATCCAGCCGTGGGCAAACTACGGCCCGTTTGAAATGAATAAAACTATTGAAAAAAAAGACCGTACCCTTTTATGTAATGATGTTTACTTTGAATTTATATTAGTTCACACAAACACTCCATCCATGCTCTTGTTCCGGCCCTCCGGTCCAGTTTAAGAACCCATTGTGGCCCTCGGGTCAAAAAGTTTGCCCACCCCTGGTCTAATCTCTTCCCACACGCCCCCCAAACCCCTTTACCTGGGAGAATCGTCAGTCTGTTCCATTTCCATGCCCCTGATTCTATTCCATTCACCAGTTTATTCTGTTCATCAAATTTTTTATTCATTTGAATTTTGGATTCAATTGTTGATATGTATGTATTTGTTGTCATTTTGTTGTTCTGATGTCATTTTTTAGAAATGTCTCCTGAGGAACTCATGTGTGGCCCCTGGAAATGGATTTTTATAGTGATATGTGTAGTGGACGAGAAGTTTATGATTAGAGCAGACATCCTATGATTTTTAATTATTTCTGTTAAATTCTATGTTTGCAAATAAAATTTAGAGGGTACCTATTTCTAATTTCAATTCTGCCACACTTCCTGAGGCCTTTGCCTTCACTTCAGATGGTGGCAACCTGTGAAACTGAGTGGAGTCAGTCATTAGACTGTGCAGCTGATCAAGGAGTTGGAACCAGTAATCCAGTTGAAACAGATCCCCTTTGTTTAAATACCCGTTAGCTAGGCAAGTTCCAGATTGCCTTAAATGTCAGTATAATTTTGGTCAAGTGAGCAGCTGTGCTCTCTACTTCCTAAGTCTGGCCTTCATCACAGTCTGAAAAGCAGGTTTTGATAAAAATCAGTTTCCAAATGTAATTTGTGTAACCTAAGCCCTTGGAATGGGTACAATGCTCTTCTTGGGGGTGGGGGAGGTATTTTTGTTAACCGCAGGGCTGAGTCCAGGTATGAGAGTAAGAAGTGTTTTGGTTACAAAGCTTGATCTGTATTTAACCAAATTAAAGTAGAACTGGTCACTAATATGAAGGTACTTAGTGTTCACCCACAGGATGGTAAGAATACCTCTAGTTCTTTATTTTCGCAGATTTTGTTGTGACTCATGTTGTTTCTTTGGCTTAAAAAAAAAAAAAAAAAAAAAGCTGCAGCACTAAGGCTCAATTTTGATGCATACCATCCTCTTCCTACACTCCACCCCCATAAAAGGTAGTTTGGTATTATGGGAAGTTTGTCTTTGGAAAAGTAGTTAAGGTTGTACCAGCTCCATCACTGGCTGATTTACTATGTATCCTTGGGTGAATCACTTTACTTTTCTGAACCTGGGCAAGTAATTTTATCTTTTTCTTTTCTTTTTTTTCTCTCCCCTCCCCTCCCCTCCCCTCCCCTCCCCTCCCCTCTCCTTCTTTCTTCCTTTTTTCTTTTCTTTCTTTCCTTTCTTGTGTGCTCCCCGGGGGGATCGGGCCTAAGCTGGCAGTCAGACATCCCTCTGGCAGCCCGGGAGCCCTTGGGGGATGTCCACTTGCCAGCGGGGAGCAGGCCTAAGCTGCAGTTGGACATTCTTAGCGCTGCTGTGCTGGCAGCCCTCAGCCTGGCTTGTGGCTGAGCAGAGCTCCCCCTGTGGGAGCACACTGACCACCAGGGGGCAGCTCCTGCATTGAGCGTCTGCCCCCTGGTGGTCAGTGTGTGTCATAGTGACCAGTCATTCCCAGTCATTCTCCTGTTAGGGTCAATTTGCATATTGCCCTTTTATTATATAGGATTTCTTCTTTGATCATGTCATCTCACTTTCCTTCTTTAACCTATTCCCTTCCCTTCTCTTTGTTTCCGGTTTCATCCTGCTGCTGCTTCTCCACACATCTTCCTTCTTGGAGTATTTGCCATTATTTCAGCTATTCCATGTGTTGATGACTCCCACATCCTTCACTCTAGCCTTAACCATTGCCCCCTAGATAACTGCCTGTGGGATATTTCTGCTTGACTCACCCATCATCCTCTCTAAAACTAAAGTCGTTGATTTTTCTCCCTCACTGAGCTATTGCTTTTCAACTTTTTTATTAGTGATACCACATTTTTCATAGCCACCTTGGTTTAGAATCTCCAGTTTATTTTTGACACTTTCCTACCTCCTCCTCCTCTCCATCCCCCTCTGGAACCTAGATGGCCCATGCCATCCATCTGCACATCTTTGTGAGATTAATATTCCTAATCTTACTTTTTTCTAGACATATCTCTATTTAAAAATCTCAGTAGCTTTTTATGAGTAGGGTAAATTCTATTGCAGTCTATTCCAAATTACTTTTCTAGACTTATCTCTGACCATCCTATATATAAAAAGCCTGTGGTCATCACACCGTAATGACCAATCACCAGGAAGCTGCATGCGCAGCAGGCACGCGCAGTTGGGCGGGGCTGCGTGCATGGCGAGGCACGTGGGTGGGCAGGGACTTGACCAGAGGTGCGTGTGGGTTTCTGGGTCCCACTGGCATGGCAGGCGGGTTTCTGGGTCCTGCCGAGCCGCAGGACTCTGGATCCTGGGTCTCTTGCAATTTTGTGCTCTGGGTCACTAGTCTATGGATATAAAAGCCCAAGTGACCATTCGACTGGTAGATATGATGCCCACTGACCACAAGGGGTCAGACGCTCAACACACAAGCATGGAAACATGGAACAGACTGATGAATCTCAGAGGGGCCGAGGGAGGGCAGGAAGAGATTAACCAAAGATCTTGTATGCATACTAGAGGCCTGGTGCAGAGATCCGTGCACCGGTGGGGTCCCTTGGCCTAGTCTGTGCCCTTTTGCAACCCAGGACCCCTCGGGGGATATTGGAGAGCTGGTTTTGGCCCGATCCCCACAGGCCAGACCGAGGGACCCCACCAGTGCATGAGCCTCTAGTTCTTCCATAAGATCTCACTACTTAACTGTAATAGATAATATCCTGTGCAGTTCCCTCAAACACTCCTTATATTCGTTTTCCTTCCTTTTGCCATGGATGATGTCATTCCCTTTCCTGAAGTGCCCTGCTAGCTTTTCTTTTTAACCTTTTTATTGTGAAATACGACACTTAGAGAAAAGTACATAAAACACAAGTGTACTGCTTAATGGTTTATTATAAAGCTAGCACCACCCAAGTCAAGAAGTAGAACATTGCCAGGATCCAAAAGCTCCTCTTCACCCCAGCACTTGCCTCACTGTTTCTTTCCCCTCTGTGCTTGTTTTGATTCATTTAATGTAAATGGAACCCTATAGTATTTTTTTTTCTGACTTCTTTTACCCAACATTGTACGAGTCATCTTTGTTGTTGCAGTGGTTCAAATATATTTACTGCTGTGTAGTATTCCATTGTCTGAATTGCTCTGTCTATAGCAATGTCGCAAATTTTATCAGGTTCTAATCTTACAGAAAACCTATCTTGAATAACAATAGCACAACTGTCATTCAGTGTGTATTTACTATAACTGAGGCATTATATTAAGCAGTGTGAAAGAGCTCAGATTTTGGTGCAGAACTGTCTGCTTTTGCTGGCTCTGCTGCCTACTAGCTATGGGATCTTGGCCATAATTCTTAACCTGTGTGTAGCTCAGGTTTTCCATCTGCAAAATAGAGATAATAGTAATATTCACTTACAGAGTTATGAGTGAATTATTATATGTAACACATATAGAACAAAGCTTGTCACATAATAAGCTCTAGGTATATGTTAATTATTTACTATTGTATGTCTATATCATTTACTCCCTAGTAACTTCCTGAGGTGAGTGCTAATATTATCTGTTTTACAGTTGATAGTGAGACTTAGAGAATTGAGTCATGTGTCCATGATTACAAAGCTAGGAAGTGATCCAGCTTTCTACAGATGTATATACTGACAAATGTACATGCCTTAATTGAAAGAAAGTTTTCCCAATATTTTATCCTTACTACATGTGATTTACTTTGATATTTTCTATTTTTTCCAAAAATACTAGTCATGATATGCTGGGTTATGACTTGTAATTTGGAAAGCCCTGCACATACCATTTTATTCATTTACTAGAGGCTCAGTGCACGAAATGTGTGCACTGGTAGGGTCCCTAGCGGCTGCCGGCTGGGGCCTTCCTTCCCCGGCTGCCAGCTGCTGGCCGGGACCTTCCTTCATTCCATGCTGCCCCCTAGTGGTTAGCACACATCAAAGCAAGCGAGCGAACTTCTGGTCAGTCAAACTCCCAAGGGGACACCTTGCATATTAGGCTTTTATATATATAGCTTTTCCATTCATTCAATAAAATGAAATTAGCATTTTCTCTGTAGCATTCATGGTCTCAGAAGTTGCTATTAATAATCTCTTTGAGACTTAACCTGCAATGTAACCTTGGTTAGTTATAACTAAGGAGTCCTTCCACTTTTATAAAACAAGAACTTAAGAATTGTAAAATTCTGGTCAGATTGGTGACCAGATTTGTTTATAAATACTTTTGTTCTCATTTACTTATTATTCCTGCTAAATAATGTAGAGATGGAACTTCCATTACTTTGAGCAGCTGTATGTCAGGGATGCTCTGGAAAGATGTTGCTAGGGCTCTGGACCTGGTTCAGGTTGTTATTAATCTTCTAGGCCAACCATATCAACTGCCTTATCGTTTTCATTATTTCTTTGGATTTGATGTTTTTTGCCTCTGAAAAAACGTCATAGAGACTCCAACCTCTGAAAAAAACATCATAGAGACTCTAACCAAGTTCTGCATCTACCCTTATCTCAGCAGGAGTGTTAAAATTAGAAGGAATGAAATTTAATATGCTAGTTCCTGCACTAGCATAATTTCTGATTTTTAAAAAATTCTAAAGCTTGTTCCTAAGATTTAGAAGACTGTAGCAAAGGGTAAACGTGATGAGCTGTGGCTGAAAAAGCTGAGAGAGGGAGGAGTTAAGGATATCTCCATGTTCTGACTTGGATATTGGTCCAAGTGATGATGAAAACTAGGGAGAGGAGCACGAGTTCTTTTTTCTGATAGGCTGTATTTGTGGTATCTGCAGGTAGATGCAGGGATCTGTTCCTAGGACAAGGGTTCTAAAGATGCCCGTCTGTCAGTTATCCTGGAGACGATAATGTTCTTGATCTATCCAGAGCAGCATTCTTTGTTTTAGAACAGCAGGCGTAAAGCCATTATTCCCACTGTATTCTAACTTGAATATGTTCAGTTTCTGTTCCAGATGATCGGGCTGAACAACGAACCTGTCTCATTTGTGGGGACCGCGCCACAGGCTTGCACTATGGAATCATCTCCTGTGAGGGCTGCAAAGGGTTTTTCAAGCGGAGCATTTGCAACAAGCGGGTATATCGGTGCAGCCGTGACAAGAACTGTGTCATGTCTCGGAAGCAGAGGAACAGGTGCCAGTACTGCCGCCTACTCAAGTGCCTCCAGATGGGGATGAACCGGAAGGGTGAGTGGTGCTTGTGGCTCTACTATCCACCCTTCATCCATCACTTTACCTTTAGTGTCAGCTTTAAGCCTTGGAGTTATTCATTTCCAAGCCTGCACTATATGCCAGGCCCTGTACTGTGTACTCATAACCCAAAAATGAATCTGACACCGTTCCTGCCTACAGGGGCCTCCCAGACTACGTGGGGATAAAGACTCGTGAGACGTTAAGGATTCTGTGAGAATGAATGCACAGGATTCATGTAGCAAGACCCCAGTTAACAATCAAGTGCAAACTGGGGTTCATATTGCTCCACTAGTTCTTCTCGCAGGGTGTGTGATAACAGGAAGCGGGGATTTTTGATGAAAGATAAAAAGGTAGTGGGTCCTCTGAATGTGATATCATTTTGTTTGTTAGAGTCACGGCAAACTCAGAGGCTAGGTATGCTCAGGAGTCTGTGACCATGTTGGTGAAGAATTTGGGATTTGTTGGGAAGCTTTCTAAGAGTCATTAGCTGGAGATGACCAAAATTAACAGGTATTGTAAGAGGATGTATCCAGAGGGCAGCTTTGAAGAATGGATTGGGGTGGGGGAAGAAGAAAAGTCACCTTGAAAGTTTTTAGAGAGTGAAAAGAAAGGTATGAAAGACTTGAGGGGGGAGCGGGGGCGGAGATGTGGGAGAAGCTCATCTGGTAGGAGCTGGTGACATACTGGCTATTAGGCAGCAGCAAAAGTTGAAGTTGAAGATTTGGATTAATAGTACTGACCCTCCCGCCTGGCCAGAGTAACTCAGTAGTTGAGTGTTGACCTATAAACCCGGAGGTCATGGTTCCATTCCTGGTCAGGGCACATGTGCAGCGCAGTTTGCCGCTCGATCCCCGGTAGGGGGAGTGCAGGAAGCAGCTGGTCAATGATTTTCTGTCATTGATGTTTCTCTCTCTCCCTCTCCCTTCCTCTCTGAAATCAATAAAAATATATATTTTTTAAAAATAGTACTGACCCTCCCAGGAAAAAAAGTCAGGCTAAAAAAGCAAGGTGGGGCACAATGTTGGCCTTGATAATGCTGGGTTTGAGGTACCCGAGAAGGACACATACAGATGTCCACCAAGGAAATTGGACATCTAGAATTGGAACTGAGGTGAAAAGCCCTGCCTGCAAGATGGAGTTGTTGGCATAGAAGTGGTAAGACTTTGTTAGTGGGTAGAAATCGCCCAAAGAGAACTTGGATACAGAAGAGGGCCAGTGTCCCAACTGTAGGATGTTTTCATGGATGGTGGAGAGGAGTAGTTCAGTGGAAAGAATGGAGGCTCTGGAGGCAGAGATCGGTGACAGACTAGCTCTGTGACCTTGGGCAGTTAGTTTGTTTTGTATCTCTGATGCTCAGTTATCTTACCTGTAATATGGTCTGATAATACTTAATCTTTCAGAGTTCTGTAGAGAATTAATGTGACAATGTATAAAAAGTACCCAGCAAGGTGTTAGGGATTCATTAGTATGCAGGGGTGGGGGTTAGTCTGATTTAGTGCACTGATCAAATTGATCTATAGCATTAATGAGTGCAGGCATCCAGATTGTTTTTTGTGGGTTTTTTTGTTGTTGTTAATCCTCACCTGAGGATATTTTTTCCATTGCTTTTCAGAGAAAGAGTACAAGGGAGGAGGGAGGGAGAGAGAGAAAAAAAAGAGAGAAACATCAATATGCACCACATCGACTGGTTGCCTCCCACACATGCCCAGATGGGACAGGGAGCAAACCAGCAACAAGGAATCTAACCTGTGACCATTTGGTGCTTAGGCCAGCGCTTTGACCATTGAGCAACAGTGGCCAGAGCCAGACTGCTTTTTTTTTTATTGTGTGTGGGGTAAGAAGAACCTTTTGAAAATTTGGCCATTATGAAAAAAGGTAAAAGATATAGAAGGTCACTGAGATAAATTTAAATCATTTATTTATAATACTAATATTTATGAGCACTGTGTGTACCGGAAACTCTTCTGCACTTTCTATGTATTATCTCATACGCACAACCAACCCTCTTATTAACTATTACCGTCAATTTACAGGTGCAGCTTAGGAAGGTAAAGTGATTTACCCCAGATATTAGTTTAATGGTGGTGTCAACCTAAGAATGGCCAAATCTATAGAGAATTTTCAGAAAAATTTATTTGAGCCAGAAAAAGAATATACCTGGAAGCAGGTATATCAGACTGAGAGAGATCAATGCTTTGGAGAACAACAGTTTGCTTTTCTTTTACGAATTTTGAGATTGAGAAGGGAATGTAAGGAAGATTACAAGGCAGTTAAAATTATGCGCTGTCTTCAGGGTGGTCATGTGGATTGGATTACAGGGTAGATAAGATTATGTACTCTCTTGAGGGTAGTTTATTTCAAAGGTGTGGTAACCTAGATGCATAGAAACAATGGACAGGGCTTGCTTAAGGCAAAGATAAATCTTTTACTAAAGAAGTAATATGCTTGGGACGTGACTACCCACCATGACCTTCCCAGTTAGGAATTTATGATCAGATCACCTTGTGAGGTGTCCACACCAGCCACCAATATCAAACAAGAAATGTCTTGAAGAGAGTTTGTGGTCATCTGCCCACCTTCACCTGATTTGGTGGTGTTCTCTAATTTTTTTTTTTATCTCCCTTTGTTACCCTCACTGTGAAAAAAATTTTTTTGTTTGATTTTTGGTGGGGTTTTGTTTGTTTCACTGTGAAGATTTTATCAAAGCATATTTGTGGGTTGCCTTCTTGACTAAGATGAATCATCTGGCTTTTCGGTTGGCCTGTGAGATTCTGAGGCTTCCAGCCAAACTCACCTGTTTTAGGAAAGAAGGAGCTTAACCTCTTAACCTTTGTAACCGTAGCCAGATGACTGGAGGGATGGGAGGGATGGGAGGGATGGGAGCTGCCTGCCAGGCCCATTCGCATGCTGAGTAAGCAGGCTCAGTTGCCTGGTAAAGGCTTCCTCTAAGAGGGAAACCCTGCCACCTCCTGGTTGGTGCTGGGAAAGTGGAATTAAAGTTGCCATTGGAATATTTTGGGGAATATTTAAGGAATCGGGAACTGTCCTGCATGGAACTGTGATGTTCAACTCATAGTTTTATGCATTTTTCAAAACCTATAAAATTATACACCATAAATTTTACTGTATGTCGTGTTTGTTGGTTGGTTTGTTTATTTTTTAAAGTAACCTGGGTATGGGAGGAAATGCAGACTGTGACAAATAAATCTAACTGAAGGGAATGGGAAGAAAGGAGCTGACCTTGATAAAGCAGGTATTGATTTTATACTGTAAGGTGGAAGACAAAAAGAACCCCATACAAACAAAGCACCCTAGTTTGTAAATTTATTTCTCTCAGAGTTCTCACTACTTTATTTGGGAACTAGGGTTGAACTGACAAGTAAATAAATATATTGTAGATAATGAGTCAGATTTCTAACATCAGAAAAAGAAGTGATAAATCAGGAAAGGGGAAGGATAGAATGAAACCTCTGGTGCCAGATGGAAATCAGAGGGATCAACATGGACTCATGCTTAGGTGGATTGATAAAAATATAGATAGAAAGTGTGGAGATGCATGACTTGGTATACATATATATAGCTCTCCACTGAAAGTGGCTAAAGCAGTGATACCGCAGTAGCAATGAGCATACCTAGCACCCAGGCCTGGCTTCTAAATATCAATAAAAGGAGTCCTTGGAGAATTGATTGATTCTAGGACTGAGGCAGGGAAAATGTAAGGTGAGCCTGGATAGGCCTTGCCAGGTAGCTTAGTGGTTAGAGTGTTGAAAGAGGGCTCCCAGACAACCAGGTATGATTCTAACATAGGCTATGTATGTGGCTATGTATGTTTTCCCCTCCAAATACACAGCAGGAAAGACTCTGTTGCCTCCATTTCACAGATGAAGATACTAAGGCTCCAGCAAAGTTGAGAATGGAATCTTGGTTTTTTAACTCCTGTGTTTGGAGAAAAGAGGCTGGGGAGAGGGAAGGATTAGTTCCTGAGTACCTACTATATAAGCCAGGCTGTATGCTTGGTTCTTGAGCTGTATTGTTTTATATATAATCTTTACAATAGCCCATAAAAAAAGCTTCATTAACCCCTCTTTATTCTTCAGTAAATTTTATTTATTCTGAAGTCTTATTTATTCAGAGATGTGAAGAAATTTATCTATATGTGCAGACAAGGCAGAAACAGGATTAGACCCAAACTTGTCTAATTCTGAAGGATAATCTAAGGATACCATGAATGACGTCTGCTTTTAAGGAAAACGAACTTCCGGGCAGCCTTTCAGTTACCACAGGTACTGAGTGTTGTTATGATTGGAGCCCTCACCTTTTGAGGCAACCAAACCTTCCCCAAGGACTTTCTATATTCTTCATGGTAATTTTTTTTTTCAAGTAGGTATATTATAGTGAAGCTTGTTCTCATCCCTAGCTGGTTTGACTCAGTGGATAGGGCGTTGGCCTGCGAACTGAAGGGTCCCAGGTTCGATTCCGGCCAAGGGCACATGCCTGGGTTGTGGGCTCAATCCCCAGTGTGGGACGTGCTGGAGGCAGCCAATCAATGATCCTCTCTCATCATTTATGTTTTTTTCTCTCTCTCCCTCTCCCTTCCTCTCTGAAATCTATAAAGAAATTTTTTTTTTTTTAAAAAAAAAAAAGCTTGTTCTCATATGATGCCGTTAGTTTATCCCCTTACTCCCTCCTGCCGGGAGCCGGTCCATCCTTGCTGTTTCAAGGGACCTGGCATATATGGCATACTGTTCTTAATATGTTTGCTCACCTTCTTGGCGCTGTGTTTTAACCAAAGTCACCTCTCCGAGAAAGGTTGAATCCCCAGGTAGGGATTTTCCCCTGAAGTTAGGGAGGGAATAAAACCCCTCAACTAAGTGCCAGGCGGGTAATTAATCCCTTTAACTATGAACAATCATGCTTAAACTACATAATCTCTTCTCCCTGGAATGGAGATAAGAAACGCCCTAACCTTTGTAATAGAGATTGATAGGATTGAATCAACTGGTATAAATACAATTGTAACAAGACAGAAACACTCAGAACTTAGAACAGAATCAAGAAGACAGAACCTACACGGAGCCTACAGACAGAAGAACTTCGCTGGAGAGAGCATGCCGGAGGATCCTGGACCGGGACTGGCCTCGGAGCCTAGAGACAGAGCCTAGCGGGAGAACATGGCAAGGGATCCTGGACTGAACCTGACTACAGAGATTGGCAGGAGAACCTGACTGGAACCTGGACACTGTACCTGACTGGAGAGCCTGGACAGAACCTGGCTGGAGAACCTAGCGAGGGAACATGGCTACAGAACCTCGCTGGAGATCCGAAGCAGAACCTCTCTGGAGATCCAGACCAGAACTTGGCTGGAGATCTGGGCTAGAGATCCTGGCTAGGCTGCTGATCAACTGAACGCTGCCCCCGTGTCATTCCTTCTTCGCCGACTCCGTCTACGCCTTTGGGAACCCCTGGACCTGCTGGGGTTGGACCCCGGCACCCTCCAAACCCCCCTCCACAGTGGCCATCACGGATTTTTCGAAAATGTCAACCTGACCTCATCCTTTTCCTGCATTCTGTCATCCTCAGGCTCATCTGCTAAAGGGCATACTCTGAGCCTGGCATTCAAGGCTCTCTGTGATCTGGCCTCAGTTGGCCTCTCCAGCCTCATCTCTTGCTACCCTTCTCTCTGTCTCCTCATCCATCCAGATTGAACCACTTGGAAATTCCCAGAAAGAGCACTCCATGCTTACTTGCAGCTCGCAGCTTTTCTGTGTGCTGTTTACTCAGCTTAGAGACCTTTTCCCTGCCTGCATAAATCCTGATCATCTGTTAAGATTCAGTTTAGCAGTTGTCTTTTTTTAGGAAGCTTTTCCAGACACCAGAGGCTTTCTATAATTGCAAATTAGGGGTTTCTTCTCTGTGCCCCCGTAATAAGTGCTCCATCAATGATGATAGTAATAGTATTAGTAGTTGTAATTCTTAATGAGGTTAGTACTATTTAAAGGATGGGGAATATTTAAATTAAATATTTAAATCTAGCTTTTTTACAGTTAGAAAATGCTAAATAGCCGTAGCTGGTTTGGCTCAGTGGATAGAGCGTTGGCCTACAGACCAAAGGGTCACGGGTTCAATTCTGCTCAAGGGCACGTGCCCAGGTGGCTGGCTCGGTCTCCAGTAGGGGGTGTGCAGGAGGCAACCAATCGATGATTCTCATCATTGATGTTTCTATCTCTCCCTTCCTCTCTGAAATTAATAAAAATATATTTTGAAAAAAAAAGAAAATGCTAAATAACTTTTTCCTTTTGTTGAATCACCTGAGTGGAAAATCAATGGCAATGGAACTCTACTGACTGCCTTCATAGGGAGGAATGATGAAAGTCAATATTTTGATTAATTTTTTTAAAGTAAATAAAAAATGCATTCTTCTCATTCAACAAATGAGACTCAAACTTACACTGGAAATAAAAAATATTTGAGAATGAAAATATTCTTTCTATTCCTCTCCTGAATTTACCAAAGTCTTCAGATGTGTCATCCTGATGGGATATTTGTAACTGTGGGACTATTAATAATGCAGTCACGTTGGTTGAACATGTTGAATGTATAGAGGGTGTATAGTGTATACCCAGCACCTTGGGGCCCCAGAGCTATCTGCTATGAGGTAGCCTGGGATAAGAGTATGTGCTTTGAGGCCAGAAAGACCTGTGTTTTAATCTTGGCTTCACTAATTATTACCCTGTGCTTTTGGCTAAAGAAGTTCTCTTTTCATGCCTAGACTTCTGTGGGCATGCTTCTCACTCTTGCTTATGTTTTCTTTCAGCAATCAGAGAAGATGGCATGCCTGGAGGCCGGAATAAGAGCATTGGGCCAGTCCAGGTGAGTTCTCGGTCACACTCTGTGATCCGTCCTGGAAGCCCAGGGTTCCAGATATTTACCTTGATCCTCATCTGCTACTGGGATTGTGGGTTCATATGGTAGTTCTATTTTTAATTTTTTTGAGAAACTCTATACCATTTTCCATAGTGGCCACATCATTTTTACATTCCCACCTTAACAATGCACAGGGGTTCCAATTTTCCACATCCTATCCAGCATATATTTCCTGTTTTTTTTATCTTGATAGGTATGCCATGATATCTCATTGAGGTTTTGATTTGCATTTCAAATCACGTTGAACATCTTTTCATATACCTGTTGGCTGTTTGGATGTTTTCTTTGGAGAACTGTCTATTAAAGTCTTTTGACCATTTTTAAAAAAGGTTGTTGGTTTTTCTTTTTAATAATTTAGTTGCAGGAATTCCCTGTGTATCTTGGATATTAATCCTTTATCAGATATATGGCTTGCAAGTATTGTCTCATTCTGTAGGTTGACTGTTCACTTTGTTGACTGTTTCCTTTATTTTGCTGAAGTATATTAGTTTGATGTAATCCCATTTACCTATTTTTGGTTTTGTTGATTGTGCTTTTGGTGTCATATTCAACTGGCCGTGTAGTTCAGTTGGTTAGAGTGTCGTACCAATACGCCAAGGTTCCAGGTTCGATCATTCGTCAGGGTACTACAAGAATGCATAAGTAAGTGAAACCAATATCTCTCTCTCTCTCTCTCTCTCTCTCTCTCTTTTCCCCCCCCCCTTCCTCCCTTCCTCTCTCAAATCAATTAAAAAGTATTGCCAAGAAGCTTTTTCTTTGTGCTTTTTTAGAAGTTTTATATTTTCAGGTCTTATATTTAAACCTTTAATTCACATTGAGCTGATTTTTATGTATGATGAGATTCTAATGTCATTCGTTTGCTTATGGATATCCAGTCTTGGCATCTTTGTCAAAGATCTTTTGACCATATATGCATGGTTTATTTGGGGGCTCTCCTCTCTGTTCCCTTGGTCTATATGTCTGTCCTTATGCCAGTATCATACTGTTTTGATTACTATACCTTTGCAATATGTTTTGAAATGAGGAACTGTAAGGCCTCTAGCTATGTTATTTGGGGTTCTTTGGACTTCCATAAGAATTTAAGATTGTTTTTTCTATTTCTGCAAAAAACACCATTGGGATTTTGATAGGGATTGCATGGAATCTAGTAAACCTTTCAGTCTGTGAGCATAGGATGTCTTTTCATTTATTTATGTTTTTAATTTCTTTCAGCAGTGTGCAGGCTTTTCACCTCCTTAGTTAAGTTTATTCCTAAGTAGTTTATTCTTTTGATACTCTTGTGAGATTGTCTTCTTAATTTCCTTTTTGTTTATTCATTATTAGTGTAAAAGTACAACTGATTTTTGTGTGTTAATTTTGTATCCTGCAACTTTGCTGAATTCTTGTATTAGTTCTAACAGGTTTTTGGTGGGATCTTCATGGTTTTCTACCTAGAAGATAATGTTATCTGTAAACAGAGATAATTTTACTTCTTCCTTTCTGATTTAGATGTCTTTTATTTCTTTTTCTTGCCTAGTTGCCCTGCTAGGACTTCCAGTACTGTGTTGAATAGAAATGATAAGAGTGAGCTTCCTTGCCTTGATCCTGATCTTAGAGGAAAAGCTTTCAGTTTTTCACCATTGTATATGAGGTTAACTGTGGGCGAGTACCCTGTGTTGCTCTCCTTACACCTCCAAACTCTATTTAGAATCAAGGGAACTGATGTTAGAGAAACCTATTTCATCTGTCACTGCCTTTGACTTTTTGATACTGGGCATATAATTTTCCTTTTACTCTTTTACTGTTTCGAGGGTATGTAAGAAAGAGAGAGCTGTGATTTCCAAGTTCTTAACTGTGTTTAAGCATAGTTAAAAATAAGGGATAGAATTTCCATTTATTGAGCTCCTGTTATGCACCCACACTTTATAACTTATCTTAAATTAACCTCCCAAATCCATCTGACTCAAACCTGCATATTTCTTTACCGCAGCACTCTGTGAGGGAACCCTGAGCTATGAGGAAGGTTGTATTATCTGTAGTATCTGCTAAAGCGGAGGGAGCTAAGGCTTAGAGAACTTAAGTGACTTGCCCAGCAGTAAGTCTAATTGCATATGAGATTTGAACCCAGCTTCAAGCATTCCCAACATGTTCCATCCCCTGTTTAATGCATCAGTGATTTCCCAGTGTCCTATGGGAGAGTTGGGTGCAGGCTGACTTTGACTCCCAGCTGGAATAAGCTGATGTTACCAGGACTGGCCTTTTTTACCCAGCTCAAGTTATTCCATGTCCACCGCGCTCTCTTCTTGCTCTCACCACCATCACTGAGACTGCTTCAGTAGATATCTGTAGTTTGATGGCACCATCTGTCTTCACATGTCTTAAAAAATGCAAACAGTGATTTCAGTGTTTTAAGGACCTTAAGAGGAAAGGTTTTGGGTGTGTGTGTGTGTGTGTGTGTGTGTGTGTGTGTGTGCAACATGTGACTGAATAAAGAAAGACAACCCCTCCAATTCAATATGCAATCCAAACCATTTGAGACCAATCACTCAACTTGTACACCAGTTAAATGTTACTTGTTTTCCCTCCAATTCCTGTGTACTAGCTGTGCTTTCACTTCTAAATGCCACCTGTATTTATGAACAGCTCAAAGTTTCCTTACAGGCTCCTGGAGCCAAGAATTATGTGGGTATGAGTTAGACAGACTTAGGAAACAGTGTCTTCCCATTCTTTTCATAGGAACAAGAAATAAAAATGCACCTGGCCCTTCCTCCTCAGTACTCACTCTCCTTCTGCAGGCTGAGGTTAGCCAGTTAGGGCTAGGCACTTTATAGAAGTGTTTATTTACTCCCTATATGGTATAGCAGCTAAAGCATTGGACTGAATATTTGGATATTTTGGCCTCTTCCTCAAACTCCTGCCCAAGCATGGGCATGCCAGTGATCTTGGGCAAATCAATTCCTTTATCTGAGCTTTCTTACTACAAAGGTTTGTGGTCGATCCTTAATAAGTGAGCACTTGTTCAGTTATCCATCATGCATTTATTGAGTACTTAGTTATTTTTTTTTAAATCCTGTCATAGTCTCGGGTCTTATAGAGGATATTTTTATGCCTCATTACCATAAATGCTATAAAAATAACACTAATGATGAAGATATCATTGTCAGCCTTCCATAATTATTGCTATGGGCTAGGCCCTTTTCTAAACATGTGATCATGTATTAACTAATTTAATCCTTTGAGATAGATACTATTATTCTCTCCACCATATATATGAAGGATTTTAGGTTCAAATAATTAAATGACTTGCCCAAGATTGTACAACTAGAAAGTGGCAGAAGTAGAAACTAGATTAGAACAATGGTGGTCTGACTCTAGAATTCATACTCTTAACCATTATGCTATTTGAACCCTCTCTCAGAATGCATGGAATTATGAGTGGACAGAAAAAGGACCTAAAATTTTGTCTAGGTGTAGTGATAGAAGGATTCACAAAGAAAGTGACATTTGAGTTGGGTCCTGAAGGGCAAATAATACTTTATTATTGAAGAGGGTCAATTCAGAGGTAGGAAAGAATAGACTCAAGGACAAAGAGGAGTGATGAAGAACCCTACAGGCTTTATGGCTTGAGAGAGGTAAATAAGCAAGAGGAAGGCTATGGGGAACTATGGTGCTGGGAAGCAAGCAACCAGGCCATCCTAAATTAGTGATGAGCCTGGAGAATGGGGGTAGAGGGAAGTATGGGGGTATCTGCATTTCTCTTTAGAAGGTTTGGGAATCCCCATGAAGTTGAAATAAGTTCTCAGTCTTGAAGGAACAGAAGGAATCCTGAACACCCAATCTAACATGTATCAATTCCTTCTCAAAGATATCAGAGGAAGAGATTGAAAGGATCATGTCTGGGCAGGAATTTGAGGAAGAGGCCAATCACTGGAGCAACCATGGTGACAGCGACCACAGTTCCCCTGGGAACAGGGCTTCAGAGAGCAACCAGCCTTCACCAGGCTCTACCATGTCCTCCAGGTGAGCTCATCCCAGCATCATCTAGAGATCACCCAGAGAATGGGCCCACCAGGAACCGTTTGTGCTGGGCCTTCCTGCCAGTCTGTCCTAGTCACTGTGTCCTTACTTCCTCAGTCTTTTGGGGCAGGGCTCATCATTTCACAACCCATTTTTGCTAAGGACCTTGAAAATGTCAGGTCTCTCCTACAGACTGATAAATGCAACCTGGGTACATACATTCTTTACCTAACAGTATAACATTTTAAATGTAGCTGTTTTCTCTCATTTACTTTATCACTGAAATAAAACAAGCCACACTGAAGTTATAATTTCTCTGCCTCCGCAAGAGTTAAACGTTTCACTTTTTAAATTTTAAGAAATAGGGAAAACTTTTTAACCTAGTAAGACTTCCTGGAATACCAATTTGGCGACTTTTGGTTCAATAATGGTACCTTAAGTTAGTTGTGAAATACAGCCATCAGCTACCAGAGAAGGCATTCTTTCCCCAGAAATCTCTCTTACAGAAAAGGGATCAACAAACTGTCTATAAAAGCCAGGCAGTAAATATTTTAGGCTTCTCAGGTCTACAGTCTGGGCTCAACTACTCAACTATGCCATCATAGTGCAAAAACAGCCAGAGACAGTATGTCAGTGAATGCGTGGCTATGTCCCAGTAAGACTTAATTTACCAAAACGGGCCATGCGCCATAGTGTGCTGATCCTGTTACAGGAGGTGCATCTAGGTAAAACTATAGGATTTTTAAAAGTTGGTTGAGAGTGGCTATATTTCTCCAAAAACAGGTAAAAGAAAGATAAGAATCTGCCTTTCTCTTCATATTGTAACCTTTATTCATTCAGTTGTTCCTTAGTTTTTTCTTTCCTTTGAATGTTTGGGGAGTTGTTGCCACATGCCAGATTTGTTTGCTAAGTGCTGGCTTTGGTTTGTGGCCTGACAAGGCGTTAGCATGTCTCTTCTTCAGTTTTCTTAGCAGCAAAAACCAAAATACTCACCTTTATCATCATAGTCTGTTGGTATCCATTAAAAAGTCTCTAACCGTGGCACCTGTATGAAGAATTCATTTAGCCAATATTTACTCAATATCTACTTTGCCAGTTCCTGGGTGTCCAGTGGTAACCCATACGTACACACACAGAGCCCCTGTCTAGTAGAGGACAGGTGCATATAACCATTCATTATGTTCCCGGCTTGATGGAGACAGGCTGCATGGGCAAAGAACACCTGAGCCACCTTCTGGCTCATTCCCTTTAGGTAGGAAGTAGACCCTGCCAGCTTCTAACATGAGACTTTTCTCTCCAGTAGGTCTGTGGAACTAAATGGATTCATGGCTTTCAGGGAGCAGTACATGGGGATGTCTGTGCCTCCACACTATCAATACATACCGCACCTTTTTAGCTATTCTGCCCACTCGCCACTTCTGCCCCCACAAGCTCGCAGCCTGGATCCCCAGTCATACAGTCTGATTCACCAGCTGGTGTCAGCTGAGGACCTGGAGCCATTGGGCACACCCATGTTGATCGAAGATGGGTGAGTGAGCCCTGCCCTCTTTAGCCCTTGCAGCTTCAAAATGCTCCCTACCCTACGTCCACCTTCCTCCCTGGCTGCTTTGTCCCAGGCTTCAGAATATGTCAGGAATAGTGAGTGATGACTCAGTATTAGAGGGTGAATCTGTGCTTATCCTTGAAGTCAGTGGTTCCTCATTTTTCTCTTGAGCACCTTTTCTTATAGAATTGGGGCCATTTATCAATCCCTGGGGAATTAGGAATAAATGGCTTTTGTTTCTGCTTAGGCCTAGATAAGCCAGGCCCTGGTATGGGTCTGAGCACTTGAACGAGAGATGAGCTATAATTCTGGGTATAATCATACATCAAGTCTAGGCTCCTTAGCCAGACACTGAAGGCACCAACTGGTTATAGCCTATCTGCATCCCTAGCCAAAATACCCATGGAGCCTGGTGCCATGTGCTCTCTGCAGGCCTGGATGAATGGAAGAAAATACTCTTTCACTCCTCTGTCAGCTCTACCTGAGTGGATAATAGTTCAGCCTTTAGGCTACCCATTGCTGTTCCCATTACTCCTTTGGCCTGGAGCATGTGCTGTTTGAGTATTTCCAAGCTTAGAAACCCTCCAGAAGGTATCCTGAGGTTTCTTAAGCTAGTCTCTAATTTCAAAGAGGAAATTCAAATCTCTCCCTAGAAGAAGGCCACACAAAAAATTTATAAATCTGTACATGTGGGTGTGGGGAAGAGTCATGCCAAGGGGCCTTGAGAGAAAGCACACTGGGACCCCCGTGTCATCTGGCCCAGAGCTGAGAAATGTCCTGCTCTTTCCCTCCTGCCTTAGCTTAGAAGGGCTGAGCAACTCTGACGCTAGTGCAGTGGTTCTCAACCTTCCTAATGCTGCGACCCTTTAATACAGTTCCTCATGTTGTGGTGACCCCCAACCATAAAATTATTTTCGTTGCTACTTCATAACTGTAATTTTGCTACTGTTATGAATCGTCATGTAAATATCTGATATGCAGGATGTATTTTCATTGTTACAAATTGAACATAATTAAAGCATAGTGATTAATCACAAAAACAATATGTAATTATATATGTGTTTTCCGATGGTCTTAGGCGACCCCTGTGAAAGGGTTGTTCGACCCCCAAAGGGGTTGCAACCCACAGGTTGAGAACCACTGCTCTAGTGCCTGAACTTTCACCACCAGGGGGTGCAGTGAGAGCAGGAAAAGCTTCGGAACTTGTTCTGGTCTTTCTCAGCCATTTGGCACCAGGCTTATTTTTCTGCCAGACTGTATTAGGTGCACACCAGATTCCCCTAATGGAGCTGGAGCCCTCATTACCAAAATAGTGCAGGAGTGACTGGGAATTTTCTCTAACACATGAAGCATTAGTAGACGCCAACATTAAAAGTCATAATCCCTGGTAACTGCACACATTTCTAAGCCTCCGTTCCCCCTCAGCAACCTTTTCTCACAAAACTGCCTCTCTGGCCCTGAGTTTGCTGCTGGCCCCAGTCCTGCCTCTTTATCGGACTGAATTGAATGGAGCTGGAGATTCACAGGGATAGGCAAGGAACCCACTGCCAGAACCCCTTTGTGCCCTCTGTGCCCTAGGAGTTTCTTCTCCCTGTGCCCCCTTCCTCACCCTCTGGCCACTGGAAGTGACTTTCCCCTGTCTCTACTCCTTAGATATGCTGTGACCCAGGCGGAGCTGTTTGCCCTGCTTTGCCGCCTGGCTGACGAGCTGCTCTTTAGGCAGATTGCCTGGATCAAGAAACTGCCTTTCTTCTGCGAGCTCTCAATCAAGGATTACACGTGCCTCCTGAGCTCTACATGGCAGGAATTAATTCTGCTGTCCTCCCTCACCGTTTACAGCAAGCAGATCTTTGGGGAGCTGGCTGATGTCACTGCCAAGTATTCACCCTCTGATGAAGAATTACACAGGTGAGGACTGCTGGGGAGCAGTTCCCAAGCAACCAAACCATTGTCATCCCTACAAAGCAGTAGGCTTGCCTGGCGCTCCAAAGGATGAGCATTAAAGCCCTACTCTGCCACTGACCGGCTTTGTGACCTTGGTCAAGTCTCTGATCCTCAGGTCCTGAATTTATAGAATAGGATAATCATACAAATAACAAATGGGATAATTACAACCTCCCCACAAGGTAGTTCTGAGGAATAAATGATATTGTGCAGCAAATCTTAGCAGAGTGCTAAGTTATTTTTATCACATCTGGATTACTGAGGTAAGATCATGTATCTGGGAGAAACAAAAATCTAAACTTTGCTTATAAAGTGAGATAGAATTTACAATTGGAGAGTGAGACCTACTGTGTGCCAGGCACTGGGCTTGGCACTTTATATGATTGTCTTCCGTGTTTGTCACAGCCTCCAGCATGATAGGTATGGTTATGCCTATTTTATAAATGAGAAAACTAAAGTTCAGAGAGACCTGCCCTTGAAGGTTTTGGGTTTGAATCCTGAGCCTGGATTTGAACCTGTGCCTGTGCAAAGCTTAGGTTCTTTTACTGCATCTGAGATGCAGTGAGATCATAAGAGCATGGGACTGGGAGACTGTTGGTTCTCCTCAATGTTTTCTAGCATAAAGTCTCATCCCAGCTAGCCAGGATCCTTCTAACCTCCCTGTGTAGAGCAGGTCTTTTACTTACTCTGGAGACCTGGATCACATGGTGACACCCAAAATCAGGACAAGTGATCTGTTGATACAACTTTCTGGCTTATTAGTTTGTCCATATGAAAAATAAAGCTTAAAAAGACATGTTAATAATTTACCTTTATTGGACAATCCTCCTATATAATAAAACCCTAATATGCAAATCGACCGAACTGTGGAATGATAGGTTGCTATGACGTGCACTGACCATCAGGGGGCAGATGCTCAATGCAGGAGCTGCCCCCTGGTGGTTAGTGCACTCCCACAGGGGGAGCACCGCTCAGCAAGAAGCCGGGCTCACGGCTGGCAAGCACAGCGGCAGTGGTGGGAGCCTCTCCTGCCTCTGCTGCAGGTGGGCGGTAAGGAGCGAGGGTCCCCAGACTATGAGAGCCCCAGACTGCGAGAGGGCACAGGCCAAGCTGAGGGACCTCCTGCTCCACCACCCCCCACCCCCTGCCCACTGCATGAATTTTGTGCACCGAGCCTCTAGTTTAAAATAATGGAAGTCATAGGATTCGAGAGCACCAAGAAAGAGGGAAGAAAAGATGTCCTCATCAATGAAAGCTAGAGAGAGTAGGATTCCAGTCCCCACACTTTTCTACACAGGACTGGGGTGTACCTCCCTCTCAATCACGTGGCAAAAAGACAAGCTGAGACTTAGGCTGAAAGCAAAACTCCAACCCCCTCAAGCCCTGTGCACAGCAGAGGGAGGGAGTGTTGACTATCTTCCCTGTTTTCTAATATTTCCTTTTTAGTGATGCCTACTGGCTTCAGAATGATCTATAAATGGCATAGTTTTGAACCCAGCTGACACTTTGTCCTGTAAAAAGATACATCTAATTTTGAAAATGACCTAACCCCTTGTCTTGAGCCTCTAATTCATTGTTTCCAACAGATTCCTATCTCCTGCTCTGTAACTTGGGGCTGACTGAGTGTTTGGATAGCAGTTAGCCTGCTCTAATATATCAGGGTTTGCAGAGCTGACCAAGCAAGCCCTGTCCCCTGTTTGTCTGGAATCCACCAGTGCATCCTGGGATTGTCTACAAAGTGAGTCTGTGGGTTCTACTCCCTCTAGAGCAATGGCTCTCAACCTTCCTAATGCCGCGACCCTTTAATACAGTTCCTCATGTTGTGGTGACCCCCAACCATAAAATTATTTTCGTTGCTACTTCGTAACTATAATTTTGCTACTGTTATGAATCATCATGTAAATATCTGATATGCAGGATGTATTTTCATTGTTACAAATTGAACATAATTAAAGCATAGTGATTAATCACAAAAACAATATGTAATTATATATGTGTTTTCCGATGGTCTTAGGCGACCCCTGTTAAAGGGTCATGCAACCCCCAAAGGAGTCGTGACCCACAGGTTGAGAACCGCTGCTCTAGAGTGATGGGTGTTCCTAGGCCTTCTGCAGGTAGGCAGGGATCACTGGTCATGCAGGGCTCTCTGTGGCTTTGAGTTTCATAATGCACTCCATTCCACTGCACCCAATTCCTTGTACCTCAAGAGCAAGAGAGGGGCCAGTGACAGCCGAGTTAGTGAGGAAATGTTTATTTCCTAGGAAGGCTCCTTACCAAGGAGAATCTAGAGCTACATTGTCCACTAGTAGTAGCTGCTAATCTCAGGTGGCTTTTTAAACTGAAGTTAACTAAAATTAAAAAGTGAATTCTTTATTTGCACTCGTCACAATTTCAAGTGCTCAATAGCCACATGTCACCAGTGGCTATTATTTTGGAAAGTGCAGATACAGAATATTTTCGTCACCACGGAAAGTTCTGTTGAACAATGCTGACTCGAATACATGTTGCTACTGAGCTCTCAAGTGGGTTCAAGGATAAGAAATAGATTTGTTGTTAGGATTCTTACTCAATTATGGAAGCCTTCAATGGAAAATATTCGTGTTAAACTGCAACATGTTCTGATTCCACGCCCATTTACTGAGTACCTACTGTGTGTTGGGGGAGGAGTGTGGGAATTTCAGATGATGCAGACGTGGTTTTGGACTCTGAGGTGAGAGCCCCTATTCTTGGTATAGACACAGAGCAGATACAGTCTATAATCTCAGGTGATACTGGTGGAGTTTGAGGGGCAAGTGAAGATAGTGTACAAGCATAGACTAGGATTCCAGAGCGCCAAGAAAGAGGGAAGAAAAGATATCCTCGTCAATGAAAGCTGGAGAGAGTTCCAGTTCCCACACTTTTCTACACAGGACTGGGGTACACCTCCCTCCGACACACTCAATCACATGGCAAAAAGACAAGCCGAGACTTAGGCTGGAAGCAAAGATAGGAATCTGTAGGGAGTAAGTCCTCTACTTGCTTTATCAAAGAATGCTCCCAGAAGAAAAGACATTTGAGCTGCATCTTTAAGTGTGATTTTTCTTGGTAGATTATAGAGAATAGGAGGAAGGAGGACAGTAAAGCAAAGTCCTATAAGTTGTGGTCCTGGATAGTTGCTTTGTTCAGGGAGCCAAAAGCAGTCCTGTGGATTAGGGTATAGAGAGAATGTATTTGAGCACAGAGTAATAAGGGAAGAAATGACTGGAAAGAAAGGTACAGAAAAGATAGGTCATAAAGATGCTCAAATGCCAATCTAAAGAATTTGGATTTTATTGTGTAAATGGTTAGTATTAAGTCATAGGATACTTTTTTTTTAAGGCCACCAAAAATTTTGGTTGCCTCCCCCCCAGAAAAAATTGGGAGAGAGAGAGATAGTCATAGGGTACTTTTAAGTGGAGTAATTATATGGTCAGGTTGCATTTTAGGAAGCTCTGTGACTAAAGCTCAGGATGGATTGGTATGGACAAGGCTATCGGACGGTGGCTGGGTGGGAGGCTGTTCCTTAGCCCAGGGAAAGGAAAGCAAGGCCTGGACAAGGCAGCAGGGACTATGGGGATGGTGCAGCGCAGAGACAGGGAATGGCAAAGAGGCAAAGTCAGTGGGACTTCAGTGAGCAAAAGAGTTGGGGATACTGCCAGTCTCTTAGCCAAGATGATGGAGCCTGAGCAGAACAGGCTGAGAGATGAGCCACTCTGAATTTGATTTGGGGGTCAGTTGAATCTGAGATGCATGTGGAACTGCCCACGCGGTCTGAGGAAATGGAGCCATGAGAACCTCTGGAATCAAGTTCATCACTGTAAAGCAGTCCCCTCTCTGCTAGAAACCCAGGGTGTGGCATCTATAATTGGCCATAGCTCTTTCCTACCTTGCCAGCTTCTGCGCTATCCCACTCCCCCAAAATGCCTTTACTTTTGCACAACTTGAGTGCAAGTGAGTTCCTGCTGTCATGAAAAGGCTTTTCCCAGATGATGCATGACCACCTCCTTTTCTCTTCTCAAATATTGAATCAAATTTATGGTGCCCATTTTCCTTAATCAGGCTGTTATCAGACAGTGAGCCTGGGTGAATTTGATTTAAAGCAGATTGTAGCACCAGCCAGTGACTGCTCCCGGCCCTAATCAAGACTCCTTCACTCTCACGAGAAGATGCCTTGCACGAGATGGGCCTTAATGGGCACTTGTATCGCAGGAGCACTAGCGGCCCCTCCCAGATTCCCTGCTCAGACCCTGGCTATAACATTCAGGAAACACACGCTTTTCTTTTTGCTGCGATCATAGGAGCGCTGATGCTGATGCTATTAATAATGGTAATAGTTAAGAATTATAGGCTGTTGATTGTGCCAAATTCCATCTTACAAACATATTTTACAACATATTTTAGTCCTCACACCACCCTAAGAGGTTGCACCAATATTATTCCAGTTCCTCAGATGAGGTTCAGAGAGGTGAAAACTCAAGGCTAGGAAGCTAGAGAGAGCTGGAGTTGAGATTATTACCTAAATCTGTTGTGCTCCAAAACCCAGGCTCTTTGCCATTACCCTGTACTAAGTTCATTAACCTTCTCAATAGTGTGACTTTCTGGGGTGTGTCCTGGAGCTACAGTCTTACTTTTGCTCCTGTAGTCTGTGTGGGTGCTCACAGGCAGTTCCTCTAAGGTTGTGGCTGGTGACTGCTCCCGGGAGTTAGGTGCTTTTAGATGAATGAAAAAGGGACAGCTGGCCTCTCCGCCCCTTAATGGGACATAACTTATATAGTGTCAGCTTCAATTGCTGACTGAATGGTCCAGTGGTTTGGGGGATCCTGACAGGAATGTTTTCCTTGTCCTCGCATGCTTGTGTCATGGGAACCCAGAAGAAGAATGGATGTTTTTGTCCAACTTTCTGGCTTTGAATGCTGATAATTTGTAGACAGGGAATACAGGGGCGTTAGAACTGTGGAGTGGGCAGATGTGGAGGAGGCACGGCTGCAGGAGAAAGCCGGCCCATGAAACAGAGAACAATTTGTTTATCAAGGGGTGGGATGCGGGTGTGGAGGAAAGCTTTGCAGTCGGGCTGTGGATAGTGAGTGGGGGCTGCTGGGCTGGCTGCCATTCCCCACCACTGCTGCGGGTCCATGGTGGTAGCTGGTCCTGAGAAATCTGGAAAAGAGATACGTGCTTTCCCCGAGAGAAAGGGCAGAGCTGGGGCATATGCTCAGGCCAGACACTCAGGAGCTCCTTTGTGTCTGTTAGTTCAAGACTCGGCCAGGAACCAGGTTGGCGCTCCTGGCTAGGGGTCTGGCTGGTAGCCACACACCTGCAGGTGCTGTAGTGCCAGAGTGAGCCCTTGGGGCAAGAGGTTGCTGATTGAGGGCGAGTGTTATCTTTGCTTGCTACACTGCTCGGCCACCAGACAGATGCTGACACTGGTGCTCAGCCTACACCCCCCTTTTGTATACCCTACCCCATGCCATCCCTGCCTCACCCCTCCAAGCAGATACTAGAGGGAGTTTGCACTAAAGACCTTTTCCTCCCCAGAACAGAAGTAGCCAACCAAGTACTGTGATGAGGAGGGATCCTCACTCCTGGGCACAGTGCATCACGGAAGCCCTGCAAGGCAGTTCTGGGTGGGGCCCTGCCTGAGTTCCTGTGGGAACACAGAGGCCCTGTGGTAGTTACCAGTTAAGAGCAAGGCAGTCAGGGAGTAGACAGTGTAGTGCTGAGAAAATGGCAGGTTTGGAATTAGAAAACTTGGGTTTAAACCTTGGCCCACCACCCCTTAGTTAGTTACTGTGTAACCTTGGGGAAGGTACCTCTCCTGCTTCTTCTCCCCAAACTTGAGGTGATATTACTTATCTCACAGGTTATTAGGAGGGTAAAATGTAAGAATGCAGTAATCTCTGATCCTTTGTTTCCACTGTGAACAAGGAAGATGTTAGCATCCATTTTGGGAATTTGTTGGGAATATCCACTGGAATACATATGTAGACTATTTAACAAAGGGCCTGGCAAGTAGCAGTCAATCAACAAATGGTGCAGTGGTAGATACGCTTATTTACAGTGGTTATTCAAAATACTAGTATTGAAAAAAATCCGCATTATTAACCAGTACACCTAGTAAATTTGCCTTATCAGCCAGCCTGGGAAAATATCATCTACACTAATAAAAGAGAAAAATGGTAATTGGCGTATGATGATACCCTTTTCATTGGCTAATCAGGGCTATATGCAAATTAACTGCCAACTATGATTGGCAGTTAACTGCCAACTAAGATTGGCAGTTAACTGCCAACAAGATGGCGGTTAATTTGCACATGTAGGCACAATGCAGGGAGGCGAAAGGGAAAGCAGGAAGAAACCCAGGGGGGAGCTAAGAGCTGGGGGGCAGGGCCCTGGGGCCGCCTTTGCCCTGCCCCCCAGCCATGACCGGAGAATCAGGCGCCTTTGCCGCCCTGGCCAGTGATAGCAGGAAGTAGGGGTGGAGCCAGCGATGGGAGCTGGGCACGGTCGAAGCTGGCAGTCCCAGGAGCTAGGGGTCCCTTGCCTGGGCCTAAAGTGGAGCCCACGATCGCGGGGCCGCTGCAGCTGCGGGTCCCCGCTGCCCGGGCCGGACGCCTAGACCAGAGGCATCCTGCAGGGGCAGGGGCGGAGCCTGTGTGATCGCGGCGCCCCCCGCTGCCACTGCAGATCCCCACTGCCCGGGCCAGACGCCTAGGCCAGAGGCGTTAGGCCTGTGCAGGGGCGGAGCCTGCAACCGCGGGCAGCTGGGGGTCCCCTGCCCAGGCCTGACACCTCTGCCAGAGGCCTCAGGCCTGGTCAAGGGGCCGACCTGGTGTTTGGTGATCGGAGGGTGATGAGGGTCAAGTCCTCTGGCCGAGGCATCAGGCCTGGGCGGGGGGCTGAGCCGGGGATTGGGGGGATATGATGGTCCCCTTGCGCAGGCCTAAAGCCTGGGTCAGAGGTGTCAGGCTTGGGCGGGGGGTGGAGCAAGTGATCAGAGGGAGATGGGGGTCCCCTGCCCAGGCATGATTCCTGGGCCAGAGGCCTCAGGCCTGGGCGGGGACCAGAGCCAGTGATCCGGGGGAGATGGGGGTCCCCTGTCCAAGCCTGACACCTCTGGCGGAGGCGTCAGGCCTGGGCTGGGGGCAGAACCAGTGATGGGGGGAAATGAGGGTCCCCTGCCCAGGCCTGACGCCTCTGTCAGAGGCGTCAGGCCTGGGCAAGGGGCCGATCCTGCGATTGGAGGGTCATGGGGGTCAACGCCTGAGGGCTCCCAGTATGTGAGAGGGGACAGGCTGGGCTGAGGGACACTCCCCCCCACACACACCCAGTGCACGAATTTCGTGCACCGGGCCCCTAGTAAAGTCATAAAAGCCGTTGGGTCAGAGAGAAATGGAGTCAGCCATCGAACTTCAGATCAGCAGACTGAAAGAAACACCAGCTCAGACTGACAAGGAGCCTGACCTCGAGGTTGAGGGTCAGAGATCCGATTGGAAGGAGCTGCTGCTGCGGCTCCCCTTGGTGCTTGAGAAGTGCAGGTGCCGCTGGCCCCAACCAGAGCCAGGCTTTCCCCAGGGAAGAAAAATGGTCGGCTTGCCTCAGAAGCCAATCCCTTGCAAAGCCTACAAAGTCAATGCAGAAAGTAATAGTACGTCCCCAGGTGTCCTGGACTCTTCCCAGTTAGGACCTTCTTGCCTGGCATGGGGCTGTATGATTATGTTCAGTACCAGATCTGAACACAATTACCAGGAAGCAGCCTTAGGCTGAGCATCTCTGTGGCTGAGATGCATCTAAGACCTGTCTGGAATGCTCCTTGGCCCACAGTCCAGCCCACCTCTAGAAGGGTGGAGGCTGGCCTGACCCCAGTTTTCATAAATGCTGGCTTTCCCATTATGCCTTCCCCTCCTTGGTTTGGTGATATTTCCATCTCTGTTATGAGACACTAGGGGCCCAGTGCACGAATTCGTGCACTGATGTGGTTCCTCAGCCGACTTGCCCAGTCCCAATCAGGGCTGGCCGGCAGGGGGAGGAACCAGGGGAGGTTGGCTGTGGGAGCGCACTGACCACCAGGGGGGCAGCTCTTGCATTGAGCGTCTGCCCCCTGGTAGTCAGTGTGTATCATAGTGACAGGTCGTAAAGGTCACTTAGGCATATAAATATATATATTTTTTCCCTCTATGACCAGGGTATTAGTCCCCTATCCTGGCTCTCCTTTGCCTAAAACTTGGTCTTTCCTCAGGGAGCTTACACTTAATGTAAAGAAAGGAGTTTTGAGTCTTCTCTGCCAGTGGATGTCACCTTAGATACCTGAAAAACCAAGGCCTTGGGAAATTGGTTCTGGTTCCAAGTTATAGTTCTGCCACCACCTAGCTGCATGCTGTGGACCAGTCCCCTCTATTCTTTGAACTTCAGTTTCTTATCTGTACAGGGGTGATGATAATCTCATCTCACCTGTGGGCCTAAGGAAGTTAAATGAGATAATGCACACAAAGTGCTAGCACAGAGACTGGCCTGGCACGGAGGCTCAGTTAACGCTTCCCTCCCTCCCTAGCTGAAGTCAAGGATGCCAATAAAACATGTCACTGTGCATACCCTCAGCCCTGCTGGAAGCAGTGAACCTACAGTAGTACAATCAGCAGCTTTTTCTACATTGTGGCTGAGGCTCGCATAGAGTCACAAGGCAGCTGCCACTGAAACTGAAGCTGCATCTCAACAGTAGCAGTATATTAATGATGTCATATTTCTCCACACTTACATCCCAAACTCCTTTGTCCCTTGTTACCTGAGCAGGCATGCACTATTATTGTACAGAGGAGGACCTCAAAGTTTAGAGGGCTCAAATTACTTTCTAAGGGTCAGAGCTTTTTTTTTTTAATCCTCACCTGAGGATATGCTTTTATTGATTTTAGAGAGAGGCAGGGAGAGAGAGAGAAATATCAATGTGAGAGAGAAACATTATTGGTTGTTTGCCATACATGCCCCAACGAAGGATCAAACCTGCAACCTAGGTATGTGCCCTGATTAGGAATTGAATTCACAACCTTTTGGTGTACAGCAAGCATGTCAGACTCGCAGCCTGCCGGCCGCTTGCAGCCCACAACAAATATTTTTGCGGCCCAGCCAATATAACGATATATAAGAAACGTTTTAATAAAAATTTCATAACTTAATTTTTACAATATCGTTATACATAATTATTAATAACGAACTACAACATTCGCTAATGACTGATTACTAATAATCGTGTTGCATTCATTTTCCTTATGTGCCTTATGCGCAGGCGCACCATTTCTCTCCACTAATACTCGCAGCCAATTGCCACGTCATTAGTCTTGTACTGACTTGTTTGGTGTGCAAAACAGGAAATACTTCGCTTTCAGAGAACAAGAAAAATAGATTTATTTGTGTTAACGCTTATTGTGCAGTTATTTAAGTGTCTGGTAAGTTAATGTTCAAGAAAAAATATTAATTTTTATTAAAATGTTCTATTATTTTATGTTAACAATTGTTTATTTCAGCCCTTTATATTCAGCATGTCTCTATCGAAATAAACCCACGTTTCTATGAAAATTGAAGCTTTTGTTTTTTTGTGGCCCACATAAACTTAAACCTTGTTTATTTGGCCATGTTAGCCTTTGAGTTTGACATGCTTGGTGTACAGGATGACGCTCCAAGTAACTGAGTCACCCGGCCAGGCCAAGGTCTCATAGCTTTTACACGATGGAACTGGATTTAGATTTGATCGACCCTATCTGACTTTAGGAATAACAGCTTGTATGAGCTGCCTTGCGTGGCCTCTAGACAAACCAGGGATCCCCTGTTCTTCACTAATAGTTCTGGATTCCATTTCTCCCGAGCTCAGCCTCTTTCCTATGTCAGATGCCTTACAGAGCTGTCAGAAACCTGCCTTCCCTGGCCTGACCTCTGCTGGCATCAGAGCCCACTGTTAACACCTGTGTCTGTTCCCCAGATTCAGTGATGAAGGGATGGAGGTGATCGAGCGGCTCATCTACCTGTATCACAAGTTCCATCAGCTAAAGGTCAGCAATGAGGAATATGCTTGCATGAAAGCAATTAACTTCTTAAATCAAGGTGAGTGCTTGGGTGTGTGAAGAAGGGGCCCTTTTTTTTGCCAGTGAACATTTTCCCTTACGTTTCATGCCCCCCTTTCCCCTCAGGACTGTCACACAGAATGTGACACCCCTTATGGGTACCAGTCTTAGAGGGCCTATCAGCATTGTGCCCCTCTGTAGTGCAGGGCATGCTTTGGGTTTTTTCTTCAGACCTAAATGCCACAGTCTCTATAACTCATAGCAGAAGGAAGAGGATTCGCTTTGTTTAGTCATTTTCAATGCATTCAATGCAGACACCAAGGACAGAACATGCGTCATTTAAAATATGTACCAAGTTTGCCAGTGACTGAAGAAGAGCAGAGTGACTGATGAACCTATTGGAGATAAGGCCTCTGCGACAGGCTGGCATGCTTCTGAGTCCCCTTCAGGGCAGAGTGGGGTTCACCAAAGCTCACACACACATATCAAGCATGGCTTTTAACTAGAAGTATGCTGGATGTGATTAACGTGGAGTATTACCTGCTAAGTGTGGCTTGGTAGCTGCTGGTAAGCAGAGTACAAAGGAGAATTTGTGTTCTCTTTTTTCCAAAGCAGCGTGCGAGTGCTCTGCTCTGAGTAGAGCTGGGCTCTTTTGCTGCCTGTGACATTGAAGTGCTCTGTTTATAGTCAGTTGCCCCGTCCAGAGATTCTCGGCCCACCTCTTTGCTTACTTCCCCCCGCACCCCCAACACCTCCTCCTGCTTCTGCACCATTCGTACATTGATCTGTGTGCCTCCCAGAGGCCAGGCCCTGTGGTGACCATTGAAGACATTGAAAAATAAAATAGATTCCAGGTTCCTGGCTTTAAGAATATACTCTGATGGCATGTGACACATTACTGGAGCCTCAGATTGGGGGAGAGAAGTAGCACCTACTTGGAGGAGGAGAATTCTAGTTGGGCCTCAAAGGCTGGGAAGGATTTATATGTAGAACTAGAGGCCCGGTGCACAAAATTCATGCACTCTGGGTGTGGGGGTCCCTCAGCCCAGCCTGCGCCCTCTCACAATCCAGGAGCCCAACTTCTGGCTGAGCAGCGCTCCCCTTGTAGGAGCGCACTGACCACCAGGGGTTAGCTCCTGCATTGAGTGTCTGCCCCCTGGTGATTGGTGCGTCATAGCGACCAGTTGTTCTGCTGTTAGGGTCAATTTGCATACTACCCTTTTATTATATAGGATATCCATATATATTATATAGGATATCTATATATAAAAAAGGGGTTAGGTGTGTGTGTTTAAAGAAATGAGAGAGAACTCTATCTAGAGTAGTAGGAGCAGAAACCCAGGAGACCATGTGAGTATATGTACAAGCATAAATGTCTAGGTGTCATCAAAGTTCCTGATTGGCTCCAGCAAAGGGCAAATTTAAAGATACTGTGAAGGATAAATTAGGAAAGGTTGATTGTCAGATAGTGAGTGGTTCAGCATCAACTGGTGCCTATTTGTTTCAAGCCCTGTACTGGGAAGCCAGGTATGAAGTTGAGAAAGATACCACTTAGTTCTCAGGGGGCTCAGTCTAGTGATTGTCCTGTGTATTTTTTATTCTTTATCTGCTTCTCTCCCCTCATTTAGAACTTTGTTCCTCCATGTCAAAAAGAGAACAGATCCTCTATGTGGCAATGTTTAATAACTTATAACTGAAATACGTATCTATTCCAGGAGTTGGTGTTTCCTCCACATTAGAAAACACTCTCCTATCCTGTGTGGTTCTCTTCCCAGATATCAGGGGTCTGACCAGTGCCTCCCAGCTGGAGCAGCTGAACAAGCGATACTGGTACATCTGCCAGGATTTCACTGAATATAAATACGCACATCAGCCGAACCGCTTTCCTGACCTCATGATGTGCTTACCTGAGATTCGGTACATTGCAGGTAACATTCTGGGTGCTGGCTTTCCAACCCTTCCTTGCTTCTCTTAGCTTGTGAAGAGAATGAGGCAAGCAGTGTTTTCAGATCCTCATTCCAGGCCCAAGACCAACTGCATAAAAGCAGTCCTACCCTTGCCCTCGGTTTCAGTCCGCGTTGTAACGAGAAGCGCGCGTTTTCTCTGTAGGGAGGAGGATCTAGCATTTCCTCACACCTGTGCTGTGCAGGGTGCTTTGTGGTCTTTATCACTGAACCTCAGGACACGCTCTGCAAGGCTGCTGGTTGGCGATATTATGACTCGGAGTTTCTCAAGTTAACTGTTTCTGGGTTGTAAGCTGTGAAAGGGTGGATTTTATGTGAATTAATTATATCTCGATTTTAAACATTAACTTTGTTTCATAGAATTGCCTATAGGTTTTTAGGGGATCGTTCATTTAAAGCAATGTCTTTAAAATAATTTTCAAATCCTGTGTTTGTAAAGGAGTTTTTGTTGGTGTTTTGTGGTCTCACCCGCTGAGTTTGATACTTAAATAGGCCGTTGGGCTGTAAAGGCCGGGTTTTGGCTGTCATTGCTGCTCGGCTTCATTGGTGGAGATGGTTGTTTGTCGTCACCAGCACCGACTGGGGGTGCTCGGAAGTGGAGCTCTAGACAGAGCCTGCTCCTGTCACCTTCAGCAGTGCCAGTTTGAAGGGAAAATTTTTCAGTTTGACATTATTCTACTTTTTTAGTAGAAATTATTCTACTTTTTGGGCCCAGAGTAATCTACAGATGTGAACTGGAGCTCAGCTGTTAGAATTTTAAGGATGTTTTGATATTTATGTCTCAGCATTTTCAAAGTGATATTCTACCAAATGAGATATTCATCAGGCGCTCTCTTAAATAAATGGGGAGTAGTAATTACCCCCCTCCCCACAGAGCCGGCTTCTCAGCCCTGGCAGCACTTGGGCTCAGTGGTCAGCTTTTAGGACATATCCGAGCTTGGGTTACACCGCCAGAGAGCCTGATTCCGTGGGTATGAGGGGGCCTGGGCATCAGTATTTTTAACTCCTCAGGTGACTCTCGGTGCATCCAGGAGAACCACAGCCCAATACTTATAGTGTACATTAGCACACCGAGTGCTCTGAGAAGGCCTCCAGTAAAGAAACCTGTAGGTCCTTTTTAACCCTGGATTTCTCAGTACTTTTACTAACCCATTATACTACTCTGAAGAGCAATTTTTATAGAATGATAGCGTCCATCAGGAAAAAAGAGAAAACAGGATATAAGTTTCTCGTGGTATTTTGGCTTTACGAGGACATCTAGGAATCCCTCTCAGTTTCAGATTCCTCATCTGTAAAATAGGGATAAAAGGTAATATCTGTCGCACAGAAATAGCGTGAGAATTAAGTGAAATGATGCATTTAAACACCCAGCATAGAGTAAGTATTCCCTGGATAATAGCAATGATTATAACTTTCACCTCGGGCCCTAAAACGGGCCTGGGTATCAGGATGTTAGCCAGTCTGTGTCTTTGTGATACTCCTTGTACTTTCCTTGCCCCAGTCACTCAAAAAGGCCACATCTGCTCTTCAGCCCAACTAGAGGGACATGCTCTTCCACTAGCGGCCACTGCTAACTCTTCTCTTCCCACTTTGTCCCCAGGAAAAATGGTGAATGTGCCCTTGGAGCAGCTGCCCCTCCTCTTTAAGGTGGTGCTGCATTCCTGCAAGACAAGTGTGAGCAAGGAGTGAGCTGTTCCCGGCACCCCTCCTCAGGCCAGCACAAAGCCTTGGGTGGGCGGGACAGGCTCCAGAAGAAAGAGCCAGAGAGACCAAGGTGGAGGCTGTGGGGGCAGCAGCGTTCCGGTTGCCTCCGTAGCAAGAAGAGTGTTTGTTTGTTTGTCTGTTTTTTTAAGCTCATTTTTCTATATATTTATTTCACGACAGAGTTGAATGTATGGCCTTCAACATGATGCACATGCTTTTGTGTGAATGCAGCCGATGCATTTCCTTGCAGTTTACAGAATGTGAAGATGTTTAATGTAACAGTGTTGTCATTGTTTAGAGATAGTTCTTTTGTAATTTGAGGGCGGGTGGGATGGGCTGAGATGACTATTTCCATAATGTTGACAAAGACGACTACCTCAGTGGAAAGGGAGGGGTGTGACCATGCCTCCTTTTTCCACATGTTCTCAGCAGACTCGTGCATTTGTCTGTCAGAGAGCAAACTGCCTTTTTCTAGCCACAGAATTGCCAGGTGAAAGCACACACCATAAAAGGGCGAAGTGGTGCCAGGAGGTTCTCTGAGCAAAGTGGGGGCCCCAGGCAGGAGAGGAGGATGTAGAACATCTCTTTCCTTTGGAAAGCATGAAAATTGAGAATGGGGCACAGCAACCAAATCTTAAGTTAGGTGTCCTCTCTCCACACAAGGCCTCAGGGAGAAGGGTTTCTGCTCTCACACCATGTTGTGGGGCCCTCTCCCCACCACCTGAACCACCACTGCCACTGCTGACTTCATCCAAGCAAAGTCCTGGCAATCACGTCATCCTTTGGACTTGCCTGCCAGCTCCGCTGGGACTACCAGCTACCTAGCTTCCTTACCTGGATCTACCAAGGCCTACCTTCCTTCGACTCCTTGCCTCCCTTATACATTTGACTTCCTATTGGCCCTCTGAAAAAAACAGCTAAGCAGAATGCCATGCTCTGAATTCTGGTGCCCACTACTGATGCATTTTCCTGTCACCTTGCTTTCTTCAAGGGGTAGTGGAACAAAGTTCAGACTGCTAAAAGAATAAACACTCCTCCTTTGGAGTGCTCTGCTTCTCCCCCTTTCCCACCCCAGGACTGAATCCAAAACCTGCAGTCTCTTTTTTCATCAGTGGAGGGCCATTCACCCACCAGAATTTTTGCCCTTACATTCCTCTCCAAGTTCTTCTAATCTCCAGAGTGAGACCAGGATTCCTCAACAGAAAGCCCGAGGCCCAGAGTGGCCCAGCTGACCAAGGCCTGGAGGGGAAGGGGGCTTTAAACTACCTCATGTTCTTAAGGGCTGTCCCCTCCAGATTATGGCCTGGGCCCTTGTTCTTTCACTACCTGCCCCACCTGGTCCCAGGAAGTGTCCCTTCCCCTCTTGGCTTTGGCCAGCAGCCACCCCATAGCTGTTGGAACTCTTTCAGGTGCTTTTCTCTTCTCTGCCTTCCCACAGCAATTGTCCCTGCCTCCACCCAGGGACCTCGCACAGCTGATGCAGCAGACTCACTACTGAGAGGGGTGCATCCCTGGGTGGGCTTGCAGGGCCTCCTGCACCTCCTTTTGCCTGTGTAGTCAAAGGCCATTTGCTCTCTTCCCAGCTCAGCCTCGCAAACTTGCCCGGTGGGCCACCACATCGTGTGCAGCCCGGGCAGTCTATGTCGGATTGTAATTTTTCTTTCCAGTGAAATGTTACGGGTACCCAGCAGAGGGATGACTTTGTCCTTTGGTGGATCTAAAACTCAGAGCATTACTCCTCAATGCCCTTTCCCTGACTGCTCTGAGAAGGAAAGATGTGCTCCTCTGGAAAAGCTCTGATCAGAATGTTCTCACATGTCAATGGGAAGGTGTGTGTGTGTGTGTGTGTGTGTGTGTGTATCTGTTTATTTCTCAGTTCACAATATTTTTGTTTCCCCAATGTTTTATTTAACCAACTAAATCACATTCTTTGGCTACAGGTCAGACTCTGAGCTGCTTTCGTCAATGTAGGGAGGAGACACATATCAGAGACCCCCCCTTTTCCAAGATGGCTGCTGTGTGCAGCTTCTTTCTTTGCTTAGACCTCCATCTGTCAAGTTATTATTTTTTGAAATGGTTTTTCTTTAAAATTAAGCATTTTACCAGTTGGTTGGGTATCAAAGAAAATTGCTCTCTGATGAGGGAAGAACAGGTCTCTCCAATAATGCGGCATTAGACAGAGCAAGCTGTTAATTTGTGGAGTGGGGGAAAGGTTCTGCAAGTTGCCATTGTACAGATCCATTTTTACAAATGTTTGCAGCAGATTCCACAGAACAAAGAGCCCATTCATTGCCGAGCGCCCTGCAGAATCTCTGAGCCAAGTGGCCGTGTGTTCTGAGCCAGAGCCTGACCTGTGGACCGCCTTTAATGTCTTCTGCACCCAGTCCTTTTGTGACGTGGGCTTTTTTAAACAGGGTAAAATTAATGTGTTGCATTGCAAACTCAGGTATGATGAGGAGATGATAGGAGTGTAGCTAGCAGCGTGGAGACGTTAGGTCAGCCACTAAATGTATTTGTAAATTTGGTTTGAAGGACACAGAGAAAGGTTGGAGGGGCGGTTTGTTGTGTTTGTGTTTTTGCCTTTCTTCCCATAATTTTTGGTTAACAGGTAGCCTTTATGCTAGTGGAAGAAGAAAAAGTTGTGTGTATGGTCTCTTAATTCCCCTCTCTTCTGTCCTCTCTCTGATCCCCTGCCACCAACAGCACTCATTTCAAGTGAGAATTTTTCCACCATAAAAATATGACCCTGAAAGCTGTGTGGTCAAGGAGAATCCCACCTCCTCGCACTGCATTGAAACACGGCTTTCCCCTTCCTTTCCTTTTCAATGTTTTCCTGACCCAAGACGAAATTTGGAATCGTGGAATTTCGCCTACAACTCCTGTTCTCTGGCTCCTTTGTAGGCTTTTGGAGACTTTCACAAGGTTTGGTGGTCTTGATTTTAGTCTCAAAGCACTCCACCTGGCTCAGAAGGACAGCCCCGCCCCCATGCCCAGCCCAGGAGGGAGGTGGCTGAGCCTGTGGGGATAGAAAGCAGCAGCAGGAACCTCCCTCCTGTTCTCGGGGGCGGAGGAGGGGGAGGGAACGAGGGGCTTCATGGCATGCAGATAGCCACCCACTCCACACCAGCCTGCTCTCACCTGCCACCGCCTTCTCAGGGAAGTGAGTGCCTGCCATGGCCACTGTGTCACCAGGTCCTTAAACCTGGGGCTCTCAGCTAGCTGCCTTGCTCTGCTACCTATTTCTTACTTTAGTTTGTTCTTGATTTCCTGGGGAGTGGGACAGATGGAGACAGACAGGCCCAGCGTGGGCAACATCTCCGCCATGTCCAAGGTTGGCCCAAGTAAAGGGACCCTGGCCTCCCAGTAGGGCAGGAAGGGGAGCAGTGGTTCCAAGTCTTTAGCTCTGGGCCCCAGGTCTATGTCTTTTTTTCTTCGTTGCTTTTTAAAATTTTGCAGTTGCATTAAGAAATCCACTCGTTCAGACCAGCTCTTTTATTTTCTTTATTGATTTTTTTAAAGTAAAAAAAAAAAAAACACAAAAAAACCCTCAAAAACAAAAAACTAAACAAAAAAAACCACTACTCTTTCCCCAAATTGACCCATGAGTGTCCCCTGCACCCCCCTCTGCCTTTGCAGTTGATCATTCCTCCCTTTTTCCTCGGCTTGAAGCATCTATGTCCAGTGTCTGTGAAATGATGTTTTATCTGTGTCTCAGGTTGAGAAACGGCAATCATTCCACCAGATGCTGGAAACTGGTTAGCCTTGAGACAAGGGTTTCTAGGGCCACAGCTCAGGGATGTGTATTTAATTACAGGGTCCCCAGAAACCCCTCTCTTGGCTGCCACAAACAGCAGCTTTTCTGGACTTGGGGAGCCAGGCGTGGACTGCTTCCTCAGAGGCAGGAGCCCCATGAGCATACTGAGTCGGAGCGAGCTGGGCTTGCTCTGGCCGTGCCGAGGCTATCTCGAGGCCTGAAGACTCTGGCTGTCCTGGAACACGAGCCACAGGGGCCCTGCTCTGCCCGTCCAGCCCCTGTCTGGCCTGCCCCCTCAGGATCTGCAGCCCTAAATGGGCCACAGCCCACTCAGGACTCAGCTGCAGGCTCAGGGAAGCTATGAGTCAGGCCAGAGCCTGCTCCGAGCTCCAGAAAAAAGCTGTTTCTGGTGGAGGCTGGTCTGCCAAGTCCTGCAGCCAGCTTTGCCAGCATGGCCAGTCTGTCACCAGGTCATTTCTGTCCTTGGGTGAGCATTGTTTTCTTCCTCTGAAATGTTTTATAAGGTGATAGTGTTGTTGACTCAAGTTTCCATGAAAAAGAAGAAAAAATACTACCTCTTCAGTGACATCCTGGTCGATTCCTCTCCGAGAAGTCCTGTGGGAAACGAATACTGTAGCTCCTGTTCTGTTTACATGTTTCTGTCGGGAGAGAAACCCTGCCTGCCCTGGGGTGTTGGTGTTTCTGTCTGTGTTGCCATCCCAGGCCTGCGATAGGGGCTGTGGGTGCGTTGTAATGTCTGGGCCGAGTGTAGGGAGTCCTTCACACCTGCCCAGCTGGGACCAGCCACCTCTTGAAGAGGCCTCCGTTTCCTTTCTACGGTCCAGGGCACAGGAAGCACCACCCTCCCGCCAGGCTCTGGTGGCCACAAGCCAACCCTGGGCTACCTATTCCAGGGCCACCCCTACCCACAGTCCGTGTAGGAATCAAGTCAACGGGATGTCTCTGAGCCCTTGTCCCCAAAGGGCCGGCCAAGGGCTGCCTGCCAGCCTGGCTCCGTCAGCCCTGCATGACCAAATGATAGTCGGGCTCTGCAGGCTACTCAGGCCCTCTGCTACCTCCCCCCCTGCCAGCTGGCAAGGGATGGGCCCTTTTCTGTGAGTTGACTACCTGTGGAAATGTGACCAATTAGTGTGAAATGCATGTCTAGAAGATGTTAGGTACTGTATTTGAACCAATAAATGTGAATCCTGCACATGGCATCTGTCTGTGAAGCTTGTCTGGGGCTCTGGGGAGGGACGACGGGGTGTCCTAAGGAGCTGGCTCACGCCTTCAGATCGAGTCCCTGCTTGTAGCGGACACCCACCCACTCCTGTTGCTGAGGGTCTGGCAGGGGGATGTCGCTTAGAACTGCTTGAATTCATGAACCAGCCCTGACCCGGGTGCCTGCTCTGTGCCTGGCACTGTGGGGATTCTTCACAAACCTGAATCTCCTTGAACGTAAAGGATTAGCATCTGTTTTATAAGAAGCCAAGGTAAGTGAGGTGACGGGACTCATCTCAGGCCACCCAGCCAGAAAGTGGCACAACTAGAGGAACGGGTCTCGTGGGAGAGGCAAGCACAGCCCTTGGCAGTTTAGTGGGCTCAGGTGTGATCGAGGGTGATCAGGGGCTGTAATGGCCTCGCGGAGGGAGTGGTTCTGCTCAGAAGGGCTTCAGACGAGTATTGAAGGTGGGCCTTGAAGCAAGTCACCAGACAGAGGAGGCCCAGCTACGAATCAGAAAAATACGGACTCTTCAGGTATAACAAGGGATTGCCGGCAGGAATGGTGGCAGATGGGAGGGATTAGCAAGAGTTGAGGCTGGAGAAGCCCCTGGGACATTGAATGCCACATTCAGGAGTTTGGAGAAGAGCTGCATCTCGGACAGCAGTGTGCTGGTGGGTGGCCTGCCGGGTGTATCACGGTCCACCAATTAACGCCTATCCTGCAAGTTAATAGATGAGGTTTTCCTAGAGCTGAGGAAATGGAGGCTTTGTGAGGTCACGGGATGTGCCCTGAGTCATACGGGAAGGGTCAAGGTCTGGACTTGAACCCAGATCTGCCAACTCGAAAGCCCGACTCTCCTGTAATCTTGCTGTTCCTACGATCAGAGAAGGGCCCACGCTTGGGCTGAGGGTTATAGGGAGACAAATGGGAAAGACAGAGGCTCCTCAGTTTGGGAAGATAAAGGCTGAGGAGTCTGATCAAAGCCTATTAAATCCTCATGTGTGAAATGAGGGGAAGCCCAGCTGCCTTCCCATGCCTCAGCCTCCTCCAGCACAAGGGACCAGAGAGCCCTTGAGGTTTGAAAGAGGTGGTTTTAGAACAAAAGAAGCGCTGCAGAACTAATTAATAGACTGTTCTGTGCCCCATAGAGGGAACAGATAAGACAGAGATGTGAGGAGGAGCATGTCTGCTGGCCGGCTGTTGTGTGCTGGGCACGGGCGCTTTACCTGCACTGTCTCCTGTAATGCTCAGAACCACTGCAAGGGACGCGCTCAGCCCCATTTCACTTTAAGCAAGTTGAGGCTCGAGGAAACGAAGCCATTGGCCTAGGTCAGTGATGGTGAACCTATGATGCGTGTCAGAGGTGACCCGCGAACTCATTTCTTTGGTTGATTTTTCTTTGTTAAATGGCATTTAAATATATAAATGTCAAAAATATAAGTCTTTGTTTTACTATGGTTGCAAATTTCTATATGTGACACGGCACCAGAGTTAAGTTAGGGTTTTTCAAAATGCTGACACGCCGAGCTCAAAAGGTTCGCCATCACTGGCCTAGGATGACATGAGCACATGGCAGAATTGGCTTTTGAATCCAGGTCTATCTGATACCAAAGTTACAACAGGCTTCCTCCCTGCTCAGCCTTAGCAATTCAATAGTGCTGAATGTGAGTGTCTGGGGTTTGTAACAAAGCTCAGTAATGGCCTTTGGTTGAACTTTTTGCTATTAACCCAATAAACCAAACTTAAACAATAAAGGATTAATTTCTGTAAGAGGTGAAAGAACAGACCCGACGAAATTGATGTGAAAAGCAGGGCTGTCCCAGATGTAAGTAGAATGCTATAGACGCCACAATCCCTGTGGTTTCTCAGAACATAACGTCCCACAAGGTGGCCCCATGGGAAAAGAGTAGGCGTTCTGTTGCCAAAAATCTGGGAAATACTGCACCTACTCTTACCTTTCTCTAATTGCCAACTTCCGTTGGCATATTAAAGGCTCTGAGAAGTCCTACCTGAAGAAAATTAATTTGGGTCCACCCAGAAGTCTTTGGGCATGCGACATTTTTCCTCCTGTTAAAATTGTTGGGGCAGTATTCCATGGGATACAATTGAGGACGCTGCTCTAAACTTACAAATTGCTACTTAACTGATGCTGAGCTTGTGGGTTCCTTGAGCGCCAGGCAATAGTCTGGAAGTAAAGAATAATAACGGAATTTACATTCCGAGCAAGCGCTGTGCTCAGCATTTCCTGTGCATTCAATTACTGATTCCTCAGAGCCATCCTATGAGGTTGGTGTTAGAATGATCCAGTTCACAGATAAGGAAACAGAGGCCCAGAGATGAGTCTAAGGTTATAGAGCTTGTATGGAACCTCAGGAGTGAACATAAACCAGTACTGATTGAGTGCCTAACATTAGGCAGGACCTGTGCTGAGATCCCTCTCCATAAGCAAGCCCCCTGAGGTAAGATCATCTCTGTGTAACTGAAGAGGAGACAGCTTCGTGCAGGTAAGTCTGAAGCCAGGACCCCCCAGAAGTGGTGGCCGGGGATGGTGGTGGGGCCAGGGAGGGTGTGGCTCCCTGAGGCCCCCCCAGGGATCATTTCCCTCAGGCAGCTTGTGCGACAGCAGGCACATCAACCAGGAGTCTTCCCTCTCTTCTCATTCCAGCTCTTCCTCTCACCAGCTGTATGTGGCCTTGACCCAGAGAGATGACTCTCCGATCCTCACTTTCCCTGTCAGATAAATGGAAATGGCGGTGCCTGTGTCTTAAGGGTTTAAGGACTCACTGAGGCTGGTTCAAAGTTGGGGCTCAATGCAGCCAATCCATGAAAGGAAGCAGTGTGAGGGGAGCCGCAGCCCCTCACACCCCAGTAGCAGACACCCAGCAGAGCCAGAAGCCCCCGCTCTAGCTTAGCTTGGCCTGGCCTTGGCCTGGCTGCCCACCAGGAGTGTAGCTCCACCTAAAATCAGCCTCTCTGAGATCCTGTGGCAAAAGTGCCCAACTGTCAGACCCAGGGCTCTTGGAGTCTTGTTCCCTTGGCAACAAGTCTCACCATGGAGACCACAGCCCCATTCTTGCCCTCCCTGCAAGCTCCCTCTCCACAGACCTTCCCTGTTCAACACCTAGCCCTAGAGCCGTGTAGGAACGTAGAGAAGCTCCAAGGAGACCCTTCCTCAAGGGAGGAGTTTGACTAACAGCCAGCAAGAGAGGCAACGGGAACTCCCATGTCTTAGGTCCATGTGATGCCTGGCGAGGTTCTGAAGAGCCTACATATGTGATCTCATTTAGCTTGAAAGCCAGGCACTCACCCTATTTTGTATAAGTGGGAACCAAGGCTCAAGGAGGCAAGATGGACCAGCCAGTCTCATGGCTGGTCAGTGTTGTGGCGGAGACTGGTGTGCAGGGTTTCTGACTCGGGAACCCCTACTTTCTAACTCTCCACCATCCTCAGTCTGAGGACTGGAGAGTTGGGTGAATCCCTCCACCGCAGTCGTCGGCTGGTAGCACAGGCAGCAGCGAGCAGCCCTGTGAGGTTTGGACGGGGCCTGGCAGCAGCAGCCCCAGCAGAGGAACTGCACTATTTTAAGCCAGGGCCAGCGGGCACGGGGAGGGTGGCCTCGGGCCAGCTTCCCGGAAGTCGTCATGGCCTCCCTCCTCTCCCCTGAGCAGCTTTCGGAGGCAGTCACTTCCCAACAAACAGGAAGGAGGCCCTCAGGCCTGGAGACCTCCAGCCCCAGCTTCCTCCTCCTACCCTACCCTACCCCCCAGTCTTCTCTACTATACTGGGGAGGAGCCCCCCAGGCCCACACCCGGATCCATGTCCATTGTCTGGGCTGACTTAGTAGGCTGGAGGTCTGGGGTCTGGGCTTCTGCTGCTTGGGCCGCCCCAGTTCACCCATTGTAAGTCTAAGGCCTCCCTTGCCCAGGCCCTCTGCCCAGGCCCACAGCCTGATTTCTCACCTACATTCCCATTGAGGGAAGCCTCTAGGGGCCAGAAGGAAAAGCAGAGATAGCCCAGGCTTGGTCCCATGCAAGGATGGGAGAGAGAGAGAGAGAGAGAGAGAAAGAGAGACACTGACACTGAAAGAAACAAGGTGGGACCTTCCCAGAGAAATACAGGCAGACAGTGAAAGACAGATTCATGTGGCACAGACAAAATTGGAGAGATGCTCAGAGGCAAACGCAGAGAGAGAAGCAAAGACACGGCTGCAAAGGGCTGGGGCCAAGAGGGCAGCGCGTGGCTCTGAGTGAGTGCTTCTGACCACCCCCAAGCCCAGGCCCTGTCTCAGCTGTGGGGGGCCCACCGGCTGCGTGGCCGGAGAGGAATGCGGGGAGCAAGGCTGGGTCACCCCTTGAGGGCCGAGCGCGTGCATTGTGAGATAAACCACCCAGGAGGGGGGCCCAGCTGCGGCTGCATGCTCCAGGAGCATGGCGGAGAGGCCCAGGCCCAAGGCTGCAGCCCAGCCCACCAGACACCCAGTCCCTGCATCTGCTCCTGAAGGTCTCCACCTGCTCTTATTCCAGAAGGTCCCGGGTACCTCAGCCCAGCCCTTGAGGCATGCAGGTTCTGCAAGTGTCCTGTTTGCAGACGAGCCAGCTGGGTCCCTGCTGCTGCTCTGGCTGCAGTCCTGGCTCAGGTGAGGGGCCGGGCTCACCAGCTGACCAGGCAGAGCAGGGCTCCGGCAGAGGAAAGCTGGGTGCAGCAGCTGTGCGCAGACTGGGCTGGCCCCGCGTGCACCCATGTGCACAAGTGTGGATTGCATGTGCATGTGTCCCTGTACTTCCTCACATGTGGGTGTGCAAAGATGTTTGTGTCCGCAGGCTAGAGAAGTCCCCAGAGATACCTGGTCTCCCACCCCCACCAGGTGGTCCAGCCCAGGGAGCCATGAGGCAGAGGGGGAGGAGCAAGCAGGTCTATTGCCACCACCCCCCCCCCCCCCGCCACCCCTCCCTACACCGCAGCTGAGGCTCCCGCTGGCCACGGCCTTGACCCGGCACTATGGACTTCTCTGACATTGGCATCGGATCTGAACATCTGGCAGCAGGCTGATAAGGGGTGCAGCGGAAACAGCCTCTGCTGCTGCCAGCAGCCCCACCCCCTCCGCTGCCCTGCGAGGGGGTCTCCACATCCACACTCCCTGGGCCTCCAGCTCTGGGCCCTGCCCCTCTTTTCTCATTCTCTGCCTCAGTGTCTCTATGTCTCTGTCTCCCCCCCCCCCCATTTCTTCTCCCTATCTGAATTTCTCTCTCATTCCTTCTCTTTTTCTCTCCCTCTACCTCTCTCCCTCTTCTCTCTTTTTCCTCTCTCTCTCTCTCTCTCTCTCTCTCTCTCTCTCTCTCTCTCTCTGGGTCTGTTATGCCTCATTCCTTTAGGGCTTCTTTTTCTGTCTGTCTTTCAATCCTCTCCATTTCAGTTTCTGGGTCTCTGATCTGTTTGTTTCTTGTTCCACCTCCAGGAAACAGGCCTGGCACTTCGGGAAAGTCCCCACTTAGAGAGAGACCCTGGGCTTTGTTTGCTGGGGAGGAGGGGTCAGGACCACGCCACTTCTCCTTCCCCTCTGGTGGGTCTCATGGCCTGGGACCACCTGGGCTGGAGCTTGGAGGAAAGGACAAACGGGCCACCCAGCTCTGGCTGAGTGGAGAGGACCCTGAGTCAGCAAGCCCAGCTCTGGACTGGATTCGAATCCTGGTTCCATCCCAACCTTGCTCTGTGACTTTGGGAACAAACCTGTCTCTCTGAGCCTGAGTTTCCTCACCTCCCAAATGATGCTCATGGGAGGTGAGGGGGAAATACTACCTACTTTCCAGGATGGTGGACAGGGTTCGAGACTGACCAAAGGTGTGTACTGGTTAGTAGGAGCCCCAGCACACAGGGCCTTGCCATTCATTCTCAGCATGCCTCATCCTTAAGGGGTGCTCAGAGGAAGAGGGTGTCAATAAACATATCCAGGGTGATCAGGGGTGAGGCGTGTCCGGCCCCGGGTGGTGGCAAGTGACAGCTGATGGCCTACAGAGAAGACGACCGGACAGGAGGAGGCAGGCAGCAGCACTCCACCCCTCAGGCAGCATGTGGGGGCGTTTGGTGCAGAGGGGAGCAGCCAGTCAATAAACGCTCACTGGTGCTGGGGTGGGTCACTCACCCCAGAAGGACCAACGGTGTTGAGGGTGAGGTTGCAACCTCAGACTCAGAGAAAGGGGCCCTGAGGGTAGACGGCCAGTCCTTGGGCTTGGTGTTGGTTTCTGGTTTGCTAACATTTATTGAGCACAAACAGCATCCAGGCAGCCGCTATGCACGTTCCATGTGTTGTCTCATTTTTGTCCCATTTTATGGAGAGAACATGAGACCCAGAGAGGGGAAGTGACTGGTCCCAGGTCACACAGCTAGCAAATGGCAGAACTGGCATTGATCCGGAGTCTTCGCCACTAGCCCCTTGTCGGTTCTGCTTCTTAGGGCTCAATGCGTCACCAGGAGATTGGCAAAGCCAGGCTGGCTCTTTCACGGCACCAAGGTGTTGAAAGAGCCTGTGTGTCCTGTCTAAGAAGCAGGGAAAGTGGTCCCCGTCTCACAAAGTCTTCCATCAGAGGCGGTGCAGAGGGCCTTGGCTGCTGCTTGTTACATGTATGTGACATGTTGGTCATAGGGTGTTTCTGGAATATTTCTATTTATTTATTTAGTATGTATGTATGTATGTATGTATGTATGTTAATCCTCACCCAGGGACATGTTTATTGTTTTTTTTTTTTTTAGAGAGAGAGGAAAGGGGGGGGGGCGGGAGAAACATCAATCAGTTACCTGCCATACACGCCCCCACCAGGAATCAAACCAGAACCTCAGCCTGTGCCCTGACTGGGACTCGAACTTTTACTGTACAGGATGACGCTCCAAGCAACTGAGCCACCCGGCCAGGGCGAGGTATTTCCTTTTTAAGTTCAGAGGATGAGTGGTATTAGTCCAGAAACAAACTCATTGCATTAAAAGGGGAAGACTAGTTAGGTTCAGTCATATGCAAGAGACGTGCATCTTGTAAGAACTTCTGAGGGTGAAAAATACATATTAAGAGGTCATGAATGTTGGGAATATACTAATCTGTAGAATCAGTTATGACAGCCAGTAAAGTTCTTGTATGTATTTTCAAAATAAAAATATCTTTTGAGTGGCACAATGAGGAAGACACGCTCGGTTTTAAATATAGTTGCCTTCAGTTACCCAGAAAAGTCGTCTGGTCCCAAGCCAGGTAAGTGAGGTGGTCTGTGTGACTTGCTGTTTCCGCAAGTGAAGGTTCTCAACAGAGATGCCAAGCCCCAGGATGAGTGGCTGGGAGGTAAATCCTCCAAAGACAGATTTCTTCCCTTTTCTCCAGTGATGGCACCTAACATGCACCCAGTAAAAGTGAGGTGAGGGAACGCACAAAAGAGTGCGTCACGCCCGGGGGGGAGGGGGAGCGCAGGGGGAGGGGGGCGGGGCAGAGCAGAGCAGAGCAGTCTGGTCCTATGGAACCAGGGCAGTTCAGGACCTGTCTGAGCCCAGAGGTTGAACAGGGACATGCCCAGCTGTGTGGTGGGGAGGCCTGACCTTCTAGATAAAACCCCACCGTAGCCAAACCCCCTGACCCGGCCGCAACTTTCCCAGGGACCCACGGGAGCATTAGCAGCCATGGTGGATGGTGACATGCAGAAAGCCAGCGTGGAACGCACGCAGGAAGTGGCCAGTCAGCTCACCTGCTTGCCCTTCGTCCCCCGCTTCCTTTCTTCAGCGCCGGAAGAGAAAAAGACCAGGCCAAAGTCGCAGGGCCACCTGGTCAAGTTATACCTGCCCCTGCCTCCGCGCCAGACCTACCTGACTCCACTCCCACGTCTGGGCCAGACTGGACCCCGCTGGGCCAGGCCCCAGGGAGGTAGCCATTCAAGGGGAGAGCGGCCGGGCTGCGGACCGGGTGGGGGAGCTGCCCATAAATCAGGCCCCACTCCCACCCAGTCGCTAACAAGCGGGGCTGCCTACCCGCCTACGTGGGGTCCCTGCCTCTGGGCTCCCACAGCGGCCTGGAGCAGCCAGCTGGCCAAGGCCTCCAGAGTGCCTTGGCCTCCACCCCCACCCGCGGCCCCCAGATAGATAGGGATATATTTTTTTTCTTTTAGAAGAAGGAAAAAAATAGACCTAAATGAAGAGAAACACCAACAAAGAAGGAGAGAGGCCTGCGGAGTCACGTGGGGGCAGAGACCAATTGGGCCTCCGGTGGCCCCCCCACCCAGGGCGGGGAGGAGGAGGACGGTTGGACAGGGCCAGCCTACTGTCCGCCCGCCGCCCGCCGTGGCGTGAAGGAGTTCCCGTGTGTGTCCACCGTCACCACTGCCCCGCTCGGGCCGCCAGAGCCTCCCGCTGGACCCCGGTGCCCACTGTCCACCCTCATCCGGCGTGAGAGCTCGCCTTCCGCTGCGTAAGTGAGGGCCTGGGCCCAGGCCTCTAATGGCCAGCCTCTCTCCTCAGTGCCTCCCTGCGGCCTGGCCCAGCCACTGCCTGCTCTGCAGAGTGGCTGGCGCCCGCTGCTCTGGGCAGAGAAGCTGCCAGGGATCTCCCCAGACCTACCCTCCCACCATGCTACCCCCCCCCCTTTCCCTGGGCGGCTGCTGGGGGGGCTGGGCCTATGGGGACAGGCTGGAGGGGGGTCTGTGGTGTCCCGCGGTCGATCGGTGGCCAGTGTCCACAGGGCTGTGTTGGCCCCAGTCTAGTAGTCTGCGAACGTGTCCGTGGTCCCTGGATGTCCCTGCCTGCGTGTCTGCTGTCTCTGTGGTGTCTCTGAGTCTCTGTGTAGATTTGTGTGTCTGTCCCCAGTGTCCATCTGTCAGTCCAGGGTCTGTGGCTTGCTCAGGTCAATGTTTGCTTCCCTGGGCAGGCTGGTGGGAGGCTGAGATTCCCCACTTGAGCTGGAACCTAGGGCTGAGGGGTGAGTGCAGTGGGGCCTGGAGGGTCACCCCAAGAACCTCCTGGGAAGGGGAGAGTCCAGGTGAAGAGAGAAGGGGAGGCCTGGCTTGGAGCCTAGCCCCAACCCACCTGGCCCGCCTGCCCAGGCTGTGCTTACACTGCCGAGTCTTCCTCCACAATGTCCCGCGGACCCCAGTGGGCTCTACCCTAGAGATGGCTACTGCGGACCCCTCCCCCTCCCCCACCCGCCCCGCCTTGCCCCCAGCCTCCTTCACTCCGGGTCAGAGGAGGTGCCCCGCCTGCTTTGCACTTTCTGAGGCCCCTCCCTGTGATTGAGAGCCGGTTCAGAGGCAGAGCCCCCACCCCCAGCTCTGCCAAATGCTGTTCTTTCTCAGGGGCTTGTGGGGGGTGGTGGTCTGCGGCTGTGGCTCTCTCTCCTTCCTCCTCACTGAGATTTGTCCGCAATCTCATGGGAAACGCAGAACCCCTGCTCTAGGGCCAACCTTTTCCATTTCACATTCGGAGAAACTGAGGCTCAGAGAAGCAAAGCGACCAGCCAGAGCTGGCACCGCAAGTGGGCCGCAGCTTCTCCCCTTTGGTCGGGTGGGGTGAGCCAGGGGAGAAGTGGTCTGCCCTGGGTCTCCCGGTCCCGGTCCCAGGACCAAGGTGCCAGCTCCAAGAGCAGCCGGGGCCTCCCATGGGCCCAGACGGGTTGCCTCGCTGCCCTGCATAATTGTTCCAGTTCTCGGCTTGAAGATTTTGGCTTATGACCTCGCGGCTGCTCTGAACACTCTCCGACCCTAGGTGCCTGTGGGGGCAGGGGCAGGATTCGAGACAGATCCTCGGTTTTTTCCGTCTGAAAAAAAGGCAAGTGGCCGGGACATCCCCCAGACCGGCCAGGGGACGCCTTTGTCCCCAGGGCTGCCGGGAGCCCACCCCCACTCCCCCAGGCGGGTACCAGTGCGGAAGGGACCGGGGAAGATTTCTCCCGGGTCTGTCCTCCCCACGCCTCGGAGAACTCACAGGGCGAGAGGACGATGATTCCCATTTTCAGCCGAGCAGCCTGAGGTCCAGGAGGGGAACAGCTGGGTCCAGGCCTCCTGGCTCCATGCTACCGATCGCCTCCCAGTTCAGGCGCGTGCTGTGCCAACACCACTTCGGTTCCTACGAACGCTCACCCTTCCGGAAGCCAGTCATTAGTCCCACTTCACAGATGAGGACACTGAGGACCGGAGAGGCGGGAGGTTTGCTTAAGTCTCCAGTGAGGAAAAGCGGCGGGGCCGGGCGAGACCCCGGTGTGTCGCCTTGAACCCGAGCCGTGGCCACGGCCCCACACGTTCGCCCTTCCCTCTGTCCACGTTACAAAACGACCGGCGCCCGCAGCCGTGGCCCTCGCCGCCTCTAAGCTGGGCTGGCGAGCAGGGGCTGCCTTCTCCCTCCGCCGGCGGGGCCAGGGCTCCCCGGCGCCCAGCACTTGCCCGGATGCCAGGGCGCCCGGCTCCGGGGAACGGGCTGGGGATGGGGGGACCCAGAGGCTGAGGGTAAAGCCGCGAGCCGGGTGGGTGGCGGGGGAGGGCGCGGGCCGGCCGGGGTGGGGAGGGCCGGCCTCCGCCCCCGGATACCGCACGCGCCGCTATAGAAGGGCCGGCCCGGCCCGGCGCGGCGGGTTCGCGCGGCGCGCACTGGCGGCAGAGGGGCCCGGGCCCCAGGTGCGCGGTGGAGCGGCCCTGGAGGCGGCGGGGGCGGGGAGGCGCGGGTGGGGGGAGCGGCCGAGCCCGAGCGGCCGTCATCGCGGGCGAGAGGCGCTGCGCCCGGGTGCGGCTCATCGCCGGCGGCGGCGCGGCCGGGAGGTGCGGGCTCCGCGCGGGTGGGACGCGGGCGCTGCCGCTCGCAGGAGCCGCCAGGTGGGCGCCTCGCGGGCCGCGGCCGCCGTCGTGCCCCTTCTCCATTCGGGGCCCGGGCTCTGCGCTTCGCTCCTGGGGACTTGGACTCTCCGCCCGAGGTCTGCCCCCCGCCTCGGGCTCGGCCCCCGGAGCCCGCGGGGTCTCCGCGCCCGGCGCCCGCCGTCCCCGCGGCGCGCTCTCCGCGTCGCTCCGCCCGACGTCTCGGCCCGGCGGCACCAGCTGCGCCCCGGTCACCGGCACAGCCGCGGGCTTTGTCCCTCCCCGTTTTCGGGCCCTCCGTTCCCGGCACCGTCGTTTGCCGACCCTTTTGGCTCGAGGCCCGTCCGGGTTCGACTCCTCGGGGCCCCGCCTGGGAGCTCGGGCTCCGGTCGGTCGGGCCGTTTTCCGCGCGGCTTCGCGTGCGACCCCCCAGCGGGTGGGCGCCTCGTCTCTCCCGGCTTCTGTCTCTCCGGCTTCTGTCTCTCTGGCTTCTGTCTCTCCCGGCTTCTGTCTCTCCCGGCTTCTGTCTCTCCCGGCTTCTGTCTCTCCGGCTTCTGTCTCTCCCGGCTTCTGTCTCTCCCGGCTTCTGTCTCTCCGGCTTCTGTCTCTCCGGCTTCTGTCTCTCCCGGCTTCTGTCTCTCCGGCTTCTGTCTCTCCCGGCTTCTGTCTCTCCGGCTTCTGTCTCTCCGGGCTTCTGTCTCTCCCGGCTTCTGTCTCTCTGGCTTCTGTCTCTCCCGGCTTCTGTCTCTCCAGCTTCTGTCTCTCCCGGCTTCTGTCTCTCCCGGCTTCTGTCTCTCCGGCTTCTGTCTCTCTGGCTTCTGTCTCTCCCGGCTTCTGTCTCTCCCGGCTTCTGTCTCGTCCAGCACGGGGTCTCCGCGCCGCGTCCACCTCCCAGGTTTCCTCGTCGGCCTCTGCCTGGGCCGCCGATCTCTCTCCTGCTCGTCCTCTCGCTGTCTCGGCTCCGTCTTTCTCTCCATCGTTCTTGTCTCCCCAGTTTGCTCGGGCTCCGCATGACCGCGTCCCCCTCACCGATGTCCGCGCCTGCCGCCGGGCCCTGCCTCCGTGCGCATCCCCAGCCGAGCCCCCTCCGCCCGCCTGCCTCTCCCGGACCTGCTTCCGTGTCCCTGTCCCGGGTGGAGTCCCCGAGCACCGGCCGCTCCCCCGGCTCATTGGCGTCTCCCTCCTGGCCCAGCCCAACTCGTTTTCTTAGAATCGGGGTTTTGTTCCCGGAAGAACGAATCCAATCGAAGCACATCGAATCCGGGGGTCCGGGCTGGGGCCCGGCCGGGGCAGCGCTGGAGGAGCCCCGGGGAAGGACCGGGAGCGCGGGCGGCGCGGGGCCCTGCGGGACAGGCCGGCGCGGGCGGCACAGGGCGCTCCCATGGGCGGCCTGTCTCAGGCGCTCTTGCCCACGGCGCTGTCCTGGGGCCACGGGCCGGACCGAGGTGGGCGCCGTGGGGAGCAGGTCCGCGCGCTGCCAGTCGCCGTCCCGCCCGCGTGACCCCCTCCTCCCTCCGCAGGCGGACGCTGCGGGCATGGACTATTCGTACGACGAGGACCTGGACGAGCTGTGCCCCGTGTGCGGGGACAAGGTGTCGGGCTATCACTACGGGCTGCTCACATGCGAGAGCTGCAAGGTGAGCGGCCTGGGAATGGGCGCGGGCTGTCCCGCGCAGGAGGTGGGAGCGATGGGGACGGCGAGGGGCAGAGCTCCACCGGGGGGCACGGGAGGAGGAGAGGGGCCCGCGCTGACGCCGCTCTCCCCCAGGGTTTCTTCAAGCGCACGGTGCAGAACAACAAGCACTACACGTGCACCGAGAGCCAGAGCTGCAAGATCGACAAGACGCAGCGCAAGCGCTGTCCCTTCTGCCGCTTCCAGAAGTGCCTGACGGTGGGGATGCGTCTGGAAGGTGCGCTCACGGGCGCCGCGGCCTCAGGTGGCCTCAGACCCGAGACCTCCAGCAGAGCAGAGCGGGTGCGGGTGGGTGGGAGGGGGTGAGGGAGGGAGCCACCGGCCCTCCTAAAGTTTCTGGGGCCTGGGGGACACTAGAGCCGATCTCTTGGGAAGGGGTAAGAACTGGCCTCGCTCTGGCCGGGGAGGGATGTAGGCAGGACCAGCCAGAGTTGCGTTAAAACATACCTGCATGTGAACCGCGGGTCCCCAAAGGGCCCAGCAGCACAGGGCAGAGCCCCGCAGAGCTCCTCCCTCTGCGAAAGGTTCTGCAATTCCTGCTCTGACACCCGCCTCCAGCCGGAGTCAGCCTCTCCTTTGCTGGAGGTCAAGTCCCAAGCCTGTCACTTACAGACATTAGGCAAGTTCCGCTCTGAACTGCAGGTTCCCCCGTCTGCAAAATGGGCTTCACACTAGTGCCTGACTCATTGGATGGGTGTGAGGGAATTGTATGAATAGCTCCTAGTACCCTGCCTGGTACATGGGCAATGCTCAACAGGTTTGCTGTTATTATTATCATTCTTGGTCATTATCTGTCTGTCATTGCTGTTTAGCCCTCATTCATACAGCCTACCTGTCCATCCCAACAATTCACTCAGTTCATTCTCTCAGCGGGTGAGATCCGCCCCCCTCCCCATGTTTTTAGCCAGACCTGGAGAGGGCTGGGGAGTGGGGCGCCATTGCCCCCAGAGGTCCCAGGCCCCTCTTATCTCCCCACCCCCACGCCCAGCTCTCAGTTCAGAGGGGAGGAGAGACATTTCAGCAGGAAGGACTCAGGCTTTTTGAGGGTGGACAGGCTTCTACCCTGAGGGCTCCAGCTGAGCTGTTCCCCCAGCAGGCAGCTGTTGGCTAGAGTTTTTAAACAACGAAGAAGGGCCCTAGTGACTCAGAGCTGCAGACCACTGTCTTCCACGCAGTGGTTCTCAACCTGTGGGTCTCGACTCCTGAAAATACATCCTGCATATCAGATATTTACATGACGATTCCTAACAGTGGCAAAATTACAGTTATGAAGTAGCAACGAAAATAATTTTATGGTTGGGGGTCACCACAACATGAGAACTGTATTAAAGGGTCGCGGCATTAGGAAGGTTGAGAAACTCCTGTTCTGTCCCCAAAGCCCGTGTCCCCAGATCCAGGTCCTGAGTGGCCAGGAGAGCTGGTTGCTGTGAGCAGTAGAAACCCCTGGTGGGGCCTGAGGTTTCAGAGCAGGGCTGCCCATCCCTGGCAGCACGGTGGGCTGGGCAGGCCCCCAAGTCCGCCTCTCCCTCCACCTCTCCCTCCTGCTCCCTCCCCCTTCCCAGAGCCCAGGGTGGGGTCCCTGTCGGAGCAGGGGCTGGACTGCACTGGAGCTTCAGAGATGCGACCTTTAGGTCTGGCTGGTGACATATTCTGGGCCAGGCAGAGGGACACCTTGTCAGCAAGGGAGGTCCCTTCCCCCAGCACAGAGCCTGGACAGCCCTAAACTGAGCTTCAAATTTTTTTAAAATATATTTTATTGGTTTTTCACAGAGAGGAAGGGAGAGGGATAGAGAGTTAGAAACATCGATGAGAGAGAAACATCGATCAGCTGCCTCCTGAACACCTCCTGCTGGAGATGTGCCCGCAACCCAGGTACATGCCCTTGACCGGAATCGAACCTGGGACCCTTCAGTCTTCAGGCCGACGCTCTATCCACTGAGCCAAACCAGTCAGGGCTGAGCTTCAAATTTGAAAGCGAACATGAGTCATTTTGCAACAGGGGTTTGTCAGAGTTAACTAGTCAGTCAGTGAGCAGCTGGATACTGGAGTCAGCTGCGAGCAAAGTTGCCCAGTCCCTACTTCCCGTCACTGTCTCCCTGCCGGTCCCTGTGCTGGGGACCTGACCCGTTGCAAAGCCCCCAGGAGCTCTCAGCCTGGGCCCCATGGCTGGATGCCACTCAGCAGGATGAGAGTGGGCAAGGGGCAGGACATCCAGGGCTAGGAATCCAGGAATGCTTCCTGGAGGTGGTGACCTGAGGGCTGGGTGTTCATCAGGCAGACGAGAAGGAAAGGGTTTGAGGCAAAAGGACTATCAAAGGGAGGGTGGAGGAAGTGCCAGGCTGAGGAGCAGAGAGATGAATATGGTGGAGTGGAAAGAACACAGGGTCTTGTGAGGGACCCCCTAGAAAGGGGAACAGGGCCCGAGGGAGCCATCACAGGGTCCTGAGCTGGGAGTGACACAGACAGAGCTGTTTGGGAAAGACCTGGAGTGGGTGGTCTGGAGGGTGAGCCTGACCCCCCCCCCCCTGCCCACAGCTGTCCGTGCTGACCGCATGCGTGGTGGCCGGAACAAATTTGGGCCCATGTACAAGCGGGACCGGGCCCTGAAGCAGCAGAAGAAGGCACAGATTCGAGCCAATGGCTTCAAGATGGAGACAGGCCCCCCAGCGGGGGTGCCCCCACCCCCCCCCACCCCCACCGGACTACTTGCTACCCCCTGGCCTGCATGCGCCGGAGCCCAAGGGCCTGGCCTCTGGGCCACCTGCTGGGCCACTGGGCGACTTTGGGGCCCCAGCACTGCCCATGGCCGTGCCTGGTACCCACGGGCCCTTGGCCGGCTACCTGTATCCTACCTTCCCTGGCCGTGCCATCAAGTCCGAGTACCCAGAGCCCTACGCCAGCCCGCCACAGCCCGGGCCGCCCTATGGCTACCCAGAGCCCTTCTCCGGAGGGCCTGGCGTGCCTGAGCTCATCCTGCAGCTGCTGCAGCTGGAGCCAGATGAGGACCAGGTGCGGGCGCGCATCCTGGGCTGCCTGCAGGAACCGACCAAAGGCCGCTCCGAACAGCCTGCGCCCTTCAGCCTGCTGTGCAGGATGGCTGACCAGACCTTCATCTCCATCGTCGACTGGGCACGCAGGTGCATGGTCTTCAAGGAGCTGGAGGTGAGTCCCTCATCCCACCTGCCTGGCAGCTGGCTCTGGGGTGTCCTCTTGGCTGCCCAAGCCTCAGTCTCGGTCACCCCTGGGAGGGGGCCGTCCTGCCCACTGGCTAAGGCCCTGTCTGGCAGCAGGAGGCACGAGGAGCATTTCTGGTCCTTTGCAGCCTTCCTTGCCTCCCCACTCCTCTCCTCCCTCTCTCTCCTCTATTTTTTTGAGTCTCTATCTTTCACAGCCTTTGCTGCTTTTATCTCTGCCTCTCTCTCCTTCTTCCCTTCTCCCTCTCTCTCTCCCTCTCCTGGGTGTGCTGTCTCTCTGCTTCCCTGAGTTTCTCCAGCCCTTTTTGTCTCCCTGTCTTTTTCTCTCCTAGTCTGGGTCTCTACAGGCCCTGATCTCCCTTCCTCTGAGACCCTAGGCTCCCAAAGGGCCAGCGGAGTCCTGGGAGACGGTCTCAGACTGCCCCAGCCCAACATCAGGGAGAGGGTCCACCCCCCCTGTCTCTCCCTTTGGAGAAGCCACCAAGCCCCGCCAGCCTCGGATGTCATAGGTGGGAGTCTCAGTGTCTCGGAGCTTGGAATGCTCATGGGCCTGATTCCCAGCCAAGGTGACGGGGCTTATTGTCCCTGCCTCTCTCGTGCACAGTGGTCGGTCCCATGGGTATGTGTATCTGCGTGTTTGTGTGTGTGTGTGTGTGGGGGGGGGGGGAGCGAGTGCGAGGGCAGGTGGAGATTGCAGGGCCTGCACAATCCGGAGGAGGCCGGCTTCCTCCACTGCTCAGCCCTCCACCCGCCGGGGCTGAGGTACCTGCAGCTAAAGCGGCAGGAGAAACTGAAGCCAGACGAGGAAGAACTTGCCAGTCACCTTTGCCCAGTGGTTTGAAGGGCCCAGGGCCTGGCAGCTGTCCCTCTAGCACCCTGACTCCCTATGATCAGAGTGTGCTGCCAACCTCAGAGGCACCCCAAATCCAGCCAAGGCCCGACACCCTGGCTGGGCACAGGCCCTCGTTAGCCCAGGCCTATTGGTGTTTGCCTTGCCTGGGCTGGCCCTCCTAGCTGTTCCGGGGCGGGGTGTAAACAGCAGGACCCGTCGCCCTCCCTGCTGGGGCCACGGCAGCCTTGGGCAGCACTCAGTGCTGACGCCACTCAGGCCTGGGCTTCCTCCAGGGGCAGGTGGCCGGATGGGCCGGGGCGCTGCCCGCCGGGCTGGGCATGGGGGGGGCAGATGAGGTGAGGATAGGCACGGAGCCCTTGAGGCATCATGGGGCCGGAGGCCTTGGTGACTCTGGGAGTCAAGAACCGGCGGTGATTCGATAGCCAAGGGCCTATCTTGGCTGAGGCCTGGGGACATGCCAGGTGTCATGGGTGGGTGGGTCTTTTCACCCCTGCCTCCCATCTAGGCTGCCCTCATAGATGGGACAGGAGACAGGGCCTTGAACAGCCCCACCTGCCTGCTACTCATGGCTGGAGGCCCTGGTGGGGATGAGGACCCAGGACCCTTGGGTTGGTGGCCAGACCTCCCATGAGCCCCTTGTGCAGAAGGGAGGAGGAGCAGAGCATTCCCGGCCTTCCAGAACCCTGGATCCAGGGGCAGGGCACTTCCTCTGGCCGCCTTCCTAGTCTCTCGGGGTTTTTCACGCAGGATGGGAAGGGCTTTTGTCCCAGCTTTGCTGAGTGTTTTTTCCTGCTTCTGGTTTCTCTGTGGTCCAAACCTTCCTGCTTCCCCTTCCCAGAGTCTCTGAATTGAGCCCAGGAATCTGAACCATGGTCCCCACCCTCTGTAAGGGAGCCTTGCAGATACGTACCAGCCCGGCCCTTAGAGGGCCCCTCAGGAGCCACAAAGAACTCGTTTCCCACTGGGCCACCTCCCACAGGAGGGGAGACAGAGAAGTGGGAGGGTTGCTGAGTGACCTGTCCTCCCTTTTGGCCGACCGTGCATCCCCCTGGCTCCAGGCAGGGTATATTTCAGCAGACAGCAAAGGGGGCTCCCTAGCTCTGGGAGCCGGGCAGCCCTTGAGCTGGATGCTGGGCACCTTGGACCCAGGAGGCTGCCAAACTAGAGGAGGAGACAGACGTGCCTGCAGATGAGGCCCACACAGGGCGCCCAGGGCCCTGAGAGCAATGGAAAGGGACCCAGGGAGCCCAGCGGGAGAGTGGAACGCCCTAAAGAAGTTAGGGCAGGTTTCTTTGGTCCGTGCTTTTCCAGAACACACCTGAGAAGGTGCAGGCATTTCAGCAAGTGGGAGCACATAGGCTAAGGCCCAGTGGGAGCACACAGGAAGGCATCCTGTGTCAGGGAGCTCCAGGGGGGCCGTGAGGCGGGGCTGGAGAGGTTGGCAGGGCCAGAAGCAGAGCTTGGACCAGTGGGTGATGGGCCAGGCTGGCTGGAGCCCCACACCCTCTTCCCCGGGGCCAGTCGGCTCTCTGTGAAGCTAATGACGTCCCAATGTTTAGCGAAGGCCTGGGTCTTTGCTGCGCTGTCAGAGGTGCTGGGGGCTCAGATGTTGGGGCTCCAGATGCCCCTTTGGGGTTCTCCTCCTCCATCCTGTCTCTCAGCTTGGATGTCCCTCTGCCTCCATTTTTCCATCTCACACATCACGGCCTGTTAGGTCTGACAGTGGCACTGAAGTGAATAGCAACAGCCAGAATCAGAGAGACCTGTGTTCAAGTCCCCGCTCTGCCACTTTCCAGGTGTGCGGCTTTGGGCAAGTCACTTTACTCCTCCAGAGCTCCACTTCCTTATCTGTAAAATGGGGAGAGTTGAAACAGATTCCACCCTGTAGGGCTGTTGTAAGGATTTAGTGAGCGAGGAGGGTAGAGCATGTAGCACCGGGAGCAGCGTTCCCCTCCTGGCCGGCTTCTTTGCTGCTCCGTGATTCACTGTGTGCGTACAGGCGGCGTACGGCCTGGTTTAGGAAGTGTGGGGAGACACCTGGAGACCATGCTCCCTGGGCACTGGAGTTCTGGGAGGAGACGGGGCCCACCTGGCCCTGGCCAGGTAGCGGAAACCCACCTGTACCTGCTGCTCAGTCGGGGGCAGTGCACAAGCCCAGCCGGCCAGCCTGTCTGGACAGCTCCCAGGAAGGACAGGCTGGGGGGGATGCAAGATAGAAATCAGCGAGAGGAGGCGAGGGCCAGGAGTGCCTAATGACCCATCTCGACATCACCTCACCCCGACATCCAGCTCCGAGGCCCCCGACTGGCAACAGGTTTCACTGCTCAGATATATGGCTTCATCTAAGCGGCAGTAACTCTGTCAGTCCTGGACTGACAAACGGCGGGCCCGCCAGCCACTGGGCCGGAGAGCGCCGTGGCCAGCCCGTGGCATGTCAGCCGCTGGAGAATTACAGAGCCCACTGGCCTTCAGCCGCCAGACCAGCCGGACCCCAGGGGGCTCTGGAGGGGGGCCTGCTGGGAGGGAGGTCAGCTCTGCACCCATAAATACCCCGTCTCCGAGGCAGGCTGCAAGTGTCAAGGCTCCAGGAAGATTTGTGGCCGACAGCAGGAGGGACGGGTAGTGGTGGGCCGGGCGACAGGCCAGGCTGATGAGGGACCCCAGGGCCTGGGCGGCCAACGCCTTGTTCCCCGGGCGGCAGGGCGGACTGGGGCAGAGGAGGAGCCTTTTGCTTCGGGAGAAACTTGTGGAAGGTGGAACCAGCCCTCTTTGGTTAAGTGAGCCTCTTAGCCACCTGCTTTCCCATGGAGAGGGGCTGGCGGCTGCGGCCTCTGGTGTTTTTATTTTAATAGAAAAAGAAGAGTGTGTGTGTTCATCTGTGTGGGGAGGTTGGTGTCTTTATGTGTCCATCTGTCCATGGAGGGGAGGCGCGCGTGAAGAGTCTGTCAGGAAAGACTGCTCGGCTGGGGGCACTGCCGTGGCCCCCAGAGCCCTCCGACCAACGGCACTGCGGCCGCTCGTTTTCTCTGACCCAAAGAGGCTAGGAACTCGGCACAGAGACGGACGGGTGGCCCAGTGGGAAGTCATACAAAGGGCACTGGGCGCCAAAGCTTAGCCACCGTGGTGCCTGCCTGCGCCCCTGCAGCTCCTATCACCCGCTGGGCAGGGCCACCCCCACCCCGGGCCTGAGGCCTGGGTACAGAGTCTGCGGCAGGGCTTGGCCCGCGGGTCACGGTGACCCCTTCTGCTTTCTGCCCGGGCTCAGCCCGCTTATCTCCTAATTCTCCCCCTTATCTCTCGCTCTTCCCTCTTCCCACCCCCTGTTCCTCCTAACCAGGCACAAGGGTGTCTGCTCCCGAGGGCCCCATGGGCGGGGGCAGAGCCCAGCCCTGCATGTCCTCCCTTCTCCTCTGCCTCCAACGGGGTCACCCAGGTTGGCCAGTGTGACTCCTGGGCTGGTCCCAACTACTTGGGCCTCAGGCAGTTCCCGGCCCCCTCCCCCTCCCAACATGAGCCCAGTTCGGGGGCATCTGGGCAGAGCCCAGCTCCCCATGTTGCCCGAGGCGAGCCTCCGTGTCCTTCTCTGGAATAGAGAAGGGGTGAGGGGTCCGGCTGAGCCGGGGTCGGGGCCTGGTCGTGGGCGCCCGCCAAGCCTTGCCTCCTCCCTGGGGTGGGTGGGGAGGCCTCCTGCCAGGTCTCTGGGCCTGGCCCCTGCGGAGGACAGAGGAGGCGAGACAAGGAGGTTTCGTGCTTCACCCTTGCGCTGTGGCTGAGCTGGGGGACCCCTGGCTGGGTTCCTGTTCTGACAATAATGGGGCTCTAGGAAGAACTTGGTCCCGAGAGGAGAGAGAGGTTTGGGTTCTTGACATGAAGATGGGATGAGGCTGGGAGGCTGGGGACTCAGTGCAGGACAGAGACTGACCCCCTCCTGTCCTCAGCCATGTGCGCTGGGGAAGGGCGGGCAGGGAGGCCTGGCTGCGTGTCCTGCTGCTCACTTTGCTCTTTGCCCACTTCGTGTTGCCCAGGACTGCCCCCAGGAGAGGAGGGGAACAGAGAGGAGGAGGGGCTTCTACCCCACAGAAGAGAAAGCTCAGGCCAGGGGCTGCCTGGCCCCTCTGCCCTCCGGGTTGGGGTGGCTCCTCTGTGCTCTGTGGCTGTCTTGGGGAGCACATGCTTGTCCATCAACTGCTCACTGACACCTCCTCTGGGGGCCCAGTCCTGCCTTCCCAGGTCCCACAGGTACCAGGGAAACAGAGGCAAGAATAATGCCATCAGATGTGGCAGGTGCCACATCCAGAGGACGGTGAGGGCACCGAGCGAGGAGGAAGGATTGGTGAGGGCTTCCTGGGGGAGGCAAAGAGCCTGCATGAAACCCTGGGCGGCAAGGGCGGGTCTCAGTCCATGCTGGTGGCTAGGAGCACCATCTGCGACCAGACAGAGCTGTGTGACCCTCTGTGGACATCTGCGGGCTCATACCGCTCTCCACAGATGGGACAACAGTTACCCAGCCTCAGGGTTATGGAGCTGCAGCCCAGCGGCTGCCAGCTGTCATGGTTTGTGTTCGCTCTAGGGCGGCACCCGGGAAGGTGCCCAGAGGTATCTGCTGGTCGATGGTGGCTGGCTGGTGAGCTGCAGAGGCTGAGAGGGACCGGGGTCTGTGCTGTGCCTTCCTATTTCAGTGATGGCGAACCTATGACACGCGTGTCAGAGGTGACACGCGAACTCATTTTTTGGTTGACTTTTTTTTGTTAAATGGCATTTAAATATATAAAATAAATATCAAAAATGTAAGTCTTTGTTTTACGATGGTGGCAAAGATCAAAAGATTTCTACATGTGACACGGCACCAGAGTTAAGTTAGGGTTTTTCAAAATGCTGGCACGCCGAGCTCAAAAGGTTCGCCATCACTGTTCTAGGGTGACCTACAGCCCCAGTGCCGGCTCTGAACAACCAGGAGGGCTCAGGATTTGTCACTGTGGGGCGTAGTGCACTGAGAGCAGCAGCTATGGCCCTGGCCTGTGATCCCAGGAGGGTCCCTCACCCTCTCCAGGAGGTTTACATCAGGGCGTCCCTCCTGGCTTTCTCCTCACGTGGCTCTGAGTACCGCCCTCCCCCAGCTAGGAGTGTCCACTCTGGCCATGTTGAATGCATGACTCCCCAGAGCACAGGGGCGCTTGCCCAGGGCAGTCCCCGCCCTTGCACCGAGTGCCGGACCGCAGCCTGAGTGTTTACAGTCTGTGCTGTTCCTGCTCAGCGGTCAGACCTCTGCCATCACTCCTGCGGCGGGGCCGATGGCCTTCCTTTCTTGTCCTGGGCCCGAGGGCTCTGCTCGAGGCCCAGGGAAATCCCTCTGTTTTCTCTTCATGAGTGATTGGAGCTGCTAGAGATGTGACCACAGGCCAGATGGGCACAAGTTCAAATTAATATTGCTCTTCCCTTGCATTTGAATGAGCCCTTCTCAAAGCACTCCGGTGGCTAAGCGCACCAGCATGGATTGAGTGCTGTGTGCCAGGCCGCTTCCTCATACGCTGCCCATTTTACAGATGAGACCACTGAGGCCCAGAAAGGTTACAGAACTCGCTGAAGGTCATACAACTTGTAAGAGGCAGAGCCGGGGCCTGCAGCCGGCCCTCCTATTCTTTTGCTAGAGCCCTGCCGCACTTTGAGGAAGTAGACAGGTGGGCAGGCTGGGCACAGAGAAGTTGAGCAGCTTGCCCAGGTCCCATACCCAGTGGAGCCTCAGCACTGAGAGTTGGAGGAGGAGGGTGAGAGGAAGGTCCCCAGCCAGGCCGTGCTGGATGCAGACCCGTGCGCCGCCTCCTTGCAGGTGGCCGACCAGATGACGCTGCTGCAGAACTGCTGGAGCGAGCTGCTGGTGTTCGACCACATCTACCGCCAGATCCAGCACGGCAAGGAGGACAGCATCCTGCTGGTCATCGGGCAGGAGGTGACCGACGCTGTGCCCTGCCCCAGCCCACTGGGCACTCCCAGGATTCCGGGCCCACAAGAGGTCCCAGGCCTCTCCAGGGCTGGCCCTGGGCACCCTGAATATCCGCCCATTTCCCCCAGTTCATGGGACACCCACCAGTCCGACCTCCCTCTGACCGGCCCTGGCCGTGGCCTTGAGAGGAGGCAGCCTCTGGGAGCCCTGCTCTGGGGGAAGCAGCTCTGGGGTGTTGGGAGGGTTGGGGACACTCTAGGAGGAGGTGATGGTGGTTCCAGGTCTTGGTGGTACAAAGTGATGGTGGAACCAGTTAGTAAAAGGTATTGGGGATATCCTCACCTCCACACAGGCAGAGGGGAGAGCATGGGGAAAGGCTGAGAGGGACATTGGGAACTCCTGAGCCCCCAGGAGCCACTGGTATGCTGGACTGTGGGTTTGGGGGACCCTGCGGGTGGAGCACAAGGTAAGAGATAAGGCTGGAGAGGTTGCTAGGGGCTAGATTGGGCAAGACTTTGCAGGCCCTAAATCCTGAGTGAGTGAGTGAGTGAGTGAGTGACTGAATGAATGAACAAACAGAGGTGTCTGGGCCCCAAAGAGCCGTAGTCAGATTTGGGCCCCCCTAGAGCAGGGAATTGGCACTAAGATGGGAGCCCGGGGTATAGACACTCCTGAGATGGAGGGGGAGCAAGGGGACAGATTCTAGTGGGGAAGGACACAGCCAGGTGTGAGGGGCACAGGAGGGGGCAAGATGGGAGGTGAGGAAGTGAGGCAGCATCTACTGCTTAGATGCCAGGCACCTGGCGGGCACCATTCCAGGAGGAGGATGGCCAGCTGGTGAGAGGAGGAGGACGGAGGGAGGAAGAAGGGCCCAGCCTGGCGGAGGGCGGAGCACCTCGCAGGCAGGGGCAGAGGGAAGGAGGAGCAGGCTTCCCAGAAGCTCCTGGGGGGGTGGGAGACGGGCCCTCTCTTGCCCCTGCCTCCGCCCCGGGCCCTGGTCCTTCTGTCCATCCTCAGCGCTCACCCTGGGTGTCAGGCCAGGGGAATGCTGGTCCCACGGGCGTGGCTTTGAGACCACCTGTGAATGCAAATGAAGAGTCTGAGGTGTGAGTGTGAGTGTGTCAGCCGTGCCAGCACGCAGGTGGAAGTCTCGGAGGCCATGGGAATGTCCTGTATTTTATTGTGCAAATATCTCCACGCACATAAATGTGTGGGTATCAAGATCTGCCTGTCACCATGTCAGCGGGAACACAGATATGGGCATGTCTGTCTGTGTTGCCCTGATGTGACCATACCGGGGTGTGTGTGTGTGTGTGTATGTGTGTTCACTTCATGAAGTGAGTGGATGACCCTGTGAGTGTGTGAGAACGTGAGCTGAGGCCCCTTCCCCAGCCGAGGGTGGGCGCGTGGGACCCAGGCAGCCGTGTGGCCCCACCCACGTGTGTCCAGGCAGACCTGCCCCCACGCCCCGCACAGCGTGGCATTCGCTTGCAGACACAGCACAAAACACAAAAGCAGCGCGCACCCCTGGGCCTGGCAGCAGGCCTTTGTGTGTGAAGGACCCTTCAGTCTCCCTCTGCACACACCTGCCCGGTGTCAACTCTGCTGCTACAGGGCCCTGAGCTTGCCAGGCGGGCGTGTGAGGAGGGCTGGGAAGCTCGGGCCCTGGGTGTTGGGACTGGGAGGGCTCCTGGGGCCTGTGGAGAGGCTGCCCTGCCTGGCACAGCTCCACGGCTGGGCACACGGACCCCCAGCCTCCACCGGAGGCCTCCCACCACGCCCTCCCCAGTCCCTGATGAGAGCTCCTGCCCGTGCCCGCCGCCCTGACCCCAGGTCTGCCCGCCCAGGTGGAGCTGAGCACGGTGGCCGCCCAGGCCGGCTCCCTGCTGCACAGCCTGGTGCTGCGGGCGCAGGAGCTCGTCCTGCAGCTGCACGCGCTGCAGCTGGACCGCCAGGAGTTCGTCTGCCTCAAGTTCCTCATCCTCTTCAGCCTCGGTGAGTGGCAAGGGTTTGGGGAGGTGGCTGGGCTGGCCCTGAGGGGGCTGTGTGCTGGGGGCTCAGGGGGGCAAAGACCCTCCCTCCGTGAGGGGACCTGCTCTGACAATGGGGGTTGCTGTCTCTCGGGCCTCAGTTTCTCTCTTTGAAAGTAGAGTGGGCCAAGATGATGTCTAGGACTGGCCCTTTATGAAATGCCGACCCCTTCTGAGAGTTCGGTGAATTCCCAGCTGAAAGGCGGAGACAAGTGCCCCTGCCACCTCCAGGGAACACCGTGCGGTTCCTGGAGCTTCTGTGCCCTGGTCTCCTCCTGGGGTCCCTGTTTTTCCCAGTTTCCTGTTCTTCGGGGGGGAGGGGGTGCCTCCAAATTCTGACTCTGAGCTCTTTGGGGCCCAAACACCTTTGCCCATTCGTCCATTCATTCATTCTACAAACTTTCGCTGAGCAACTGCCCTGTGCAAGCACCAAGGATACGCAATGAACGAAAAGACCCAAATCCCTCTCTGCAAGGAGCTGACCTTCTCCTGGGGGGAGAGGCAATGAGCAGGAGATGTCGGCTCAAATATATAAATTGGTGGATGCTTAGTGAAATGATAGCCTGAAAGATTGCGGTAAGCGCTAAGGAGGGGGAAATGCAGGGAAGGGGGAGAGGGCGAGCCCAGCCACCCGTGTGCCCCGCGCCCCAAGGCTCTGGGGTTGCCTCCGTTGCCTTCCCTACCCGCCCAGCCTGTGCTGCTCCAGTCTCCAGCGTCCTCTCGGCTCTCAGCAGGGTGGCCTCCTTCCGTCCTCCCTCTCCCAGCAAGCCATCTCCATCCACGGTCCTCCCTGTGCCCAGCGATGCTGCGAACATAGAGGTTTCCCTTACTCTCAGGTGGCTCCCCGTCCAGGCAAGGCCTTCAGCCAGTCATCAGGACTGGACAGAGACATGGGGGACCCAGGGTGGGGAACAAGGACTCTGCCTGGTAGGCTTCCTGGAAGAGGGACATCTGAGCAGGGCCTCAGAGGATGCGTAGGAGTTGGCTGGGGGGGATAAACCTTTCTCAGAGGCGTCGGTGGGATGGAAGGTTGGAACAGGGGCATGAATGCCTCCTCACCCGGGGAGGAGGCAGGATTTGAGACTTAGTCTTTGTGGCAGATGGCTTCATAGGCACAGCCTGGCAAGGGTGTGCCTACCCAAGAGTGGGGGTGTTGGGGAAGAGGTGGGCTGGAGAGGGGATTGTGGAGCGTTGGCTGTGCTCAGTCCATGGCCGGGGGACTGGGTGCCTGGGCTGGTAGCTGAGGGCTCATCTGCAAGGCTGCAGGGTTTGGTAGGGGACAGCCATGGTGGGGCTGGGGTTTGAATCTTGAGCAGCCGGCTAGGAGGGTGACCTGAGGCCCTCGGAGGAGCCGCAGGGGCGCAGGCCAGGCTGGCTCCAGCAGGGGGAAGCCCCCCTTCCTCTGCCCTCAGTGGTACCCTCCTCCCAACCTTGCTGAGAGCTGCCGGGCTCGGGGCCTGGCTCAGGCCGAAGCCGTGGACGGCTGTGGTTGGGGATGTGGAGGCTCCAGGAGCGTGGTGTGTGTGCGCGCCTTTGTGTTGGTGTCTTCGTTTTCCCACAAGTGCAGACTGTGGGCTTCTGAGGCTCCTGTTCTTGTGGGTCACACTGTGGAGACTGAGTGTGACTGGGGAGTGACGCGGGAGGGGGGGAGGGCTTTGGACTGCTGGGTGGTGCTTGGGTGCAGGGGGCCGTAGCCTGGGCGTGTGGGCTCTGTGGCAGTCTGGGTGGTGTGTGAGGCGACCTGACCGCCATCAGGAGGCCACCAGGAAGGTCCCGGGGAGGGTTGGTGGAGGGGGTGCTGCCGGCCACCCACCCTGGTCCCTCCATCTGTCCTTGGACACGCCCTGCAGGACAGGGACCATGTCGTGGCTTTCAGGCTGCCCGGGCCTGAGGCCCACGCCCTGTGGCCCCAGCCGCCTTCCCACCAAAGCCCAGGCGCTGGGGCTGCTGGGTCCAGCAGACCCCTGGTCTCCAGCAGGAGATCCACCCAGAGGCCAGCACAGCTGAGCCCAGCCCTCTCCCCGAGGCCAGGCGAGGCGCCATGCTCAGAGCCCGGAGTGCCCGCCCCTTCACGCTAACCTTCATCCTGTTTTCCGGAGGAGGCAGCTGAGGCCTGAGAGCCCGCGAGTCCACAGAGCTTGTGGGACCAGGCTGGAGGGGTGGGGTGGAGGAGGGGTGTGTGTGTGTGTGTGTGTGTGCGCGCGCGTGCTATGTGTGCACTCATGCCAGGCAGGATGCGGTGGTGATTAGCAATGGGAACTAAATCTGGATTCTAAATCTGGACTCTCTCGGGCTGTGTGCCCTTGAGGAAGTCACTGCCCTCTCTGAGCCTCTCTTGCCCTGTCCTAATAATCCTTAACTTGCTACGAGGATTGAATGAGAGAATTCCCTCGGAATGTGTGCCAGTATTGCCTTCATCATGACCATCATTATTAAGTTAATGAGCAAATGGACAGGTTAATGGATGGAGTGAATGAATGAGCGCGTCGGTCTCCATCTTCACTGCACGCCGTGTGTCTGGCACAGGGCCTGGCCTTTGGGGCTGAGGTGGCTGGGGGAGAGCACCGGGCCTGGCAGGCCGGAAACCCTAGCGAGGTTGGGGCTACGGGAGGATGAGGCCCCAGGGCCTGGGCCTGCGGGAGCTCATGGAGGGCAGGAGAGAGGAGGCCACGTGAGCCGTGTGCAAGGCCTTGAATGCCGGGCCCAGTGCCTTGACCCTTCCCTAGGGAAGGACCGTCAGCTGGCGTCACAGGACCAAGCCTGCAGTTAGCAAGGTGCTTCCCACGCAGCCTGGGAAAGGGCCGAGCCCTGCGGGCGGGAGGGCCACGTGGAGAAATCTGGGCATGATGAGGGGGGAGATTTTCCCAGAGTCTGGGAAGTGAGAGGGGGCTCCTCCATGACCACCAGAGCTGGGTGCCCAGACCTCCAGCTGGCATGTGGGCATCCCCCTTCCTGGGCTGCGCAGCCTGGACCTGGGTGATGCCTGCCCCCCCCCACCCCCGCCCCCCCGCCCGCTCAGCACCCCCTTCTCGCCTGCCTCCGCAGAAGGGTGCCATTTGGTGTCTAAATAGCCGTCTCAGGCAGGCGAGGAGGCAGGTAAGGAGGTTTAATTAGAATTAGTGCCTCTCTCCTGGCAATCACGGTGTTTATGAAGATGGCCCGGCGGGCTTTGTTCCCCAGAGGACTTAATCGAAGCTTAATGGATTGACCTAACATTCGATTTCCTGACTTCCATTGAGGCGGAGGCAGCAGCATTCCCTTAAGCGTTTGCAATTTACCCACTGCTCCGCGCCAACAAAAGGCAGCCTGAATAGCAGCCCCACTCGAGGGGCCATTGTGCGCGGGGGCGCCTGCCTGAGTCACCACTATTGGGACAACATTCTTTATGCCTCGCTGGAATGAAAGGATTATTCAAATATTCAATTAAACCGTGAAAAGGGGGCTTTGCTGAGAACCTGGGGGCCCCCAGCTCCGCAGAGCTAGCGGGCTGCTCTCCGAGGCGAGGCGGGGGTGCCATCTCCCGGCCCCTCCCGCCTCCACCACCAGGATTGCCGGGAGCTGAGCAGGCTCGGGGACCCACGCAGGCTTGTCTCGAAGGTGCCCCTCTCCAAGCCGCGGCAGCTCAGCACCAGAGCGGGGCACACAGATTGGATCCTGTTGGTGGGTGCCTTGGGAGGCGGAGGGTAATCGACCCCCATTTTGCAGACCATCGGGAAGCCGAGGCTCCGACAGGGGAAGGGACTTTACTTGCCCAAGGTCACCCGCTGGAGGTGGAGGTGGGATTTGAACCCCTGACATGTGAAGGGGCGCCTCCAGGTTTGTGTGAGCCCTGCTCCTCCTCTGATGGGCGAAGGGCGTGGTGTTCTGTAGGATGTTACCTCTGTTACACCCGTTACCCCACCATCTTCACACGGTCCTGTTCGCGGCGGGGGGCGGGGGGGGGTTGGGGGGGTGGGTGGGGGGGGTGGTGGTGGTGGTGCTGGGAGGCTGGGAGAAGGGGCGGGACTGGACCGTGGTCTCCTCCAAGATGAGGGCCACAAAGTTGAGTCTGGAGCCTAGAGTAGCCTCCCTGGGGAGACCTGGGAGCCCAGGTGGGAGGTCTTGGATGGGACTCCTGGATTGGATGAAACGTGAAATTACCACGTCCAGCCTTCCAGGAACCAAGACCCAGCTTGAGCCCATCCCTGCTCACTCTTAGGGCTTTGGAGCCAGAGAGACGTGGGTCTGAATGCAGACTCTGCATCTACTCTGTGTCCCAGGCACACCCCACTGTCCCTACACCAGGGGGTGCCCTTTCCTGCCTGCCTGAGTGTGGATTAACTGAGCTGGGAGCAAGGTGTCTGGTGGGTACCCTCGGCGCTGCTGGGAGGGGCTGTCCCCGAAGGCGTGCCTGCCCTGCACCAGCCCTGCCCTCCGCCCTGCTGTGCCTGGTGCAGGGCTGCTGAGAACAGTAAATCCGGGAAAAGCCAGGCTGGTCCTCCTGCCCCCTCCCCCGCCTGCCTCTACTGCAGCGTCCCAGCCAGTCTCCCCCTCCGGCCCCCTCAGCTACTTCCTCTGGGCCCTCTACCGCTGTGTGGCCTTGAGCTGGTCCCTACCCTTCCCTGGACCCCCAGCCCTACTGTGAATTGTCAGAAGACAATGTCAGGAGAATTGCCCAGCCTGGGGGATGGTGCTGTGAAGGAGAGGGGACAGTATTAAGATGGGAAAAGGCTGCCATAGGGATGGAACTAGGTAGGGGGCAGGGGGAAGGGGGGGCTTCCCATGACCTTTGAGTGCATCCGTCCAGAGCAGGCCACGCTAAGGAGCAGGGCTGCCGTGCCGGTTGCTCACTGCAAGGGCACCCGGGCAGGGAGCGAGCAGGGGCTGGCATCCAGCTGGTGTGCCCCCCGCCCGGCTGTTTCTGTGGACACGGGGGAACTTCTGTCCAAGTGGCACGAGGTGCCGTACGGACTGGAGGCGACCCCGGGGAGGCCAGGAGGAAGATGACCCCGGCTTCCTTACCGAAGGGAGGTGAGGGGGCTGGGAGCGGGGGTGGAGGATTGGGGCAGGTCCTGCCATACGCCCTGGGCCCAGCTCGTGTTTCCCTAAATCCAACTTTGGACAACACAGGCCTCAGCGGGCACACTGGGGGCGGCTGGGGATCAGGGTTGCCAGGAGCCCCAGCTCTCCTGGCGCAGTGGGTGTTAAGAGGGATTAGGAGGGCCAAGGGCTGCACACACCGCCCCGCAGGGGTAGGGCTGGGGCTGAGGGGGTGGAGGGGATGTGGACAGACAGGCGGCCATTTTCTGAGCCTCTGGATGCCACGTCCCAGGCGAGTCCCCGCTAGGATTTGGGGGTGAGGGACCAGTTCTGTGGATTCCTGCTGACCCTCAGCCTCCAGGCCAGGCACCACCTGGACACGCTGCCTGGGAGCTGAAAGACACCCGCAAGCCGTGATGAGGGCTCGGGCGACAGGAAACTGACCCTCGCCTGGCACTCCTGGGGGCCGGGTACCCGTGCAGGCCTCTGCACCCACGCTCTTGCCCCTGCAAGGTGGGCGCGGCCCCTTCCAGAGGAAGAAGGCCTTTCAGTCCGGGAGCGGGCAGGGTGCAGGCCACTGCTCCTAAATGCTGGGGCTGGGATTTGAGCCCCATCCATCTCACTCCGAAGACATTTTTTTTTCCGGTCTTTTCACTGGACCTTGGTGTGGGGGGTGCATTGACCACACTCCTCCGTCCGTGCACAAAGGACCACTGGCCGGTGCAGAGCCAGCGCCCTCGGCTCCCTGCCATGGGCATCGTTCCTTCCCGTGTAGCTCGGGGCCTCTTGTTTGGCCCTGTTCTTACATAACCTGCCTGCTTTGTGCACACGCTTCTAATTTATGTAGAGATCTTTGCCTTATAGACCTCATTCTGGATCTACCGGGTCTGTTTTTTTCCATTCAGCCTCCTGCTTGTAAAGACTCATCCATTTTCTCTGTGTTATCTGCTCCATCACTACTACCTACAGGCCACCTCCCCGTCACCATGAATAACCGCTACAGTGGGCATCCATGGCCCCGGGGCCCATGGGAGAATCTCCTGGTGGTACTGGAGCCTCTGGATGGTCAGCGGGTAGACCCAAGGAGCCCCGGTCACCCTCTAGAATGGGGCCGCTAGTGCACACGCCTCACAGCTATGAGGTGGGACCCTCCCACTCGCACTGGTCCTCCCCGGTGCTGGGGCCAGTGATGACTGGCCAGGAGGCGATGCTGTGGTGACCACCCGGGGGATGATGGCGACGGCATGGTTTTGACCTCGGGGATGGGAACGGTGATGATCATGGCTGTGCTGAGAGTTGGGATAATAATAGCTGGCCCAACTGACAGATTGGGCCGTATTCCATGTCAGACACGGTTTCCTAAACACCTTCCACGAATCAACTCCCTGAAGCCTCCAGACCATCTTGTAAAATAGGTGTTATTGTCACTGCTCGTTTCACAGATGAGGAACTTGAGAGGTTAAATAATAAGGCCAGGGATACGCCGGTGAGGTGGGTGATGGTCTTGGTGAGGACGGGGGTGTTCGTCGTGACCACTGAGATGACAGCGGCAGTCCTGACAGTGGCAGGTGCTGGCGGTTGGGTGGTTGGGGGTGTGTGTGTAATAACCACAGGGATGTTGGTGCTGGTGACTGTGGGTGGCGGCGGTGCTCAACCGTGGTGATGGCGGTGATGGCGGTGATGGGGATGATCAAGGTTTGGCTGATGATGGCAGCAGTGGCCATGTTCGGGGATGTCACTGTTGGCAATGGATGACGGTGGCAGAGTTCATCACCCACGGCGGTGACGGTGGAGATGGGGACGTGGTGGTGTCGGGGAAGCGGCTCGTCTGGTGGATGACGACGGTGGCAGAGCCTAGGTCTTTGGTGATCGTAGGGCTGTTGGGGCCGGTGACGCAGCCACGGCTGCTGACGTGATGGCGGTGGTGCTGATGGGCCCCTCCCTTTGCAGATGTGAAGTTCCTGAGCAACCACAGCCTGGTGAAGGATGCTCAGGAGAAGGCCAACGCCGCCCTGCTGGATTACACCCTGTGCCACTACCCGCACTGCGGGGACAAGTTCCAGCAGCTGCTGCTGTGCTTGGTGGAGGTGCGGGCACTGAGCGTGCAGGCCAAGGAGTACCTGTACCACAAGCACCTGGGCAACGAGATGCCCCGCAACAACCTGCTCATCGAGATGCTGCAAGCCAAGCAGACTTGAGCCTGGGCCGGGCGGGCCAGGACCTGGACGGGGCTGGGGGAGGGGTCGCGGCCACCCGCTCAGCCCTCCAGATGGTTTATTTTATTATGCTGACCCAGGAGCCCCACCCTGTAGGCCGATGCCCCCCCGAGCTCTCTGAAGCCCTGTGTTTGGGAAATGAGTGAGGGTGGGCAGCGCCTGGCCAAGGTGGGTGGCCCCCGCTAGCCACTGGCACTTGCCTGACACTCAAGTGCCCCCAGGCGGTGGCTGCGAGCCACCCTCTTCCCCTCCTCCGGCTCCCCGCTCCCAGTTGTCTGTCCTGGAGCCTGGAGCACAGGTCTGGGGAGGAGGTTTGGGAATTCCTGGTGGGCCTGGATGTCCCTTAGGTCAGAGGTCATCCCTTCCCCTCTCCTGGAAACAGAAGCAGAAAGAGGTTGAGTGGCATCAACTGGGGGAGAGAGGGGGGTCCCCAGAACCCCCTCCAAGGGGCCAGGAGGGAAGCCCTCTGTTTTGTAAACTGGGGCTAACAGTTTGCAAAATCGAACAGGGACTAGAGGACACTGGGAGATGGTGAGGACAGAGAGACCTCCTCCTCAGCCCTCTACCCCCTCTGACTCCTGCTGGGGAGAGCGCTGACGTGTTATCTGAAAAGAATTTTGCTACAGTCGTCTTTCTCTCCCTCTCTCACCGGAGAAGTTCGGCACAATCAGCAGTCTAGCCCCGCCCACAGCTGGCCCGCCCAGGCTGGTATCTATCTGCACGGCTGCCAGGCAGTAGGCAAGAGGTTTTCTGTTTTGTTTGTTTTTGAATCGAGATACTCCTTGCAAGGTGTGTATGGGTAGGGGGCAGATTGGAGGACTGAGGCCGGGGCCTGGGGCTAGCACCACGTATAGCCCATGGTTCCTCCCCACACACGCTCGTACGAAGGACCCCACCGGTGGTGCTGGGCCATTGTTTCTGGGACCCCACTCCAATCCAGAGGAGAGCTGTCGCTTGCCCCTCACCCCGTCCGATGAACATCAGGGTGCCCTGTGGGGCTCAGGGTCTCTGTGGGTGGGAATACAGGTGGCCTTGGGGAGGGTGCATGGGTCTCCAGATCAGGGACATGGTGGAGAAGCCCTTCCTCGTTGGCCCTGTCCCATTAGGTCCCTTGCTGCAAACCCTCGAAGCTGGACCCCGACTCCCTGGCCTCCTGCCCTATGTCCTGAAAGACACTGAGGCACTAGGGAGAAGCCTCAGCTGTCCTCTGTCCTGGGCTGGGCACCCACCCATCCTGCTTTCACGTCGCCATTGCAGCTTGCGCTGAGCCTGCCCAGGGACTGGGCTCCCCTGCCCCCTGCCTTCCTGTCTCAGTCCCCACCCCTGCCCACTGAAGCGTGTGCCCCTGCCAAGGCCGGACACCCACAGCCCCAAACGAGAAGTGCCCTTAAGAACCCCAGCCCCCGTAGTCCTGGAATAAATTTTGCAATTAGTTTCCAGCTACCTTTGGCTATTTCCATTGTGGGGCAAAGCAGAGCCTCCTGTGTGGGCTCGGGTGGGCTAAGGTGGGGCCCTGCTCTGCCTGGGATGGAGGTGACACTCAGATAACCTTTGGGTCAAAACTCTGGGCAGGCCGGATAGGGGGTGGGGGAATATCGGGCCCTGTCGGGGGCTTTGGGCCCCTTCTCATCCCTGGGGTCCTGCCATGTCTGGGAGATGCGGGAGCCTTCGGGGCTCAGCCTTCATTCCATCCTGGCCGTGCAGCTCGGCCACCCTCTTGGGCGGAAGGAAGCAAGCATTTAATGAGCACCTACTGTCCCTGCAGTGGCCCAGTGAGACAGCAGTTACAACCCAGGAGGGTGCCCCTCGGTCAGTGACCTGCCGGGACAGTCAAACCTGGGTCCACTTGCCTGGAGAGCACTGGCCGGGTCCTCTGTCCACCTGGTGGCCGGCCTGGTTCTCTCGCGATTCCCTTGCCTCCCCCTCCCCAGCCACTTGGTGGCAGCAGTGAGCACTGCCGACATCTGAGGCTTGCTCCGCTCCAGGTGCCTTCCCCGGGCTTTGCCGGCTTCCGTCTTGTCTCGTCCGTTCTCCAGAGCCCGCTATGGGCACAGAGGGGAGAAGCGGCCTGCCCAAGGGCACACCCTGAGCAGGGGCAGAGCCCTCATGCAAACCTTGACGCTGCTTGACCGGCCTGGTTTGTCCCCAGGGCCACTCCTGATGCTGCCTCTGTGCAAATTCAGGAAAGGCGCCCCCTCTAGGGAAGGTAGCCCGAGGCACGTAGCTTGGCAGTGGCTTTTATGCAAAGACGAAACATCCCTTTCCTCTTGGCACCTTCTGAAGCGGAGCAGGTGCCTGGTTCCTGCCCCCGCGGAATGTCCACTTTTGTAGGAGGCTTACTCAGATCGTAATCCAATGCGACACATCATGTGACTGAGTCAGACACGATGAGAAGTGACTCATTCTGCTGGGGGGGGGGAGGGGCGGGGGCAGGAAGTCTCCCTAGAAGGGGTGTCATCCAAACTGGGTTTTGAAGGATTGATTCCCAGGAGTTTATCAGTTAGACAACTGTTGGGGGCAGTCCAGGCAGAGGAAGCAGTGTGAGCAAAGGGATGGAGGGGTGTCAGTGTTTGGGGACCCAAGAGAAGTTATTTTGTTTGGAGAGTAAAGAGACTGTATGGGAGGAAGGGTATGGAGCAGGTGGAGGGGAGACTGGACAGGACTTCTTGGTCCCTGACCCTGGGCCCCTCCCCCCACCAGTCTGTATTAGTTGGGGGTGGGGGGGGGGGGACACGAGCCCTCTGCAAGTGAAGGGAGGGGTCAGAGGGCTTTGCGAATGCCGGCAGTAGGACCACCAAGTGCCTCGCCCAGGTCAGCGCAGCCTGGTGTCCCCTGTTCTGCAGATGATGGGCGGAGCTTGCAGAGGTTCAACAGTCCCCCATCCCCAGAAAGAAATACCCAGGTATCTGGCCACCCCCACCCCACCCCCCATAGAATCAGTCACTTCATGTCTCCCCCCAGAAGAAACCCGGGCAGGGCTCAGGGTAGAAGCAACTTCTAAGGCTGCAGGGGGCTGGGTCTCAGGGCTTCCCCCAGGGTGGCTGCCCTGACGCTCCTCACCTGTGCCCCTCACTGTGCCCGCCCTCTGGCCCAAGCAGCATTGGAGCCAGGCCGAGGTCAACAGGGCAGTTAGCCTCTGCACCCTGAGTCCCAGCCCCTGGGCACCCCCTTTGCCTGGTCCTTGCCTTGGGGCCTACCCTGGTCAAGCCCTAACACACCATCCGTGTTCCTCACGGGGCCCTGAAACCATTCTGCCCTAGAGACACCCAGACTCAGAGAAGAATCTTGCCTGTAGCACAGAATGGAGAGTGGCAGGACCTGGTGGCACAGCCAGGCCTGGAGTCAGTCGGGCATCTCCCGAAGCAAGACTCTCATCAGACCTGGAGCCAGGCCTGCCCGCCCTGGCGCCGCCTCTGAGCAGTCTGCCTGCGTGGCTCCCATTCACAGGCTCCAGTGTTAACCGCACAATGGGGTGATGGGGGCCCCCAGGCTGAGGTGAGGACCTGCGGCTCTAAGGCCTCAGCACCAGTTGGGTACGCAGCAGGTGCTAAGTGTGGGCTGCACCTGCCCTGATGGTGAAGCCGGGCCGTCCAGAGTCCACAGCCCCAGTGGCAGCTGCCCTGTCCCCCTCCCCTCCCAGGGAGCCTGGCATCCTGTCCCCGTCTCCGGGCCAGGTCATCCCGGAGCGGGACAGGTCACAAGAACAGTTTTATTACAAGACACCACAGGGCCATCTGAACTTCAGGGCAGGTGGGGAGGACAGAGGGGAGGGACAGCCACCGACACAAAGCTTTCTGGGGACAGAGCTGTGGGACCCCATGGGCTTAGCGGGAGCATGGGGGACGGGAGAGGCTATGGCTGCTGGAGCAGGCAGTGGCCCACGCTGCTGTCTGTCCCTCCGGGGCCTCCCTTTGGGCTTGGAGAAAAGTCCCCAAGCCCGCTAGAAACCTGGGAGGGAAGGGCACCCTTTGGGCTGGGCTGACAGACCCAGGGTGGGTGACCCCGGGACCCCCCAAGATGGGGAGGGGCTGGGAACTGAGGCTGGGGTAGGACCTTGGGTGGGAGTCCTGGCCTGGGTGCCCTGGTTAGTCTTCCTCATTCCCCCTCTGAGCCTGAGTCTCTCCATCCAAGCAACACCTGTGTGCCCGGTGGGCGTCCAGGAGGGCACAGCGCTGGCAGCCCGCGCTCCTCCGCACCCCGGCTCTGGCCACCAGAGTAGGTCGCGGGGTGGGGTTGGGGGCCAGGGAGTCGGAGGGTGGGGCCGCGTTGGGCGGAGCGGGAAGCGGCTCGGTTGCTATGAGCGGCCTTAGCAACCCGCTCATTCAGTGGAGACAAAGGCGCTGTCACTTGAGCGCAGAGGCGCTGCTGCCGCTTTCTTGTTCCCACAGACGCGCTGTGCCTGCGGGGGTGGGGGTCCCGGGGACCGCTGGGCGCGTGGAGCGGGGCTGGGGTTGCGGGGGGGGGGGGCGGGGGGGGAGAAGTTCACGCCCCTGGGAACGCACCCGCGGCTGGGCGCCTGCGGCCTCCCAACAGGCCTGCAGGGGGCGCCTGCAGCCCCTAAGTAGCCGGGCTGAGGCCACTAGGCAGGGAGGAAGGCCGGGGAGCGTGGGGGTCCCAGGCCGGGGTCCACATGGCCCCCCTTACACCTGTGATTGCCCCTGCGCCGCAGTTCCCCAGCTGCCACTGACCCTGGCTAGTCCTGGCTCCTTTTGGTGCCTCAGTTTCCCCATCTGTACAATGGGAGGCCGACGGCACCTCCATTTTCCCAGGTCACCCGATTCAAGGCAGCAAATGCCTGGGGTTTCGGACAGAGCCCAGTAAGAGCGCCACCAACAGGCCTCTTGCTCCAGCTGAAAGGAATCACGGAGTTTGAGGCGGCTGACTGCCCACAGGTGCCCCCAGCACGCCCCCATCAGCTGTTCCGGGGGAACCCGAGGCCTCGGAGGAGACCACTGGCCCCTCGCTGGGTTTGGAAGGCCTCTCAGAGCCCAAGGTACCGGGATGGGGGCGGGATGGGGGGCGAGGCCAGGAGGCCAGGCTTTTAGGGGGCCGGAGAGTGGGGGCGCACAGAGGAAGGCGGACTCTGGGAAGGCGGGCTTCCTGCTCACTGCCCCTCCCCAGCACCAGCTCTGGGATGGGGACCCCAACTGACCGGCTAAGTGACCTCTCCCCAGGAGCCCAGGGTGCCAACGGGGGGCTTCCGGGCCCCCCAAGGAGCAGAGTGAGCGGAAGGCCCGTAGATTGTGAGAGGTCAGGAGTGTTTGCTTCTCAAATCACTTTCAGATATTCTGTACAGTGTGGGGAAGGGTGTCCAGCGCCCAGGGGAAAAGGGGCACCCCTGAGGTGGGAGCTCTACCTGAAGCCTTGAATGCTGTCAGCTCCACAGCCTGCGGACAGAGGGAGTGGTCAGGGGCCTGGGCCCCACTCCTCCTGCCCCCCTGCCCGGGGGCCCTTAGCTACCTTGGTGATAACGCCCCCTCTCCTAGTGGCCTTGGCATTCAGGTCCTGCCAGGGTGCAGTCAGCCCCTCGAAGCTGGTCACTGAGGAATGGGGGCCTGGGTCCCCAGGGGAGCCCACCACCCCAGCCCCACCTAATCCCTGTGGTTTCCCCAACCCCGCTGGACACACTTGCTAGCCCCCTAGCAGAACCTGGCTGTCCCTGTCCCAGCCTCACCGGGCTCTCGGGTTCTGCAATGGAGGAGAAAGTTGTGGGGATCCTGGGATCCTGGGACTGTGGGTCCCTAGTGGGGGGAAACATTCAAGTACGTGAACTTTGGGGAGGGCTGAGGCAGGAATCTCTTTCTCTCTGCTCCCCCATTCTGGGTGGGGACCTCAAAATCAAAGGACCTAGGAATCTATTCAATGGCTTACCCTCCAGGTTAATGATGAGGAAATGGAAGGCCCAGAGAGGGAAGGTAACTTGCCCAAGGGCACACAGCAGGTGAACCAGCACTGGAACTCCTATCCTGGCCTTCAAGCCATTCAACCCAGACCTTGTCTCAGGGCCCTGATCCTCATCCACCCACCTGCCTTCTGCACGGGGACCCAGGGAAGGTGACCCCGGGAAAGCGCCACCTCTGGGCTGGTACCAGGGGCTCCTGCTCCCTAGTGGTGGTGGTGGTGGTGGGAGGAAACCAGCCATTTCTAAGCCACACACCGCCCCCCCCCCCCCCCAGGCGCCACGGGTACAGAATTTCCTGGGCCTCAGGCTCTTTGTTTTTCAGATGTGCTGTCGCCCTCCCAGCTCTACCTGAGCACTGGGGAAACTGAGGCACTGGGAGGCACTCATACTGGGGGGGTGGGGAGGCCATACTTCTGAGAGCCAAGTGTCTTCAGGGTGGAGCCAAGGCTACGGGTTGTTTGGGGCTGCCTCCCAGGGACCTGAGGGCCTGGGGTGGGATGCCTGGCCCTGGGGCTGGAATGGGCCTGAAAGGAGAGGTTGTAGCAGCTGGGACCCGGCTGTGGTGGGACCTCCCACCCCGCGATCCCTGAGCCTGCTCGCACCATGAGCACCTCGGCTGCCTTCTTCTCAGCCATCCTCTGCAGGGCGCTCCGGACCTGGGGGTGGGCATCAGGGTCAGGCCTGAGACCCTCCCTTGACCCCTAGGGGCCAGGAGCCCATCAAGGTAAGCTCCTCTTACCCAGGCCCCACCAGTGTCCCCCCACTCACCTCCCCACCCACCACTCACCTCCCCATTGTAGGCTGCGTAGACCAGGAAGATGTATGGCCCCTGGGGACAGACCCAACAGGTATGTAGGTGTCATTGCCTGGGGCCACCTTCCCCAACCACTTAGCTTGGGGCCACAGTAGAGACACATCCAGAAATACTCAGAGAAACAGGCTGATGAGCACAAACCCTGCCCAGCCCACCTCGGGCACTGGGGAGGGGCAGCTGTGGCATTCTATGGAGAGAACCAGAAGGGCCTCGCCCCACCCCACCCCACCCCACCCCTTCGGCCTCTCGCCTCTAGGCAGCCTCTGCCCTGCATCCCTCCATGCCCCACCCCCAGGCCTGCCCATCCTCACAGCCTCACCCTGCTGCAAGGTGGGGGGTTGGGGGGTGGGAGAGGGTACACCTTCCTGAAGCTCCAAGGCTAAGTCAGGTCCTGGGATGGCAGCCCTGGGATTTCATTCTTTATATATATTATTGATTTCAGAGAGGGAGAGGGAGAGACAGAAACATCAATGATGAGAGAGAATCATTGATCGGCTGCCTCCTGCACACTCCCTACTGGGGATCAAGTCTGCAACCCGGGCATGTGCCCTTGACCGGAATCGAACCCGGGACACTTCAGTCCTCAGGCTGTCGCTCTATCCACTGAGCCAACCAGCTAGGACCCTGGGATTGCATTCTGACTGTGCCTCTAGCTCAGTGGCCTTCACCTCTCTGAGCCTCTGTCTCTTCATCTGGAAAGTGGGGATGCGGCCAGGACTTGCTCCTGATGGGATTGGGAGGTGCTGTGTGTGCAGGGCTCAGGGCCATGGCGGGGGCATAGCTGGCTCCCCTCCCCACACATGTGAGGACCAGGAGGCCTCACCACTCACAGAGCATCATCCCTTAGAGTCTTCCTTGACCCTCACAGCAGCTCCACGTGGAGGTGGGGCGGGGCCCTGAGGCCTGGCCTGGCGTGGGGGGCAGAGCCCCAGGCCTGGGGCTGACTGGGAAGGGGCAGAGAGGTGACACTCAGAGATGGAGAGGCGGGTAAGTGACATAAAGCGGGGGGGGGGTCCCCAAAGACCCACAGGAGGGAGACTGAGAGGCCCAGGAAGAGCCTGGTGGGGTTGATGCCAAAGGTGATGGGGACAGGGAGAGGGGACAGTGACAGAGAGAGGCTGAGAGACAGAGAAAGACTCAGAAAAAATTCAGAGACAAAGAAATGAGACACCAGAGAGGAAAGGCTGAGAAGGGAGGGAGGGAGGCAGAGAGGGCGGGGATGGTGGCACTGGCAGCCTGCAGCTCTGTCCACCTGAGGGCCACAGGCAGGGATGGAGCTGGAGTCAACACCATGGCAACGGGATGCTGCTGCCTGCCCGTGCCTGCACCCCCACCCCCACCCCCTCGCCTCCCTGCTCTGTGCCAGGTGGAGAAACCAGGCAAGGGCACAAGGCAAAGTTGGTGCTATGGTTGCAGAAGCAGACGGTAGACTCCTGGCACAGGGCAGCCACAGAGCAGCCAGTGGTGGCCCAGGAGCCCCCTGTGTCTGGGCTGGGGGTAGGGAACAGAGGGCTGGACATGGGGGTGGGGGCAGGTGGAAAACCCCTCTCCAAAGCCTGGGGTACCTCAGTGCTCTGCCTCTCACCAGCTCTGTGACCTTGGGCAAGTCCCTGCCTCTCCTCAGGCCTCAGTTTCCCATCTGTGAAATGTACTAACATTCTCGGAATGGTGGGAGGACGAGGCTGATGCCAGTGGTCACCACTGATTGACTGTGTTCATCATTAAGCAATAGTGATTGATGTTCACTCCCTCAGCTAAAGTTCCAGGGTAAGGAGCTTGGTAATCCCTGTGCCCTCCTCTGCCCCTTAAAATGCCCAAGGGCCCTGGACCTAGGCATATCACTAACTCTAACACCTATTCAACAGATGAGTCTCATAATAGGCTTGCATACCTCCTATGACAGGGAGCTCACTACCTCCTGGTTAACAGACTCTCCTGTCACAGCTTGTCCCCTGCTGAGTGGGGTCTGTAGCCACCCCCACAAGGCAGATGGGGAATGGAAGCCCCATACATGCCTGAGTCCTGCCTCATCCTCAAGCAGAATGACTATCTTTTATTATTATTAATAATATGTTTTTATTTATTTCAGAGAGAAAGGGAGAGAGAGATAGAAACATCAATGACAAGAGAGAATCATTGATCGGCTGCCTCCTGCACGCCCCCTACTGGGGACCGAGCCAGCAACACAGGCATATGCCCTTGACCTGAATCAAACCTGGGACCCTTCAGTCCACAGGCCAACGCTCCATCCACTGAGCCAAACCAGCTAGGGCAGAATGGGTAAACTTTAAAAAGTTGCCTTAGTTAAAGAACTTGACAATGGAAAATCACCTGATGCTGGAGTTTCAGAAAGCACAGACGGGCTCCACCAGCTTCTGAGGGAAGGCCTGAGGGCAGGAGACAGGGACAGGGCAGGTGTGTTGGGAAGGGCAGAGGATGCAGGGCGGACACTGAGGCCTCCTGGTGTTTGAGCGGCCGGGGGTTGCCCAGCATGGGCCCTGGGTGAAGGGGCCGGAGAAAATGCCAGTGAGAGGGAAAGCGAGGTGGGCAGTCGTTCAGGCTAGCAGCATGTATGAGGTGGGAATCCTGGGGACAGGCTATATGCCCCCCCTTTGGGGAGGGGTAAGCCACCTGGAGGCGCTCACCTGGTGAGAACAGACAGGTCTCTGTGCCCGGACGGGGAAAGAGCCCCGCCCTGTTGTTCAGCAAAGAAAAAAGCTGCACAGCAATATGCACAGCCTGCGCCCATTTACGTAGAAAAATAAGGTCTACGTCAGTGTGAGAACACACACGGCAGGCCTGGGGTCACACACACAGCTGACCGCAATGCTGGGACAATGACACGGAGTTCATACGATGCCATCAGCAGTGAGGGGACAGCTGGCGGCCAGGGGCACCAGCCTCAGTCCAGGCAGCTTGGGCTCTTTGTCCCCACTGGGGACGGTAACAGCACCACCACCTTACTAGAACCGTGGTCCGCAAACTGCTGCTCGTGAGCCACATGTGGCTCTTTGGCCCCTTGAGTGTGGCTCTTCCACAAAATACCACAAAATACCACGTACGGGAGCGCATGTACAGTGCGATTGAAACTTCGTGGCCCATGCACAGAAGTCAGTATTTTGTGGAAGAGCCACACTCAAGGGGCCAAAGAGCCGCATGTGGCTCTTTGGCCCCTTGAGTGTGGTTCTTCCTAAGCCTTAGGAGTACCCTAATTAATAACAATGTACCTACCTATATAGTTTAAGTTTAAAAAATTTGGCTCTCAAAAGGAATTTCAATCGTTGTACTGTTGATGTTTGGCTCTGTTGACTAATGAGTTTGCCGACCACGGTCCTAGTCTATCCCAGGGCCTCAGGTCCCCAGGTGAATGTGGGCTTACACCCTCCCCAGATGGGGAGTCCACCCCCTGAACAGGTGAACCCCTCCATGGGACCCGCCTCCTGTGCTGTGTCACCCCCTCCCTATCCCCAAGCCCAGGTCCCAGCTCTGCCCTCTGAGGCCAAAGGGGGGTTGTCTCTGCTCCTTCCGCCCCAGAGATATGACGCCTTGCTTTCTCCCTTCTGTAGGCTGGTCACTCCCAAGCCTACAGCCCCTTTTGCGCGGGTGAGGTTTCCAACACCCTCACCCTCTGGATAGCACCTCTCGTGTTCCCCAGAGTGCCTGAGCCTTTTGGGCAGACAAGATGACCGAGTATCCAGGACCTCCCACATAAGGTGGTCAGCAGATTCTTGGCTACGAGGGAAGCCCATATTGATTAGTGGCTCTCAATAACTTTTCACCGTTGTTCAAGAGCAGCTGTATGTGCAAGTTCAACTTACAAAATAGACCAAAGAGGAACTATTCTTGGCGGATGGGAAGGTGGAGCTCCTGGCTACACCACACGCTGGTGGCAAAGTTGGAACCAGAGCCCAGGCCCTGCCCCACCCGCTCTGTTAGCCTCACCTCGCTCACGGACAGCCACGCACCAGCCAGCTGCTCCTCCAGGACCAGGCTGGCCACAGACACAACGCCCTGGCCCAGCTCCTGCCAGGGTCCTGTCGAGGGCTCTGGCTCCCCAGCCTCAAGGGCTGTCACCCTCTTCAGGAAGTGCACAACAGCCAGCCGCGCGGCCGGTCCCAGGAAGCTGGAGGCCTTGGCCAGGGACAGGTCTCCGAGGGCTTCAGAGAGGGGGTCGGGGAGGAGCTGTGGGCAGGGGATCCACTTACTGCAGGTCTGGCTGTCAGGAGAGGACCCCCTGGGGCCACACTTGGGCTCTGCCAGGCTCTTCTTGGTGGGTGGGGGTCTCACTTGTCACCCAATTCTCAAGGATCCCAAAATAGGGAGCATAAACAACCTCAAATCCCGCAGACACATTAGGGGGGTGTCCCCTTTATAGGGGAGGAAACTGAGGTGCAGGGAGGTGAGTCATAGCGCCCCCAGGCTCCTCAGCACCCTGGAAGGGGGCTCACCGCGATGGTGCTGGCCAAGGCGTTGACTCGGCTGGTAACATCCTGGCCCGGCCACGAGAGGGCGTCCTGATAGGTCTCTGCAAGGGAGGGGAGGCCCGGCTGGGTTCTGGGCAACCCTCCTCCCAGAGATGCTCCGCCACCGTGTGCTGCCCGGGGAGGAAGAACACGTTGGCGGCTGTGTGTCTGGAGTCTTATGTTCTAGATGGGGAAACCGAGGCACAGCATGGCAAAATCACTTGCTCAAGGTCACAGATCTGGGACTCACCCCGAGGTCTGGATGGCCCACTGACCTGTGGCCTTGACTCCCTAAACTCCCAGGCGGTGCCAACTGCGCATGCCCCCTCGGCCTACACTGCTCCATGCCCAGCTTCCCCTTCAGCAGAGCCCAGGGCCCAGGCGGGGAGCCCCTGTGCCGTAGCCGCAGAGGAAGGGCCTGGGCTGCAGGCAAGGTGCAGAGCCCTGGATGCGGGTCCTGGCTCCCACGTAGGGCACTCCTCTGAGGGCACTGGCCGGGGTGGGAGAGGTGTCAGGGCCGCATCCGGGCTCCTCGGCGGTCCCCAGGACCCACTCGCCTTGAAGGTGCCTGGACACCTGAGCGGGAGCCAGGACGCCTGGCCTGGGAACCTGGGAGGAGGGGCTGCAGCCGGCACCAGGCACCGCCAGGCGGCTAGGGGGCGAGCGCACTCAGGCTGTTGGCCCTGGACGAATCCTCGAGGGACCGCCCCTGGAGAAGAAGTGGCCAGAGTTGTCCGTGGCCGGGTTGGCATGGGGCGGTCTGGGTCCCCTGATCAAAAGGGAACGTACGGGGACAGGGGGCGGGGCGTTGAGCCTAAGGCAGGATGGGGACTGGCAGCCAGGGGGCGGGGTGGGCCGTACCCGGACAGAGAAGGCGCACCCGCGCCGGCGGCAGCGCAGCAGTGAGGGCGTCGGGTCCAGGGCGCCCAAGTCCCCGCGGAAGAGCAGGCCTCCGGGGGGCGGCGCGCAGGCCCGTGCCCGATGCAGCTGCGCGGGCTCAGTGCCCGGGCCCGGAGGTGGAAATCGGTGAGGTTGCCGCTGAAGGCGTCGTGCGCCGAGAAGCCCCCATCCAGAGAGTCCTGATCTTGACCCCGCACCAGGATGCTGCCCGGGGGCACCGGCCGGCCCACGCCCAGTCCCCGCGCACCCGCGCCCCGCCGCCCGTCCGCGAAGAGCGCCCAGGGCCCGCCGCGCTGCTCCCAGGTGGCACACACATGGTGCCAGCGGCCGTCCGCGTGGAAGGCGACGAGGAAGGGCGCGTGGTGCCCGCGCACCGCGAGCGCCGCAGGCACGGTGCCTCCCGGCTCGGCGAAGGCGCGCGGCTGCAGCCCGTTGGCCAGCGCGGGGACAGCCAGAGAGGAGAGCGCGGCGGGGTCGGGGCTGGTGCGGGGCGCGGCGGCCCCCCACTGCACTTGCAAGCACGCCGTCAGCGCCCCCAGCGCCCGCAGCGGTGTCCGCAGCCGCGCCGCCCTGTCCCGCGTCCTCTCCCGGAACCAACACCAGCGCCGCCGTGGTTCGTTCGCCTGCGGGGACGCAGGGGCTGGGACCTCAGTTTTCCCAGCTGCGCACGCCATCCTGCCCCTGACGACCCTTTAGGCTGCAGGGTCCTTTCTGGGGGTGGGTGCCTCCCTCCCTCGAAGGAAGAAGTGAGGGCTCCAGTGCCCATGCCCAGGAGTCAACTGTGATGGGACTTCCTCTGGGCTCAGTCTGCAAGGACTTCCACGGTGGGTTCCCATCTCGGGGGTCACCAAAGCCTCGACCACCCCCACCCCCAGGCCCACACTCATGTCTCCGTGGGGCTCTTTGTAGAGGGGCCTTTCCTTGGGCCACCCAGTTGGGGTCCGGCAGGCGTGAAGCCAGGACCGCACCTGGAGGTCCCAGTGCCAAGTGGCCAAACCGCTGGTCGCAGGACTCCTGGGCCTGCCACCAGCTCAGCCGCTGCCTTGGGAACTTGCATAGCCCATCGGCTGTCTCCACCACCTCCCGGGCGGCCACCGGAGCTGCAGGTGAGAGGGGAGGCTGTGGGGGAGCCCTGTGTGAGCCTCTGACCGGGTGGGGCGGGGCGGCCAAGGACACTGGGCTTGGAGTCAGTCTGGGCTGGATCCGGGGACCCAGCCATTCTGTTTCTCACCCTGGTCCAGCCGTTTTGTCATCGGTGTAACGGCAGGAATGAGATGGACGTGAGTGAAACGTCAGTGGGTGGGGCTGAAGGAAATGGCGTTTCCTAGTCCCTTTGCATTGCAGGCCAGTGCACCCATTGGACCACCTGCTGGCTGAACTGGAGAAGGGAGGAGATTCCCTCACACTGACCTGTGACCCGAGGGCTCCTTGTTTCAACTAGGGCCTAGTGGTCGGCAAACTCATTGGTCAACAGAGCCAAATATCAACAGTAGAACGATTGAAATTTCTTTTGAGAGCCAAATTTTTTAAACTTAAACTATATAGGTAGGTACATTGTTATTAACTTAATTAGGGTACTCCTAAGGCTTAGGAAGAGCCACACTCAAGGGACCAAAGAGCCGCATGTGGCTCGCGAGCCGCAGTTTGCCGACCACGGAACTAGGGAGTCGGAAGGGGTTCCAGACAGACTCCCTATCTGAAAGAGAAGACGGGGGGGCTGGGTCAGGTCCCCACCCTCACGTGTGCAGTTACTGAATGCCTACTGCGTGCTCCAGTGGAGTGCAGTGGGACTTGAACTCTGGGTTCAAGTCCCACCCAGAGTATGATCTTGGGCAGGTCGCTTCCCCGCCCTGAGCCTGAGTCCCCCGTGTGAAGAATAAAGAAGCGGAGGAGTGAATGTAAAACGCTGTAGCACCAGGTGGAAGCTTGTATTCTGTGTCTACGCCAGGGGCTTGTCTTTTGTAACCTTTGTAGTGACCTCACAAAGTGAGGCGGCCACTAGGAACCCTAGAAGTTGTGAGTCCCTTGGCCTCCTCCCCTGCACCCCCTCCCAGAAGCTCAGGTACCAGGAGGTAGAGGAGGCGGTGGCAGGTAGAGGGGGCCATTCTGGATCCAGCAGGCAGGTGAGGAGCTGCAGGGCTCGCAGGCATGGACTGAGGAAGGAGAAAAGCAAAGGAAAGCCGCTCCGCGTCCTGCCTTGCTACCCGCTCTGTCTGCGGGGGCATCTTGCCCCTGGGTTGGCTCCCACACCCACTGGGCTGGACGCCCAGGCTGGGATGGCCCATCACTCCGGGCCATGACATTTACTCACACAAAGGGACGGTCTCCAGGAGCCACTTCCAGGACCACAGCTGGGAAATGCTGTTGCCCTGGTGACCTGGGGCAGGGGTGGGTGACAAAGTGCAGGGCCTCTGTGCTGGCACAGTTGTGGTGAAATCAACATATCCAGGCACTGTTACACGGTGTAAAATAGCGCGATTGTCTTGGAAAGCAAGAGTAAATATATTAAGCTCGGCCGGTGTGGCTCAGTGGTTGAGCATTGATCCATGCAGCAAGAGGTCACTGGTTTGATTCCTGGTCAAGGCACATGCCGGGCTTTCTGGCTCGATCCCCAGTAGGGGGCGTGCAGGAGAAAGCTGATTACTCTTTCTCATCAATGTTTCTCTCTCCCTTTCCCTTCCTCACTCTAAAAATCAATTTTTATAAAAAGAGTACTATATTGAGAGCACCAAAAATGTTAACATCTTTGACCCAAGTAATTCTTCTGCATGGAATTTATGCTTGGGAGATACCCAAGCAAATGAGCATAAAGATGTTCATCGCAGCATTATGTATAATATTGAAAAACTTGGAAGCTACCTATGTCCAACAAATACAGTGTAACTTAACCACTTGAAGGAATATTATTTAATGATCAAAAATGAGAATTGTAAAGTGATAAGGAAACTGCAAATGACATGACAGTAAAAGAAAAGATGGATGCAAGATGCCTGGTGCTGCAGCAGCCCTCTGTGACTGTGAGGCAGCCGGCATGTCAAAAGGCAACCTGTCAAGAATGATGGGGCCCCGCACACAGACGCTTCTAGCAGCTTTATTCCTAACTGCCCAGACTAGGAAGCAACAAAGATGTCCTTCAGTAGCTGGAGGGATAAGTCAACTGTGACACATCCAGAAGTGGCATATTATTCAGTGCTAAAAAGAAATGAGCTAGCCCTAACCGGTTTGGCTCAGTGGATAGAGCGTCAGCCTGCGGACTCAAGGGTCCCAGGTTCGATTCCGGTCAAGGGCATGTACCTTGGTTGCGGGCACATCCCCAGTAGGGAGATGTGCAGGAGGCAGCTGATCGATGTTTCTCTCTCATCGATGTTTCTAACTCTCTAACCCTCTCCCTTCCTCTCTGTAAAACAATCAATAGAATATATTTAAAAAAGAAGAAGAAAAGAAATGAGCTACCAGGCTTGAAAAGACATGGAGAAAACTTAAATGCATGTTACTAAGGGAAAAATGCCAATTTGAAAAGTCCACATTCTATATGATTCCAACTATATGACACTCTGGAAAAGGCAAAATGATGGGGACTGAAAAGAGATCAGTGGTTTCCAGAGGCTGAGGGGGAGGAGGGATGAATAGAGTGCAGAGTTTGCAGGGCAGTGAAATATTCGGCATGGTACCACAATGACGGCGACGGGTCACTATCCATCGGTCCAAACCCAAAGGATGAACAACAAGAGGAAGCTCTTAGGTAAACTATGGACTTTGGGTGGTAATGGTGTGGTAATGCAGGTGCATCCCGTGTAACACATGTAGGGCTCTGGCGAAGGGTGTTGATGGTAGGGGAGACTCTGCATGTGTGAGTCGGGGTGTTTGGGAAACCTCTGAACCTTCTGCTCAGTTGTGCTGTGAACTTCAAACCGCTTTCAAGTCTACTTAAAAGAGGGGTGGAGGGAGGAGGACGGGGCAACAAGATTGAAAGACCCCGGGCCCCTGTCATCATTGTGCTGCCTCCCAACCTCGAGACCACCTCCTGCCAGGGAAAACAAGCCCCCTCTTTTTCAAAGCTCTGTTGTTAGTAGAGCTGAGAGCATTTCTGACCGACACACGGACAAAGACTTGAAAATACAGTAGGTGATGCACAAGATTTGGAGCCAGACACACCCATGTTCAATTCCCATTTCTCCCTCTCTGTTAATGTGTGACTTTAGGTAAGCCACTTCCCCTCTGAGCCTCAGTTTCTTTAGCTGTAAAATGGAGCTAACGACACCTATCTATTGGGCTTTGCAAGGATAGAAAGACACAACCAATTTGGAGGCACTTAGTTAACAGTTACATCATATTTAGGTTTAGTTTCATTAAACTAAAAGTCTGAGCTAAAACAAAGGGAAGAAACGAGCTGGCAGAGGAAGGAAACTGATCATGAATGTTTTCTTTTTTTGGTCTCAAATATTGTCTCTCACTTCTGGGCAGGGGCCCGCCTTGGAGGGGAAGGGCCTGGCCTGTGGCACGGACTGTTCCTTGGTCCTGTGTGGAGGCAGCGGTAGGTGGAGCTCAAGACTCGTGGCAGAGCTGGGCCCGGCGCTGAGCTCTGCACCTTGGCCCTGGCAGGCGGGTGGGCGCCTGGGAGACTCCCCATCAGTGCCTGTGACTCGAGGTAAAAATAATCAGGGAAGGACAGCTGCTTCCTTGTCAGCAACCAAGAGGGAAATAAAGCTCACGTCCCCTCCAGCGAAAACCTGTTCTCTGGGTCCCCTGGCTCCTGCCACCAACTGCTCGGCGTCTGCGTGCCAATCCAATTTGAACGCCTGTGATTCACCCCAGAGAGGGTTTATTTTAACTTCATCAAGCGCCGAGAGAAACAGCCAGGCGGGAGTAAGTGGGAGGGGAGGGGAGCTGCTTGGGGGCCCAGGCAGGAGATGGGGTCCCGGGCTTCTGCCCCTCCAGTGGTTGGACTTGGGGGCCCCCTCCTTCTAATCTGGTCCAACAATTGACCACATCCCTGAAATTCAACCGAGGCTCAGTGAGCACCTGCTGGGTGCTCCCTGAAATCAAGGGGATGCAGTCCCAACTCCTGGGCCCAGCTCAGGACGTCCTTTCCCGTGTCCTCAGCCTCCTCGCCTGTCCCCGCTCTTCTCCTCTGGGCTGTACCAGGTTTCCTCGCAGGCCCGGGCGCCATGCCTTCGCACATGCGTGCCGTCCACCTGCACTGCCTCTGCTGCTCCCTGCCTGGTGGGTGTCTACAAACCCTGGAGGGATCTTAGCCGCATGTCGGGGCTCAGCCCCGTGTCACTGGCCACTTTCCCGCCCCTCCAGGTAAAGTCTGTGGGTTCCTGCAGGATTTTGTAGGTCCCCGTGTTTTAACAAGGAAGTGGGGGGCTTCCCCGTTCATCTCCACCCTTCCACCCCCTCTCTACCAGGCCCTGTGCTGGGTGCTCAGGGCAGACGGGAGGCCGGCTGACCCTGCCCTCTCCCAGCCCCGTGTGGGGGTGGGCGACTCTCTGGCTGCGGGAACAGCGCGTCACAGAGCTGCTCAGAAGCAGCTGCCTCCAAAGGACAAAGTGAACAATCACGTTCGCTTGTGTTTCTTCTCTTTTCTCCTGTGTTTTTTAATCAAGGAGTGTGCACCGGACCCATTCCTGAGCTGCGCTCCCCTTACAGGAGACTCCCAGGTTTCGTTTGCTCATTTCCTTATTGTTTTTATACGCCTGCCCTACTTCAGTAATGAAGATACCGATCATCTTTTAGGTAATAAAACGCAAATCATAATCAAGATCAAGTAAACTAAATACACATTGAAATCATAATAAAGATAATTTTGAAATGAAGGTTTCCTTTTTGGCCTGGCTTAGTCTCTAAGGGGCACCAGCCTGTCTCCCGGAGTGATTTCCGTCTGCCTGCGGGCTCAGGAGGCAGCAGTGTGCTGGGCAGCCTGGAGCCAGCGGGAAGGACCAGGCCTGGGGGACACAGGTCTCCACCACCGGGGCTCTCCCAGGCGGGAACGGGGGTGGTTGTTGATTGAACCCCTGGCCCCTGGGTGACCCCCCCGCCACCCCCCCCCCCCCCGGTGGGGTCAGTAGTTCAGGGGCAAGGCTCTGGGCTGGGTAGAGGTTGTCTATTTTGCATGGTTGGTAATTTGGAAAATCATAAAGTTTAGTTGTTTCTCAGGACACGTTGGAACATCCTGGCATCAAGAAGAGTGTGTCAACGTGTTGCAGGCTAAGCCCCAGCTGGCTGTGGTTGGAGCTCTCGAGGTGGGCCTTTTGGAGGGTGGGTGGGACGGGGAGAGGAAGAAGAGGGGATTCTAGGTGTGTATGGATCTGGGAGGCAGGGAATGAAGGCAGGCCTGGAAACAGAATATGAGGGGTTAGTGAGGTGGCTCAGAGAGGTAAAGCAACTTACCCAAGACCACACAGCTCGAGTGGCTGAGGCGGCCTTTGACCTCAGATCTGTCTGGCTTCAACCCTCACACTCATCTCCCATGAGTAACTGGCAGTGCTGGGTTGAGACGTAATCCCTGAGGTCAATCCTGGAGCCCTCTGTTCCTTTGTCTTCTTGACCCCTCATTCTGTGGCCTCCAGATGGCCCTCCTTTGGGGAGGACAGAGCCATCCCCTCGGCCAAGGACCCAGGGGGCCTGCTGGTTCTCATACTGGAATTGCTGGGAGACGCATGCTCCTCCAACTGGGGCAGCCACACTGGAAGCATGGGGGCCATCTCTGCCACAAGCCAGGGGAATGTCACGTGAAAGCGAAGCCACGTGCCCACACAGGAGAGCAAAGCCAAGAGCAGGAAAGCGTTCTTGAGGCCGTTCCAGCCAGCGCCGAAGCCAGCGCCGATCAGTTTTGTTAAAAACCGATTCTCCAAAGGCCAGTTCACCAGGAATCAATTAACAAATGATTAAGTCGCTGAAGAAACGTGCACTTTGCCAAATGAGTCAAATGTATCTATTTAACAAAAATCATTTATTTTAACTGGGCTTTAGAAGCAAGTCCATGACTCTATAGCAGAGAACTGTTCACCCTTAGGAAATCAGCTCCTGGCTTCCTACTGAGCACCTGACTGTGGGACGTGGAGTAACTATGAGAGCTGAGCGGTCCATAGTGAGCTGGCATTTTCTGATCCTCCAGAGCAGAAGGTCAGGTGGGCGCAACAGCCCTCCATTGGAGTTTGGGCCTAATCAGGTCCAGAGGACAGAAGTTATATGACTGTGAGGCCCAGGTCTGGATGTCATAGGTCTACTACCTACACGCCTCCTCAGCTCACACCGAAGGCCCCCATTCTGAGTCTCCTGCCTTTCTTTCATATATATATATATATATACATATATATATTTGATTTTTTTACAGAGAGGAAGGGAGAAAGATAGAGAGTTAGAAACATCGATGAGAGAGAAACATCGATCAGCTGCCTCCCTCATACCTCCTACTGGGGATGTGCCTGCAACCAAGGTACATGCCCTTGACCGGAATCAAACCTGGGACCCCTCAGTCCGCAGGCCGGCGCTCTATCCACTGAGCCAAACCTGTTAGGGCCTGCCTCTTTCTTTTAAGGACCCATGCGATTACACTGAACCCACCTGCATAACCCAGGCTAATCTTCACATTTCCAGATCCTTATCTTAGCCATATCTGCACAGTCCCTTTTACCATGTAAGGTGGCATCTTCACAGGTTCTGGGGATTAGGCATCGACATCTTTGAGTGGCCATTATTCAGCCTCATGCATCTATCAATGATGTGGGAATTCATTCACTCATTCATTTATTGGTTTCATTCATTCATCCAGTGGTCCAGTGTTCAGGCAGAGCCTTGCTGGAGATGGTAGGAGCTCCTTCCCAAGGGAAAACCAGAGGCTGCCCTGTCCTGCCCCCACCCCAGGCTGTCCAGCTGCAGCTCCGCCGCCCTTGATCTCGTGGCTCGGCCACTGCATTTCTGCGCACGTGGACACACGTGCATGTCACTCTGAGCTCCCTTCTCTCTCGGTTGGAGAATGAAATAAGTACAGTCTGCTTCTGACCCAGCAACTCTCACCGAGGAGCTGCTCTGTGCCTGGCACTTCATGTGCGTTTGCCTGTTGCCAACCTGAAGGGTGGGCTTCTTATCTCCTTTACAGGCACGGAAGGCTCAGAGAGGCCAAGTGGCTTGCCCAAGGTCACACAGAGTGGAAGCGGCAGATAGGACCCGAGATCTAGGGGACTCCAGATCCTGCCACCTCCCGCTTCGTGAAACCATAGCTGGGCCTCAAGGATGGCAGCTTCCCCTCAACTCTGAGTCGTTTTTCCTTCGGTCCCCAATTTAGAGTTCTAGTTCAGTTCCTCTTAGTTCAGCAGGAGTTGGCTCTTGGCTCTTGGGGACAGAAGACATTAGGCTTCCTGTGCTGGGGGCCCCCTGGCCACCTGGCCCCCAAACTGCTGTCACCTTTTAATAGATTTCTCGGGGAACGAGTAATTTGTTGCTGTTGCCGGTTTGGTGTTCAGCAGGAAGTCCCTGCAGGCCTGGCAGGTCAGTATGGAGCGACTCAAAGGCGAGGATACTGGGTCAGTGCTGGCCGCTTAGCACAACCTCACCGCCAATTACCGCCCGGCCTGCTTCCTGCCGCAGACGTGCCCAGGGCCAGGGCTTTGAACCCTTGCAGGGAGGCCAGCTCCCAGTAAACAACCCAGGGCGGCGGGCAGATTGACAGCAGAGATGCAGGAGGACGGGCCGGCCACAGGTGCGCTCGCCGCTCCTGCTGGCAGGTGGACAGAACCATCGGCCCGGGGGTCCCGCGGTCAGGGGCTCAGGGGGCCGTCAGAGTGTCCGAGCCTCACTGCTGGGCAGACAGACTCCTGCCCTGTCTGGTGGGCTTTTAGGCCATAGTTTCGGGGCCAGGGAAGGTGTTTTTCCTGGAAGGTGATGAGCCTGCTCTGGGTCCCTTCTCAAGCACCAGCCTGGGAGCGGGGATGGAGAGAGGACATCAGTGTCCGGCTTCCTCTCTCCGCAGGAAAGCCTCGGAAACACTTTGGGGGCCGCTGGGGGGCTGCTGGGCTTCCTCCACCACTTTACTTGGCAGTTAGAGAAGGCGTTGTGTTCGCTGTATGATTCCGTTCACGGGAAGTTCTGGCATTTTTCGATTTTAGAAATCCATTGCTTTTATGAGTGATGGACTACAAGGAGCAGGAGGGAACCTTCTGGGGGTGGCAGCAAGGCGCCATGTCTTGGTTGGGGTGCTGGTTACACATGTATCCAAACCCATCCAGCGGCGTCCTTAAAATCTGTGCATTGTACTGTGTGCACACTGTACCTCGACAAGAAAAAGGGGAAGGTAAAGAAGAAGGAAGGAGCCCGGCTGGCCAGTATGGCTCAGTGGTTGAGCATTGACCTATGAACCAGGCGGTCATGGTTCGATTCCTGGGGAGGGCACAGGCCCGTGTTGTGGGCTCGGCGGTCCCCAGTAGGGGGCATGCACGAGGCAGCTGGTTCATGGTTCTCGTTGTTTCTCTCTCCCTTTCCTCTCTGAAATCATTAAAAATATATTTTTAAAAAAAGAAGAAGAAGGAAGGCGATTCAGGGGCCTGGAGAACCTGGGGACACACACTCACTCACTCACATGCCTCTATCGCCTACATTTTCCTTTCCTCGGTGAAGCTGAAAAGAACAGTTTTCTTCATCTTTGCACCATACGTGACATCCAGCGAAAAGCAAATGGGTGAGATGTGAAATGAGATGCCCACGCCGGCTGCCGCCCTGTCTCCTGGAAGCGGGGCCGTGAGTTAAAGCTGGGCAGGGGGTGCTTCTGAGGCAAAGACCCCTGAATGTCCACCAGCCCTGCTGCTCCCTCGCTGCCCACCGACCTCCTTCCGGCCCACGGGTCCAGCGGCGAGAGGCTGCTGCTGTGGGCCCGGAGGCTGGGTGCGCCACGCCTGGGACACCTTATTGGGCCGGAAAGTGAAGAAGAACTCAAACTGCCGGGGGCCAGTTTGAAAGGCTCCAGCAGCCAAATTCGGGACAGTTGGAGATCAAAACGATTAATAACAAGAATGGACGGTAACACATAGAATAGAAAAAATCCTTGAGATAAAAAAGATGATTTAGAAAACAGAGGGGGCGGGAGATGGGAAAGTCGTTCCTCACAGAAGGAGTGAAAAGCAGAAAATGGCACCTTACCGTCGGCGTCACGATAACTGATTTGGGTAAAAATCATCAAGTGGGTGCTTTCACGTTGGGAAGAAGACCACTGGCAACAGGGCACGCAGAGTCTCGGAGAATGACCCACGCGCTGCTTTTTTTTTAAAAGGGGAGAATGATGATTTTTATTGTTTTAAATATATTTTATTGATTTTTTACAGAGAGGAAGGGAGAGGGATAGAGAGTTAGGAACATCGATGAGAGAGAAACATCGATCAGCTGCCTCCTGCACACCTCCTACTGGGGATGTGCCCGCAACCCAGGTACATGCCCTTGACCGGAATCGAACCTGGGACCCTTGAGTCTGCAGGCTGATGCTCTATCCAAACCAGTCAGGGCCCACGTGCTGCTTTTTAATTATGATGAGAAAAGACACCTTTACAGATGGGGAAAAATGACAGACACCAATTTGCCCAAAGGATTGAACTTAACACCACCGATATTGGGACGAGCCGCTGCCCCGTGCCCTGAGGAGGACGCAGCATGACTGATGAGGTGCTCCTGCCAAAATGTTTACTGCCCAAATCCTCAGATCCACACTGAAGCGCATTCTTCAGGACAGCAGGGCTGGCCTCCTCATGAAGACGGAAGAAAGCCTGGGGACTGTTCCGGACCGAACAGCCTGCAGAGTCGTGGCGGCCGACTCCAGTGGAGGGGAGAGGGTGCTGCTGGGATCCTGAATCACAAAAATCCTAAAGGTGATACTGGGGATATTTGAGTGTGGACTGGGCATCAGGTAATAATGCTGAACCTAAAGCTCCTGAATGTGATAATGGTATTGTGGCTTTGTAGGCAAATGCCCTTGTTTTTAAAAAAAAATATTTTTATTGATTTCAGAGTGGAAGGGAGAGGAAGTTAGAAACATCAATGATGAGAGAGAATCATTGATTGCTGCCTCCTGCATGCCCCCCACTGGGGATTGAGCCACTAACCTGGTGCCCCCCGCCCCCCCCAACAGGGAATTGAATTGTGACCATCACAGCCAGGCCAAATGCCCTTGTTTTTAGGAGAGTCTTGCTGATGTTTTTAGGGACAAGTATATTAATGTGTGATCCTTGATTGGATCCCAGACCACAAACATCATAAAAGTAATTATTATTAGGATCGTTGGGGAAGGGACTTGTAAACTCTAAAGTGCTGCGGAAGTGAGAGGTATTCGCATGATTTCCTTGTGGCTGCACAGGCCCTGGAGAGGGAAGGAGGGAGGATGTCCACTCCTGTCCCCATCAGCTGGGGTTGGCCAACGCATGGCTCTTCTCATCTCCTGGCCGTAAGTGGTTAAACACCCGTCCCAGGCCCTGCTTACAGCGATTGGGATTCTGTGGGTCTCAGCAGGGCCCCACAATCTGCTAAGTGCCCCAGGAGAGTCTGGAGCGGGTGGCAGGAATCCACACTTTGTGCCCTCCCACTGGAGCTGTGTCGTGGTGTCGCTGTGGCCTGTGCAGCGAGGCTTGGCACCTGGGCCCTGGAGCCTGGAGCAGCTGCTATAATTCATGCAAAGGAAGGCGCCCAGGTTTGCCTTGTCTATTTATAGATTATTTATGAAGAAGGAAAAACAAGGGCTCCGTTGCCTTAGCAACCAGGAGCATCATGGGCTGCTTTTCCTGCAATGGGAAGATGGCCAAGTCTTCTTGTGGGGGCACGCCCGGATGTGTGCGTATCCTGACAGAGGATGGATGTGCCTCCCAGGACCTAGCCCACGCTGGGTTCCTAGCAGCCTGCAGACGGGGGGAGGGTGTTTGTCAAGCCCTTGGAAAATGTAGGCTGATAGACCCTCTGGTCTCCTGATCTCAGTACTAACGCCTGTCTTCTGGGCGCCCACCCTGCTGCCTCAGGCCTACCCAGGAGTACTTTCTTGGCCGTGCTCTGGTACATGTCCCTTAGGGCACTTGGCACAGTGACCTGGAGGTATAGTTCCCAGACCAACACCTGCCAAGTCTGGCACAGAGCCCAGCACCAGGGAGGGGATTAATAAATACTGGGTGATTGGATGAATGAATGAGCGAATGAGCGAATGAATGAATGGCTTTACAGTCTACACTGCATGCTCTCTTTCGGTGTCCATGAGCTTCTCCCATTTTACAAACGAGAAGATTGAGATGAAGACAGATGGAGAGACCAGCTTATGAGGACGAGACTCCTTGAGGAGGAAACCTTGTTTTTGCTCTGCCGAAGCCCTAGGGAACACGGGGACTTGGGTTCCAGTTGGGCCAGAATTATCAGGGTGTCGGGAAGTGGTGCCGTGTCTGGTCGGGGGCTGGAGGGATGTGGTTTGGATCTTGACTCTACCGCTTACCAGCTGTGCGATCTTGAATCAGTGACTTCGCCTTATCTGGGCCTCAGTTTCCTCATCTGAAAAGTGGTCTAATGATGCATGGTCCTCAGGGACTACTAGCTCCCTGAGGGCAAGCACTGTGTCTGTCTCTTGATCACCGGTCTTCCTAGTGTCTGGCACATTCTAGGTGCCTAGGATGATGATCACGAGATCCTGTAGATACAGTGGCTAGGACAGAGCTCAGGACACGGGGCTTCTCAGGCAATGTTGGTTGTGACTATATTATTAGGAACGAAGGCACAGAGAGCCTGATGGCTCCCCTGAGGTCACTCAGCCAAACCCAGAGCAGAAGCGGTGGCTCTACTGGTCAGTTGGGCTTGGTGGTACTGCCAGGGGTTAATGGGACTGTGTCCAGGCCTTGGGGAGGACATTCCGGCTGGACCGCAGTCCCAGGGGACGGCAGTCATGTTGGACAGAGAGGCTAAAGCAGGAGTCCCTGAGATCTGGGAACCTAGAGCTGCCCTCCACATGCGGGAGGAACCAAGGCCCTGCCCCAGGCTGACTGGGGTTTGCTTGGCCTTGGCTGTGCCTCTCAAGGTCCAGGCCCTGGTTGCCTGGAGGCTCTCTGTCCCCCTCTGCTGGGCTCTGGCTGCCTCTGTTGGGCCACAGGCAGGCAATGCCACCTCCTCAGCTCAGTCAGGGTGTGAAAACCGTAACAAAGAGACGCACTTAAGAAGAGAAATGCCCGAGGGACAAATCGAGGTCACAAATCATTTCCACATCCTTCCCTGGCCCCTCCAGCTCTATGGCAGGACACAGGGGTCCCCATCATCACCCTCTGGGGGCTGCAGGCTGTGCTGCTTCCCTTCCCTGTAGCTGCATCAGATTCATCAGCGGTTCCTGAAAACTATCCGTGCTCAGGGTTTTGTTTATTCCATACCCCAAGGCATTGCTGAGTCTGTCCCTCCTGCCTTCTTACCCCGTGAGCTCGCACTCTGTCCTTCTGAGCCTCTAGGTTTCTGCAGAACCCAGCCCCACCCCATGCCCCCTCCACTGGTCCTTAGCACACTGGGGGCTTCCTTTTTCCCCCCCGACTGTCCCGTCTAGGTCTTACGGAGTTGAGACTCTCACAGCAGGAAGTGGACGTCTTCAGAGTGGAGTCCAATTCTTTTTACTTTTTACATTTACCAACGTAGAGAGTTGGTGACATAGGAGATACTCAAACCTTTCATCAGTAGATTTCTGTGGAGGCAGGTGTGTGAGGTTTTATTTTCCTATTTTCACACAAAAGACCCAGAGAAGTAATGAAAGGGAATTTAACCTTTGACAAATATCTACTGAACACAAAGTTGTGATAGATACTAGTTCTAGGTGATGGAAATGCCATCCACTCATTCATATCTAGAAACATGTCTGACACAAATATCTGCCGAGTGAATAAATTAATTCATCCCAATGTTGTTGAGGCGGTCATTTACTTGCTAAGCAAATTTGAGCAAGTTACTTCCCTTTGATGGACCTTAATTTCCATCAGTAAAATGAGTTGAATTACATATCTACTTCTCAGGGTTGTTGTCAGGATGAAATAAATGTATTAACAAATAATGGCTATTTAGAAGCTGCTATGTGCCCGGATGGATGCTTCCCATATATAATTTTCAATCTTCACAGCAGCCTTTTAAAACTTGAAATGAAATTTACATAAAAAATTCACTTTTTAAAAATGTGCTGTTCATTGTGTTTTAGTATATTCTCTAGGTTGTGCAACCATGACCTCTATCTATGTAATTCTAGAACATTTTCATCATCCCCAAAAGAGACTTTGTATCCATTTAACAGTCACTCCCCCTGCCCCTGCCTCCATCTCCTAGCAACCACTACTCTACTTTCTGGCTGTATGGATTTGTTTAGTAAGGACATTTAATAGAACTAGAACCATACTATATGTGGCTTTTTGTGCCTGGCTTCTTTCACTTAGCACAATGCTTTCAAGGTTCATCCCTGTTGTGTGGTATGTATCAAAGCTTCATTCCTTTTTATGGTTGAACTAGAGGCCCAGTGCACGAATTCGTGCACCAGTGGGGTCCCTCGGCCTGGCCTGCAGGATCAGGCTGAAACCGGCTCTCTGACATCCCCTGAGGGGTCCCGGATTGCAAGAGGGCTCAGGCCAGGCTGAGGGACCCCACTGGTGCATGATCAGGGCTGGGGAGGGATGCAGGAGGTTGGCCACCAGGAGGGACCGCGGGAGGGCTCCAGGGCGTGTCTGGCCCATCGTGCTCAGTCCCAATCGGCTGGACCCCAACATCAAGCTAACCTACCAGTCGGAGCGTCTGCCCCCTGGTGGTCAGTGCATGTCATAGCGAGTGGGTGAGTGGCCTTAGCATATCATTAGCGTAGTACGCTTTGATTGGTTGAATGGGCGACCAGATGACCGGACACTTAGCATATTAGGCTTTTATTATATAGGATAATATTCTACAGTATGGATGTGTACTACATCTTGTTTATCCATTCAGTTGATGAACATTTGGGTTGTCTACATTATATTTGGCACTTTATGGATAATGTTGCTATGAATATCTGTGTGCAGGTTTTTGTAAACATCTTTTGAATTCTCTTGGTTATATACATAAGAGAGGAATCTGGGCCCATGTTTAACTTTTTGAGGCACTGCCAAGTTGTTTTCTGGATCACTTGCACCATTTTATATCTTACCGGCCATGTATGAGGGATCTAATTTCTCCAATTCCTCACCAACACATCATTATCTGTCTTTTTTATTGCAACATCCTAGTCAGTGGGTGTGCAGTGGTATCGAATTGTGGTTTTGATTTGCATTTTCTAATGATTAGTGAGCTTGTTCAATTCACAGCAGCCTTTTGAGGTAGCTATTATCTCCATTTGACAGCGGAGGAAACATTCAGAATTGAGAGAGCTTGCACAATGCAAGGAGATGGTGCGGCTGTGTCTGGAACCTGGGTGTGCCTGTCTCCGAAGCCCCAAGGAGCCGAGTTAACATCTCCCGTCCGGCTGGCATAGGCCTGGTCTCTGGGGCTCCCCACCTTGGGACACGTCCTTTCCCCGCGCCGGGCGTCAGTTTCTCCTCCACGCCACTTGGGGCGGTACACTCCAAACACCTCCGGGCGCCTCTAGGATCTCGCAACTCGAAGGTTAATCGCTCCAGCGCGGAGCTCGCCCCGCCCCTGCAGCCCGGCCGCCCGCAGCGCCGGAAGTACTCGGCTCTTTTTGTTTGCTCCCGCCCCTGCCCCGGAAGTAGTCTCTTGGGAAAGATGGCGGCTGTATCAGTGTGTCAGCCACCGGTGGGAGGTTTCTCGTTTGATAACTGCCGCAGGTGAGACCATGCCGGCGCCGGGTTCAGGGTGGGATTGGGAGTGCGGGGCCGGGGGTCGGCGCTGGGCCGCGGCCTGGTCCGGGAAGTCCAAAGGCAGGGCGGGCGGCGCGGCCCACCGCCCGCGGCCGTGTGACTCAGGGGAATCGGGGCCTGAGCGTGGGTTTCTCCTGAGGCCGGGTCTGCTCTCCCGCTTTCCCTAGCGCTTGGATACCCTCCTTCTCCGTCTCCTTAGCCCCTCTCTGAGGCTCTCTTTGCTGAAAAAAAAAAACGGGACAATAGTCTTGATTTTGGGAAGGAGGATTGAGTGAACAGATGGGCGTGATAGTGAATAGTAGGTTCTTCCCCCCCCCCCCCCCCCCGAGTTCCCGAGTAGGCCAATGTGTTTTTCTCTCCTTTGCTCCTAGAAATGCCGTCTTGGAAGCCGATTTTGCAAAGAAAGGGTACAAGCTTCCCAAGGCCCGGAAAACAGGCACGACCATCGCGGGGGTGGTCTACAGGGTAAGCCGGGACCCTCGGGGCTACCCCGGGAAGCGCACGTGCTGCAGAGCCCACCAGGAACCGGTCCTTCAGGAGGGACCATGCTGGTTCGGTTTTGTGTGCTGACAGCAGTCTATATTCTTTTCTCACTTGGCAGAGTTTTTGCTAGGAGGCCGATCTGCTTTCCCGTCTTAAGTTACCACTGTAGAAGGCAGGAGGATGTAGTGGGAGGACGCCAGATTTGGGGTCAGACAGGCGTCTGTGTAACCATTGAGCGTCTCTGCCGCTTGCGGTTTGGGACAGCTCACTTTGCTTCTTACAGCCACACTTGCCCCGTCAACCAGTTGGACATAACTCCTGCCTTGAATTGTTGAAAGGGTCAGAAGGGAGAATGGTTACTGTCATTAAGGGTAAAGGGTGAGACCTTTTAAAAATAAATCGACAGGTGGATGTTTTAATGGATTCCTGGATCTTAATCCAGACTTTTCCCATGTTAGCTTTGGTTTGTAAGGGAATTCATTAAATCTCTGAGCCTCATTTGAAAACAGGAATGATAATTCCTACCACCTGCTAAGGATTCCACCAGTAACATTTGTTAATAAGCCGAATCTTGGCATGCTGTAAGTATAGCACAGTATTTTTGGTAGGAGGTTTTTTGGGGGGGGTGGATGGTTGGGGAGCAGGTGATGGCCAACGTTGTTTTCCCCAAACTAGAGTAGAGAGCTGTGGCTTATATATGTAAGATTGTAAGTATATATTTTTTAAAAACAGGATGGCATAGTCCTTGGAGCAGATACAAGGGCAACTGAAGGGATGGTTGTTGCTGACAAGAACTGTTCAAAGATACACTTCATATCTCCTAACATTTAGTAAGTATTGATTCGTTTTAATAGCTTTCATATTTTTAAACATTTCAGGGCTAAAATTGAATTTACTACGTTTCTCCCTAAAACCTGTTGTTCAATCTATATTTTCTATCTGTCTCCCTTAAATGGCATTTTTACCCACCTGTCACTTAAGTCCTCCTTAAGTGCTGTCTTTGCTTTAGTCTTCAGTTCAGTTGGTACCTGGTGTGCCTTCGGTGTCCGTTGAATCTATTCCCTCCTGTTCTTCCCTCTGCCACGGTCTCAGTGCAGATTTCTTTCTTAGCTGGCCTGTTGCAGTTTTCACTTAAAGTGGCTTCTTTGCCTCTGGTTTCTTCTCCATCTCTGCTGTTTATTCCTCTTGTCATACTGGATTTTGTAAAACACAAACCTAAAATTATGTTCCTTATTAAAAACTTTTCAGGAGATTTTTTACATGTTGACAGTGCTTTTTCAGGATAAAATCGAAACTGTTTAAGGCCTTGCACAGTTTATTATCTTTTCAGCCATTTTAGTTGCCTTCACCCACTGCTCTACTTACACCTGGATGGTCCCTGTTTCCCTCATGTCTTTATTCCCCTCATCTCCAAGCTGTTTCACCTTTGCTTATACCAGCCCCTTTGTTTAGAAATGCTCTCTCCTCTTCTCTGCTTACATGGTGTTTTTATTTTATTCTTCCAAATTCAGCTCATATGAAACCTCTTCTCAAAGATCAGAATTAACTGCTTTTTCCTTCAATTTCCCTTAATATTTTGTACCTGTGCTACTGTATTGTATTATACAAGGTATAATTTTTGTTTACTTTTGTGTCCTCTCCACTCAGTTTTGAAATTAAGTGCTAGGACTTTGTCATATTTTCTTTATTTCCAGCACTTAGTGCGATGACTGATACCTGGTAGTAAATACTTGGTAATTGTTAAATTGCAAGACTTTTAACATGCCTTGCTCTTTTGTACAACCTGGATATATTTGTAGGATTATATATATATATACTCCTAAGCCAAGGAACTAATGATTTCAAATGTTTCATTGGTTCACAGGAAATATACTTGCATATAGTAAGATGCACATTGCCAATTTTATGTTTATTTAAGTTTGGTTAAACAGAGCAGTTACAGTGCAGGTATACTCAAAAACATCTCTCTGTGTACCTGAACTTCGAATTGAGCCCTGTGGTAATTGATTTCAGCTATTTCTCATTGTGATTTTCAGTTGGTGTGGAAATATATTTGCATATAGGTAGGTGTATATTGCCAGTTTAATGTTTATTTAAGTTTGGTTAGACGGAGCAGTTACAGTACAGATATACTCTAAAACAGCCGTGGGCAAACTACGGCCCGCGGGCCGGATACGGCCCATTTGAAATGAATAAAACTAAAAAAAAAAAAAAAAAAAAAAAAAAAGACCGTATCCTTTTATGTAATGATGTTTACTTTGAATTTATATTAGTTCACACAAACACTCCATCCATGCTTTTGTTCCGGCCCTCCGGTCCAGTTTAAGAACCCATTGTGGCCCTCGAGTCAAAAAGTTTGCCCACCCCTGCTCTGAAACATCTCTCTATGTACCTGAACGTCGTGGATGTTTTTGAAGAAACTCCACTTCTAATTGAACCCGCTGGTAACTAATTTCAGCTGTTTTTCATTATGTTTTTTAGTTGTTGTGGTGCTGGGACAGCTGCAGACACAGATATGACAACCCAGCTCATTTCTTCCAACTTGGAGCTCCACTCCCTCTCCACTGGCCGCCTCCCCAGAGTTGTGACAGCCAATCGGATGCTGAAGCAGATGCTTTTCAGGTAAGGTTCCAGGGTGAGGATTTCTACAGCGTCTTTTTCTCATGCCTTAGATTTGCAGGAAGGGGAACCTGGAAGCTAGAGAAAAACCATTCAGAAATACATATTTTATTTTAGAACTCAGCTGTTAATAAAAAGCCAATTTATTTAATTTTTTAAAATTTTATTTCAGAGAGGAAGGGAGAGGGAGAGAGAGATAAAAACATCAATGATGAGAGACAGTCATTGATTGGCTGCCTCCTGCATGCCCCACATTGGGGATCGAGCCCGAAACCCAGGCACAGGGCGTGTACGTGCCCTGATCGGGAATTGAACCGTGACCTCCTGGGTTATAGGTCAACGCTCAACCACTGAGCCAAGCTGGTTGGGCTAAACAGTCATTTTAACTTTATAAGGCTTTTGATAATGGGTTTGAATTGCTGGGGTCTGTCTGTGTTTTTTTAATGAGGAAATGACTTGTGACCAGTTGAGTCATTTCCTCAGGCATGGGGATATTACTGGATAAAAATCCTTTTTGTTCATAGGAAGAAAGAGCTGGAAAGAACCTCTGAGGAGTTCATCTTGTTACACAAACACAAATGATTGTTTTTTCCTCCCTCTTTCAAGGGGCATGAACAATAAAATGAAAAATGTGACATTGATTTTAACCGATATTTACCTCTTTGTGCCACGTCCTGCGCTAAGTGCTTTATGCCTGGTCTCATTTTATCCTTTTAATCCTGAGGTCTGGGCTTCTCCAGTTTATATGTGAACAAATTGAGGTTTAAAGAGGTGCAGTCACTTGCCTGTCCTGACTTCACTGCCTGCTGACTCCCACATACAGTTCCTCTTAGTAGTTTTGTTTTTCTTTCTTCCTTAATAATCACATCATCACTTCATGTTTGTATAGGTCTCGACAGTTTTAAATTCAGGTCCATTTTCTGATTTACTTCTTGTGAAGAGAGGCGGTGTACTACAGTGGAAATAGCCTGGATATGTAGTCTTGGGTTGGAATACTGGCTTCTTTTGGGACCTGCCTTACCTTTCACAAATTCTCTCCTCTTTCCTTTGTGGAATGTGTGCATCATGATACCGTGTTTTTTTTTAAGTGTTTTTATTGATTTTAGAGAAAGAGGGAGGGAGGGAGGGAGGGAGGAAGGAAGGAAGGAAGGAAGGAGAGGAGAAGGATAGAGAGATGGAAACATACATGAGGAGAGAAACATCATTGATTGGCTGCCTCCTGCAGGCTCCCCTTTGGGGATTGAGTCTGCAGCACAAGAGATTTTAATGAAAAATCGGGATTTCTGGCTTCTTTTGAAAGAAATTCAAAAAGTGTGGGGTAACACATGGCAGTAATCGTCTGGAACTGAATGTCAGATGTTGCCTTGAGAAGTGGTATCCTGTGTCTGGTCTGTCAGTCCCTGCCTGGCCCTTGCCTTCTGTGCATTTGCAGGCTTTCATCTGGCAGGGCCTCTAGACTCTCAGTAAGTGGAGAAGAGGTTAATGGAGCTCTGCAGCAATAGTAGTATAGTTCCCATTTTACTGGTGAGTGACCAGGACTTATAAGTCATATGGGCAGGAAGTCTAGTCATGTCCACCCAGTTTCTGCTCTGGCTGTACGAGACCTTATGTCAGTGATTTCTGTTTATTTATATACATAATCATCATCCTAACCCTGGAGATTTATTGCCTATCAAATAAATTCTTCCAGTATAGTGTCAGAACTTGTTAAAGCACATTTGTGGTCAAAATTTCTGATGAGCCCTGGCCAGGTGGGCTTACTTGGTTGGAGCATCGTACTGTGCACCAAAAGGATACCGGCTCAGTTCCTGGTCAGGGCACATACCTAGGTTTCAGGTTTGATCCTGGGTTGATGTTTCTCTCATACATTGATGCCCTTCCCTCCCTCTCTCCCACCTTCCCTCCCTCCCTCCCTCCCTCTTTCTCTCCCTCCCTCTTTCCCTCCCTACCTCCCTCCTTCCCTCCCTCCGTCCCCCCCCCCCCCCCCCCCCCCGGTCAAATCAGTAAAAAAACCAAAAACCCGTCTTCCGGATTTTAAGGAGAAAAAAAAAAAAAGATTTCTGAAGACATTTGTGATTTTGATTTGATTTTAAATACAAAGCTCCCTCTGGTGGTTTGTATGGTGCATTACATTTAAAACAATTTTGAAACTTGTAAAATTGCAGTAAATAGACTATTTCAAGAGTCCTTGCAATGTTATTTAAAACATTTAGCTAAATCTTGCAGATGTTTCTGTTCATCTCTTTAGAATGTTTTAGGAATTTTAAATTCTCTCTTTACAGTGTTCTATTGTTTTTAGTTTACCATACTTTGTAAAAGCTAAATTTTATAAAAGTTTTGAGAGGAACATATAAAAATTTAAACCAGAATAATTATGGTCTTTTATATCTTCTGACATTTTTGTTGAGTTACATAAAATGAGTCAGTTGTATAAGGAAAAAAGTACAGGATTTGACTTTATTATTATTTTTTTAATTTTTTTTTTATTGACTTCAGAGAGGAAGGAAGAGGAAGAAAGAGCTAGAAACATCAATGATAAGAGAGAATCATTAATTGGCTGCCTCCTGCACGCCCCACACTGGGAATCGAGCCCACAATCTGGGCATGTGCCCTTGACCAGAATTGAACCTGGGACCCTTCAGTCTGCAGGCTGACGCTCTATCTGCTGAGCCAAACCAGCTAGGGCAGGATTTGACTTTAGAAGCAAGGCTTATGACAATGCCTAGTACAGGGCCTGGCACACAGTTACATCCCCATAAAATTCATCCCATTCCCTGTTTTGTTTCTATCAAAACTGTAACCACGTAATGAAATAGTGGCAGTGTAAGAAATGCTTTTTGTTTTCTGTCTTCTCAGATATTTTTGGTTAAGTTACAGTGATACAGTGTAGACTCATTTTTTTTAATGCATACTCTGATCACCAGGTATCAAGGTTACATTGGTGCAGCCCTAGTTTTGGGGGGCGTAGACGTTACTGGACCTCACCTCTACAGCATCTATCCTCATGGATCAACTGATAAGTTGCCTTATGTCACCATGGGTGAGTGTAATGTTTCTCTGATGTTTCAGAATCCTCTTATTTTCCGAGATGGTCTCTTAAAGAGCTGGTCTATTTCTTGTTAGAGAAGACAGTGCAATAAAGTGATTCATTCTGCAAGTATTTGAGTTCTTTCTACAGGTTGGCTATGTGCTTGGGATATAACAGTTAAAATTTTGATAAGATTCTTGCTTGCAAGGAGTTTATATTTTAGTGGACAGACAATAACAACTGTAATATCACTTTCTAGTGCTAAATATTAGGCGAAAAAAGCAATGTAGATGATATGTTACTGTTATGCAAAATTTTACATTTGGGGAAACTGGGTCAAGGGTATATGACAACTCAATGTATTAGTTCTTACATTTGCATGTGAATTTATAATGATCTCAAAACAAAAAGTTAAAAAAATTAATGCAGGGAAGGGGACTTGGGAGTGTTGGGATGGAAGGCAGACTGTAGTGTTAAATAGGAAGGTCAAGATAAGCCTTAGGAAAAGGTGGGTTTGAGTGGAAGAGCCTTCTGGGCAGAGGGAAAGCTGGAGTGGAGGCCTTGCTGTGGGAACATACCTGGTACACGCAGAATTTTTTTTTCTTTTAAGTAGAGTAACTGGAGTTCCTCTTTACCACTTAATCTCTGAGGGATCATGGGCATTTAATTCGTTTGAACCTCAATTTCCTCAATGTGAAATAATACCTCCACACACAACCAGGTTATAAGTAATATATAAATAACATTATAAGTAACATATAATTCTAGTACTTAGCCTATAAATAGTAGTTACACTCTTTTTATTTATTTATTTTTTAAAAAATATACTTTATTGATTTTTTACAGAGAGGAAGGGAGAGGAATAGAGAGTTAGAAACATCGATGAGAGAGAAACATCCATCAGCTGCCTCCTGCACACCCTCCTACTGGAGATGTGCCCGCAACCAAGGTACATGCCCTTGACTGGAATCGAACCTGGGACCTTTCATTCTGCAGGCCGACGCTCTATCCACTGAGCCAAACCAGTCAGGGCTATTTTTTTTATTATTTTTATTTTTTTAAATATATATTTTAATTGATTATTTACAGGGAGGAAAGGAGAGGGATAGAGAGCTAGAAACGTCGATGAGAGAGAAACATCAATCAGCTGCCTCCTGCACACCTCCTACTGGGGATGTGCCCGCAACCAAGGTACATGCCCTTGACCGGAATCGACCCTGGGACCTTTCATTCTGCGGGCTGACGCTGTAGCCATTGAGCTAAACCGGTTAGGGCAGTAGTTACTCTTTTTAGATCAGCTTTTTACATTTGTATTTTAGCTCTAAGTGCTAGAGTATGTATATGTTCTTTGCCGGGAGCCGGTCCATCCTTGCTGTTTCAAGGGACCTTGCATATATGGCATACTGTTCTTAATATGTTTGCTCACCTTCTTGGCACTATGTGTTTTAACCAAGGTCACCTCTCTGAGAAAGGTTGTTTCCCCAGGTAGGGATTTCCCCCTGAAGTTAGGGAGGGAATAAAACCCCTTAACTAAGTGCCAGGTGGGTAATTAATCACTTTAACTACGAATAATCATGCTTAAGCTACATAATCTTTACTCCCTGGAATGGAGATAAGAAAGGCCCTAACCTTTGGAATAGAGATTGATAGGATTGGAATCAACTGGTATAAATACAGAAGTAACAAGACAACAGGACACAGAACCTAGACACAGAACCTAGACACAGAACCTAGAAACAGAACATAGAAACAGAACATGGCAAAAGATCCTGGACAGAACCTGGCTACAGAACTTGGCTGGAGAAACTAGACAGAACCTGGCTGAAGAACCTGGCCACGGAACCTGGCTACAGAGCCTGGATAGAACATGGCAAGAGAACCTGACTAGAACCTGGTGACTGAACCTGGCTGGAGAACCTGGACAGAACCTGGCTGGAGAACCTAGCGAGGGAACATTGCTACAGAACCTGGCTGGAGAGCCTGGAGAACCTGGCTGGAGAACCTAGCAAGAGAACATGGACACAGAACCTGGCTGGAGATCCTGACCAGAACTTTGCTGGAGATCCTGGCTAGGCTGCTGATCAACTGAACGCTGTCTCCGTGTCATTCCTTCTTCGCCGACTCTGTCCACACCTTTGGGGACCCCTGGACCTGCTGGGGTGGGACCCCAGCAGTTCTTTATTTATTAAACCTTTTTTTGTTGTTTTGTTAATCCTCACCCGAGGATATTCTTTCCATTGATTTTAGAGAGAGTGGGAGGGATGGGGAGAGACAGAGAGAGAGACATCAATGTGAGACTCACATCTGTTGTTGCCTCCCACACGGGGGCTGGGGATTGAGTCTGCAGCCAAGGTACATGTCATTGACTGGAATCAAACCCAGACCCTTTAGTCCGAGAGCTGACACTCTACTTAGCCAAACCAGGTAGGGTTATATACTCTCGTTTTAATCCTCACCTGAGGATATGTTTTTTTATTGATTTGTGTGTGTGCGTATGTGAGAGAGAGAGAGAGGGAGAGAGAGAGAAACACTGATGTGAGTCACCTCCCCTATGTGCCCCAACCAGGAATTGAACCCGCAACCTAGATATGTGTACATGACAGTGCTCCAACCAGCTGAGCCTCCTAGCCAGAGCAAGAGTAATTTTTTAATGACCAAAAAGAAAAGAGTGATAAAATTATGTTAAGAATTGGGGTAATTTCTAAATTTTATGTTAAACTAGTGACCCAGTGCATGGATTCATGCACATTGAAAGGAAATTAATTAGAAGGTGGCCAGCGGGGTGGGACCGGGCTAGATGGACCTGACACACCCTGGAGCCAACCTCCTGTGGTACCTCCCCGGCCAGCTGTACCTGGGGTGGTGCTGTGGCTTGAAAGGTGTCTGTGGCATGAGTGGGGTCACTCTGGCAGGTGGGGATCAGGGCGCAACTGGCTCTCCTACATCAGCTGAGGGGTTCCGGAGTGCAGGGCACTCTGCAAAGTTGCTGTTGTACAGGGTGTGGAATGCAAGCACAAGTGTGCAGTAAACCAGATTCGGGGTGGACAGTGCCCCAGCAACAGCAACAACATAACTCACGGCCGAAGGTGGATTTGCCTGGCCCTGCGAGGAATTGGGCTCCCTCCTCTCTGGTTTCGGGGTGCATCACCTGAGAACCACCACTGCCAAGTCACTGCAGCTTGGCAACTCCTGCATTGAGCATCTGCCCCCTGGTGGTCAGTGCGCATCATAGCAACCGGTTGGATGGTCAGACACTTAGCATATTAGCCTTTTATATATATAGATTTCTGAGTCAGATAATATAGGTCTAGGCCTGGCCGGTGTGGCTCAGTTGGTTAAGCATTGACCCATGCACTGAGAGGTCACTGGTTTTATTCTCTGTCAGGGTACATTCCTGGGTTGCAGTCTCGATCCCCATTAGGGAGTGTGCAGGAGGCAGCCGATCAGTGTTCTTCTCATTGATGTTTCTCTCCCTCTCTAAAAAAAATCAATGAAAACATTAAAAAATTATATAGGTTTAGAAATTTGAGCAAGTTCAGTGTACCTGGTGTTTTTCCTGCTGTTTTTTACCTGTTAGATTTTCGGTGTTTTACATTTGGCTCTGCAGAACTAGGAGCACTGCTATCCTGAATAGTTTGGAAATTGCCAGTTTGAGACTTTCCTATTCCATTGCTTTATCTAGCCTCTTAGAAGGTTTTTATTCAATAGCTGTCCCCTGTTTGTGGTGTTTGTGGGAAGAATGATTTACCCCTGGATACCATATGGATGAATCTTTGTAATTATTTTAAAATGAAGATACAGTAATTTTAGAATTGTTTTGAATTGCTTTATTCAAATGTATTTATCATCTTCCATCAAAGTACTGTTTTTCCCCATCTGATGCTTTTTAATGTAAAAGTGGAATAGCCTTTTCTGTTAAGTCCTTTTATTTATTCTTTTTTCTTTTTACTTACAAAAATTTCACACTTGCAGGAAAGAACAATGAACATTACTATATACCCTTTACTCAGGTTTGTCAGTTGTTAACATTTTACCACAGTTGTTCTCTCTCACACATTTTTGTTAATTTGTGTGTGTATAACCATCCTATATAATAAAATCTTATATGCTAAGTGTCCAACCATTCATTCAACAGTCGCTATGATGTGCACTGACTACCAGGGGCAGACCCTCCGACTGGTAGGTTAGCTTGCTACTGGGGTCCAGCCGATCAGGACTGGGTGAGACGGGCCCGACACGCCCTGGAGCCCTTCCGAGGTCCCTCCCTGGCCCTGATCATACACCGGTGGGGTCCCTCAGCCTGGCCTGTGCCTTCTTGCAATCTCGGGCCCCTCAGGGGATGTTGGAGAGCTGGTTTCGGCCCAATTCCTGTAGGCCAGGACAAGGGACCCCACTGGTGCATGAATCCATGCACCGGGCCTCTAGTTTGAAAATAAATAGTAAATACCATAATCTTTGACCTTTAAATCCTTTAGGATGTTTTCTTAACATCACCTTGATAAAATCATCAATTTCTGGAAATTTAACATGAAGCAGTTTTACAAATCAGTTTTATTTTATTTATTTTTTATTATTTTTATTTTTTTAATTAAATCTTTATTGTTCAGATTATTACAGTTGTTCCTCTTTTTCCCCCCCATAGCTCCCCTCCACCCGGTTCCCACCCCACCCTCTGCCCTTACCCCTGCCACCCACTGTTCTCATCCATAGGTGTACAATTTTTTTCCAGTCTCTTCCCACACCCCCCTCACCCCTTTCCCCCTCAAGAATAGTCAGTCCATTCCCTTTCTATGCCCCTGATTCTATTATATTCACCAGTTTATTCTGTTCATCAGATTATTTATTAACTTGATTTTTAGATTCACTTGTTGATAGATGTGTATTTGTTGTTCATAATTTGTATCTTTACCTTTTTCTTCTTTTTCCTCTTCTTCAAGGATACCTTTCAGCATTACATATAATACTGGTTTGGTGGTGATGAACTCCTTGAGCTTTTCCTTATCTGTGAAGCTCTTTATCTGACTTTCAATTCTGAATGATAGCTTTGCTGGGTAAAGTAATCTAGGTTGTAGGTTCTTGCTATTCATCACTTTGAATATTTCTTGCCACTCCCTTCTGGCCTGCATAGTTTCTGTTGAGAAATCAGCTGACAGTCGTATGGGTACTCCCTTGTAGGTAACTGATTGTTTTTCTCTTGCTGCGTTTAAGATTCTCTCTTTGTCTTTTGCTCTTGGCATTTTAATTATGATGTGTCTTGGTGTGGTCCTCTTTGGATTCCTTTTGTTTGGGATTCTCTGCACTTCCTGGACTTGTAAGTCTATTTCTTTCACCAGGTAGGGGAAGTTTTCTGTCATTATTTCTTCAAATAGGTTTTCAATATCTTGCTCTCTCTCTTCTTCTGGCACCCCTATAATTCGCATGTTGGGACACTTGAAGTTGTCCCAGAGGCTCCTTACACTATCTTGATATTTTTGGATTCTTTTTTCTTTTTGTTTTTCCGGTTGGGTGATTTTTGCTTCTTCGTATTTCAAATCTTTGACTTGATTCTTGGAATCCTCTAGTCTGCTGTTGGAACTCTGCATAATATCCTTTATTTCAGTCAGTGTATGCTTAATTTCTGGTTGGTCCTTTTTCATTACCTCGAGGGTCTCACTAGATTTCTTGAGGGTCTCACTACATTTATCGGCGGTCTCACTAGATTTCTTGAGAGTCTCACTAAATTCATCAGCAGTTTCTAGAAAATTCTTGTAAAACCTTAAAAGTGTGGTTTTGAACTCATATCCAGTAGTTTGCTTTCCTCCATTTCTGTCATTTGTGACTTGTTTCTTTGTCTCTGCATTTTTTATGCTTCCCTGTGTTGATAGAGTGGCTTTGTGTGCTAGGTGTCTTATAGGGCCCAGTGGCTCAGCCTCCCCAATTACCTGAGGTGGACACTCTTGGTGCACCCCCTTGTGGGCTTTCTGCACAGTCTTCTTCTAGTTAAGTCTTGATTGTTGTGGGATCACTGGGAGGAATTGACCTCCAGGCCAATTGGCTGTGAGAATAACCTGTGTCTACTGTGGGAGAACTTCTGAGCTGGAGACACCCTTCTGGGGCAAGACTTGCTTCAGTGGGGCTTTAGTGTTCACTGAGTCTGCCCCCTGAGTGTGTCCCTTATGGATCTGAGGAGTTGTAATCTGGATGGTCCCACTCTGACCACTGGGTACACTGGCTCTTGGATCTAAGGAGGTGCTAATTTAGCCTCTGCCTGAGGCTACCCAGCAGGAGCTATGGAGAGATCTGCAGATTCCTCTTCTTTGTTTGGGGTTTGGAGGTGCCCAGATGAGGCCCACCTGTGAAGCAATGCAAGCTGCTGTGGGGCCTTGAGCCTTCTTTTGGAAGTTCTGGGTCTCTCTGACCCAGCTGCAGTTTGTTAGGTAATTTTTAGGTTGCAAAGGGCCAGGCCTTTCATATGCAAAAGACTCTGTGCACAGCTTGGGTGGGGCAGGGTCTCGGGATCAACAGGGCGGAGCAAGCAGCTATGGCTGCTCCCCAGTCCTACCCTAAGAGGCCCCGCGTCACAGTGTCCCGGTAATCGCTGCAAGCACCTCTGAGAGAAAGATGCCCTCGAGTTCTGCCTGCTGCCAGACTGTCCAGTTTCTCCCCGTATGAGTCTGGGTCCCCAGAGACTCACCCGGAACTGGAGTTCAGAGCTTGAGACTCCCTCCCGATTGAAAAGGACAACCGCATCCTCAGCCGCCAGCCCTCTCCACATGTGCCACGTCCTCAGCTGCCAGCCCTTTCAGCGTGCACCTCCGTACCTCTGCACTTTACTTCCGCACCTCCTCTGAGTCTCAGTGCTTTTCTCTTTCCTTCTAGTTGTAGAATTTCCACTCAGCCAGCCTTCCTGTGGTTCTGGATGATGTCTGGTTTGTTTTTTAGTTGTATTTTTGCAGTGGTTGTGCGAGGCAACAATTTCTGGTGTTTACCTATGCCGCCATCTTGGTTTCTCCAGCAGTTTTATTTTTAAGACTAGAGGCCTGGTGCACTAATTTGTGCACGGGTGGAATCTGGATGGCCTGGCCCTATGGAGGCCAATTGGGCTGGGCCGGCATGGGGAGGGGACATGGGAGTTTGGCCTGCCGGCCCTGCCCCCAATTGGGGTGGAGGGGCCAATTGGGGCTGGGCCAGCTCGGGGGGTGGCGAGGGAGGTTGAGGGTGCCGATTGGCCACCGCAGTGCACATCATAGCGACCAATCGTTCTGTTGTTCTGGTTGCTTGGCTTTTATATATATAGATGGGAATAATTAAATTGGTTTCCTTTGCTTTGGGACAGTAGTTCCAAACATGACAAAACATTCAAGTGGGGAAAATATTACATGAAAAAGAAGTCTCTGATTTCATATTTCTCCTCTAGAGTAACAACTATTAAGAGTTTCTTGTGTGTTTTTTCCAGAAAATGTCTTATGAAACACCTTCATAAATCTCTACCATCTATCATCTATCTATCCCTATTAAAAATACACAAATAGTTCATACTGTACATACTCTTTCCTTACTGTTAACTTGTTTTGAAGAAGTTTTGTGTTAGCCCATGTAGCTCTAGATCATGTCTGCAATAACAGCTACATAGACTTGCTGTGTATTGGTGGGTATTTTGGTTTTCAGATTTTGTAACAAATGTGCTCTGATGTGCTTGTATGAGTACATACTTAGATGAATTCCTAGTAGTGGCCTTTCTGGATTGCAAGTAGTGGAATCACTGGATGATTTAAGGAAAAGAAAAGAATTTTTTTTTAAAGGGTAGTAAGTGTCTCACAGGATAGCTGGGAGGGCAAGAACTGGTTTTGGGGCCAAGAACAGTGTCAAAAAACATGCTGAGGGGGGCCAGGACAGGGGAGTACAGAATGGGGCTGGGCCCTGGCTCACTGCTCACTTTGCTGCCCCACTGCCTCAGGAACCCAGTCTTCTTGCCGTCTTGCTTACCACCAGAGAGCTCTTTGTAAAGGAGAGTGGGTGCTTCTGACTGGTGAAGCTCAGTTACCTCTTCATACAGTGGTGGGGTTCCCCAGATGTAGGAAGGAAGTACAGCTTCTGGATAGCCCAAAAAATCTGGCAGTTGGCCATATAGTATGTTTTACCTTTTGAGAGCTATTACCAAATTGCCCTGCAAAAAGATTGCAGTAATTTCTACTCCTACCAAGAGAATAAGACAATGCCTTTCTCTGACAACCAACCAGTCTGATAGGTGAAAGACTGGAAGAAGTAACATCAGCCGAGACCTAGATGACAAGTAGGAATTAGCCAGGAATTTGCTTCCCCATTCTCTGCCCCCAAGGGAAAGACTTTTCAGGCCCTGTGGTGCACAAGGGACTGGTATGGTCGAGGAACGGAAAGGCCAGAGTTTGCTGAATGGGTGAGGCAGGTGCAGAGGGCGGGAGGAGTGGTCCATGCAGGGAGGGGGGCAGCAGAAGCAAGGATGTGGATGTTCAGAGGGAGCAGAGGTAAGGCTGGAAAGCTAGGCTGGAGAGAGAGGGCCCTGATGATCCACACTGAGTTGTCTAGATTCTGTCCTGGAGGTTCCTATAGAATGTTTTCAAGCAGGAATGATAGGGGAAGAGTTGCTTGTTAGGAAGAGCAGTGTGACAGCTTATAGGGAGAAGTTGGGTCTGCGGCGTCTGGAGGCAGGGAGGGAGATTACATCTAGCCAGAGGTGTTGAGGGTGTGAACGGTCCCGTGGCAGTAGAGATGGCCACCGACATTACAGAGATCATCCAGAAACCAGCCAACCATTAGGCTTGATTCCAGGTCTCTGTCATCTGACCTCTCCTGTGTTCCTCAGTGCCAGTCCCATCCTGGCATTTAACTCCGTCACCTGGGGCCACCTCCCTTCCAGTTGGGCTTTAGATGCTTTAGATCCCCCCCTACCCCCCGACTTGTTCAATAGTTCCCCTGAGCAGGCGCTCACACCCACTGCTGCAGTGCTGCTGCCTTCAGAGACCCACCCAAGCCTTCCTACTCCCCATCCTTGGGCAGCCAGAAGCCATTCTGTTGGACTACCCCTGGCTGAGTTACTATGTTCCCCTCATGGTATTTGTGTGAAACAGAATTCCAGGATTCCAACCCTGTCCAAACTCTACTTTCCCTAGCTATTGTCCCTCCTCCCCCTGCGAAAATTTGAGAGTAGAATTTGTATTTTACTCCCAGAGTTGCAGACTCCTGTGTGACTCTGTGAATATTTGATGGTCAATTTTCTGGTCCTCTAACTCACTCGTGCCAAAGAATGTCTGAAACTTAGCGCTAGAAACCTTAGCGGCCGGTTATTGTTTGTGAACTGGCAGTTTACAGCTCCGCTGGATGAGAGTTGGTGACTGTGTTCCATTTGTGTGGCTCCAGGAGAGCACAGAGCATTGCATGTGTGATAGGTTCTTTTCTCCCCCCTCCACCCCCCCTTTTAAAAGCTTAGTATTAGTTCACATTTAAAGCACATTATGGAGTGTCTCTGTGCCAGAGCATGCTGTTACATTATTTTCAGTTAAAATCCTATGGAAGGGATGCTGTCATTGCCATTTTATTGATGAAAATGGTTGAAACTTAAAGGAATGATTTAGTAACTTGCCTCTTATTGCTCTGCCTGTAAGTGGCAAAGCTGGGCTTTGAACCCTTGTTTCTAGCTCAAGCAAGCCCAGTACAACACAGCTGCTTTGATTTGATTGTCTTACACGTGTTACTTCATTAAGCTATTAAGCCTTGCTTCTAAATACTGAAAATATTTATACAAATTCCTGAAGGGCGTTTGTTTTGCATGCTTTCGACCACTCTTTGTGCAGATTTTCCATCCTGCACGTTAAACACAGTATTTACTGAAACAGTTTTATAGAATCAAAGGAAAATTTAAAAAATTATACACAATTCTACCACCCCAAGACAACATGATTTTTATTTTTACTTTTTTCTAATCTGAGTTCATTGGGAGAAAAGCCCTTTTCCAGAGATTGTAAAAGAAAATACAGTTTTCGTACTGCCCTGTCTTTGTCTTTTTCTTTGAGTTTCTTAGCCATTGTTCACTCCTAGCCGGTTTGTACACATCTTTGCCTGTGGTGGTAGCTGTGCAGGGCTGCCTTTCTTCCAAATGAAGGCCGTCTTCTGTTGTTATTTTTTGTTCTTTTTTTCCCCTCTGAGAGGTGTGGGGGCTGGATTTTGGGAGAGATTCCTAGAATTGCCAAAATTTGGCGGACTTTGTTTTAATTCATGTTCCTAATTTTGGGTGAGCTACAAACTAAACCTCAAACTGTAGGTAAAATAGAGAGCCTCCTAAATGAATGGTTCCCCTGGGGCACTGACATTCACTGTGGACTGAGGCTTTTCAGGAATGTAGCTTAAGTGAGAAAATGAATATTTCATGCAAATTCTCAAGCTTTAGTTTTTTTTAATTTTATTGCTTAAATGCTTTAGTTAAATTATAAGTTTTTTATTATAAGAAATGAAAATATCTTTGTAATTAATCTTTTTTTTTTTAATCGGAGTGATTTGACAGTAAGAGCTGGAAGTTACAAATTACCCGTAAGACAAGGGTGTCCAAATTTTGTCTACTCATGGGCCTGTGTTGGCGACTAGCCAGGCGCCTGAAGGCTACTCTTAATTTGCATTGACTAGAAGACACCTGTCTTGCCGTGTGCGTCTTGAACATGCTGGCACAGCTCATTGAGCAGAGTCCAGGAGCCTCCTCTCTGAGGACTCGCCTTCCCGAGGGTTCACTGAGGAGAAGAATCTATCTAACTCCGTATGGTGTGGCCCTGGGACAGCTTCTGTCCTAAAACCTTTTATGGACGTGGTGTTGACCATGAGAGCGTCACGCATCCAGCAGCTTTCCAGCTGCTGCACCGGCAGTGTTGAGAGATGCTTTACTGATTTAATCTTTGCAAGACTGTGAGGTGGGTGCTGTTATCCCTGTCTTACAAATGAGGAAGTTGAGGCTCACAAAGGTGTGCTAAGGTCACATAGCTGGGAAGGTGCATGATATGGGAGGGGACCCCATTCACTGCGACTGTTCCCCTTGGCTGTGTTATTGCTGTGAGTGGTGTGTGGCATGTGGTCCAGACCAAATGTGATTTGGTTTATTCTCAAAAAACAGAGGTTTCTTAAGTTTTATTTATTTCTTTTTTAAGAAAATAATTTTCACGAGACTCAGATGATTGATTAGTGAGATTGTTGAAAGCCAGGCAAGATTCTTTGACTTTTGTTTCCTCTAAGGGAAAAGGATTATGGTTCTATTTTTTTATAGACAAAATGTAATTCTCAGATTAATTAGCTTATTCTTTTAACTTGCCAGCTTTCCTTTATTAGGCAGACTGAAGTGGTGTCAGGAGAAGCCTGGGGACAATCTTTTGCTATTAGTTTGGCAGTGTTCCTTGAGCAGCATTGGCAAGGTATATACAATTTTTGTTTTTGCCCACTTATTCACATAGAGAATTAATATGAATAAAATTTCAAGCACGACATTCCTGGAAATGAGGCCCTTGGACAATTTTGGAATTCTAACTTAAGGAATAAACATTGGTATGCACCATCAGGGACGACTTGGGTCATTGTCAGACCATTCAGGTAAAATTCGATCTCCAGATAAACTGGCTATGCAGTTTCCTAATTACTGGAATGTACCTCTCAAGTCCCAATTTACAGAGCCCCCTAGCGATTAAAAAGATGCAGGACAGAGTAGTAAACATACTGCTGTCTCACCTTGTGGGCAAACATGAGTCTCAGAAATTAAGCTGGAACATAAGAACAACGGCAGGGAATTCAGGTCTGCCACTTCCTCTGTATTTTTACACTGAAGTGCAGCCTTTGTGCAAACATTTTGATATCTCTGCATGACTCGATTTTGAAAATGTTCCCGCGCTGTATAAAATTAATGCACTAGAAGAAGGCAAGTATTTTTTCCACATTCATTCTCAACTCTTAGATCAGGTGTGAACTCTGTATGTAGGCCTACATGACAGCTTCTTAGAGGGCATGTGGACTTCATGGCTCTGGTGTTGTTGGAAATCCTTTTCATGGGCCATGTGACTCTGCAGGGGATTCCCCAGGCGTGTGTCCCAATCCGCACTGGAGTGAGCCTCGGCCCCTGCTCTCTGTGGGTCAGGGGCTATGCAGTGGAGGGAACCCTGTTCTGGTGGGAACTTTGTCCGTACAGTAGGTGACCACCCAGAGCAGGCTTTCTGTAACCAGCTGAAGTATCACCTGTAATCCTAGAAAAAGAGATGGAAGCCCTGGCTTCAGTCCCAGCCCTGCTTGACCAGGGTTAGTCCCCTAATCTCTCAGAACCTCAAACCCCTCATTTCTAAAAACAAGCTGATGGTTTTTGACTTGGGAAGATCACAGGGCGTTGGGATCTGCAGTGTCCTTTTGTGTGTGAACACGCTTCTTCCGTGCACGTGTCGCTCTTCCTGTTGCGCTGCGAGGTAGTGCGGGACAGTGACAAGAGCTGGGCTTTGGAGTCCAACTGGGTTCCAATCTAAGTCCAGTATTAGCTTTTGAGTATGAGCATTGGTGTCTTTTTCTGTAAAATGGTGGTTAGAGGAACTGTCCCCTGGAAAATGTGAGGATTAAGTGGAAGACCATATGTCAGAGTCTTATGTAGCACAGTGTGGTGTTAGGTGCATGGTGTTTTGATAATTTGAGTGCTAACACAGCCTCTGTGTGCAGGTCTGTGTACTAGGATTTCTCTGGCAGTTTTGCCTGCTTTGCTTAGTATAAAATGCATTTCAGAAGATTTAAAATGTGCAATGCATAGATTTTATATTTTAAAAATTATTTGGTATGAAATGCCAGGAATTAAACAGGGAACCAAAAGCTCATGAAAGTTGACTTAATGCATCTTGATTCCTGGTTGCTGCAAAGGTGGTACTAAGCCAATAGATGGTGCCATTTTGTTAGGAAATGAGAAAATATTTACTTCTCAAATTCATCATGTTACATACTGGGAATGTAATATAGCCAGTGCTTGCCAGTTCTTAATCTATTCTAATTAGAGTGGACTTTGTTATTGATACTGCATAAAAATGTTGAATGTCTACTGTAGGCAAAATGGTGAGGTATTGAATTAATATGTAGGGTGCTACTCTTCCTGTCTTGGTCTACAACCAAGTAAAAGTCCTGGCCAGGAGTCTCTTTCAGAACAGTTAAACGCAGTCTTTTGTTTTCAAACCCCACTTCAGGTAACTAGTTCATCCTTACCTGCCCTTGTTTCAGAATTGGCCCTGCTACAGAAAAGTGCCTTTATACTCTCATAACCTAAGGCTCGACACTCTTTTACTTTCTTATTGGATAGATAAGTGGAAAGTCATTTTAAGCATTGGAAGACTTTTCACTGCAGCGTTCTTAAAACTAGAAATTTGTGTCAGCCGGATCTGTCATTACTAGCTGTGTGATTTTGTGTAGGTTCCTTCACCTCTCTGAACTTTATTTTTTTCCATATATAAAATGGAGATAATAGCATCTAGTCCACAGATGAATTAAGTGAGGAAATATATGTAAAAGGGCTGTGCACATTTTTTACAGTAAGTAGGATTTCTTATTGTTTGCACACAGGCTCTATGGACAAGATAAACCTTTACTTACGATTAAGACTAGATGTGTTTTATAAATTATTAAACTCTGTGGTCCTTTGCCCTTGAGTGCTCTGAAGGAAATGAAAACTTGGTAAAGACCTGCAAAGTAGAATAACCTGCACTTTTGGGAAGTTATTTTGGAATGTGGACCAGAGGAAAGGATGCCTTTGAAAGACCTGTCCGCTGAGACTACCCTGAGTGCCCACAGTAGGAGGGGAAGTGTGTGCCCTGCGCCCAGCAGAGCACTTGCTGACTGAGAGCCTCTGTTTCTTGGCAGGGCCTGATGATGTTGGAGTCTGCTTAAGAGAGGCATAATTTTCATCATCGTCTTATTTCCTAAACATAGGGTTAGGTGGCTCCTCTGTTTAAAAGAGAACAATTTTCTGTCCTCGTATCTTGTGACATTTCATTAGAATACATTAATAAAAATAAAACCTTTCACACTTTTGGCCTGAATGCCCCGATTGTTAGTCTTTTCTTAAAAATAAGTGTCTATATCCTGTCAGGTCAATGAGAAGTTGCACTTGCAATTATAAGAAAAATCCCTGTTCCCTTAAGGTGGTATTTTAAATTATTTACTTAGAGTAAAATTTAACTCCTTTTTGACTACATTATGTTTAGAAAAAGAACTGCCTTTTCTGAAAAATTAATTTTGAGTGAAAATGTTGGGTGCTTTAAAAAATCTATTTCTAAGCATATTAAATGGAATATATTTTTTTTATTCATTGGAAATAAAAGATAGACTCTCTGACATTGAGGTACATTTGCTGATGAAAAGGAAGCATTCTTCCCCTCACAAGGGGTTTAAATGTAATACTCAGTGCTTACTCAGGAGTGAAAACATCAAATTAAACTGTTTATGCTGACAAAGGACAAATCTGGATTTCAGCAACCCATGCAAGATTGTCTGATTGCTTGGCCTGCCTCGCCTGGAAGCTTTTGGCCAAGACTTATAATGAAATGCATGCATACAATTAAACCACTTCAAGTCGGTGTCTGAATTTTCCCGAGCCATGAGAGGTGTTCCAGTGCTCTCTAGTGGCAGAACGTGGTCCCCTGGCACCAACATTGTTTTATATTCATAAATCAGCTCTTCACACATTGGCAGCATTGGCCTCCAGAGCAAGCACCAACTGCCAGAGACGGCCCTGTAGACAGGAACAGAGTGAAAAATGATCCCAGTCCATGGGCTGTGGAAAGCACCAAATTTCACCCAGGACGAGTGGCCAGTGGACTAACAATGAGCAAGTGTGAGTAAGCGCTCTGTCAGGGAGAGCTGACACTGATGAATTAGAAGGTTGTGTGTGTCTCTGTTATCGCTGCATATATCTTATACCTGGCAGGCCACAGTGCCAGGCAGGTCCTGGGTGCTGACAGTGGACCCTCCTTAGCAGAAGGGACAGCTTTTTTTCTCTCTGAAACCATCTGGTTAAATTGATGGGAAAAGGAGTAGAAATCCTGCAGGTTCTCAGAACGTCATGACTTTGAGAGGAGATTTTGAGGATCTCTGTTTCCATTAAAGCTGCCAACCATACGACTTGCTAAGAATGATTGTATAAGATGGTCTTGCAGGATGGGGACCTTGTCTTGGGATAATTACAGTAGCTAGCTTTTATTGAGCTTTTACTATGTGCCAGGTATTCTGCTTTACACGTCCTCTCCTTCAAGTCTCCAGCCACCCTGTGAGGAAGATGCCTCTGTCTTCATCCCCTTTGTGTGGGGGAGGGAGCTAGGGCGCAGGCTGCTTCACTGCAGTTTCAGGGCCAGCATGCACATGGGGCTTGATGTGAGGGTGCTTCCTGGAGCAGCTTGTCAGCCTTGCGGGGTTGGGAGAGGGAACTCAGTGATGTGCTGGGGGGAAACAGTGAGGAAGTGCCACTCCTGTCCCATCTATGTGTTTCCAGAGTTGCTGCCAAGTGGGCACCTGGCATGGTTTGTTTGAAGGAAGGAGTTGGAAGTTGCCCTCAGTGCATGAGCTTAAGAGCCACAAGACTTAGGTTTGACTCTTGGCTCCACTTCTTAATGGCTGTATTACCTTTAAACTAGCTGAGCCTCAGTTTCCTTGCTTGTAAAATGGGGCAATACTTATACCACTTGAGGTCAAGGTCCAAGGCCTTCAGTAAATTTTCCCCAGCCCCGTCTGAGAGTCTGTGAGCATAGACCTTAAAGCACATTTCTACCCGCTGGCTTCCAGATCCTTCCTAGAGTTTGACTTAGAGCAGCAGGTTTTAGAAGATTATTTCAGTCTTATATTGTTTCTTCAGTATGTCTGATAACATAGTTTCTAGAATTGCTGTTTGATTTAGTATTTCAATGAATTCTATAAAAATGTTTCATGTTTTAAAAAAAGCCATACAAATGAAGGTCTTTTTAAATAAATAGAGCAAGTAAAAGCAATATCTCAGATGATAAATTTTTTTTATACATTTCATATTTTTTCTTGAGTTGCGTTATTCTCTCAGGAAAAGTTAGGTTCAAATTGGGCTACTAATGCTGATAAACACCTTCAGTGGTTTTAGAAAATGGAGGCTAATTTAATTTGTTTTGAATGGGGCTATTTTAAAATAAAGACTCATAACAGACCCTGAGTGGTATTGCCAAACAGTGAATGGCATCTGTTTAATCATTTAAAACATTTAACTAAAATCCCAGTCTCATTTGAATTTCCAAGCAAAACAACACAAATGAACTATATCCAGATGTGTGGTAATTGTTCTGCTGATATCTGAAGAAAAGTTAGATAGCATGCTTTTTTGGGGTGAGGAGCTAAGAAAATACAGCTGCTTTCATGCTTACTTGCTAATCTTGATTTTAAGCTTTTGGCTTTGTTTTTTAAGAGGCAACATGGTAGAATGGAAGGAATGTCGGACACTTTATTTTTATTTTTTAAAAAACGTTTTTATTGATTTTAGAGAGAGAGGAAGGGAAAGGGGGAGAGGGAGAGAAAAAAAATTGATCTCATGATCAAGCCTGCAACTAGGGCATGTGCCCTGACCGGAATCAAACCAGCTATCTTTTGGTGCATGGGACAGCACTCAACCAGCTGAGCCACATTGGCCAGGTGTTGGACACTTTAAATTCAGATGATCTGGGCGCACATTCCCAGATTTGCTAATCATTGGCTGTGTGATATGGGCAAATTCCTCATCGAGGTTTAGTATCCCTGCTTTGTAAAACAGGACTACTGCTACCTGCCACATCTGAAGAACAGACAAAACTGATGTGACTGCTTCGAAATTTCTTCAACACTATGTGTACCATGTTTGTTGTGGTCCTTTCAGTAATTTTTTGGCCATGGGGTAGACTTCTGGATAAGTGGGATCTGGCTTGGCACTGATATGCTCAAAGGACTTCATTATGAGGATGATTTTTACCTCTAAGAGCATTCTAAGGAAGAACATTGGTAGAGAGACGTGGTGTATTTATTTGTTTGTGATGATTGATTACTGTTGTTACTTGGGACTATTGACTCCTGCATGGATTGACCATCAGGCCCCTGTAATACAAACTTCAGGAATGAGCGGCATGCTGCTGCTGTTACACAGCAAGACTGTGACAGCTGGTAAGGTCTTGGTCTTTTTGCCTTTTTTCCCCTCCCATGTTTCCGCAATGTCGAATTCTCATTTTTATCTAAGCTTATACCATAAAAAAATTGCAATTAATTCATGGTCTTTGAAGAAAAATAGAAAAAATGTAAGCAGAAAGTAAATAGCACGACCCAGAAATAAGTGTAATATTTTATGTTCTTCCAGATTTGTATAATATGTATTGTATAAGCATATCTGTTAATATTGCTTTGGAATATGTCATTCCTCCCTCTCCCCCAATTAAATATTAGATCACTAGAGGCCTGGTGCATGAAATTTGTGCACTGGGGGTTGCGGGTGGGGGGGGGAGCAGGGGGAGTCCCTCAGCCGGGCCTGTGCCCTCTCGCAGTCTGGGAGCTGTCAGTCAGACATCCTTAGTGCTGCTGTGGAGGTGGGAGAGTCTCCTGCCACTGCCGCAGTGTTCGCCAGCCGTGAGCCCAGCTTCTGGCTGAGAGGTGTTCCCCCTGTGGGAGCACACTCACCACCAGGAGGTAGCTCCTGCATTGAGCATCTGCCTCCTGGTGGTCAGTGCACGTCATAGCGAACGGTTGTTCCGCTGTTCAGTCTATTTATATACTGGCCCTTTATTATATAGGATGGACATCTTTCAATTGCCAAAAAATATTGTTATGTTTAATAAATGTATATATAGTATTTTATTATTTATTTTCCATATCTTTTGATTGTCAAATCTTTACCTCCAGTTTTTCTATTTTTTTGTTGCTAATCTAAATAGTGATTTTTTAATATACATAATTATATACATAATTTAGGTACTTGTCTATTAATTTTTTTTAGAATAACTCTCTAGCAGTAGAATTGCTGGTTTGGAGGGTATGTATAGCTTTATGTTTTCTGATTGCTACTTCTAAATCGCCCATTAGAAAAGATCTACCCATTTTTGCTTCTACAAGCATGTTAGAGTGCCCATTTTACCACATCTTTGTTAGCATTGGGTATTATTCTTTTTAATCTTTGCTCATCTAAAAGGCAGAAAAGGTTATTTAATTTCAATTTGTATTTCTTTGATTAATAGTGAGCTTGAACGGTGTTTCTAAATGTGTATAGGTCTCTGCCTTTTTGTGTGTGTGTGAACTGCTGTCTCATTTTTTTGTTGGTGTACTGATGTTATTTTTCCCTGAGCTCTTTTCAGTTATTAATGCCCTGTATGCTGCTTTTGTTTTCTGAGTTTCAGGGCTTATATTTTACATTGTTTATAGAAGTTGTTCTTTTTTTTAAATTTAAGCCAAGGTCCTGTTATTACTAACAGGTATTTCATTTAAAAAAGATTGGCTGGAGATGTGGCCACTGGCGGCATTTGTGCCTGCAGCCCCCTTCTTCTGGAGGTCAGCAGTTTACGCATCCACAGTGGCATCTTGACGCTCACGGGTGAGGAATCCCTGACAGTCAGATGGGAGCAGACTGTGCTTTCTGGGACTCACAGAGGCATTTGTTAAAGGAGGAATTCTTTTTTTAATTTTTAATCCTCATCTGAGGATATGTTTTTATTGATTTTAGAGAGAGAGAAAGGGAGAGCGAGAAACATCGATGTGAGAGAGAAACATTGATCTGTTGCCTCCCATACGCACCCTAACTGAGTATTGAACCCACAACCTAGGTATGTGCCCTGACTGGGAATTGAACCTGTAGCTGTTTGGTGTACGGGATGACACTCCAAACAACTGAGGCACCCAGCTAGGGCAGGGGAAATTCTTTAAATGAGCACCCAACAGGGCAGCCAGGGCCAGGCAGTGCAGAGCAGTTCCTGGCCCCTGTGGATGAGAGAGGGCTGAGCTGTGTCTCCTTCCCTGTTCTTGTCTCTCTCCACACACAGCTCTGCTGCTGGGAGGTTCGGTGCTTGGTGGTTTTTTGGGAGTTGGGAGTGATTGAGCCCAGTGGGTGTGTGTGGGTGCTGTGGGTGAGCTCAGGGATGCTTGGGGGAAGACAGTGGATGCAGGAGGGAGGTCCGTGGATAACTAGGTAGCCATAAACAGTGTCTTGCACAGTCATCTCTCTAAATTCTGGTCGCTGAATTGCATCTCGTTTTTCTGTTTTAAAGAGCTTTGTTCTGGAAGGCTCTCTGGCTACTCAGTAACTGTGGGTGGGCTGAAAAAGGCAGCCTTGGTGGAGGTTGCTAAGGAGCAGCTACATGGAAACTACTGATGAGACAGGGAGCTTTGGTAATAAAATGCAGAAATCCAAGGAGAGCATTTCACTCTTATAATATCACAGAGATTTGGACCAGACTAGGATGTATAATAGGACATGGTTTTGTGGGTTTAAAGCCTTTTTTTCTTTTTGAAAATTGAGCTTGCTTTACATTTGAGTTTGTCTTAGATTCATCCCAGTATGGTAAATTAGGCAATAAATGTTATTTTACACTTTATCAAGGCATTTACTGCTGTCATCACTCCTTGAGGGCCAGCTCAGAGTTTCCCCAGCTCTTCCATTTGGAAGGTGTACTCAAATCAGCCCAGCTTAATTCAACAAATTCTGTTTAGTGCTTTCTGTGTGCCCGAAACTGCTAGGCATGGGGGATGCGGGTATGAAAGGATGGGCAAGGTACAGAGATGAGAGTGAAACTTTCTTGGGTGGGTGGTGGTTAGGGAAGGCTTCTGGGAAGAGGTAATCTCTCAGCTGGGGTGTAAAGTGTAACTAGGAGCTGTGTGGACTGTCGAGGGGCAAGGGACTACTATGTGCCAAGGTGGGATAGGCTTGAGGTGGTATGAGAATTTAGGAAATTATTGTCAGTTTTGTGCTGCTGGAGTGTCAAGTGTGTATGTATTGGAGAGAAGGAGGGGACCGAGGGAGACAGAGACCTCATCATGGAAGGTCAGTCATGTGTGTCTGCTTTGAACTATTGTGGCACATAGAATTTTTTGTATGAGTGACATAGAGTCACACCAGAGATAGGAATTCTGCCCTGTGCTTATTAGTTCTGTAATAAATAAGAAGCTTTATCACTTCAGTGGGTTGCTGTGCGGATGACTAAATGACAACATATGATGTGCAGCGCACAGTGGGTGCTCAACAGGAGGCTCTGGTTTCTTCCCCCTTGGCTGCCTTCTCTTTATTGTAAGTTCTTTGAGGACAGGCCCCACACCCGTTGCTCCCAGAGCTCACCTACCCTGGTGAGAAGCATACTGTTCCCTCCGATATCAGTTTCCTTCACCTGACATGCCTCTTATGTAAAGCAGAGGCCCCTGTACCATGTACACTGCCCCCTGGCTGTTCCTTAATGGAGGGGTCCTCAAACTACGGCCCGCGGGGCCATGTGCAAATACAAATATTGTATTTGTTCCCGTTTTGTTTTTTTACTTCAAAATAAGATATGTGCAGTGTGCATAGGAATTTGTTCATAGTTTTTTTTTAAACTATAGTCCGGCCCTCCAAAGGTCTGAGGGACAGTGAACTGGCCCTCCCTGTTTAAAAAGTTTGAGGACCCCTGCCTTAATGGGAAAGCAAATAGTCCTAATTGTTTTTGGAATAGAAAATCAGGGTAAATGTTCCTTCAAAGGATTTTTGTCTTGGTTTTGGTATGAAAGTGCCAGGTTAGGTAGGTTGATGCTGAGATAATGGAATGTCTTAGGGCATTATTATGGTTCATGGGGAAATGGGATATAAATATTTAAACATTTTGTAGATCACATGGCTGCTATACTAGTTTGGCATCTGTCTGATGATTTATTATACATATGTAGTTTTAAGAGGTGTTGAAACAAACCTAGGAACTTGAGTGAAATTATTAAAGGGTACTGGTCTCATTGAGTTTACCATCTTTTTTTCTTCTTAATGGCCAACTCCTTCCTTCCCCAAGTTTACTTGCTTTGAAATGTTGTGAAAATTTGCATCTTGTTCCCTGACCACTTTGGGCAATTGCAGTCCTATTTGAAATTCTAACTTCAGTTTTCTAAACAGCAGACACACATTCAGAGTTTCCTAGAAACCTGTTGACAAAGTCAACACTTCTGTATATTTCTGAAAAGGGGGCGCCAAAGTCCTCCTTTTTAAAAAAGCTGGGAGCAGGAGCTAATTTGCAAGTGACTTATAAATTGTTTTTAATATTGAATCTCCCTTTATTTTCAAGTTTATTTGTAGTCCACTTATTTTTTATTTCAGGGGAAACAATCAGGCAGTTCAGCAAGCTCCTACTTTCCAGAAAATACTGTGTGTGTGTTGGGGGTGGCATGCCTTGTAAAGGGGGAAGCAGAAATACAATGTAATAAGGACCTCTGTGTCCTTTCTATGTTTATTTCTCCAGCTCTTAAAAATCAGTGTCTGATAGTGTGAAGCAACCCCACACTGGATAGATACATTTTGTTCCAAGAGTTTAGATTTAATATGTAATTTCCACTTATAGAAATTTTGTCTGCAGTGTTGGTCCTAAGCAGGAAAAAAATATTTTTGGATAAATGAAGAATTATATTGGGAGGGAAATATTTTTCATTTCTTGAAATGGTGGATGGAGCTAAGCAGAAGAAAATAGATGTGCCCAGGAAAAATCAGAGTAAAACTAATTTATTTACTGTGAAACAGTCCAAAGAAAGGATGGCAAAGAAGAAAAAACAGGGTTAGTAAATTTTAAGGAAGAATGCCTTTAAGATAAGCATGGTTTTATCTTTTACCCTTTTACAATAATTGATTCTAGTATTCCACAAAGTTGTTAGCTCTTAGATAGGTACCCGCCCTTCCCCTATCTTTTTTCCCCACATCTATTAATCAAATGTTTTGTTTTGTTTTTTTTAAAATATATTTTATTGATTTTTTACAGAGAGGAAGGGAGAGGGATAGGGAGTTAGAAACATCGATGAGAGAGAAACATCAATCAGCTGCCTCTTGCACACCTCCTACTGGGGATGTGCCCACAACCCAGGTACATGCCCTTGACCGGAATCGAACCTGGGACCTTTCAGTCTGCAGGCCGATGCTCTATCCACTGAGCCAAACCCGTCAGGGCTCCCCTATCCTTTTTTAATGTTTATTTCAGCCTCTGGTGTGGTTACCCTGACTCTTCACAGAGATATTCTTGGACCATGTCACATGCTGTTGTGCGCTCTGCAGGAGCATTTTGTAATTAAAAGTATTTTTTCTGAGATTTCTTTATTTGCATACAAAACCAGCCTGCTTTTTACTACCAAGTCTGAGATTGGTTCTTAACCTGTGCCTTAAAACAGACACGTAGGTTACTTTTCCTCTTGATCCCTGAATCTCAGAGTAAACGTGTGACTCACAAAGTATTAATAGACTACTCTATTTCCAGATTTTTAAGGACACGTTTACTATGAAATTAAGAGGTTTGGTTTTGATGAATTTGCTGTGGCATATCTGCTAGTATTATTTGGGTGCATTACCTTAATATATCTTTAATTTTTACTCTTTCTGAACTGCTTTTAATAGTCCTTTAAATAACACCCCCCCTTTTTTTATGAAAAGAGAAACAATTCTGAGGGGGGAAAACAGGGTTGCCTTTTGCTCCCAAAGCCTAAATGAATAGTCATTGCTTGTAATGCCGGTCTCCACTTGACGCTTCCTACTGCTTTGGATGTGATGTATCTGGTGCTGTGAAGGTAATGATCCTCAACCGCAGCAATATTCCGTAACAGGAGTATCTGTCATATTCATTGGGATTACCATGTTCATTGATTTGTGTCTGTAAATCTGCTGTTTCTACCCTTTAAATTTGATCTATAATTGGACCTCCTTAAATGGTTCAGATAAGGTAGTCTGTATTTTCTCAATGCAGCATTGCTGTCAGCTTCTCCTTTTTCATTATACATTCAGCAGACTTGATAAAATCAGCAGGACACCTCATTTGAAACTGTTTAATCGCTGCCTTTTTCCTTTGCTAAACCATTGAGGTGGTCAAGCGATGTACACAAATCATTTTAAATAGAAAATATGGTTTTCTCTGTGACCCAGCTAAATAGATAGTGTTATGCAAAACAAGTTAAAAAGTAATAAATGCCAAAAAAATCTTCTAATTGGAGTAAAAAATTGTGGGCAACTCTATCTTCTTACTAAAGGTAGAGTATCCTGAGATATTGCCAGGACTGTAAAGACAAGATGATGGTTTTCTAAAGATTCTCTGGTTTCTGAACAAAGCAAGTTTAATTTAAAATTTCAAATAGCACTGCGCTGCCTTTTAACATCCATTCTCAGGGAGCCTGTACTTATTTGTAATGCCTTTACATCCTACTTTTGTGGGGGGGAAATTGCCATCTGTTAATATCTATGCAGCATAACCTTTCAGCCATTTGCTATTGTGATAATAAATTTTTGTTTCTTTGTCTGTCATTTTGTCTACTCAGCTGTTACTCTTCAAAGTACAAACTAAAAATAATAGCTCTAAATAAATGCCACATAATAAAGTGTTTTACAGTTGTAGCTGGAATATCCTGGTGGCTGCGGCTCGCAGTCCTGTTACCATTGCTGGTGCTGTAGTTTCTCCCTGCATGTCAAGGTGACTCTCCCAGGCCCAGCTCATTAAAACAGTCTATTCTTTCTAACTGGCGTGGTATTTAGCGCCGTACCCAGCAGCCTGCCAAGGCACAGTTGTGGAGCACAAGACTCACGGCATAGGATATATGAAATTATGTGGCATTCACTTTTCGAAAAAATACAGATTCTCCATAACCTCATTTTCCTGCTTCAGCACTTTATTGTAAATAATTTACAATTACTACTATCAGTAGTAGAAGTGGGGCCAGCTGCAGGTTTACCCAAGATAGTGGTAAGTGTGACTCCAGGCTTTTGAAGAGCAGTATTTACCTGGTTTATGTGTTCCTATAGGATTAATATTTACCCTGTACTTGAATGTGACACTGGGCATGTTTTGCCATTGTTACTGCCCCAAGGTAACTTGAGAAGCTGGGAGTTGGTAAATACACTAAAAATGCATCTTTTTCTTACAGGTTCTGGCTCCTTGGCAGCAATGGCTGTGTTTGAAGCTAAGTTTAGGCCAGATATGGAGGTATGTAAGTCCCTGCAGTTTTATTCTTGCAGATATTTTTCCAGTTGTATGTCGAACATTTGCAAATTGCTGATTCCTCCAAAGCTTGTACAGCACTGTTGTTAGTTGGAATGCTTGTTGGCACAGACACTGTGTTTGCTGAGAAGACCGGTTGCTCAGGGAAAGCTTCACTTGGAGTGGCCCTGCGTGCCTCTTGGGCTTGAGGTCGGCATTGTTCAGCTTTTGCTCTGGCTTTGGGCTGTTTAGGAGTCTTCTTGACTGTAAATGCTGCTGCAGTGTTGAATGTTTTCTTATGTACTAAGCTTTCTGTGTCATGGTATCTCAGAATGACAGGTTTTTTGTTTTCTTATTAAGAATAGAGAAACTGTGAATGTCTTTGTCTGTCACACAGACCTGGTCTGAAAGTGAGGGCAATTTTAAAAATCCCTATAGATTGTTCTGCATCTGGCAGCAGAAGATGGGGATGAGACCTTGAGTGTAGTGGACTGTTGTCAGTGTGATGGATCTAGTGTCTCAAACACATTTATAAAGACATTCTTTTATTATATTTTCTTTGGTGGTGGGGGAGGGTGGTATCTTCTGAATGACATTCCACCCAAGTCTGCTTTAATGATAGATGTACCCCCATTAAGCAACCCCCTCTCTCCCAAATCTCCAAGAACAAGCCCACAGGTCTTGCGTTCTCACTTTCATAGGAGTGTTCATGTGCTTGGATACTTCCTGGCACCACATTATTCCCCATTGTGCTTTATCCTTGCCACTAACCCACCTTGTAGGCACACAAGTCCTGAAGCCAGCTTTCATCATGTGCTCTTGGTTTTTTGATAGATGTTAATTTTTGATGGGGAGTATTCACTTGTTTTCAACAGTAGTAGGCTGTTAATGAGTGGTTTACCCTATTTTTAATAAATAGGATGTCTCTGGGAATTACTTTTTGACAAAGCTTTATGCCTAATCATCCTTGGAGAGGATTGCTCATTTAAAAAAAAAAAATTGTTTTTGCACTGGCCGATTTGCTCAGTGGTTAGAACGTCAGCCTGAGGACTAAAGGGTCTTGGGTTCAATTCTTGGTCAAGGGCACGTACCTGGGTTGCAGAAATGATCCCTAGATTCGGTCAGGTCACGTGTGGGAGGCAACCAAACGATGTGTCTCTCTCGTGTTAATTTTTTTTTTCTCTCCCTACCTTCCATTCTCTCTCAAAATCAGTGGAAAAATATCCTCAGATGAGGATAAAAAAATTTTTATTTTTTCACCAGCTTGTTGTCATTGGAGCACCAAGTGTCATTGGAGCTCTGAAGCTCCCTCTGCTCTGTAGGTTTAGGCCAAGTGCCGTGAGAGCCAGAGAACGTAGAGTTGTGGATGCTGCTCAGCCAGCACAGCCGTCTCCTGCCAGAGCCACTTCGCTTTGGGTACATGAAGATAACACACATAAGTGACTTGGTTGCTAATGGCTAGATCTTCCCTTTCTTGGACATCTGTAGGAATAAAAACACCTGACTAAAGATAGGATTTAACTAGGTGTTTTAGGCTAAGAACAATAGTATTTTGCTCCAATTAAGAGTAGTAAACAGGTCCAAGTATCAACTATAAATGAGATTAGGATTGTGTTCTCATTTCTCAATGTGAAAATTTATTCCCATATCAGCATTATTTTCTGTTTGGGGTTCTTAAATACAGGGAAAAAAAGAAGATATACTAGGTCACTAAAAAGAAAAAGAAAAAACAAGGTCTTCTGGTCTTGTAACTAAAGGAGAGGAGTTCCTTAGGCTCCACAGATCCATTACAAATAATGAAGGTAGAGGGAGAAGGACTGGTGGCTTTCGTTAGAGAATTGCTTCAGTAATGTCAAGCCCTCCTTTAAACCACATTAATCTTTTCACATTTTCTTGAAAGCTTTGTCTATTTCCAATTGATTGGGACCTCCATATGTTAAAGAAAAATGAGAATTGCAGGAAACGGAGGTATGAGGTATATTAAAAGTGACTTAACACTCTGCTAAAGTAATTTTACATTATTTATTTAGAGTTTGGATTTGAAATTATTCAAAGGCCATGAATTTAATATTGGTGTGATTTGGAGAAGTAAAGGGAAATGTGATCATCCCTTCAATAATACTTCTAATATTATCAATCTGAAGACTGTGTTCCTTAGATCAATTTTTTCTGTAACTTGGAGAACTTCATATTCTGCATTAGTTACGAGACTTTAAACAGGTTGTTCAAATTTCTATTTCAGATTGATTACCTAAATTTATAATTTCAGGTGACTTTTTTTATTCACGGAAGTTATTGAAACTTGAATCAGACTGACAATCAACAAAATCATTTTAGTAAGGTGAAGGTAGCACCTGCTTCTCCAGTGAAATGAGTTAAAAGTAAATAGCAGGCAAATAGTAGTGTAACACCTGTCAGTAGATAATACTTTAAAAATCTAAAGATGTTGATACTGAAAAAGTTGGTTGTGAAGATCAGGCAGCTGCCCGCCGGCACCCTGCTTGCTCTCGTGAAGATGAAATGGTGCAGCTTCAGGGGCAGGCTGAGACTGCTCGCCAAGTTGGGAGGACACTGTTTTAGTGACTTCGTTGTGAAGAGAATTTGACCAAGGTGTCATTTGGTTCTGCATTTTCATAGAAATCAGGGAAATATTTTGGTTTCAAATTTCCAAACTTTTTATTTTCTGTTTTCCTGGGAAGCTTTTTTTTTTCTGGGGCAAGAAACCCTTAACTTTTCTTGTCTATTTTGAGACTGCAGGGTTGGATGACTAAGTCTGCTCACTCCTTTCTGTCGGGGAAAGGATTCTGGACATGCCTCAAACAGAAACCCAGGAGAGCATTGCTGCCTCTCCAGTCTCGCAGGGATTGCCAGGACAGTAACTGATCACACCGCACAGAGAATTGCGTTGGGAGGGGGCAATTTTAGGCTATTGTAATTCCGAATGGTTTGCTAAACAGTCATTTTTAGGTCATATTCATGAAGCAAACTCTTGGTTTTATTGTTGAAACAAATAAATTAGAGGAAGTCCATAGTTGTATGGTTTTGTGTGTGTGTGTGTGTGTGTGTTTTAACTACAAACCTGTGCCTTGGAATGAAAGTCCCTCCCTCCTTAAACACCATGAATGTTTCCTCATTGTGTTTAGCTGCACTGTTCAGTACAGTAGCCACCAACCACATGTGGCTATTGAGCACTTGATCTGGCTAGTCAGAACTGAGACTTAGTACAGATTTTTGTTAGTTTGCTTATTTTTTGTTAATCCTCAGCCGAGGATATTTTTCCCTTGATGTTTTAGAGAGAGTGGAAGAGAGAGGGAAAGACAGAGTAACATTGATGTGAGAGAAACACTAAGGTATGTGCCGTGCCCTTTGGTCTGCAGGCTGGTGCTCTATCCACTGAGCCAAACCAGCTAGGGCAGTATGAATTTTTTATTTAAAATCTCAATAATATTTATATTGATTATATTAAATAATATTTTACATTAGGTTAAATAAAAATATTACAGTTAATTTCACCAACTTTTGCTTTTTTAAATGTAGATACTAGGAAATTTAAAACTGTATATGTTGTTCACATATTTCTATTGGACAGGGCTAGTCTAGCATCATTTCTTTTTTTTCTTTTTAAAATATATTTTATTGATTTTTTACAGAGAGGAAGGGAGAGGGATAGAGCGTTAGAAACATCGGATAAGAGAGAAACATTGACCAGTTGCCTCCTGCACACTCCCCACTGGGGATGTGCCCTCAACCAAGGTACATGCCCCTGACTGGAATCGAACCTGGGACCCGTCAGTCCGCAGGCCGACGCTCTATCCACTGAGCCAAACCAGCTAGGGCTAGCATCGTTTCTTGAACTTGTCCTTTGTACACCACAATTAAGATTTCTGCCATATCCAGATGCCATCTGCACTTTTTTGAAAATATTTTCAAATTAACTCACTGTTTTATAAATTAAGGTACCATTTACATATAATGAAATGTACAGTTTGATAGGTTTTGGCATTTGTAATTACCAACTGAGACTCAAAACCACCTAATATTTCCTTCACCTCACCTCACCTCACCGCACGCTCTCCCTCCCTCCCTCCCTCCCTCTCTCTCTCTCTTTTTTTTTTTTTTATAAAGATGTTTGTTTTAAATATATGTTTATTGATTTCAGAGAGGAAGAGAGAGGGAGAGAGAGAAAGAAACATCAATGATGAGAGAATCATTGATTGGCTGCCTCCTGCACACCCCCTATTGGGGATCGAGCCCACAACCTGGGCATGTGCCCTTGACTGGAATCGAACCTGGGACCCTTCAGTCCACAGACCATCGCTTGATCCACTGAGCCAAACGGGCTAGGGCGCAAACTGTCCCTTTCTAATCAGTTTCCTCCCCCATCCTCCTCACAGCCACTCAGTTTTTGTCTTTTTAATTTAAATTTATTTTTAAAAATAGGTTTACATGTATGAAATCTTGGGTTTGATGTTCTGATAATATTTTTCCTCCAAGACATATGAAAATGAACACATACTATTAATATAAGTAAAAATGTATTCATTAGCACCGTCATGTGTAAGCCCAGGGGTGTGAATGTTAAACTTTGGGAAAACAAGTTTCCGTTCCTGCCCTACTTCAGCCCTTCTTACCTCCTCCCTGTTCCTTGAATATCGTGTGTACTTGCCCAGGAAGCCTTCTCACTGCTCGTTTCTGCCAGCAGTGCTCTCAGTTGCTTCCTCTTTTATTTGTGTCTCTGTACTCCATCGCACACACTTGTCCCATTGTCTTATGGCAGTTTCCAGAGACATTTCCCCCACTTGCCATTGAGAGAGGGAGACCTTTGAGGACAGGGGCTGTGAAATCATCTCTGTTTCTCAGCCCCTGATGTTCAGTAGGTGTTTGTTGAGTTGAGATAGAATAACCCTGAGCTAAAGTAAAATCTGAGTCTTCAAAACCCACCTGGGAAATGGAAGGGACTATTTTTCCCTCCTTCTGGGAAGTGCTGAAATTTTTTCTTTTTAGTTAACAGAGGAAGATAACTAGTACACTTCTCAAATAATAGACATTATCGGGGTAGAGTCAGCCTAGCAAACCCCCAAGTACACAGGCAACAGTGAAGATGGGACAAAGGGCAAAGGCTCTTTGGGAGATTATAGGTCAGAAAGCAGAACAGTGCAGCCCAGCTGGGACTCAGAAATGCCTGAGACTGGCCTCTGCTGTTTCCAGTTATCTGAGCCAGTGTCTTGTCCCACGTAGAAGCCTTGGTTCAAGATTTCAGAGAAACTGCCAGCTAATCATGTGAGTTTATGACACATTAAAAATCGAAAAATCCTCACCCAGATGTGACCTTCACATTGCTTTTAGTGGTCTTGTGCAATTTTCATTTTCTTGCTTTTCTCCTTGCTGTTAGCCTGGAAATTCTCCTAGCATGGTAACTGGTACACAGTAGGTATTCAGCCAGTATTTGTTGAGTGAGTGGATAAAAAGGTGTTAAAAGCAGCTTTGCTTAGTATGTAGTTCCCAATTTGATAACTTCACCTTTAGTGTTCATAATACTTAGCAGTGATAGAAATGAAGGCATAAAAGGTTGTATTACTTACTGGTGGTAATCCTGTGCTTTATTTTTATCTGCAAAGGTGCATATTTGGAGATTGTACCTATGTGTCAGCAGAATAGTGCATTCTGAAAATGTGGACATTCACCTGATGACAAGGCACCAGCTAGAGGTTTTTTGGGTGGTGATGAATTGCACGAAGCTATTCCTCCAGGCTTTTTTCCTGTTGTTTAGGCTGGTATCAGAAGTAAGTCCTAGATTCTGGTTATTACCCACAGGCTAGCTGGATAGGAAACAAGTGATCACCACACTGGCCTTTTGAGTCCATTTTCCAGTTAAGTATAAGGAATTGGACCATAGCACTTGGATTATGGTGTTAGCTTCATGGGAGTATGTTTCTTGAAAATTGCTAAAAGTGCTGAAATAAAAACAGGTTGTGTTTTAGGATGGGGAAGGAATTAAGGAAATGAATCCGAAGATCATCCTGTTTCTCTGTAAGAAGGAATGTTTTCGTTTGGCCCAGTGAGAAATTTAAACTCTTAAAGATTATCATTCATTAAAATGGGTAGAAGATTAATATTTAGTCTGTCAAGATTAATACTGTTCCCTCTTTGCACTAATTGTCAGAATCTCGTGCAAGGGCCGCTGAAGGGTAGTGGTGTGCGGCAGGACCCTCACATCATAGGGAGATGATTCAAAGGCAAACTGTCCTGCACCCTCTGGTATCGACTTGCAAATTAGCATCTGGAATCTAATTAAACAAGCTTAATGAAAGTAGCAGCTGAATGCTGCTGGAAAAGACAATCCGCTTTCCCCCCCTCTCTGGTACATATTCTGTACTATTGAAGTTGGTCACCAAACAAATCACGTGAGCACAGTTAAAAAATTAGCATTTATTTGAAGAATAGAAACTGTTTTTCATTCTGTTCTGCATTTGGCATGCTCTGGCGTCCCATGAGAGCCATGCCACAGCAGATAGTGCACAATATTTATAAATCCATGACAGGCAATAATAGCAACTTGAAAAATTCTTTTGCTAGAATCTCAAGTTGAGAGCTGCCAAAAGCTGAGAGGATCAGATCTGCAGTGGCAGCTGCTGTGCCCTACAGTTAGAATTCTAGACTTTGAAGATGCTCAACTTAAAGAAATGAAGACTGCAGGCTTCGCCAATTTTTGCAGGTTTCTAGAGCCCTGGCTCTCTGCCTTTTGAAGATGAGTTGCTGAAGCTTCTCCCACTGCCTGAGGCGTGCTAACACCAGCAGGATCTTTTTCCCCTAGTCTTAGTGTGTCTTCAGTTTTAAGTAGCACATGCTTAGTCAATGCCAACTGTTATGGTCCCTTCTCTGGTGCAGTACCGAGGGATGAGCTCTTACCCTATACCCTTCAGAGAGAAGCTACGAAGATAGATGGTGACGTATATAAGTGCCACTTCAGCTCTCTGATTTATGGAGTCATATTTCATCACTCAGCAAGTGCTGGCCTCTAGAGAAGCCCTTATAGATTGCTAAAGACGTGCACAGCCTTCGCCCTAAAGACTTGTGGTTATCTCACAAACGTGATGCCAAACACCTAGCTACAGAGGAAATAGAATTAATCTGTCATTGCAGGCAGCTATAGATCCACTTTAAATAATGAAAGAGTTGATACTAATATGGTACCCTGGCAGCAAATCTTAGAAGTAACTGTAGGTTTTTTGTTTTTAAGTCCAGTAACAGAAAGACACTGAAGTTATAGATTTCTTTGTGCTTTGCAGATGGACAATTGTGTGAGAGCTCAGTATTATTTTGATTTAAAAAACTCACAAAGAATCTGTTCAGTTTGGCACATAGATTGCTCCCAAAGGAAAACAGAGTATGAGTTCAATGTAGTCGGATGGAAAGGGGCACGAGAGGTCAGGAGCTAGAGTACTGGGCTGTAAGTCTGTTTCCACTGTACTTCCGCATGACTCTGGGCAAGCCACGGTCCAAGACTGTCCATCTAGAAGATGGGGACCCAGAGACCTGCCTGCAGGTTGCTATCAGGATTAGATGTGGTCTGTAAGACACCTCATGTGGTGGCTCACACAAAACTGGCTCTAAAATATGGCAGCTGCTTCTGTTTTTTTTCCCAGTAGTAGGATAGAAACATCACATAGCAACATGATTATTTGTAGTTGCATCAGGCTTGGTGATTTATTAGCGAAAATAGATATGATTCTTCTTTCCCATCTGAAAGCTTAAAATCGGAGACAGACCTATGTAGTGGTCATAATGACAGTGGAAGAAGCCTTTTTAACACCTAATACCGGCTGTGGAAGGACTTACTACGGGGACAAGGTATTGAAAACACAGTGATCATAATAGCTGATGCTTGTTGAGTGCTTCTGCTGTGTCAGGCTTTGTTCTAACAGCCTTTTCTGCATTATCTTATTTACATTTCAATAGTCACGTGAGGTCTGTCCTTAGTTATCCCCATTTTGTAGAGAGAAAAATGAGGGTACGGTGAGGTCACACAGCTAGTCAGTGATGGACTCCTGGTTTGAACCTGGTCATCTGACTTTAGAGCCCTCTGATGTAATTGATCACTGTGCTGTTCTGCTTTTTTGCTAGGCCTGTAATTCTTTGACAGCAGAGTGTGGAAGACTTCTTATTCCAGGGGAGCAGAGATGTGGGCTCCTTGGTCTGTTCCTTTTCTCTGATGAGGGCTTGTGGAGATGGCAATAACTACACAAGTGTCAGAGGAGGTTCACATACCTCTGACAAGCAGCATTGGAAGGAGCCCAGGAATAGAAAGGTGCAAGGAAGTTAGATTTACAGAGATAATGGGAAATAGAAATAAGTCATTTGGCTATGGAAGATACTTTTTTTTCTTCTTTGAATTCTAGATTTGTTTTCATTTCTTAACTGTCTTCTAACCCAAATATCCTGTGGTTGCTTCAGCTCCCCCCCCCCCCCAAAGTTTTCAAATATTCTTTACAAGAGAGCTCTTTTTCTCTAGATAGGTAATGTTCAGTTGGCATAGCCCTCTTCAAATTTAGTAATGAGACCAGGAAGTCTTTAAATGTTGGTGAATGGCATTTGTCCATTTGAGGAAACTCATGAATAACTTCAACGAAAATAAAAAAATAAGCAAGGCTATCATATTTGAATAATGAGGTGCTCTTTTTTCCCCAACTGCCAAAACTTTTTAATCTTTGTCAACAATTGTTCTGTCCTCCGTCTTATTTAGGTTGCATCTGTGCGACTCTGAGCTCAGGAGCCCTGACAAGCGGCATATGAATTCTGTATTCATTAGTGATCTTGATCCAAATGCCTCTGTCCCTGCCATGGGGGCTCAGGTGTGGAAGCTGCTGGCTAATCCCACCAGCTGACATTCAGAGGTTTAATGACTCCATAGGAAGGTGACCACTTGCTGGGAGGTTTGCTGACGGAACCCACGCAGCAGACAATGGAGATCAAGGAAGACTATCAGTGTTTAGCCGAAGCACCTTCCTGTGCAACTTGAACTCTGTTGGCATCAAGCAGAGTTTTAATAAATGCAAAATTAAAAAAAATAATCTGACCTTCGATAGCTATCATAACAATGATTTTTCTGTCTGTATTGATATTGATGGTGTTTAAGACAGTTTTTCTTGTAGCACTTTAATAGGTGTCAGTTTAATGAGCTGAACTTGACTCACTTTTGCAGATTTTTAGATTTTAAGGTTATGTTGGTCTGGTTGCTATATCCATTTAGGTATGTTGCATGTCTGGGAAAAATCATATAGTTAGAACCAAAATGCATTCTTACTAAATGCTTTAAGGGATTTATGCTGACATTTTTATGTATGTGATCTCTAGCTTTTACAAAATTACTATTGGAATGTAAGTTCTTGGATTGACTTGTGACATGTCACTAGATGCTTTGACCTTTTTAAGGTCCTCTAGTCTAAAAATGTTGGATGCCTTATTATTTAGTAACAGCTCCACTGAGATATAATTTGCACCCATACAATTTACTTAAAGTGTACAATTCAGCGATTTTTTAGTACCGAGTTGTGCAAATATCACTACAGTAAATTTTAGAATGTTTTCATCACCCTCAAAAGAAACCCATACCCGTTAGCAGTCACTCCCCATATCCCCTGACCCTCCCAGCCCTAGGCAACAACTAACCTACTTTTTGTGTTGAAACACTTGCCTATTCTGGACACTTCTCATGGTAGGAGTCATACAATATACGGTCTTTTGTGACTGGCTTCCTTAACTTACAATATTTTCATAATATTTCATCCATGTTGTGCCATGTATTGGTACTTTATTTCTTTTTTTATGGTTGAACAGTATTCCATTGTATGGACATACCACAGTTTATTTATCCATCTGTTGGTGGACATTGGGATTGTTTTCATATTTCAGCTATTAGGAGTAATGCTGCTATGAACATTCGTGTACAAGTCTCTGTGTGGATATATATTGTTATTTTTCTTGTATACACCTAGGAGTGGGATTGCTGAGTCCATATGTTTAACCTTTTGAGGAACTGCCAAACTGGTTTCCAAAGCAGCTAGGTCACTAGCAGTTTAAGAATTCTAATTTCTAACCCTTGCCAACACTTATTATCTGTCTGTTTGATTGTAGCCTTCCTGGTGGGTGTGAATTGGTATCTCATTGTGGTTTTGATGGATTCCTTATTGGTAAGACTAATGCAACTGTGGGGCTGTTTAGATGGAACTGCTGAAGCACTGGACACACTTCTTTACACACTGGATTTGGGCAGTAATTGAATTGGTTGCTCATTTGTTTAGATACTGAAAGGTCCCTCTTAGAGGCTCTCCCTGAGGCTGTTCTTGTCATTTGATTTCGGTCCTAATACCTGCTTATTGGCTTTCCTTGAGATCTGCAGCATTAACATCATAAATTGTGTCTTCATTTTTGGATCAAAAATGTATTAATTTTCTCCTTAGTTGTATTTAATGTAATGCATTAATTTTTAGAGATGTCAGAACCCAAAGATAACATTTCTGGGGCCCTGATTAGAATTATTCTTAGTAGTCATATCCAGTGGAGTTAAATAGTTAATTTTAGAAATGAACAGATATTAAAGATGGCACTCATTTTGTTCAGTGGGTGATTTGGAGAATTACCATTGACCTTTAGAATAGATATTAATGAGAAGATCCTGCTGATGGCTAAAGCTTCTCACCAGCATCAGATATTTTGAGTTGTCCTTCTTTTAAAAAGTGAATTTATTCCCCAAAATTTGAACCCACTGGTAGGCCAACTTTGGAGAGACAGAAGGAACTTCTTGCTCACATTTTCATCTTGTGGTGTTTTAGAAGGCAGATGGAAGTTTTGTTTTTTCACCTGATGCTTCAACAGCAAGACTGCTCTCTACCATAAGAGTTTGGAATTTAACATGTAATTGCTTCTCTCCCTTTGGTTTTCTAGGATTCCTTAGTCTTCCTTGACTTAGAAATAGCCACTTATATGTCTGTCTCCCGGCCAAGTCCGTGTCTTCCTTGTCATGGTGGTGGCTCATTATCATTTCTACCCTTGCCATTGTATTCTGCCTTTGATGGAAGTTGAAGTTCAAAGTGGGATTTTTGGGTAAGGAGGTTGAAGGAAATTTTAGAAAGTTTGTTCTATTTTTCCTGTTTAGTATCAGGAAGCAAAAGGGGATTAGAAGGGAGGAGGCCAAGAAGGAAAGATATAGTTTACCAAAATCTGCAATGAGCTGGGAATGGATCCCTCCTGGTGCCTAGGCTCTGGAATTCAAGAATCAGCAAATCTTAGGAAAGTGACCTCGTATAAAATTTGAAGGTCTCAATTTCCAATTCTTTGAGGAGTAATGAAAGTACCACAAATGTTATAACTGCCATAGTTATTGACTTTGAGAATTCTTCATTGATTTTTTTTCTGCCAAAAATATTTCTGTGCAAATTTTTCCCTGTCTTCTACCCTGCTATGTAAATACTGAATTCATTTTTTTATAAAGTCAATATGTAATCAGTTAGCAGTTACTTATTGGGGACCAACAGAATGCAAGGCATTGCACTGGGTGCTGTAACCCAGAGGTAGTATTGAAAGAGGCTGTTCGTTCTGTCTGACAGTGGAAGCTCCTTATACAGCCATATGCAAAGTAGATTGAAAAGAAGGGTTTGTTTGATTCCGTAGTAGATGGGTAATTATTTGTGATGCATTTCTTTGGAGCAGGTGTTCTATTTGAAATGTTTTCACTTTACATATTCCCTGTAACTGTGGAATGTAGGGGAAAATATACCATATAAGAGAAATATTTCACAAAGTATATTGCTTGCTGCACCTGTGGCAGAAATCCAGCAGGCAAAAATAACTTTTTTGTGACCAGAGACTCTTTAATCAGAGAGTCAAGAGCTAGATTCAGGGATGATGTTGAATAGAAATAAATGTTTAGTGACTTTCAACTGTACAGGTAAAATTAAAAGGAAAATATTATTTCTATATTCTACATCATGATATCAAAGAGAAAATGGACTTTCCCCCCATCTCTTACCAAATTGAAATGCCTTTGCTAACTTGGGTCTCAGGGTCATAATTTAAGGCACTAAAAATACTCCCTCTTTCTAAGTCCTCTTTTTTTGTATTCAAGCCAAGCCAAGATTTGGAATGTTGTAGCTCCTTGGGAAAATAAAGAAGTTCCTTTATTCATCAATTTCATTCCATTCTAGAAATCTCATTTTGTAAAAATTTTGAATCACAACCACTTACTGAAGAGTGGCTTTTCATGGGAAGAGAAGGTACGACCGCCCCCCACCCCCCATCCCTGTATTTCATGTCAAAAGTGAGGTTGTGTGTCACAAATCCAAGAGGTCATCTGTGGTTAGAGGCTTGCAAGGTCTTGAACAATGGCTTTTCTGTGTTTCTTGTATACAGACTAGAGAAACGGAACAAGTGAAATACAGGATTGAGTGTAACTGGATGGCAGCTTAGAATCTTATAAGTTTTGCCTTGGCAGGTAATTTGGCATAAATTGTTAATGTAAATCTGGGTTAGTGGTGAAGACGTTATTTTAGTAAAAAAGATAAACTGCTGATTAATTCAGCATAGAACTCAATTACAAATTGAAAGTGTCTCTGCGGGACTCCCGGACCCTAAAGACAGCAGATGTTGAATTGATACTCCAGCATATTTCACAGTGGTATGAAATATTAACATGGTTTATTATACTTGTGTGGTGTGCGGTATCAGAAAGGGGGAGGCGGGGTGGGGGGAGGGCATGTGGGTGTGCAAAGCAGCCAAGCATCACACATTTGCTAATATACACTGAAGTGCTATTAAGAATTTTAGGAAAGTTCCTTCTTATTTTTTAAAAAAATCAAATAGCTCTGTGGAAATATTACGTTTAAAATAACATTTAGGCTAAATATTTAAATGTGGTAGCTATATACGTTCACATTGTACATGTAATGAACATAAAACAGAAATAGTAAACTTACTAACAATTTTTAAATGGTAAGTGGGACCACTGCCTGTAAGAGTAGGGGAACTTGAGGGCTTGAACTGTGTGTCAGTGAGCGAATTGTCATCTTTCTGGGCTGGAAAGTTTTCATGGGCTGCTGTACTGTTTTTACCTTCTGATCTAAAGCATATGGTAATTTCAAAATGCCCCTATAATTTTCACTGGCAGAGAAGTTTCATTTCTAGCCAAAGAAAAATGGCTTCACAGTTTTCATGTATCTGTATCAACTCGAGGGGGGAAAAGTCAGCAAATTTTATATATCGGAAGATCTGAATAAATGGAACTGCCAATATTTGAAGGGCTTGGCAATTCTTAAGAGGCATGAGAATAAAGTTGGCTTAGATGAGATATTTCAAAGCCATTACTACTATTATGACAATTATTTTTTTGCTTCACAGCCTATATCAAGTCTAGGTTTTGCTAGCCGAAGTAAAAGCAGTTCCAAAAATAGCCAAATGATTACGATAAGAACTAATATACCCTGGATACCCTCTCCTATTATGAAGGTTTTTTTAAAGTGCCTTCTCAAAGATTTCTGAGACATAAAAATTTGGCAAAGGCAGAAGGTCAGTGAGCAAAGAAACCAGAAGTTTCTTGGTACCCACGCCACCAGAAGAACATCTTTTATATCCCATTGGAGTGGCCTTTAAGGCCTTGATAAACTATTGTGAGGCGGTGGGCATTCTGAGGTGTGAAGGGTGCCATTGTGTTCCATTCCCGAGTTTAGTGATCTCCAGCTGGGTGCCAAGCTCTGTGACTGGTTATGAGACATGGTCCTTTTCTTAGAGGCATTTACAACCTAGAGGGTGGACAGGTCCACAGACGATGGCAATTATGGCATGAAAAGTGCAGGAGAACTGTAGATATGAGGAGGTGCAGAGGTAAGAAGAGTTGGTGGAATCTCTCTGGGGGTTGGAGGAGGCTGCAAAATGGCCTCAAAGAGCATGTGACTCCTCGCTTGAAATTTTTCTGTCTTGGGTTTGAGGAAGGAGTGGAGCAGGGAGGCTGAAGAGAAGGAGAAGAGACCATTCTGGACAAGGGCATCAGGTACAGAGGTGTGGGGGCTCCTCCTGCTCTAACTTTGTCAGTCGTCTAATCCTGGAAGTTTGGACCGCTGAACATATTGGGAAATAGGAAAACGAAACTCCAGACAGTGTCTGAAGTTGTCTAGGTGGTCATTTCCTGAGTCAGTGTGGCCTTTTAATTAGCATCTGCTCTTCAGTGTGGAATAAGGCCGAGCTTAGCATCCCTGTCCCTGCATGTGAATATTTAGTTTAGAAAGCTGCCAGGTTCCATTAGAGATGGTTGTGTTTCGGCAGTGGGTGCAGGAGCTGTATAGACTTTTCAGATGTCCTTTGAGATTTATGTTGCCGTGTAATTGGGAGATGCTGGTACTTAGTGTGTTGTGCATGGCAGAATGTGAGATTACCTGCTGTAATGAGACCCCAGCAGCATACCCAGGGAAGGCAAAGTTTTAACCTTAACAGATAATGTTACTTGTGGGTTTCTGGGAGGTAATTTATACCACTCTCCCCTAACCCTGAAATTCTGTAGGAACAAAAATAAAAACATGGTATGAGGTTGTGCTAAATAGATATTTTAAAATTCCACCTAGTAATACAGGTTTTTTAAGTAGTTGCAGTAAACATTGTATCCATAGGATGCAGTCACACTTGTAGTCATTGGCATTCTGTCATAATGTTGGAATATTGTTTTTCTGAAATTGGGACTTCGACGATGTCAGAATATTAAAAAGATTTAAGGACGCATTATCTTTGATTCAGATACATTGGTTTCTTCTAACTCAGATCAATTGAATCGGGGTGGTAGAGGAATAAAAAGGGTGTGATGGAAAGTGTGGGCATGGGCTTTGGAAGAGGTCTGGGACTGAAGATTGATTTTTGCCTCTTGTGTAACCCTTGTAACCCTAGTTTATAAAATATAAAACTCATTGGTAAACAGGCTCAGGTTAGTACTTGAAGGGGTTGTTTGGCGAACTGTGTTTGTAAATTGCAGTCTGGCTTAACAGAAGTTTGCTCTCTTATCCTCTGGCCTTTTTGGACTCTACACTCTCCATGGGCCAGGTCTATGGCTGTTCAGACTTTGTCCCCAGTGGTTAGCACAGTGTCTATGGAGAGCATTAGTGTCATCAGTGAATGCTCGCTGAACTAAACTGACCTGTACACTTCTTTCAGGGGTTTTATATCGTTTGAAATTGGCTTCATATGTGGCCATCTTTAAACTTCCTAGACCAAGAGTGCTCTGTACTTCCTTGGGTCTCCTTCCTGTCCCTCCTGATCCTCATGAGGCTGCAGAAGCAGATCATGCAATCGAGTGTGTTCCCCAGCATAGCCTTCCCACGCATCCCTGCGCTCCACAGTGGTTTCCAGCCTCCAGCCCTTGGAGTGGATGGGCTTGGTGTGAACATGGCGCTTCTTTTTATCTTTATTGTGTGACCAAGGAACAAATTCACTTCATTCCCCTCCCCGTTTCCAGGTGATAACCTTTTCAGCATCTACAGGAATATATTGGCAGAGTTATCCCACTGACTGAATTGTTTTATGGAGGGAGAGAGAAATATTATTAAGATCTTATTACTACCTGGGCAGCTTGGTTTTCATTTGGAGGATTGTTGAACATGTTTCTCACTTTCTTTAAACCCAGTCTTGTTTTTTCCCTCTGATTATATTTGATTCAGTGCAGCCTTGCAAATATATATTTATGTACACATATGCTGTGAGCGCTGATTTCTTCTCCTTATGGAAAGCAGTATGTTCCTATCTCTCTTGGTCCTTTTCCCTCTGGAAGCTTAGGTGTTTTTCCTTCTAGTCATTGTCTCAGAATCCAGCAAAACCTCTTGTCTACCACTTATTTTCCTGGTGGGATAGGAAGACATAGGCTTTGGTGATGCCAGGCACTAAGTTGGCATGGATCCCCCACTCCCCCTTATAGCCGTGTGCCTTTTGGTGCATCAGCCAACTTTCTAGCGCCTCAGTTTCCTCTGCTGTACAGGTGGTGATTATGAGGTTGAAATAAGGAGCATAAGTGGCTCAACCCAGGGATGTGGTGGGTGCCCATGTTAGTTTCTCACATCCTTGCCTCTTTCCTTCCGCCCTAGAACTTGCTAACAGTTCTGCTTGTAAAACCTGTGTTAGGGGCATTCCTGTTTCTTTATTCCGTCCAATAGACCTTGGATAGAAGCATTATCCCCATTTTCCCAATGGGCAGTCTGTGGCTCAGAGAGCTAAGTGCTGTGTTCATTAGTGACCCAGCTCTCCTGGCATTTCTCATTCTGTGTGCTCTGTGACAGCCTTTTGTGGCCCACTATGCCTTGCAGCCTCAGACATCTCCTCTCCTAGCCCTAGAGTTGCAATCTGGGACAGGCCAAGTTGGCCATGACTTGCTTGGCAGTTCCTGGTTCATGAGAACCCCTCCCCATCCCTGCTGAACACCCTGCACTCACAGCAGGTTTTCCCTCATTATTTGCATCACCCAGATCATGGGCGCCATGAAAAGCTACCGAGGAAAGAAATGACAGCATCATCTAGACCTTAAAGACACGGTCACTAATTCACTCCTCCCTTTGGGCACACACAGCAGCAGCTGCAACTCCATTACACTGGACAGTTCCCGGGTATTCACACAAGTAGACTGTGTTTACCCAAACTGTTCAAGCCAAAAACAAAATTCAGACACCTTTGTTTTTGTTGCACAGCCCTGTTTAAAATAATTAACTTCCCACTGTAAGATACGGGTTACACCTGGGACACATCAGGTCTGCTGCACGATACAGGGAGCCTACTGCTTGGCGGGGGACTGTTTTAAACACTTTTTTGAGCTCTTTAAATTTTATCCAACCGCCAGCCATGAATGACTCCTTCAGGCCCAGCATGTCTTCAGGCCACCACCAATCACTGGATTTAAACCTCTCCTCTAGAGTGTCTGTCTTTGAATGCTCTGGTTCCCTGGTCCCTAGTGGGGACTGATGCAGTTTTGAAATTACCCCATTTTGGGTAATTAATTTGTCTCATAATTAATTTCATCTTTTAGTTTGGTAAAGCTATGAGTACATTTGAAGTTGATGTTTTATTTGTTTCTATGTTGACGTCCACGCCTAGCACTGTGTTAGCTGCTGGGACAGAGAGGGAGATGGTGTGGTTTTAGTCCCTCTTTTAGAGACCCAACTCTGGTCACAGCCAGACTTATCTGCTCTGCTGCCGATCATCAGAGCAGTAGCAGATCAGAGTGATAAAAGATAATGCAGATTTTCCCAGATGAATTTGGACTGCTTTCATTCTATGTGAGTAAAGTCCTTAGTTTCCAGTAAAGGAGCAAACTGATATGAAATAAATATCCTCAGATGTAATAGCAAGTAGGAAAATTGATGAAAGTAGTGTGAGAGGTCAGCTATGATGCCACCCACATCCTTAGTGTCCCCTCAAGCAAAGGCAGGAGGGCCACTGTCCCGACTCCTGGCTTGGTGGTGGGATGGAGGGCAAAGGGACCCCTCTGCAGTGCCCTGAGAAACAGAGCCATGAGAGCTCTTCCTCGTGAAAAAGGCGGAATATTTCCATCTCAACCCCCTTTAACGTCAGCACCTCAGCTACGGAAATAAAAGATACTTTCCCAGCATATAACCAATTTTATTTTTTTAAGAATTAAAAATATTTTAGTTACAAATTGATTATTTAAAGTGACTTACCATATATTTGTGTTTTCACATTCCAAAGCTGTATCTAAAATAGTACGTTAGTTTTTTCGTCAAATGCATATTTCATATTTTGTAAGTAAGGCACTGTTCAGAATGCATAACTGAACAGCTGGATGTAGAAGGTTTATTTAAAGAGTATTAATTTGATGCTGAGCTGTCCAGGGTCCCCATTGGCTAGGGCACCTACACTGTACTCTGGTGACATTCCCAATCTAAAAATCACTTAGGTGAGAAGAAAAATTCAATTGTACTGTAGACGAGAATAGTGTGGAAAAGTTTCTTTGCGGTGCTATTTTGGACCTGCACCATAGCGGAGGCCAAGGTAATCTATCAGTTTGTGAGTGTCTACAAAATGCAACTCTCCAGATAACAGGTTTAAAGTAAAGATTTAATACAGTCTCCATCTCCTATGATGTTGCAGTGACAGTTTAAAACTCATTCTCTAAATCTCAGCAGACTTTATAGCTAGCAGTGGGCCAATATAAAGTTTAATAGCATTACAACACATAAATCATCTTTTAAAGATGCTGCTAGTAGCTCCAATATTAAATGCAGACAATCGCCTGTGTTATAAATAATTTATCAAACACCATTTCAGATTAGCCTTCCATGCTGAGTTATTTATTTTAGCCTTTTCTGTACGATTCCTAAGGCACTTTTTGAAAGATCCATTACTGGTCAGTTTAATGAACTTGGGGGTCTGTTTTGTCCCCTCAAGCACTCGGGTACAGCTGTGGTGACCATTACATGGCCGACGTGGACCTCTTTGTGCCTTTTACAAGTGCTGCCCATTTGTCATGTAGCGGTAAATGGAGCTGCACATTGGAGTCCAGGGACACATTGTGCGATGCAGTGATGGAGACAAACAGATAGCTCTATAAAGTGCTGCTTGTCACAGCTGACTTGTAGTACAGTACATCACTCTTATTGTAATCTCATTTAAGAAGCAGGGGTGGCCCGCGGGACTGATATTCCCAGTTAGTTTGGTCTTTGTAGCCATAAAGCAGGAAGTGCTCCTTTTATATTCTCTGAACTTCAGGGAGTGTGCTTTTTGCTTGGATTAATTATTACAGGAACTTCTCCATGGCACTGGGTGAAGATTTGTCAGCACGTTTGTGTGGGCCTCCTCCTGGCCTGGGCTTTAGTGTGGCTTTCATTGCTTAGAGATAAACTGTATCTCTAGGAGCCCTCTGGTTTGCTTGATTAAATAAGTTAGCATTTATTAAGCAACAGCTATATGCCAGACACTGTAGTAGGTGCTTGTCATACTTTATTTCTGATTCTTGCAGCAGTTTGTGAGGGTTCCTAATTTATCATCACTGTATTACAGAGGAGGAGGGTGAACCCAGAGAGGTGAAGTGACTTGCTCAAGGTTGCACAGCAGTAAGTAGGAAACTGGGGATTCAAATCTAGTCGGTTCACCTCCATCCACATCTGCCAGATTACCTTGACCCTGGGTCCCCCAACTAACTTTCAACCACTAGGGTCATGGTGATCTTTTGCTTGAGCGTTTCAAAATGAAAAGAAGCTATACCGTTAGCCTGGGAGATGTTTCTGGTAGCCAGGGTGAGACCTCCTGGTCCATCTACATACTAATCCAAGTTCCTCTGTGACTAGCAACATAAATCTGTGAGCAGCTGGCTGAGGAGGATGCCGACCTGGCAGTGGGAGAGCATCCCACCTGGGCCTGACAGCTGGGGTCGCGGGCTCTGCAGGGCCCTTGTCAGAGCCCTCTGTCACAGCTGTCCCCAGTCAGATGATGTGCAGGACTCAGGTCACTCTGCATCTTCCAAGAAAGGGAGGTGCAGTTGCCCTCTGAAGAATGAATCCCAGAGGAGGAAACAATGCTTCTTGCCTGTATTGTGGGCCAGAGACAGATACAAATGTGGTGTTTTCCCTACCTCTTGCTTTTTGTTTGTGATTTTTTGGATAGTTTTTCTAAATAGTTGGTAGCACGTGTTAAAGACAAGAGTTGTTTAATTGTGAAATTCTACTATAAAGAAAACACAGCATGAATATGCCCAGTAGCACATTTGCATATGTGTCTAGAATTCTGGGAATGGAAATCCTGTGGTGAAAGACAGTATTCGACGTGTGAAGCAGTTCCTGGGACAGTGGGTGCCTGTAAATATTTGTTGAAGACATGAGCTATGTAAGTAGTGGGTGGACAGCAGAGCCTTGTTTGTGTTTTGAGAGGGCTTTGATGGGGGTGGGGCTATGTGAAATAACACTTTGGATCTTAATATTGTTCTTCGTTATATGACATTGTAGACATGTTTATTTTGGTGGTAGTCTGTGGGCAGTTTGTGAAACACAGTGCCCACCGCCCCCCTGGAAATGACCCTCAGAGGAGCTCAAAGAGAAATTGGCAACCACCGTCCTTTTTTTAAACTTGCCCAAGTTCTGAAGATTCCTGGTGATGGGGGAATGACATACCCTTAATCAGGGAACTGCTGTCCACTGTCCCCGACATGCCAAGAAGCCCCCAGCTCAGAACTGAGACAGGTTACTTGTGAGCTGGCGTGGTGCTGTGGCATGCTGGCCCTGGAGCCTGAAGACCTCTTTTACTATATACTAGCAGTGTGACCTTGGGTGAGGTCGGTCTGTGTCCTCCCTCCCTCCCTCCCTCCCTCCCTCCCTCCCTCCCTCCCTCCCTCCCTCCCTCCCCCCCCCCCCCCTCTCTCTCTCTCTCTCTCTCTCTCTCTCTCTCTCTCTCTCTCTCTCTCTCTCTCTCTGCCATAGTTTGTGGCAGCACCAACCACAGAGGAGGGGTGGGAGCAGGGATAAAAACCATGATTGTCCAAGTGCCTAACTCAGTACTTGGCACATTATAGTAGTGCTCAGTAACATGTAAGGTTCATAACATTTTTGAGTCTGGTGTACATGAGGAGGGTAGGACCGGGGAAAAAAGTAAGGGACTTATGAGATGCTTTTTTCCTTAAGGAATTATCTTCCCTAGAACTGTGGGGAGGAAAGGAATTTAAAAGGTGTTATCCCAATTTTTAAAAGCCTTTGTTTTACACTTAAATAACAGCACACATGATAATTTTATGAATAAAACTATACATAATATATCTTAAATGTGCACATTTTAAGTTTTGTAAGTGTATATACTGACAGAATATTTGTAAAATAGAGGAAGGCTCACCTACAACTCAACACTGTCGGCATTCTGGTATCTGTGTGCCCGGTCTAATTGATTGACATTAGATATGCATGCCTAATATCATGTGTGTATTTCAGTTTCCTTTAAGTCTCCCCCATCCCCATCCCCATCCCCAAATATAAAATAATTGTAACTGCAGTCCTAATTGCTGCCAGCAGGATTTGTGACATCCACTAGGTACTGTTGGCTGGCTCACGGCACCAGCAGCAAAAGCAGCGATGACAAAGCAAAGGAAATAATGCAGCAGAGAAGAGAAGGAAAGTAGAGATGGTAGGTCAGGAACAGGAATAAACAAGGTGCCCCCAACACCCGCAGGCATGCATGTTCAGGGTTGTTTAATAAGAAAAACAAGTTGGAATGAGGTTGCATTTGTTAAGTTGGTGGTTGGCTTTTGCTGTGTGTATGGTAGCATCAGCAGCAGTCATCTCCTTCTCTAAGATGTTTCTTTATTACCATCTTCACTAGTTTCTGGTAAGGCTTAGGCCTCATAGACTGTTGGGAGTCCCGGGAGAGAATTCCTGATCACAGGATCTTGTTACGGGCTGTATATGTGCAAGAGAATAACCGACTTTGGTGCTCCACATAGGTGCCAATCAGAAAGAGAATAAAACTGGTGGAATAAAGATCAGAATGACACCCTAGCCTTCGTTGCTGGGTTGCTGAGGATCCCACTTCTGGCAGAGCCATCTCCATCCTTCTCTGAGTCTGTAGAGGGCGCTGGTGACACTGGAATCCCACTGTCTGTCTTAGAGCAGGCGGAGGAGCAGGAGTCCTGAGTGGTCTTTCAGATCTCACAGCTTGAAGCCAGAGACTTTGCCCATTGATGGTCTCAGGCTAGAATTTAGGATGGGGAGCCTTATTTCTCAAAGGATGTTACTGGATGTGCTCTTTAGTTTGCATATTTATGGACTCTCACGTCCTGGTGGGTAGGGAAGGGGCTGCAGCACAAGTTAGAATCTCTTCTTTGGGAGATTGATTCACTTTTGTCATTGTTGCATAAAGAGCTCGAACTTGGTGTCCCCAGGTCCCACCTTGCTTTCTCCTGCCTGCCTTCTGTTTCACTGCCCTGTTTTATGAGTGCCCGGTGTGCGGCCTTTCCTTCAGTCCTCTCTCAAGCTTTGCTGACCCAGCCAGTATTCCCACTGCTCTTTCTGTTATCTGCTAGCCGTACATTGTAGTTCCTTGGGTCTGATGTCCCCGCTAGACTCTAAGTCCCCACAGGGCAGGGATCTCCCTGTCTTCATCCATCTCTGCAGTCCTAGCTCCCAGCACAGGACCCATCATGTTGTAGGCCTTCTTGGGTAAGAAGTGAATTAAGCTATTTTTTACCAGTAACTGTTGGGAACTTAGACTGGCTTCTTAAAAGTAGAAGAAAGAGTAATTCAAAGAAATGAATCACTTCAATGAACATGTAGGCTCGTTAGTCGGGGAGGTGATAGATTCTCTTGGGCAAGAGGTCCCACACTTGACTCTGCTAGCATTTTCCCAGAACTTGTGTTTGGTGTTACTTTTCCCTATGATACTGACTTTCTTCACTGTATTTCAGGAAGTATGTTCCAACCATTGTTGGATATTTTCAGTCAGGGGTTAGCAAACTACAGCCCATGGGCCAAATCCATTCCACCGCCTGTTTTTGTTAATACGGTTTTATTGGCACATAGGCACACATATTTGTTTACATGTTGTCTTTGGCTGTTTTGTGCTATCATGGCTGAGTTATGACATACACTGTATATTCACAAAGCCTGGCCCCCTTACAAGAAGGATTTACTGAGCTCTGGTAAGTTGCTCTCCATCTACCCATCCTCCTCAGTTATGTGGTGATTGGCCTGAAGCAGTGTGTGGAAGAGGGGTGCATGCATAAAAGGTTTGAAAGGCCCGGGCCCCGCACTTACCAGATGAGGAACCTGTGGCAAATCACTGAGGTACTTTGAGACCTTTCCTTCATCTGTAAACGGGCATTGAACAGGCCGCTTCCAGGTGAGTGTGCGCACTGCTGGACGTCGTCGTTGCCATTCTCTTTCTCAGGAGGAGGAAGCCAAGAAGCTGGTGAGCGAGGCCATTGCAGCGGGCATCTTCAATGACTTGGGGTCTGGAAGTAACATTGACCTCTGTGTCATCAGCAAGAGCAAGCTGGACTTTCTCCGCCCGTACTCAGTACCCAACAAGAAGGGGACCAGGTGAGTGAAGGAAGTGCAGTTCTTCCTGTGTCCCATGGCTTCCGTGGCCACCCTTGGCCTCTCCGTGGCATCTGGACAGAGTATACTTTTAATATTTTTATTGATTTCAGAGAGGGGGAGAGAGAGAGAGAAACATCAATAATGAGAGAGAAACATCAGTTGGCTGCCCCCAACAGGCCCCCCACTGGGGGTTGAGCCCAGACCCAGGCATGTGCCCTGACCTGCAATTGAACCATGACCTCCTGGTTCATAGGTTGACGCTCAACCATTGAGCAACGGCGGCTGGGTACAGAGCTTTCTTGCTTCTTACCCACGTTAAGTAAATCCAGTGTCCCCAAACCAGCCTCACACAACAGACCTTTGAGTCATTTGATTTATGATTCTGGGCTGCTGTCAGGTATAGAAACATGATTTAATTTGTAAAATGTGGATGGGAGAGGTGGAGTGAGACCCACAAGAGTCCTGGGTGGAGGGTTGGGGGAACAGGGTTGAATTACCTGCTGTTCTTTCTGTGTGAAATTCAGTGTGAAATTCTGTGAGAAGATGCATTTTTCCCGGGGAACCGGTCCGTAGCTTTTCTCCGAGTGGTGCGCGTCCTAAGAGCGTATACACCACTGGTGAAGAGTGTCTGAAGCCCAGCCCTGGGAGCTGACAGGTGTTTCCGACTCTTGAGGGAGCTGTGCCAGTCAGCCTGTGGCATGTGCTGAGCCGCACTGGGTCTCACTGGTGCAGCCCAGGCTCAGAGCAGGGGCAGGTTGATTTGCTGAACAGAAATGCGCCGTTTCTAGCCCTGGTGGCTGGTGTGTGCAGACGAACCACTCATTTGCAATCCCGCGTGGTTGTCCAGCTGCTTGACCATCCTGTGTCTCCTGACCTCCTCCTGGAGCCTGAGCAACTCAAGGCGTGTGTGGCTCCTTGAGCACTGTTTCCAGCTGCATTCATCTGAGGATAGCCAGCACATCGCCTTCTGGAACACTTGCTTTAACTCTGACAACATACACTCAAAACCCAAATCAGGGCTAATTCACAAGGAAAGAGTAGGAGAACCAGCAGGCACTCCTTGCAGTGTGTGCTCAGCATTGCAGAAACAGTGTGTTCTGGACGGGGCTCAGCAGCGGAGAGCTCTGGCTAGGGGTTGGGGAAATGCCATTATCTGGCGTGGTGACTGAAGCGATGGAGGCAGTGTAGGTGCTCTCTAGTGACCGCACACCGTTTGTGGGAACTTTAACGGAAGAGGAGCAACCTTTCAGGCCTGAGCTGTGTTGGAAGCAGGCTTGGCCGAGCTCTCTGAAGCGGGAGCAAGTACCCCTGCATGGCCCACTTCCCTGCTGTTTGCAAGTTGCAGCACGACCTGAGAAGTCCGTGGTTATCCATCCAGACTGAATAGCGTGCTGGGAGGATTCTGGAAGGCTCGTGTGAGCCATTGAAAAGTGGCACTTGTGGCGGGCAGGAACCCGTGCTCAGCGCAGGAGTCCTTGTCCAGAGGGAAGTGCGGCAGCGGCACCTCTTACTCCCGCGGGACGCAGGTCAGGTTTATAAAGGATTCTGTAAACTCGCGAGTACAAACAAAAGGGCCCCTTGGCTAGTTGTGAACATCCATCCAGTGAGTGGTGTGAAAGGGGCTGTGGTAGGTATCAGTAACCTGCCTCTGGGTGGCGCTGCTCCCCCCTCGGTGCCCAGGCACTGCAGCAGGTGCTAGGTGGCAACAGTGCCTACTGTGGCACCTCACTGTTATCTTCTCTCCCAGTGGCGGAGTGATGCGGGTACTGCCTGGGTTAGGGAACCTCTCCCAGAGTGGACAGCCAGGGCAGGGCAGAGCCTTAGGCTGGGGTAGGCATCCTGTGCCCGATCCCTGTGGACCTGGCCCAGCACATGCCCGTCAGCTCCTCTGCTCTCAGCCCTCGGCAGCCCATTCTGCAGCCCACTGCTGCTTACGGGAGAAGCCCTCCCTGCGCGCTTCTCCCAGCAGGCTCTTGTGTGTCCAAGCCTCTGGACGCTGCAGTTCACATGCTTTGGGTACACAGGAGCTGAATGGGGCTCTGACTCCACACCACAGGGGAGGGTGGGGAGCGTATTAAAAGGTGCCAGGAGCAAAGGAGTGTGGAGGACGGTGAGGTGCAGCAGAAATAAAGGCCAGCCATTCTTTGCTGTGCAAGTTCTTGAATTTATACAGAGCTCCGTCACATCGCCCGCTTTTCGGCTTCCTGCTTGGTGAGCACAAGTGTCCATTTGAGAGGATGGATTTTCGAGGAGCACGTGGTCATGGCACAGCCAGCGGCGTTCTGTAGTTCCTGCCAGGGTGACAGAAATGATGCCAGGGCAGACCAGAGGAGCAGTTGGATTTGTGTTGCTGTGTGACCGTAATGCAATTCCTGGCCCCAGCACGAGGACCAGCAGTTCAGATACGTTCTTACAGAGACTGCCTTGCATCCAAGAAACCTGTCAGATTCACTCCAAGAAAGTGCTGGGTGTGTCCCAGTGGAGACCCACCGTGTCTCTGCAGGGGACAGTTCACTTTTTCTTGAGTCTTGAGAGTGTGGTCTAAAGTGAAAGCCCAGAGTCTGGCTGTGGGTCATTTTTATATTGTTTATGCTTCCAAATATTCCTAAGTGTTTAAGGAAACAGGTCAGCCTTGTTGCCACACCAGAGAAGGGTGGTGGCAGCTTAATGGAAGGATTCGCTCCTGCTGGTTACTGAGAGGTGCTTTCTGGAGGATGAAGCCTGAAGGCAAATGACCAGATGTTCTCCAGCATTGCCTGGGGCTGGTGAGGTGGGAGGAAATGTGAGTGCCCACTAAGTGCCTGGTGCTCTGCCTGATCCTTTAGTAAAGTGCATCCTGTCTACGAGTGTTCCTGTTGTGTAGCTCTTGAGAACTGTGGAAAGTGAGTTGAGTCCCCCCAGGATGCAGAGCTGGAAATCAGGAAAGCCAGGATCCCAGTCCCAGCCTCTGTCGGCTTGAGTACTCGCCCCCCTCTCCAGCCCTCGGGATCTTAACTCTTGGCTGTTTTGTGTTTCTCACTAGGTTTGGGCGGTACAGTTGTGAGAAAGGGACCACTGCAGTCCTCACTGAAAAGGTCACTCCCCTGGAAGTCGAGGTGCTGGAAGAGATAGTCCAGACGATGGACACTTCCTGAACGGTGCCAGTGGATGGCTGCTCTAGAAGATGGGGGGCAACAGAGACCTCCCCTGTAAGACATTCATTTCAGTTTGCTGATTGAGACCCAATAAAAAATGGAAACCAAATTGGGGCTGAGGTCTAGGTGTGTGGTGGTTTTTTTTTAGCCATTAAGGCCCATCGACCTGGCCTCCCCTCAGGACACTAATCCTTTCCCACGTGGGTCTGTGTTCAGGTGGGTGTAAGAGCAACGCATCCCTAAAAGCAGACGAGGTTCATGTTGGAGAAGTCAGATAAGGTTACTTTGCTGCTTCAGGTGAGCCTTTATGAACTTACCCTTGTATTAACTTCCCTTCCCTTGGGGTAGGGTGGTCCCTGGGTGTTCTCTTTTTAATTTTTTCTTTTTTTTAGGATGAGGGCAGCACAACCTTTCCCCCCAGCAGCCAAGTGGGAAGACAAAGCAGGTAGGTGGACAGCCTGCTTGGCCGTAGCTGCGGGAAACTGGTCGAACTCTCAGGCAAGTTTCAGGAAGTCAGAGGAATGCTTCGGGATTACTGTTTGTAATAAACAGGATATGCTCATTTCCCAAACACTTAGGCCTGGTGACTGGTTGATATTGTACAGTCCTAAAGGCAGAGTGGTTCTGACACACACAGCAAGTTCTGTGTCTGATGCTGATTCCGCAGAGGGAGACACAGGAGGGTCTCGGAACTGTAAGCAGGCTCTTTGCAAAACACCTGTGTCTGGAATCCGAAAAACTTTCTGTGGCCAGCGCTGGGGAGGAGACAGGGCCTTGACTCCCCTCAGAGAGAGCGTGGCTGTGTGAACCGCTCTTGGGCCAGCCTCCCAGGTTAGACTGCCAGGAGTGGGGCAGGGAGAACAGTGGAATTAGTTTAGGGCAGCAGTTTGGCTGATGACTGTCAGAATTATCTGGGAGCTTAAAAAAATGCCGGGATTACTCAGGATGTCTGGGTCCTGAGAAGTTGTGTTTTTAAAGGTGCCTCGAGGAATTGTGCTTCAGTGTAAAGCTGTTTCAAAACTATCCCCGAATCATACGCATTCACACAAGTAACCCCTTCCCCAGTTTTATTTCAAACATAGAGGACACATACAAAGCAAAGGTGGCATCTGAAGAAAATCTCAAACCTGACAGTGTTAACAGTAGGACAGAGGTCACACATGGAAACAGAGCAGCGGCCCAGCCCAAGTCCTTTATCGGGAGCTCGGTCAGGTCAGGATGCATATGGAGGGGCGCCTGTGCTCTGTCTGGAGGGCGGAACTGTCACCAAGTCAGTGGACAACAACTTGGACCATTTGAGGATTAACTTGAGTATAAAGACAAAATTCAATCTATTTCTTTCAGAGTTTGAGTTTTCCTTAAGTTCACATTTATAAATTAGTCTTCACAGTTAATCCTATTTGGGAACAAGAAATAAATACATTTCTAGTTTCCTTGACATAATACAGTTGTACATTAATTCTTGATTTACGTGGTCCATGGACTTGAGTTTTGTGAAAGGGTGAGGGCTGCCATTTTTTGGATCATCTACAATGTGCTAGACAACTTGCATATTTTATTTCAGATTCTGACAGCACCCTGAAGGTAGGTATCATTAGTCCCATTTTACAGATGTGGAAACGAAGGCTCAGAGAGGCTGAGAAACTTGCCCAGGGTCATGATAGGAAGTTACAGAACCAGAACTTAACACAGAGAACAGCCTGAAGGCATGTTTTATATTTATAGCTTTGTATCCCATGCTTCCGTCCCACGGAAAATGCTTAACACTGATCATTAAATGAACTGACAGCACTCCGGCAGGTGATGAAGTGCCTGGCAGAGAGCAGGTGTCAGGAGAGGATGGCTGGGCTGGACTGCAAGGAAGTCATGCCTTTCAAATGCTGTTTGTCTTCTGAAGCTCTGTGCCAGGTGCTGGGTTCTCATCCTCGTTCATCAAGTTATAAACGTGGATAAAAACATTAGGAAAGTCTTCACTCTACTCATTAAAATATTATGTCCACTTTATCCCTTAACAACAGAGTAATTAAACACACAGCTCGACTGAAATGATTCTAAGCGCTAAACGGAACTTGCTACAGCCATTTTCAAAGGCTCACTACAAATCATACAGTCCCGCAATTCTGTTAGCATCAACCTTGACCAAGTCACTGAAGGAATTACCCTAAAGATTCACATTGCAGGGGTGTGTCGTGGCTTGCTGAACCACACACCCTGTTAACAACCCAGCTGAGATTGTTCACAAGTTTAAAGAAAGGACTTTTGAATTTGACCACCGGTAATGTGACCAGTGCCCCTCCCCCAGCTGCTCTGCAGTCAGCATCTGCTGAAAAGCTGGCCCCTGGGGAACCTGCGGGAGCCTCTTGTCTTAGTGGATCTAGGCTACCAGGCAGCCGCTTTGGAGAGAAGACCCATGTAAGGCAGTGGTGCTGGCTCTGACAGGCACGCCGCATCCACGTTCAGGTGCTTGACGTCCACACGTGCATCTGTTTGGCAACCTGGTGCACATATCCAATGTCAGGTCTCTGGTTGGGGTCGGGGTAGATGCACATACTGACCAGCTCTCGTAACTGCAAGGGAGAGGACGGCTTGTGTTAGTCTTAAGAAAGCAGCCTTGCTGAGGCTCTGGCAGCACTGTCTGCATCATGTAGCCCTCAAGGCAGCTAGGGGTGAGCAGTGATGCTAAGAGGCTAAGTGATGGGCACACTGTCACAGCCACTGCGCAGAGCCAGGGCCACTCGAGGCCGTGAAGGCCATGCTTTAAGACCTTGAGAGTGGTTGCCCCAAATAATTTTTGAAGTTTCAACTGTGCACACTGCTAGGCAAATCTGTGTGTGTCTGCTGTCAGTCACGCAGATGCCCGAGCCAGAGGACAAAACTGAAGGCGAGGGCTTATTGATCATAATAAATGCATTAACATGCAGCAGGGCTGCAGTCTGCCCACCCCCTGGCCTCTATTGTGCTCATGAAAGACAGAGCTTTTAATTACACAGACACTGAAGGCTGTGCCCGCCTCGGGGTGGGGGAGGGGCGCCTTGAGCCTCTGATCGCCTCCCTTCTGATAGCCAGAGTGCCAATTATTTTAATGGTAATTAAAATAATGACCTTAAAAAGCCCACATCTTAACTTGCATCCCTGGGCTGACTGCATCCCTCCCTCCCTCCCCCCCATTTAAATACCTGCTGCTGGAGGGGCTGGCTGCCTGTGGGGTCATGGTAGCAGCAGGAGAGGGTGGTCCTAAATAAGAGAGCTCATGTGGACCCTGTGGCCGTGCTCGGGGTGTCTGAGGCGGTCCTGGGGCTGCTGTGCACAACCCACGTCACTCCTGAGGTGTTCGGGGTCAGGCATTTCAAGCATCCCTCTGAGTTGTATGTCACCTTTCTGGGATTCCACTTCTCTCTAAACCCTGGAAGGCCCCGGCAGCTGAGCTGAGCCTGCAGCTGCTGGACACTCCTGGAGACCCAGCATGCCCAGGATGAGATGATACTTTTCGGACCTTTCAGGATTCAGGGCAAGGTTGAACTCTGACAGGTGAAGTACCCAAGAAAACTAGATGAAGGTGACGTTTATGTGACCCCCGTCATTTGTGAGTAGACCATGCAGTTGGCAGTAAGCGCATGTTTGAAAATGTTAGAAATCAGGAGAAACAAAATTAAGTGTCTTTCCATTTCTAAGAGGTGACAGAGCTTCAAAAGTGAGGTGTGCAGGGATTCCAGGGCCAAGAAGCACCCCTCGCTCCCAGACACAGCCTAGAAAGGTGCACATAACTGTGAAAGCCAGGGGCTGGGGAGCAGGAGCTCATGGAGGTGAACTACGGGAGAAGGGGGCTGAGGGCTTTATACAGACTTCATCTGAGCTTCATATCTGGGAGGCAGATTATGGTTCCCATTTATAAATGGGAAACTGAGGCACAGAGAAGTTATGATTTGCTCTGAGTTCTGTGGTTCCAGGCTGCTTGATGGAATTCTAGCATAGAATTCCAAATTGAAAAAGAGGAGAAAAACCAAATACAACTGTTAACTGTAAAGAAATTAACTAGTTTTTCTTGCCAACTCCAACTCCAGAGCACAAGCCCTTCCTCCAAGGGCACACGGAGAACTTGGTAGGCCCCTGAAGCAAAAGCCATGAGAGCACTGAACAGTCGAGGGGCCTGTCCTCCTGGCCCTGGCCCTCCGTCCCCTGGGAGTTTGAAACCAGTGAGCATGGCATCAAGTTCAGAGGCTGGGTTCAAATCCTGCCTCCACCACTTGCAAGTTACATGACCTTGGGCAAGTGACTTAACCTGTGTCTCAGTTTCCTCACTGGTAAAATAGGATGGGGGAGGATCCAATATAGTACATAAATGTGAAATGTCATTATCCTGAGGCAGTGAATGGCCTGTGGTCTTGCAGACTCCCCTTCACCCACTAGTGTTGACCTTGGATAGAAATAATAATGGATCTACTATCATTAACTTTGAACAGAAATGGCAATAATAGTTGGTGCTCACTAAGCATTTACTATGAATCAGGCCCTTTGCTACATCCAAAGGCTACTTTTAATGATGATGGGGTCACTGTCAGCCTGTTGCTAGACTGAGCACATTATGTGCACTGACCCTGTGAGGTAGATTCTAGGATTATCCCATTTTACAGATAAGAAAACAGAGACTCAGAAAAGTTCAGTGTCTCACCCAAGAACAGTATGTAAACCTATGTTTCTGTCTATACCCTCAGCCAAGCTGTGCTGTAAACCTGTCATTTCATCCTCACATTTTATTCATGAAGGTAAATATTAGTCTTATTTTTGAGGTCTGAAACAGGTGAAGATGATGCTCATACAGCCTGATGCAGACCTGTCAGAGTCTGTGTCCCTGGTGAAAATGTTGAAAATAACCCAAGGTGTGACTAGGTCTATGACAGCAAGGAGACCAGTGTGTTTGCTGGGTTTCCTATCACTGGGGCAGCTAAGATCCTGCCACCTCCTGCATCTGGTTCCTACTGCCTGACACCAGGCAGAGCCCTACTCTCAGAGGTGTGCCCACTGCCTCCTCGGGGCTCCTGGTTTCTGTGCCAGTGGGTGGGCCACCAGCCTGCTGTCGGGCCCACACTGGTGTCTTTGAGAGCCCTTCAGTAACAACCATCTATTTTCTCCCTCTGAGTCACTTTCCCAGAAATCTTCCCTCCTCCACCCAAAGTGAACCCAGACTCAAGCCCCCTCCCCACGTGGCTCGCTAGGTCTGGCCCTGGGGCGCGGACTCACCTTCTCGGAGTAATGTTCTCCAGGGAGAGGGGGGTAGTCGCACTGCTCGATCTTCTGGCAGAGCGAGAAGAGGTTCATCTTGTCTCCGTAGAAGGGGCTCTGGAGAGCCGCCATCTGCAGGGGAAGGGTTGGGAGAGGAGTTTTCAGCCTTGGGGTCCAGAGCGGGGTGCGGTCCTCCAGTTCCACTAGAGCGACTGTCCGGCAGGACGTCCACAAAACCCCAAGGAAGCTGGGATTCCACAGACGTGGCCTTTTAACACAATCCTTGGTACATGAGCAAATTAAATGGGACAAAGGTTTCGGAGACAAAACTTTAAAGGCAATCAGCCAAATACTGGGGTCCAGCCGCATGCAGGCCCGCACCCCCGCCTCACGCCTCCGCTTTCAAGGAGCGATGGTGGTCTGCAGGCAGCAGATGGCGAATGGGCCCTGCTCACTGGGATTGGTGTCTGGGCCTGGCAGGTCCTCTCGGTGCCCCGGCCTATATTTTTTTAAGAAGCAATTCCAAAACACCCGTGGGAGGATAGCTACTTACGTAATAAAGTTAGGGGCTGACCTAAGGACAAACATTGAGAGGGGGTGATGAGGCATTTCATTTTCTCCAGCCCACGACAGAGCTGATGTCCGAAGGCCTGGCTGCTTCTGTCTTGGAAGCTGGATGCCCAGACACCAGGGAGGGCAGGCAGGCCGGCCGGCTGCCACCCTGACGCAGGGACCTGGGACAGTGTCCCGGAGGCTCCAGGCTCTGCCGGCGGCCTCCGCTTGCGATCCCCTGCTCTGCTCTCTGCCTGGCCTCTGGTTTCCTTGTCCCTAAAGTGGGAAGAGGCTCCACCTGCAGGGCTGTGGTGAGGCTTGGCTAGCCCAGGAGGCGGTGCCACAGGCTGAGCCGTCACCATCTCTGGTGGGCATCAGCTCCACCCTGCAGGCAGGCACCAGGGGCACTGGGAAGCGGGTCAGGGAACTCCCAGGCCTCACCCTGCTGGAGGGCACCCAGACTCCACCCCACCATTTAGAGCACTGTTGGGGGTGTCTTCAAAGGGGGCACAGGGGAGCCATGGGCAGGCTCCATGAGGCAGCAGCATGGCAGCCCAGCACGGTGCCCGCGGCCCCATCTGCTGATTAATCCATAATGGGATTCAAGTGCTTGTCACTCCCGCTCAGTTGCCTACCGCCAAAAGCCGACCCAACGCCTCCTGCTAATGAAGTGCAGTCGGCTAGTCGTGCCTGCCTGTCTGTCTGGCCCTCGTTCCCTTGGAGGAACCAGGCTGTCAAGGCCCCTCTGCGCAGATGCAGGCGAGGGCTCCTGGGCTCTGGCTGTGGCAGGGCATTGGGAGGTGGGAGGAATCCTCGCTGTCCTTGGGCCTGGAGGTGGCCAGTGCGCCCTATCAGGGAGGGAGCTGGGCTTGTGGGTACCCATTGGTTTTAGCTTCCATCTACCCTCATCCTCTATTCACCCCTGTGAACAGGTCTAGTGACCCCCAAGACCTGGGCCTGCCTCCAGAAGGGCCAGCAGCATCCCTGGCTTTACAAGTGGCCACTGGGGGTGGCAGCAGTGTGGCCTGGAGGTTTGGGGCTTCCTCTGACCCAGGCTCAGGCGTGTGTCCGGGCAGCACCTGTGGGCCTAGAGGTCTGGGCCAGGCCAAGTGCTTCCGAGGGGAGGGGGAGGGGGTTTCAGGGCCAGCCTCACCTCTCTACTCCCGGGACCAGGGGTTTGGGCCCCTCTAAGAGGGCTGGGAGCCCGTCTGGACCGAGACAAGGCTACACAGAGTGAGCAGCCCTGGCACTTGGCAGGGAAGGATGAGAAGGATGAGGGTGCGGAGGCCCTGCCTCCTGCTGGCTCTGCCAGCCTGACCCAGAGCATCCCCCAACGGCATCGCGTGGAGGATGCATTTCCAATAATTAAAATGAGAACCTCGGGCGCAAAGGGTTAATTGGGCAGTTTCTAAAGCACATCTGTTGCCATAGTGGAGAGCAGCTGAGTCTTAGGGGTCACTGGGGTGATCGGGTTGTGGCGCGAGATTAAGATGGATTTTCCTGCAGTGTTTCTGTTCATTGTAAAAAGGACATTTAAGCGTTGGCCCCATTAACATCGGCTCTGGTTTTTCATGTGTCCCACCTACCTGGGAGGAGGGACTTGGTGATGCTTCCAACAAGTCAGTCTGATCTGGAAAAACCTTGCTGTTTGCGATTCCAAAAGGGCCCCAGAAATTGGTGAGGGGCAAGCCCCATACCCAGCATCCCCTCTGATCATTTCTCCCTCCTTCCAGCACCTTCCCTTCACTGTTCGGAAAACTGTCTTGAACAGGGTTAGCAGTGGGCCATGCCAGAGGAGGCTAGTGGCAGCAGCAACCGTGCCCCCCCCCCCCCCCCCCCCCCCCCGCCAGCTGCCAGCCACCGGCCTCCACCGGGATCAGGGCATCGGCAGTGAAGGAACCTCGGGGGCTGCTTGAGGCGCTGGGATTAGACTGATCGCCCTGATGGTACCAGTGACCACCCCTCTGACTGGCCTAAGAGAAGAGGAACTGCTCTTTGGGGCTGAATCTGGCTGCCTCGTTAGAACTGCCAAAGCAATGGCCCTCAGCGCTGCTCCTCAAATGCAGACCCTTTTCTGCCTGGCGTTACTGGGGTGACACATGGCCTGGGAAATGGGAGCGTGTGGGCACTTGCCCCGCTGGGAGGGCTCAGAGGAACTGGTGTGTGTGGTCTGAGATGTCGGGTGTGGGGGAGGGGGGAGAACGGGATCCGACTGCTGAGACTCCCACCCTGTCAGGGACTCAGACACCCCTCTCGTCACCCAGCATCTCCCGAGCACGCCCCAGAGTCTGAACCCAGAAGCCAAGCAGTCTGTAGCCCTGCTCCTCCACGAGGTAGGGGCACCCAGACCATTTTCTGGCTCAGACTAGAATCCCAGAGCAGGATTCCCAACACGGTGCAGCTGATCCCGTCTTTTCCCCACCTGCTTTCTTGCCGGCTCTCAGTACCTCACGGCCCCTGGAGGCAGCGGTAAGGCCCCCCAGCTGAGGATCCTAGGGCCGCCACTGAATGAGCCAATTCCTTCAGCTCCCATGTAGATAAACTCTGCAGAGCCTGGCAGCCCGCTGGGCGCCTCCACGGGGCATGCTGGGTAATGAAAATAAAGCACCAGGCTTTCCAGCTGGGCCGAACTCGGGCATCTCTGCTGGGAGCTCCCACTGCAGACGTCGCTCTGGCTCCTCACAACCCGCTTCCCCCTCACAGGGCTCTGGGAAGAGACCCCTGCATCTCTCTCCATGGAGGCCACGCCTACCCGCGGGCTGGGGAGAAGGGAGAGGCCCAGCTCCAGCCTCCAGGGGGGTGGGCTTTAACAGGCAGCCTGGGGACCAGGGCCCCCCTTGGCCACTTCCTTGCTCTGTGACACCAGGAAATCTCTGAGTCTCAGCTTCCTCCCTTAGAGCGAGGCTGGGAGCATGCTGGGACGATCCTTGCCATTCATTCCAGTGTCCAGGGCAGTGCTGTGGCATTGCCCATGCTGACCTCTTCCACACAGATCCCACTTGGCACCCAGCACTGAGGGCCTGGGCCAAGTGTAGTGCTGTGTGGTGGCTCCTCACTAGCCATGGTCACCATCAGCATCTTAGGTAACCCAGGAGGTCCTCAGTGGACATCTGGCTGCCCAGGTGAAATGGGGTGTGGTGGGCTGCATGTGGCCCCTAAAGAGGTCCTCATCCCAATCCTTGGAGCCGGTGAGTGTGACCTTACATGCAAAAGGGATTCGGTGGGTGTGATTGAATGAATCCCTGGGTGGGATGTTCTCCCAGGTGATCCAGGTGGGCCCTAACCACCCACAAGTGTCCTTATGAGAGGGAGGTGGACGTGGCTACAGGAGGAGGTGTGTCGAGGGAGTGATGGGTCCTGAGCCCAGGAATGTAGGTGGCAGAAGGAACCAGCCTGACGCTTGCCTTTAGTCCAATGAAACTGACTGGACTTCTCCCTGCAGAGCGGTCAGAGTGATTTTATATTCCCGAGGCCATCAACTGTGGCGAGGGTGACGGAAGCCACAGGAAACCCACCAGGGGCTTTGGTTCTTGCCGCCCTCATCGGGCTCGGGAAGGGCAGGCCTGTCCCTGTGAGGGGCAGGTTTTCTCCGGCCCAGTGCCCAGGTGTGCTCCACAGGGGCCACACCGAATCCTCAGACGTGGTCTGCGCAGCTCTGCCAGCTGGTGCCCCTGGAACCCACCAGGCGGTAGCGGGAGCTCCAGCCGTGTCTGCGGGATGTTTCCTTCCAATTACCAAGCCCTGGGCTCAGACGCGTCTCCCTCCCTGTCTGCTGGGAAAACATCAGCTTCGGAGAGTGGGTCTGGGGGAGTGGGGAGGCAGCCCAGGGCAGCGCCCTTGGCCAACTGTCACTCCCAGAAGGGCTGGCCACGTCAGCCACTAAAGTCCCCCTCTGTGCACGGCCCAGGGCCATTCGCTTGAGATCAGTCCTGCTGTCCCTGAATACGTCAGTGCCCACAGGCCTTGCCTGATTGATTTCATCGACTTCCTACTGCTGCTATGTCCCTCCCAGGCTACAAGTCGCGTGGCCCCACACAGCCAACAAATGAACCAACCCGGTGAACCAGAGCCTCCGTGCGGGAACCACTGACATGGCCACTGCCTCCTTAGACGTGTTGAGGTGCCCAAGACAAGGACTCGAAGGGCTGCCTGGCCGGGGAGACTGGATGGGCTCCGGCTGCGGCTGCCTCTAGGGCAGTGATGGCGAACCTATGACACGCGTGTCAGAGGTGGCATGCGAACTCATTTTTTTGGTTGATTTTTCTTTGTTAAATGGCATTTAAATATATAAAATATCAAAAATATAAGTCTTTGTTTTACTATGGTTGCAAATACCAAAAAAATTCTCTATGTGACACAGCACCAGAATTAAGTTAGGGTTTTTAAAAATCCTGACACACCGAGCTCAAAAGGTTCGCCATCACTGTCCTAGGAGCTGAGACAAAGGCCCAGGCAGGGAGCAGGGCTGCTCTCCAGGGGGAGGCTTGGTGGGAGCACAGGGGCTGTGCGCCCATCCCACCCTGCTCTGCCTGCCTGTCGGTTTATGTTTGGAGACCCTCACAGTTCACAGAGGCAAGACACAGCTTATGGAAATCCCAAATGCAGAATGGAAAGATCAGGGGCCAGCCATCTGGACCAGGGACAGTGTCTATGAGGGCAGGACAGAGCTGCACCCTCCACGGGGACAGAAGCTGAGCTCACTCAGGTGTCCACTGGCCAAAGCAAAAAGGGAAACGTGATCGGCGGCAGCCCGCCAACTGCAGGCCCTGCCTCAGGTCAGGCCTGCCCTCCAGTGCCCAGGGGCACCTCCGAGCCAGGTGCCACTCACGCCTCACAAGGAGGGCCATGGTGATGGAGATGAGAGAGGTGCAGGGTCCTGGTGCGCACCCAGACTTTGGCCAGGAGGACCTGAGGTCAAAGCTCAGTTCTCGTCAACCCCCCAATGGCCCCAGGGCAACTTAGCCCCCCACCTGCTTCAGTTGCCCCGTATAAAATGAGGTCACACCTTGCACATGTGTGCACATGCACATGCACATACACACACACCACACACATTCAAAATGGTATCCCCTGGTCCTCCATCCAGGACGGCCACCAGATCTGGGAATGGACCCAGATGCCACAGGCGGCTGCCACCCATCCCTGGGTTCCCACTGAGCTGGTGGGGTGCACCCTGCCCCGGCTGGATGCCCACCACGAATGCCCTGCCAAATGTCGCTGAGCTCACCTCATATAGCAAACAGCCCAGGGACCAGATGTCGGACTTGAAGTTGTATCCGTTCTCGTGGATCCTCTCGGGTGACATGTAGTATGGCGTCCCCACTGAAACACAGCAAGGGGCGGGTGCTTATTCTTTGTGCAGAGCACGGGGGAGGGGGAGGAGGGCAAGGGCGGGGAGAGGCCTGGGCTCCATCTCACAGGGACCCTGGGCTGTGCCTCTCCCTCCTCTGTCCCCTTGGCTTTCCAATGAGAGGGCTGGGCCAGATGCTCTGCCTTCGTCTGTGAGTCTTAAGGCTGGAGTGCTCTGCTTCATCAAAGGGACCCTCAGCTTGTTTCAGGGTGCACACAGCTGCCGGGGTGAACACCGCCCCTCCTGTTTCCAGGGGCCCCTTGGGAATGTCTGTAAAACCCGATTTTTATACTGACAAGTCCTCAAACATTCTGAAGCATAATAAAAAAATTGCATGAGTTTTCAAGATAAAGATGAGAGACTTCAAAGACGCTCCACGCTTACAGCGGGCCCTGGAAGATGGGTCCCCAAGCCCCAGGGAGCAGTGACTGGGGAAGAGTGGGAGAAGCTGGCGAGAGGAGGTGCCCCGAAGGCCACATGGACAGCCCTCGTCCCGCCCCAGGGGGTCCTCTGCGGGCACTTGGGCAGGAAGAGCAGCAGCACAGGCTGACAGGGATGCTCAGACGCACAGCCAACAGCAGGTCTCAAATCCCCTTCCAGCAACATCCCCCTCAGACCAGCCAGCCCGAGCCACCCTCTCTCCTCACAGTGGGGGCCCGGCTCTGCATATGAAAGAGGCGCCTGAGAAACCCTGACCTTCCTGCCTCTGTACCGAGAACGCCCAGATTTCAAACCCGGCCAGGTATCAGAGAACCGGGGACCTCAAAGCGGAGGCTGATTAAAGGGGCCCCGCTTCCCGAGCTGCGCCTGTCAAAACAAACTTGGCCGTGGTTTGAAACACGGTGTCTGAAACATGTTCATTAGCTATGAAAAAGGCGAAGACTCCACATGGAGGAAGGCTGGTGGCTGCGGCTGCACGGCTTCCCTACACGGAGTGGGAATGGCTGGAGGAATGTGGCGTCACCGGCATCCATCGTCCAGGCAGGACGGGGCCGCGCCTGGGCTGGACGGCACGGCTGGGGGGAGGGCGGACTGGGCGCTGCACCCCACGGGCCTGACCCGCTCCCGCCGCTCCCCAGCAGAGCTGAACTGCTCCTAGCCTGGGTGTCGCCACCAGTGAAATGCAGAGGCCGAGCTCATGGTGCCGGGGTCCCTCCCCCACCCTTTGGAGCCCTGGTTTCCCATGTGGAATGTGGGGATAGAGCAACCAGCAGGTTGAGGGGTTCGGGGAAGGCCCGGCTGCCCAGACGCTGAGAGGGAGAGGATGGCGAGAGCAGGGCAAGAGCCAAGGAGGTTCTGGAGCCCGAACAGCAGGTTCCTTGGTGTTGGGCAGTGTGAGCTGCACTGGCCCCTCTGTGCTCCACCCCCAGCATCCCACCAGGCCCCATATCCTGAGGTGTCCCCTCCCCCTTGTCGCTCTCTCCCCTGCCAGCATTCGCCTGGACAACTAACTGGCTTGGTCCCTCCTGTCCTGCCCATTCCCACCTACCCTTCCCACCAAAGCAGGAGCCATGGCCCCCATGCCCAGCTGGCTCCTTGTCCCGCACAGGAGAAAGGCCAGACTCTCCACAGCAACACATGTACACACGCACGCACGCACACGCACATGCACACACAGGCACACCCCCACCAGGCTCCTCTGTGTCACCGCGTATTATCACGTCCTCCTTAAATGAATTACCAGCTGACCCCAAGCCGAGCTACACATCGCTCTCAGGAGGCAGCGACCTTGGAAAGTCACTCTGCTGTTAGCAGCATTGACTTGACTTTACATTGTTTGCATTCGTACGAGTACCTGCCTATTTCTAGTCCCCACACTGAGGATTGCGGGTGCAACTCTTGGAGTCCACACAGCAGAGTGTGTTCCCAGGTACTGGGGTCTCACCCACTGACTCAGGGAGTCGGGTGGGGAACAGGTATGACCTCATCTCATCCTCGCCCCCCTGACTTCTTCATTTGATCACCTGCTCTGTGGCGACTCCCACGCCCAGTGCCTGGCGTGCTCAACGAGGCCAGACCTGGGCTGTACTGGTTGGAACCGTGCTTGGTTCTTGGTGAAGCCTCTAAATGCATTTCCATCCCAGCCTGTCAGTCCAGAGGGCGGGGCCTTCCCGTGAGTGGCAGGGCCTGGCACAAACCCTTCTGCAGGGAATGAGTGAACAGACACAGGTGCAGCTGGCATCCTAGGCCTGATCAATTCTGCACTTGCAGTCCCGAGACCCCCTCCCCTCCCCTCTCTGCCATCAGTTTGTCTTGCTGTAACCCTAAAAACGTCAGGGACACGGCAGACAAGGCAGGCACCACTGGCCAGATAAGTGTGACCTCCCATGACCTACTCAGGTGTCAGCACTCAGAACTGGGATTTACCTGCTGAAGCGCATTTTCTAGGCCAACTGTTCCCAGGTGTCCCGGGCTGCTGGGCTGGGAGGGAGGGCTCTTAACCACACTGACACGGTCCCTCGGGGAACCTGGCTGGGAGGACCGTCTACCCACTTGGCACATGTTCCACAGGGCCCACCTGATGCCAGCAGGGGCACACCCGTGGGAGTGCTGGCACGCCACAAGGAAGGAGGCTCCACCCGCTTCCCTGTGGCCAGGACAAGCCCAGGTCCTGCACGCCCAGCTGTGATGGGCTTCTCCCCGGAGTCTGGGCACTCGGTGCCCTGGTGTCCCTGCACCCAGAGCTCCTCAGGACCCAAGCCCACGTCCCAGCACCCGGGCTTGTGCCTGGAGAGGAACCGGCACCCTGAGGGCTCCAGTACCCATTCCCTTCTCCGAGCCTCCGTTTCCTCCTCTGTCAAATGGAGAGAATAAGCCTCGGTGGGATGATTTTTGAGAAGCAAATGCCTTTTCAAGCAGCTGGTAAGCCTTGCCTTCTCTGTTGACTCACCTCTTGGGTGAGTTCAGTGACTACACAAAATTGAAATGAAGGGCAGGCCTGGGAGGGGCCGAGGCAGTCCCATGGCCCCTGGTTTCCATGGGGAGCTCAGCGCTGTGCCTGCACACAGTGGGCCTTCAGAAGACGGTTCCACCTGGCCCCATACCACGCCATCCTGGGGCTGACTGTGTCTGTCCCTCACCAGTCTGGGGGCCCCTGAACAGGGAAGACTGCCTAACCTCATGTCCTCTACCCATGAGGGGAGGGAGAAGGAAGAAATGTGTGCCCTGCAGCCAGGTCAGGGCTGGCAGCCTGGGAAAGCCAGCAGGTCCTGACCCCTCTACCTGATGGGCAGGTTACTCCTGACCGGACTGAGAGGTGGTGTGAGGCCCTGCCGGGCGCTGGGTGTGAGCCGGCCTCCATCCCACCCTGACTCCAGCCCCAGGCCGCCCTGTCACGGCTGCTGAGAAGCAGGGCCTGCTCTCCCAGCCCCACAATTTGTCTTGCAGCTGCCGCCGTTGCTCGGAGCGAGACACTTGCTTGTAGCTTGTGAGCTGTGTATAGGCAAATCTTTCATTTTTCTTTCATTACGCCGGCGTGTACTGTCACTTAATTTTTATGTATGCAATCCTTCCTGACAAATATGATCTGCTGCCTGGTAATTCGTCTGACGCTCATTCTGTTCCTCGCTCTAATTACGGCTCCTATGCCTGACACCCAGGCAGCCGCTCTGCCACCGCTGGGTACCGCACCTGTCAGCCCGGCCATGGCATGACTAATGCCCTTTCATGCCAGCCTCGTGTTAGCAAATACAGAGGCGGGGAGGGGGTTGGGGAAGGGAGCGGCAGGGGGAAATGGGATTTGCATAAACCCTGCCAATGGGTCTGCAGCTCAGGAGAGGAGGTGGTTGCCAGGGCAACGTGGCTGCCACCACAGCAGCCCACATAGTAGGTGCGCACAGATGCATAATTCATACCCCTGCATCCTTCCTGGTCATGAGCCGATGGCAATGACTTCAACCTCTCCCAACTAACGGGTGTGCAAGCCTCAGACCGCCGCTTGCGGAATCTCTCGGGGGAAGGTCTTTCTCCTGCATCTTGGAGACTTCAGGTCCGGGGCTTTGGCTCTGCGCTGCCCCCTCTGTTCTGGGGCCACGACCCCAGGAGGTCAGCTCCCACCCACCACGCCCAGCAGCCGCTGGCTAGGAGGCCTCAGGAAGAGCTGGGCTTGCGGGGGCGGCCTTTACCCGAGTCCCAATTCCTTCTCATTAATATAATAAGCACAGCAGTCAAGTCGATAAGCCCGTGCTGTCGCTGAGCCCGTCGTATTCCTGCCCGTTCCTAATGATGTGATCTTAACCGGCTCCGACGAGCACCGCAGCCTCTCCCCAGCGGGACGGAGCAGGGCTGGGCCTGACCGAGGGCACGGGAGCCAGTGGCGTTCACTCTTCCCTCTGACGGTGTCGCCTGGGTTTCTGGCCTTTCGAAGCTCTAAAACCAGAGACCTGCACAGTCCCAAACCGACAGACACTGATTTTCACAGAGGGTCCGAGGGGCCCGGGAGCAGTGGGTGGCTGAGCTCTGGGGAAGCCCGAGCATAGTCCACACCCCCCGCCCCCCCGCCCCAGCCCCCCGCCCCGGTGGAGGATGCGTGGGCTGGGCTGGGACTCGAGCTCCGGGATTTCAGGCTCCTCGCTGGCTATTTGAGGCCTGAACGGAGTGTCACAGACTCATGGGATGCGGGTTCGTTCCTTCTTGAGCTAACGGAAGACCAGTAACGTGCCGGGCATCCTCCAGGGTGAGATGGAGCTGAGTTTCACCCCCCCACACATGCACATACACACTCACATGTGCACAGACACACACTGGCATGCACACACACACACTCACACGCTCTCACCCCTATAAGCAGCTCAGAGCTGCTGCTCGCGAGGGCTAGCACCTTTCTCCTGATGGCGCGCTGCACGGAGCGCCCGGAAGCCGTCGGGGCTGCACGAACAGGGAGTTTCCACTCGGAAAGTGTCTTCCAGAAGCACCCCGTCCCCGGAGGCTGCGTGCACGCCTGGCCTGCGCAGGCCCCCAGGTCGGAGCCTGGGAGACCTTCCTCTGCCAACCACCCCAAAGGGCCGGGAACTGGCTCCGGGAGAGGGGGACGCCTGCCCGACTGAAACGTCCCCCTTTGCCTGGTTTAACGCCGAGACGCCTTGTGGTAACACATGGGGGCTTTGCTGGCTGCTCCATTGCGGTCAAATGTAAAATCCCGCTCCGCCTCTGTTCCAGGTTTCCCATGCAGTTACGTAGCCGGCATATGGGTTCTGAAGCTCAACACTTCACGTGACCCGAAACACACACCCGACCCAGTCTCTCTCCCTTGCCCCCCAGGGCTTGGCACCCCACACTCCTGGGATGGTGCTTGCCCACTGAGCTTGGCATTCAAGGCCCCACTGCCTTCCTTGCCCCCCCCCCCCCCCCCTGAGCTCCAGCTCACCCAGTTCCTATTCACTCCTCAGGGTCCAGCCACAGGGCCACCTCCTCCCGGGGCACTCAGCCCCCACAGCTTCAAAACTGCCCGTTCCAAGGACAAAGACTGGACACGGCTCGAATGCCCCCGGCAGGAGGAAAGGACCGCGTGCGGCGCACCCGGAGGTGGGACGCTCCGTGGCAACGAGAAAGACGGGGTGGCTACCCGGTGCCACCGCAGAGCCGCGGCTCCCCAGTCCCACTGGGCTCAGTCATCCTTTCCTGGACGGAGGCCCAGCCAGGACCCCGAGTCTGGGCTTGCTCCCTCTGGGTCACCGTCCTGAAGAGCGAGTAACGTGTGGGGTTCAGTAAGGCACTTTCCGCGCTGACTCTCCCCAAAGGCACTGTGGGAGATGGTCCACATCTCCCCCACGGTCGCGGTCGCGGTCACGGTCGCGGGGCTGCTGGGGCCCGGGCCGGCCCCCTTACCTAGGGAGTGGGCCGCGGTGGTCTCGGAGCTGAAGAAGCGGCCCAGGCCGAGGTCCCCCAGCTTCACGACGCCCGTGGCCGTGATGAACACGTTGGCAGGCTTGATGTCTGCAGGGGAAGGAGAGGGGGCTGCTGTGGCGTCAGGGGGCAGAGCGGGAGGAGGTCGGGGTGGGGGACCCAGCCCGCTGTCCTGCTCCCTCTGCGCCAGCCCAGCTCTGCCCGGCTGTGGGCCCTGGAGATGCAGCCTCATTGTCCTCACCTGTGGGTGGGCCTAACTATTTACTCCACCGGCTGCGGTGAGGCCTAGGAGGGCAGGGATCTTTGTGCTGCTGTCCTTTCTAAAAGCTCCATCCTTGCGCCTAGAATGGCGTCCGGCACATGGCAGGTACCGTGCAGGAGAACGGATGTAACAGCGAGCAAGTGCTCAGTGAGGCTGCTCGCGCCGTTCTCGGGCAGTGCCACGGACGCTGGAACCCCGGTGGGATGAGTGAGGGAGGGATCAGCGAAGGCACCTGTGTGAGGCACCAGCGCAGGAGGACGCCGGCTTCAGGAAACACTCCTTTGTGGATCTCATTTCCTTTGCCCGGCCGACTCCCTCCAAGACAGTGGTTCTCAACCTGTGGGTTGCGACCCCTTTGGCGGTCGAAGGACCCTTTCACAGGGGTCGCCTAAATCCACCCTGCATATCAGATATTTACATGACGATTCATAACAGTAGCAAAATGACAGTTATGAAGTAGCAACGAAAATAATGTTATGGCTGGGGGTCACCACAACATGAGGAACTGTGTTAAAGGGTCCCGGCGTTAGGAAGGTTGAGAACCACTGGCTTAGACCTCGAAGCCACTATTGAAAGTTCCCTTTACTGAGCTGCTGCCCCTGTCTCCCTGGCCAGCCCCTCCCCGCATCCTTGCTGCACCCTCCTCTGTGCTGGCCCCAGGCTGGTACTGGGGGCTGGCGACGATGTACCGAGCCTGGCCCCTGTGCCCGGGGGTCCAGGTAACCATCTGGCTTTACACCCACGAGGGCGAGGCCCCTGCCATGGGGTAGAGGCATGTGTGTGCAGTGGGGCCCAGGCCACACACGCCCGCTCAGTGACCTCACTGAGGGCAGACAAGATGCTCGACACCCACTTGTCTGGGACACAAAGTGGCCAGGACTCCCCGGGGTGTCCCGGGCACCCGCGGGCGGCGCACGCACCTCGGTGCATCACGCGGCGGGAGTGCATGTGCTCCACGGCGCTGCACAGCTGCACGAAGTACTTCCACACCGTCCGCTCGGGGATCAGCCGCTTCTGCTTCTTGAAGTACTGCGGTGGGGGACAGACAGAGGGACAGGCCGGTGAGGGGCGGAGAGGCAGCGGGCGGTCCCCGTGTTCACAGCGATACTTCGGCCCTGACTGCCCTCCGTGGCCTTCTGTGCACCCCCACTCGGGGGTGAGCTCCCTGTACGTGGGTGTCCGGTCAGTGTTGCTGAATGGAGGCCTGGGCCACACCCCGAAGGCTGCTCTCAGTCACACTGTTTCTGGAAGCCCCTGGACACATGTCCATCTCCCTCCCCTGACCCCCACCCGACAGGGAGTGCCTTGCAGGAGTGGGCTGGCGTGGCCTCTCCCTCCCAGCGCAGCCTGGCCCAGCATGGGGACGCCCAAGCCGGGCTTGCGGGTTAAACCACAGCTGCCCCCTCCTCAGAGCTGGCAGGTCTCAGCCCACGTGATCGTGCACAAACACGGCGGAACCTCAGGGGAACGGCCTGGCGTTCTCAGACGGATCCCCGGTTTCGACAAGCGTTCACCTGCTTCGCTGCCTGAGAAAACACTGACTGCTCCAGAAGCAAAACGCCCCGAACCGCCCAGGCTGCGCCACGCAGACCAGGAGCACGTCCTGCCCACAGGGCAGAGGGGCGTCTGGGGAACACTGGCTGAGCGCCTGCCACGCGCTGGCCCCGAGCAGGGGCCCGTACCCGTCCTGCCGGCGAGGACACGGAGGGCTACGTCGCAGCCAGCGCGGGCAGCCCCAGCTGGGCCCGGGCCTCTGCCTAGAAAGCCCAGCTCAACCCTCTTCCAATGGCACCGGCGGCCACCTGACGAGGGACTGAGCTGGGGCTGGCCCTGGGTCCTCCAACTGGGACAGTCACAGCCGGAACCCCGGCCTGGCACTAAACGCCCCCCACCCCCCACCAGGCCCTCCCAAGGCTCCATTCTGGGGGAGGGGCCTCCTGGGTGAGCCACCCCAGGCTCCCAGAACAGGACCCCACGCCCCCAGGGGCCACTCCAGGCTTGCGGTTGGGCCGGGGTGTTATTTATGCCGTGATGTTAGCTGATCCTCGTCACAGCATTTAAGTGGGACTCGAGGTGGTGATTTTCTAAATGTCACGGCCAATAAGCGCCGGGTGACATTTCGCGGGAAGGCGCCGGGTCTCTGGTGGGTTTGGGCGGTGGCAGTTCCCGGCTTCAGCTGTAAACAATGCTAGTGCCGTGGCTGTGGCCATGAGGCCTGGCCCCTGGTTCCCATGCGTCTCTCGGGCCAGGGGTGGACACGGAGGTTCGGGGAAGGGAGAGATTTGATTTGCCCGTCACCCCTCCCGCCCCAACGGTCAGACTCCATGGATTGAGAGTGGCAAGTGGTCTGGGGTCTCCTGGGGCTGACGGTCTGGTGCCCTCCCTGTGGGCCACATTCCGGGTCTCTTCTCCGTCACCTCTGCTCCTCCCCCACCCCCAGCCCCCGCTGGGCACCCAGTCCTCCTTCTAGAACACAAAGCCGACCATGTTCCTTCCACCAGGCGTCTCAGGAAGCTTCCCAGTGACCTCAGGGCAAGATCCCCAATTCTGAGCCTGGACCACAAAGCCTGGACCGTCCGATGGCCGCCCCCCCCCCCCCCCCCCCCCGTCCACACTGCTCTCCTGGGCCACGTGCTCTGTGGGCCCTCCGTTTTCCATCCTCTGGGCTCTTTACAAACGGTTCTGCCACTGGACTTGGGGTCTCCCCTCAGGTCGGCTCGGGTGTCCCCGCGCCTGGGAGCCCCTCCTGGCCGGCAGGCCTGAGCTGGGCTGGTTCCCGCTGGCTCACACTGATGGCTCGCGGCTCCGCTCTGCGCCCACCCCCCTCGGTTAGAAGACAGCTCCCCCGGGGCAGCACCCCTCAGTCTCAGGACGGGCCTGCACACAGTGGGGGCAGGGGGCATGCGTGTTCAGTGGGAGCATGACATGTGAAGGAGAAACAGTGTGAGTGGGGGGAGAACTAAGACATGATAGAGCACATCTGTTCCCACCAGGGATGTGTGGAGATCAACATCCCTGCAAATGCATTAATATGTCAACGAAAATATGAAAGCAGGTGATAACAGCTCAAGTAATGCCGCTTCCCAGAGACGCCCGTATTCCTAGGAGCCACATTTCAGAAGAGCAAGCGCCAAGCAATTGCTCAATCCCCAGCGCCTGGTGGGAATGACAGAGAATCCTCGTCTGGTTCCATTTGAAAGTGTGGCTGGGAGCTGAGCGGGGGATGGAGGGGGGTTGGGGGTAGGGACGGGGCGGGGGGGCAGTGCTTGAGCCGGCCCACCCTTGCTCAAGAGCAGACAGTCTGGGCCTGGGAGGGAGGCGATGGGGACTCGCAATAGTAGCCTGCAGACTCACGTGAAGCCAGCAGTGAAGGCCTTGAGAGAGAAACAAGGAGTAGGGCTAAGGGCTCGGGCCTGACGGTCCCACTTGGAGGCTGTGCCGCCACAGGCGGGTGACTAAACCTCTCTGAGCTTTGCCGAGAACAGTGTGGACTGAGTGAGTGATGCTAGTGGTCAGCACACTGTGGCCCACAGTAGGTGCTCTGTCAGGGGCTGCGATGATCCCTGATCCTAGACTCATGTGGACCTGGTCCCAGCCCCCGGAGGTGGGGTGAGGGGTGGAGCGCCGGGAGGGCTGTGTGGAATGCGCAGCGAGAGCCAGGCCTGGCCCTGAGCCTGCCTGTGGAACTTGGCAGGTCAATCAACTCGCGGCGACTCCTGGCCTTGCCGCTGCCGCTGCGTGGGAATGAGGACGCCCCTCAGGGGCTGGAGGCGCCCCAGGGAAATCATCTTGGAACGAAATCCACTGGAGGGTCCCGGGCCTCTAAACAGAGACCTGGGCTACAGACCCAGCTCTGTGCCCTCACTGCTGGGCATCCTCAGGGAAGTCTCTTAACCTCTCTGGGCTCAGTTTTCCCGTCTGTAAAAGGAGGCAACTGGACCCACAAGACACTTTCCCAGATTCCGTGAGCTGGTGGGGTCTGACCTAGTGCAGGGTTCTGTGCCTGCTCCTCCTGTGAGGCAGGACAAGTGGCCATGAGCCCAAGGCAGGCTGGGACCATGGGGGTGGGAGAGGGATCCTTTCTGTCTATGGCCGGCCTTCTCACAGCACGTGGGGATGGGGCCTGAGGCCTGTGGGCTCAGCAAGGGGGGCTGAGTGTCCCAGAGGCCCGAGGAAGGGCTCCCTGACCCTGGGCAGCTCCGGACCCTGCCGGCCCCCTGGCACCCTCACCTTGATCATTTGCGAGAGGTCGCCCGCGTCCGCCAGCTCCAACACAATGTTCAGCTCGTTGTCCTCAATAAACGAGTCCAAGTACTTGATGATGTTCGGATGGTTCAGTTGCTGCCCAAGGAGAGAGAGAGAGGCAGAGTCAGTGAGAGATGGTCCAGCCTCAGTGCCTGCCCCGGGCTGGCACCCCCCTGGCACCCACGAACGCGGCCCTGGCATTTGCTGGAGAGGCAAGTGTCTTATGGAAAAGGCCTGTGCTTGGGTGTCAGGCGGAGCTGGGTGACGCTGGGAAAGCTGGGTGACATTCTGCATCTCAGCCTCAGTTTTCTCATCTGTAAAATGGGCATAGTGCTGTGAAGATTCGATGAACACCCTTGAAATGTCCAACCAAATGGCCAGAGGGAAGGACAGAGGGCAGGGCTGAGAGTAAAGGGCGCATCAATATAAGGTCCCCTCTTCTTGGAATCTCTGCACCCGGGGCGTCTCGGACCTGCCTCCCGCGCTGGGCTGCATCCCCTGTGCTCAAAAACGGCGCCCAGCCCTGAGCATGTGAATCTGCTGTGTTCCAACATGGCGCCTCCCCGCCCCACGCCCAGCGGCCTCGGCACCGGGAGGCCTTGGTTTCGGGTCCTGGCATGAGAATATGAACACGTCGCCCAGTGGCCCCTCTGAGAGCGGCGTTTCCCTTTGTTTTGCAGGAAACACCTCCCGCCCTGGCACATCCTGCTGACTTCCCACGGGCAGGCGGGAGCCGGGTCGGCGGCCTGGGAAGGGGCTGGCGTGGCCCTCCCGCGGCCACAGGGCTGCCGCTGGCAGAGCACCTGGCACACACCAGTGCTACCTGAGCTCCTCCAGCATCCGCTCACCAGTTCCCCGACACCCCGGAGGGCGGCACAGGTGTCACCACCCCCTTGGACAGAGGAGGGGGCTGAGGGCCCGAGCAGTCAACAGCTCGCCCACAGCCACACAGCTCGTGCCCGCCCCTGAAGCCCACAGTCATCGGTACTCAGCTGCCCGCCCCAGCGGGCAAGTTCTCACCATGCCCGCCTGCTCCACCGAAGGGCTGTGCTCACATGTTTCTGCACCCAGGGACCCGAAACAGGCGGGCTCAGCTCAGTCCACAGGCGTGTGCAATTCCTTACTCGGTGTGGATGGCACATGTGTGTTCTTGGCCAAGGGGGAGGGCGGAGGGGGGTGACTGGGACAGCTAGTCCCCCAGGCTGGGGAATCAGGAAGAGTCCCCACATCATAACAGGCTTCCAAAGTTGACCATCATGTAATAGTTTAAAATGTTATCTGAAGGCCCGGCCAGTGTGGTTCAGTGGTTGAGGGTCGACCTATGAACCAGGAGGTCATGGTTTGATTCCTGGTCAGGGCACTTGCCCAGGTTGTGGGCTCAATCCCCAGTGTGGGGCGTGCAGGAGGCAGCCGCTCAATGATTCTCTCTCATCATTGATGTTTCTATCCCTCTCCCCCTCTCCCTTCCTCTCTCTGAGGTTTGGCTCAGTGGATAGAGCAGGGGTCCTCAAACTTTTTAAACAGGGGGCCAGTTCACTGTCCCTCAGACTGTTGGAGGGCCGGACTACAGTTTAAAAACAAACTATGAACAAATTCCTATGCACACTGCACATATCTTATTTTGAAGTAAAAAAACAAAACGGGAACAAATACAATATTTGTATTTGCATGCGGCCTGCGGGCCGTAGTTTGAGGACCCCTGAGATAGAGTGTTGACCTGTGAACTGAGGGGTCCCGGGTTCGATTCCGATCAGGGGCTCATGCCTGGTTGCGGGCTTGATACTGGGCATGCAGGAGGCAGCCAATCAATGATTCGCTCTCATTGATGTTTCTATTCCTCTCTTCCTCTCCCTTCCTCTCTGAAACCAATAAATATATATATATTAAAAATATAAATAAAATATCAAAAAAATTATATTAGAAAAAAATTATGTTATTAGAAAAAAGTTATGTTATTTTGACCTGTAATAGTTGGAGTTAAGAACAGCTCCCTACAAGCCTCCCGGCTCCAGCCTTGTCACCATGACTCACCGAGATGCATCGTCACCACATGTAAGTCCTGAGTGTGGCATCAGAGGCCACCACAACCTGGCCCCCCCAATCCTCACCGGGGGTCCTGCAGCAGCTCATCTCCGCCTTCCAGGCTCTGGAACGGGCCCCGGCCTCCGCAGCGCTTCCCCTGGCTCCAGGGCCCCGAGTTGGCCAGCAGTACCCTGAAGGGTCACCCTCTGCTGCCTGCCTTGGAGCCCAGGGCAGGGCCAGGCCCGAGAGCCCAGGGCAGGGCCGGCAAATGAGCTGCTCATTTGAAATCCCGCAGCTGTGGCTTTGAAGGACGTCCCTGCCACCAGTAGCCCCCCTTTAAGAAGCTACGAAGAGCCCTGACCGGTTTGGCTCAGCGGATAGAGCGTCGGCCTGCGGACTGAGGGGTCCCGGGTTCGATTCCGATCAGGGGCATGTACCTTGGTTGCGGGCACATCCCTGGTGGGGGGTGTGTGCGAGGCGGCTGATCGATGTTTCTCTCTCATTGATGTTTCAAGCTCTCTATCCCTCTCCCTTCCTCTCTGTAGAAAATCAATAAAATATGTTTTTTTTTTTAAAAAAAAAGCTATGAAGAAAGGCTCTCCTGTTTCCCGGGAAGGGAGGAAGACGCCGAGCAAGCACCTACTGTGTGCTCTGTGGCACCAGGCCCTCTTCAGATACTATGTTATTTAATCCTCTCAATCCGCCTACATCCTTTGAGGCAGGTGTTCTCACCACCGAGCAGATGCTCCCGGGGGTAAAATCTCTAGCTTCAGGTCACACAGCTTGTAAATGAAGACACTGGGATTCGAACCCAGGTTCCTTGGCCTCGAGCTGCTGCTCTTCCTCCCCGCCCCCCGCTCCTCCTCCTCCTCCTCCTCCCCCATCACTTCCAAGATCTCAGCAGCATCCCACACCTGGGGGGTAGGGAGGGATCCCCAGGAGAGAGCAGCCCGGGCCAGGGCCAAGTCTAGCGCAGAATGTCCTGTCACCTCTGACTCTGGGGAAGCCAATGCAGGTGCCACCACCGTCCGCACCCTGCACGCCTCCCCCCGGGCAGGCCCTGGGCCGTCTGCCCTTTACACGCCCGGTCCAGTCAGTCCGGTTCCAGCTCAACGAAGGGCGGTCCACAGAGGCCATCCCGCTCGGGGCTCTCACCTTCAGGAGGCCGATCTCCTTGACGCAGTCCTGCCTGGCCTTGGCGTCCATCATCTCAAATATCTTGGGCGAGAGGAAAAAGAGAAATAGGACGGTTAAAACCCCGCACCCGGTGTCCTGTTCAGCCACCTCCTTGCTGAGCGGCCCTACCCCGTGAGGACAACAGTTCTGCTTAGAGGGCCGCCATGTGCCAGGCGCCATGCTGCCAGCTTTGGGCTGAATCCTCAGGGAGACTCCCACGAGGCAGGAAGTACTGTCACGGACTCACAGAGGAGGCGACGGAGGCCCGGAGAAGCCCGGGACCGGCTGAGGTCACGCGCTGAGAGGTGGCAGGCCAGGAACCACTCAGAGCCTCAGTCTTCACCTCTGTCCATGGGGCCAATAGCCCCGGCTGGACAGAGTGAGAAGGTGAAGTTCAGCCCTTGGCACCTCGACCCCTCCTGCCCCCGACCCCAGAGCTCACTCAGGGTGGGGCCTCCCAGCGCCTTCTGACTTACAGGAACAGAGAGACGGTGGGCAGGCCCGCGGGCTCGTCACCAAATCCCTCACGACACAAACAAACCCGGACCAAAGGAGCCCGAGAGCCCTCCTTGGGAAACAAAGGGCAGAACGCGGTCCTTTTCTGAACAGAGGCGCCCGTTTCTCCTCCGGGACCTGAAGCCGCGTGCGAGTCCAGGATCAACAGGGAAACCGATGCCAGATCTTCCAGTGGGAGGCCTCCACCCGGCTGCCACCCCGCGACCGGCTGCCACCCCACGACTGCGCCCGAGTGGCCTCCTCTGCCCAGGCTGCTCATCTCGTCCAGGGGTTCGGGACGCTGCGGAGGAGGCAACACCATCTCCTGCAGCGGAGCAGGGTGCCAAGGGGCCCGGCGGCTCTCATTGAAATGCTTCCTGGCCAGAGTTTGCTGCTTAAAACCGTCTGCTCAACCCCCTCCTGCCCTTTAGGAGGGACACGGGGGGGGGGGGGGGCTGGGAGGACACTCCAGCCCAGACGGACCAGCCAGTGCAGGCAGCAGGGTCGTGGGCCTTAGTCCCTCTGAGGGCCTGGCGAGTCATTCCCTGCTCGGCACCGTGTTCCTCTTCTGGGCGGTGGGATGCTAGTCCTCAGCCAGGGCTGTTGCCGAGGCTCCGTGAGCTCCCAGCAGGCCCCCGTGCACACAGTAGGTGCTCAGGGCATGCTCAGTGTTTCCCTTTACGGCTCAGATGGAACTTTCAGGAGTCCGCCTGGTTCTCTCCGTACCCAGCGAGCTGGGAACTCATTTCCCTCCTTCACAGTGGGACGGCAGGGAGGGGGGTGGGGGAGGGACTGGCCCCGGGCCGCCACGGTTAGACACAGAAGCGGGCTCCTGCGAGGCCGCTCTGACCCGTGGGGCGCTGGCTCACCTGCACCTTCTTCAGAGCCACCGTCTTCCTGTCCAGCAGGCAGGTGGCCTTGTACACCTCGCTGAACTGCCCTCGGCCGATCTTCTTCTCGATCTGGAAGTCTGCCAGCGAGCAGCGGAAAGACAGGGCGTTCGGGTGCCTCTGGAGGGGGGACAGAGGGCGTCGGCGTCCAGCCAGGCCGAGGTGGAGTGCTGCCTTCCCGGCGCCCGTGGGTGAAGGAGGGCTCTGACCGCCACCCGCTGTCATCCTCGTCGCCCAACCCCCGTGCTCTCCACACCCACCCCAGGTGCTCCCTGCCAGGACCCCGCTCTGCGGATGAGAAACAGGCTGCCGGCTCCCCCACAGCCCTTATCACGCCCCTCACGATCTGATCACTGGCTTGTCGGCTACCTTCTGTCTGCCTCCCCCGCACCCCCACCTCAGGCCTCTCTGAAAGTGGGCTCCTGTCTCAGTGCCCTCCATGTCCCCTGAGCCAAGGCAAGTGCTGGGCATGTTTGTTGAATGACATGGAATGTGCTCAAAACTGGAGCTCAGTGGGCCTTTGTGACGTCCACTGTCACTTCTGAACGCAGCTGAAATCACACGCCCTCAGACAAAGGTGCCGTCAGCGCCTGGAGGAATCACACATACTCAGGGAAATATGACACGCCGTCGAGTATTAGGACCTACTGTGTGTCAGTTACTGTACTGGCTGCTTAGACAGATTTTATGACTTAAATCTTCAAACAGCCTTGTAAATTATTACTCCCATTTTATAAATAAGAAAAGGGGGGCACGGTCCCCCAGCCAGGCAGTGGGAGCTGGGACTTGAATGCCCTGCTGGGTGACATGGGGCAGGGACCCTCCCGCGCTGGGCCTCAGTTTCCCCCCTGGGACTTGAAGTGTTTGGAGGATGTGACCTCCAAGGGTCCTTGCTCTGGGAAGCTGGGCTGCTTCTCCTCACAGGGGTGCTGAGTCCCTGCACACACACCCCCCCCCCTCCCGCCAGGGCTGGCCCCAGAGCCCGGCTGCCCGCTCCACACCCTCCCGGAAGCTCCCAGAGGACGAGGGTGACATCCCAGCCGGCTCGCTGCCGCTCCAGCTGCACATCTGCATATGCGATGACCCAGATTTGCATTTCCTGTCACAACCCATCCGACCTAATTAGAGGAATGAGCTCCTGTGGTGGGGCAGGTCACTGGGGCAGCAGCACCGGGTGAGGGTGCCTCCCAGGAGGTGAATGGGGCCCCTCACCGGGTGGCCTCTGCTCGGTGGGGGGCACGGCGGGACACAGGGCTCCCGGCGCAGCCGCCTGAGCCAGCAGAATCCTGACCCTGATTTATCTCAGGGGCCGTGAGTGCAAAAGGAAAAGGTGACCTCAGCTCTTGCCCGAAAGGCCAGGCCGCTCTCTGCTGCCACCTCCAAGGCCTTCCTTGTCCTGGGTCGGCCCTCGGCAAGCTCCACTCCTGCCCCTGCAGCCCGGGGAGGTCGTCCACAGCCCGGCCGCCTAACACCAGCCTCAGGATTCCACGAGGGTCCAGGGGGATGATATGGATTAAAAGGGTCCCTGGAGCTGTGAACCGCTGGGCAAACACGGGGCTGGGCCCGGGCAGCTCAGACCAGCGTGGTTCACAGTAAAGGTCCGGCCGGCCTTCCTGGGAAGGCTCATCTGGTGCTGTGGACGCCCGTGAGGTCTGGGCCCGGACCGGCTCCTGGGGAAAATGAACAATCTCCAGGGACACTGGGCCCTGCGCTTGGATTCAAGTCCAAGTTCTGCCACTTCCTGGCTGTAAACCTTAGGCAAGCCCTTTCGGGCCTCAGTTTCCTTATCTGTAACCCCCAGGGGGTTAAGCAGGTTAATGAATGAAAGCACGCGGCACACAGGAAAGGCTGTGTGTTGCTGGTGTTGGCGTTGGCATCGCAGATGTCTGTAGAACAGCAGCGCCTACTTCCCGGACGGCTGGGACAGACGGACGGAGGCAGGGTGTGTACAGCACCTGGCCTGGCCAACGCCTGGCCCAGGACACAGTGCAGGGCGTCCTCACCACCGTCCTCATCCCTACAAGGGTCTGCCCTGAGGGGGTGCCCAGCTCTGGGCTCTTTAGCTGTGAAAACGAAAATGAATTTTACACGATAAGGATAAGACCAACGGCCTATCATTTCCGCGATGTGGGATGTGGTGCTGGATGTTTAAAGTTTGCCATCTCACACAGCCTTCATGGCCCCATTTCACAGATGAGGAAACTGAGGCTCAGAGAGGTCACTGACCCAATGTCACCTGGCTGTGGTCAAGCAGTGACCTCTGAGACTGTGAGCCAAGGAACTGCGCTTCGCCATGGGCACCAAAGGTCATTTCTGACTCCTCCTCCTCTTTCCCTGGGTGGGAGCCCTTTAGTTCTCCCCCAGAGGTAGAGGAGAGGGGGTGGAGGGCTGGGTAGGCAGTGGGGATGCTGACCCAGGCTCTGCTGCCAGCTGCAGGGGCCCGAGGGAGGAGGCCTGCGATGCCCAGGAGGCCACACCATCTCAGAGAGAGGGGGGCCTCTGGAAGCAACTCTGGACGTCTGGCTAAGGAGCCAAGAAGACGGCCCAGGTCCCCGAGTCACCTCTGTCCCCAGCCCCCCCCCCCAGGAATGCTGCCAGGCTTCTCGGGCCAGAGCCCGCCGTACAGGGAAGGGGGTACCTTGGACAGCCCCACCCCAGAGAGCTTGGAGAAACCCAGCTTTCTTCTCCAAGTCCCATCAAATTAGGCCACCAATGCCCCCCTCCCTGTGCTAATTGGAGTTAAAAATGTTTGAACCACAATAAGCCTTGGCCATCGACAAATTCTTCTTCTTTTTTTCAAACAGGAGCATAAAATTACATGTTAAAAGTATAAAAATGCATTCGCCCAATTAATTTCCTGAAATCTCATTAAAAAATTTAGCCTGACTAAGTCAGACTTCTGACCTGAATTTTAATCGTCTTTACACTGGATGGGTCTTTCCCCCCCCCGATATTTGCAATGCATCATTAATTTTAAGGCAACCGTTTGTGGGACTTTAGAAAGCACACTTCATCAGAATGACATTTCCTGTAAACCAAGTTCACCTTTAAAGACATCTGACATCGTGTGTAAGGAACGCGGGACATGCGTATATGGCAACGCGTTTCAAATCCACGCTGCACGAAAGGGCACGATTTACAGAGAGTCCATATCCTCAGGCTCTAAGGAGGCCAGCCCCACTCGGCTCTTCACGATCTGGCTCATTTCAAACTCAAGAAGGTGCACACGGGCCACGGGAGGGCAGTGACTCCGGCCTCTGCGCCTCCCAAGCTAAAGGGCAAGTCATGTATCGCAGCGTCGCCCCCACCCCTGCAGACTGGAGCCCCGAATAAGACCTACTGCTCTGAGCTGGTGGAAGAGGGGAGGAGGTAGGTGCAACCACCACTGTGACTCTCTCGCCCGGACATCTACACGCAGCACCATGGGAACAGCGAGCGAGATGCCCGAAGCGTGGAAGACGTCTGATGACAAAACCTAAGGCATCTCCATTGTCGTGGCTCCCCAGGCCGACCCTCATTAACGGAGCTCGGAGCTCGCTGAGCTTAATTAAACATGCGGACGGGAGACTCTGGAATCAGCTCCCAATGACGGACAAGCAAAGACTTGAAGGGTGAAGCCACACAGAGCAGCAGCCATCACCCAGCGGCTGGGCACATCCTGGACTTCCCTCTCCCCCCTCCCTTCAGTCACCAAAAGCAGATGGTTTTTCCTCTGGAAGTCTCTGAAATCTCCACTCCATGTCCAGCCTGGTTAAGGCTTAGGCATCGTCTCACCTCCTCGCCTCCTTTTTCCACCTTCCCTGCGCCTCGAGCCTCAGCTCCCAGAGATCTAAAACCTCAACCCCGTCAACTTCAAACCCACAGTGGGCCCCCCATCTGCTGCAGTCAATTCCAAATGACAGCGCGGGGTCCAAGCCTTTCGTCACGACTGCTCATTCTCCCTTCTCTAAGCACCGGGATTTCAACCCTCGTCGAACCCGACGGTCCTGCACCTTCAGGTCTGGCTCATCCCTCTTCCTGGAACACGCAGACCGAAGGCAAAAATGAGACAAGCACTTGCTGAATTTACAACAAAGCAAACACTTCTTGAACGTTAATGGCCATCGATATTTGGACATTAAATCTTATCTAACGACCGTCGTTGGCTTGGGAGTATTTTCCTAACGGTCTGGGCCTGTGCAATGCTGTCCTCATCTCCTGCAAAGTCAGGCACGTTCCTCTCTCTCTCGGAACAGTGCCGGATACAGCGGAACTTGGCACAGCCCGAGCAGGTCTGCAAAGACTTTCCAGATGGAAGACGCATTAGCCAGGGCTTTCTCAGGCAAGAACACCGTCCTCCTGCTTGGAAATTCATGTGCTTCTTACTGGGTCAGCTGAGCCTTGCCTTTCATTCCCGATGAAAATGCTCTGCAGCAACTTGGCAAAAATCATAAAGCAAAATGCTTTTTATCAACTGCATTCATTCATTCATTCATTCATTCAAAACCTTAATAAAGGCAGGCATGTTCAGCTTTCCCAATTAAATGTATATATGAATTTCACATATAATTCTGCTGTGTTCAGCAAACATATTTTCATATGCTGGTAGCTCTCAGAACTGAACAAACCATGTGTCTTGGGTACAGAAGGTTATTAAAAATCAGAGGGCTAAATTGTTCTATCTGCATTGGGGTTATTTTCAGCTCTGGGCTCTTTAGCTGTGAAAACGAAATTAAATTTTAGAATATCACAATGAGATCAATGACTTCCCATTTCCGTAACACCCACGATGCTGGGTGCCATGCTGGGTGTTTAACGTATACCATCTCACTCAGTCTTCATGGCCCCATTTTACAGATGAGAAGACTGAGGCTCAGAGAGGTCACTGACCACCGTCACCTGACTGGTGCGGGATGGAGCTGGGAACTGAACCCAGTCCGGGCCAGCATGCAGCATTCTTGCTGTCGTGGAGCCTCGCTCCTTCCTCTAAGAATGATTTTGGGGAACTAGCAATGCCTCCTACCATAAAGGAAAATGCCCCCGCCATCAGTTTCAGTGTTTCTATGTCCTGAAATAGGCAAGGTTCAGGCCCCGATATCTCCTCAGATGGCATTTAAATACCAGGCGAGGCGACGGGAAGTGCCAGACTGTCCTTTGTCCAACCCAACCGTCCGCAGACCCAGCGTCAACACCACTGTTCTTCCTGGTACTGCACACCCGGCCAGATGCTGGCAGCACTGGGCATCTTCCCCGACAGGCTCCGGCCAACGCTGAGCAATCGGATCTAATTACACTTAACTATGTCATTACCACTCCAACATGTGCGACGAGACGCCATGGCCGATGCCGCCGCCGCAGCCCCGCGCGTCCTTGTTCGCGAAATAATTACGGGGCTCTCTCCTCTGCCAAACGAGGCTATAATTAACCCTAATTGCTTGAAATGCAACTGGCTAATTCTGGGAGATTAATCAAGGGGGACTCGATTGTTAGTGAATGACTTAATATGACAAATTGCTACATTACCCGAGGAGGCCCCACTGCCCCAGCATCGCTGAGATGTCCTGGTGGACTCTGGACCAGCAGTGTCCACGGGCTGCCCAGATTGCTGGGATCCACCTCCCCAAATCCGTCTAGGAAATGGGCCCCTGCATCGCAGCCAGTGACAGAAATGGAGAGTGTAGATGCGCTTGGACCCTGTGCACTTGTGTGTATGTGCACATGCGCGTGTGCGCACACACACAGTTTCTCCTAGTTCAAATGTCGCCTCTGCGTGAATCTGGCTTTGGGTCAGGTGCCTTGTTGGAGCTTCACTGCCTCTGAGTTTCTTCTGCATTCTTTCCTGTCTGACCCTCCCGTGAGACTGTGTGCTGGGTCAGAGCAGACGTGGGTCGTGTGCGTCCTGGGTGCACTACAGGTGTGTGCAGTGTATTAACTCAGCAGGCATGAGGGGCTCCACAGGACTCTGTCAAGGAGGGAAGGAGACCCAGGATCCAGTCCCCCAGTGGGATGTGCTCACGGCCGGGACCCAGGGCCTGGGCACAGGTGTGGAAGCAGCACAGAGGAGGGGCTGGGGTGGAGCAGCAAGGCTCCCCAGAAGCAGTGGCGTTTCTGAGGCTGGAGGAGGAGTTGGGGAGGGCACTCCAGGCCCAGGGAACAGCCTGGGGTGTGTGAGCAGCTCAGAACCCCAAAAGCTGTCTTCAGAAAAGCTGCACAAGTCTGCCTGGCTCTCCGAGGTCTCCACGAGGGTGAGGCAGGTGGAAGGAAACCTGTGATTCTTCGCTTTGCTGGTTCTGGATAAAGAGGCTGAAAGGGTCACAGTCCCGACCAGGAGGGAGGCAGACTTCGGCCCAGAGTAAGGAAGTTCTTTCTGACCCCAAGTTCTCCCTGCCCGTTTCCCCGCACCCTCCTTTCTCCTCGGCGCTGCCACAAGCCCCTCTATGTCCATCCTTCTCAGCAGCACATGGGAACACCCAGGGGCAGGCCCAGCGCCTGGCATCCCACCCAGAGATGCTTCTCCGAGTGCCGCTGGAGGAAATGAAGGGCTGGCTGGGTTAGGCAGTGAGCTCTGCTCCCACCGCTGGAAACGTGCGAGAGGAGGCTCTGTCTGGGGGCTGCCCCCGTCGGCCAGGGTGAAGCAGCCGCAGGGATGTGTCCCTGGGGGACTCCAAGGCCCTGCAGAGAGAGGAAAGGGCTTACCTGTGGGTCAGGAGGGTGCGCGGGCCCCGGGGTGTGGCAAAGGCTGTTGGGGTTCCCTCCGTGGGGCATGTGGCTGGGCTGTCCCGCCATCCTGCATGCCAGCCTCACAAGGGCACGGGCTGCAAAAGAAAACGAGGGCTTTCTTATGTATCTGCCTGTGCATTCTCCCCTCCTGACAGCCCCTGGACGGAGGAAGTGCTTTCACTGGCCCCATCTTACAGGTGTGTGAGTTGAGGTGCTCAGCAGTTAAGTACCTTGCCCGAGGCCACCCAGCTCAGAAGTGGCAGGGCTAGGACTCGACAGCCTGTGTGACACACTTTCCCTCCATTATGCTATCCTCTTAGGTTGCTAGGATTGTCTCTAATGGATAGAGGGGAAACTGAGGCTCTGCAGGGAAAAGTCTAAAGGTGGCCCCAGCCAGCCAGGGGGGCACCAGATTCAACCCCACTTGTGCCAGACTCCAAAGCCTAGTTCTTTCCACATCGCTGTCCTCCAAGCCTCTTGGGGGCAGTTCTACACCCTTGCCCCCCAACATCAGTCCCACATAAACCCCGGCTGGCAGCCTGGGTGGTCAGGAGAGGCAGACCTCGAGTCAGACCACAAGCAGCAGCTGCAGGAAGGGCCCTGCGTCCCCATCCTTGCTGGGCCCGGTGCACCAATCACGGGAGGGCCAAGGCCAGGGGTCCCTCTCACAGTCCTGCTCAAGCCTCTGGGCACCAGGGAGCAACCCTCTGAACCTCCGGGGCTTGTCACATCAGAGGCTCCGAGAGCTCGGCTGCTAGTCACCAGTTGCCATAGTAACCGCAGCAGCCGTCCCTGAGTGCCACCAGGCACCCAGGCCTGAGCTGAAGGCCTTCTGAGTATCACCCCCAACATCCCTTCCACTCCTGGGGTCACAGGCAGCCTCTCGGCTCCCAGCAGACAAGCACCCCCGGGCAGGGGTGGAGGCGCAGGAGCACAGAAGCAGAAGCAGCTGTGAGGCCGCAGGAGGACACACCCAGCCCCGTGACCCTCCGGGTGCAAGGGGAGCGGCCTCAGAGGAGGAGGACAGGCCTTCATTCACCCCGAGCATTTGGCAGGACCTTCGCGTCCAGGGCCCCTCCTCCCGCGTCCTCGGCAGGCCCAGCTCCTCCCTCACACACCTTCCACCTGCGTTTTCGGATAACGCTGCTCTCCAGCCCGCACAGGAGACGGCAGGGAGCGAGGCCACATGGAGCAGGCGGCGTGACAGGGACGGCGGGTCCACACCACCCCGGCAGGCAGGGCGCCGCCCGAGGAGCCTCCTGCCCAGCCCGGCCCGGCCCGGCCCCTGCGGGCTCCTGTCTGTGACGTTGCCCAAACTCAACCAGTTTTGACTTCCACACACAGCGCTGTATGTGGTTCATCCTAATGTATACACACGGAGGTAGAGCTCTTGCTGTCTCCTTTTTCTTATCTCAAATCAGTGTCACGGTGAGGGCACAGCTACGCTATGCCTGCTCTTCGGAGGCCTCTGTCCCCGCACGCACACCCCTGACTGCCTGATCGCTGGGCCTCCCGGGCCTGGGGCCCTCCCCGCCACGCCCTCCTCCTCTGTCTGGGCCGCTGAGGCCGCTTCCTGAAATGCAGACGGGACCGCAGTCCCCTCAGCATCTGCCCACCATCTGTGCCCGCCTCCGCCTCCGCAGGGAGCGCTCCCCCCCAGGTGACACGGTGAGAACCTGGGTACGAAAGGCCCCAGGATAAACAGATAAACACGAGCAGCTTCCCGAGGCAGCGCTGTTTCTCAGGGGGGACATGTGTGCGACAATAAACCGGATACAGAGGGAACGGAATGTAAAATGCGCATGAATTTTAAGATAAAACCCGAGGCTCCTGCAGGCTCTGCAGCTGCTTGGGGCTGCACCCCCAGACCCCTCGGGGTGACATGTTCACCGTCCTCTGCCCTTAGGGGGGCCTCTGGGAAAGGTGGGAGAGCTGTCTTCAGCAGGAAGGTTCTGTCTTTATCGCAGAAGCACTGGCAGGGCCCGCGGTGCCTCGCTCACCTGCTCACCTGCTCACAGACCTCACGTGCACCCGCCCTGGCTTCCCTTTCCCTCGTCCCACCTCACACAGCCTCTGTGGCCGGCCAGCCTGGGTTTGTGTCGTGACCTTGTCGCTCCCCAGCGGGGACCTTGGGCAAGTCACATGGGTCAGAAACCTCGGAGGTATTTGCGAAGGTCACTCCCACACCCCCACCTGGCACTGCCACAGCTGAGCTCAGAGGCAGCGGCCTGCACGCCCTCAGGAGCTTCTCAGGCGCCCGTGGCTCCTCACACAGGAGCAATGTGAGGACCCCCGCCCCCCCCAGGCCCCATCAGAAAAGGTCATGATCAGCCAACAGCCGTGTGCACTCGCTATGCCGGCCCTGCTCCCCACACTTCAGCTGTCAGCCCATCTCATTTGAACAATTCCACCGAATAGGGTCTCTTATGGTTCCATTTTACAGATGAGAAAACCGAAGCACAAGGAGGCTACGAGATGTGCCCAGATCACACGATCACAGGCCGAGGAGCCAGGACTCAAACCCACAAAAGCATCTTTTCGCCAAACCTCCATGTTGGGCTCCTCACAGCCCGTCCCAGCATCCTCCTCCCGTCCAGGGGCTCCCCGCTGAACGAGAATGAGATCTGTGCTGAGTGGGCCACGCGGGCCACCCCCCCACCACTGCTGTCCACGCACCTCTCCTGCCAGGCCCTGGGCTGTGGTGAATGATGTTCCCGAGAGCCTTTCTGTCTAGGATGGAAGGTGCTGCACCACGCTCCCCAGCGAGGGGGAGGGGCCTTTGTTCCAGAAAAGCAGGACCCCGCAAGCCACAGACCCCCCCCCCCCCCCCGGTGCCAGAGAGGGGCCACGACAAAGGGGCAGAGGCGGGGAGGGAGGGCAAGGCAACGAGGCTCTGAGCTCCCAGGGGGCCAGGCCTTTCCCTGGGGCTGCTGGCAGACCCATCTCACCACGAGGAATCGGGCTCAGGCTCAGAGGGGAGGCTCAAGGTCGTGTCTCGAGTGAGCGACGGAGGGGCAGGTGAACCCAGGCCTCGCTGACTCCCAAGCCCCCGCCAGGTCCCAGAGTCTCCAGAAAATTTCAGAGAATTTTCGTTCTTTTTTGTCTACACTTCAACAGAAACCCGACCCTTTTATCCCAGAAATTTCCTGCCAGAAACTGCTTCTTAGGGGGCTCAGACGCAGAAAGATCAAGACAAAGGGACTGGGAGGGAGGACATGGAGAGCCGGGCAAGGAACCACAGCGCAGGCCGGCGCCTCCGGGTAACGCAGGGAGCTGCCGCTGCCGGGCGCCTGCCAAGCTGCTGAACAATGAGGAGCCGGCTGCCAAGCCCAAGTCAGGGGCCAACAATCCGTGGAATGTGAGGCCCAGAGCCGCAGGCCACACCGAGCACCACCTCAGAGAGGGCCTTTCTTTGCCGGAGTGAGGGTCCTGCATCTCCAAGGCGCTGTGGGCACAGTGTGGCTCCCCGGCCTGGGCTCGGGACGTGTGTGTGTGTGTGTGTGTGTGTGTGTGTGTGTGTGTGTGTGTACGCACGCGCGCCATGTCTACCAGACTCCCAGGGACCGAATCAGGAGGAGCCAGGGGTTATTTGGCACGGGCAACCTTTAAGAACTCAGTTTCCTCGTCTGGAAAATGGGGACAATAGTAAATCCCATCTCTGAGGGCAACTGAGAGGATTAAACATGTTAACAGACATGAACGCCTGAGAACAGAGCCCGGCACACGCACCGGCCCGGAGGCTTTAGCTGCTCCCTCTGCCACCAGTGCTGACCGTGGGGCAACGGGGAGTGGTCGCCTCCACGTGCCAGGCGGGAGCTGGGGCTCAGAGACGGGCGTGGTCTTGCCCCGGGTCACACAGCTGGGAGGGACGGAGCAGGGCTGGGGGACCCCAGGCCGGGCTCTGCCTCCTGCACGCACGGCCTCTGTGAGATGACTCCGGAGCCAACACCTGCGTCACCTACGGGAACTGCGGCCACCTCTGCCGCGCCCACTGCCGGCTCCTCCCCCTGGCCTTTGACAAGGCTCTTCCGACCCCCGGGGGACGCGGGGACTCGGGCTTCATCCTAGAGGGGATCAGCTCCCGCTGGGCAGGCCTCTGAGGTTACCCAAGTGGCCTTTCTGACAAAGACTGCTGTCTGGCCTTTGCCTCCCAATTTCTGGAAACTTCAGCTAGGGAAAGCCTGTCCCTCCTTTGTGCCTGCCAAATGCCACACCTCGTGGAGGCCGGCGGCTCCCCGGGGCCCTTACCCTCCCAGGGCCAGAAGACCCAAGACACCAGGAGGCTCAGGCCAAGGACCGGGCCTGGGGCAGGGTGGGGGTACGTGCACGAGGTGGGTGGGTGTCGTGGGGCTTCTGGAAGTGCATTCTTATACCATGTGGGCGCAAGCGTTTGTCACTGTGCTCCCAAGCCCTGAGTGGAAACGGCGTGTCCCTGCCCTTTCCTGCACGTGTGTGTGCAGGCGGTCAGGGTCACCGGCGACCACGAGGCTGAGCCCAGCCGGTGCGCAGTGCGGCCACTGAGGCAGGGGCGCCACTGCCCTTGTTTGGGGGTGAAGGTGGCGAAGGCGGACAGGTTCTGCCAAGCCCTCGGGAGAGCCACCCAGACGTCCTTGGAGGCTCGGCCGCAGCTGCCACCGGACCCTGTGCCGGTTTCTCAGAGGGAGGCCCCTTCTCAGCCCTTCGGCTCCTGAGCAGCATCACGGGCTCATTTCCCAAAGCAGGAAACCCCCTCCCGACCTCACACCCTCCCCTACACACAGTTTTCTTTCCCCCAAACGAGGGACCCAACACCATGCAGGCCCCTGTGGCTGTTTCCACTTGACCAGCAGGCTCCTGGCGGCCAGTGCCAGGGATGGGTGCCCACTGCCCGGGGCCTTGCCCAGCTGGGAGAGGGCCGTGCCACAGGCCTGCCCTGCCCAACGCACACCTCCACAGTGGCAATCGAAGGCCCAGCGAGGAGACAGGCAGCTCCAGCCGGGCCCCTGGTGGTGTCAAGGCCGGACCAGCTTCAGCGTCAGCCAACATCCTCACCAAGCAGCCCCCCTGAGCTCAGTGACTTGTTATCTTCCAAGAAGCCATCACCCTCATTTTGCAGATGGGAAAACAGAGGCTCCAGGGAGTCCCGGGTGGCTGTTATCTGCCTTATGCGAGGCAGAAGGGAAGGTTCAGACCAGGTAACGGAGGGGCCCAAGGCCACACAGCAGGCAACAGGGGGAAGTAACACTTGAAACCAAGTCTGTCTGATGCCCCCAGTCCACACTGCCTTGGAAGACAGCATGAGTGAATGGATGAGCTGTGGCTCTGGCCGCGCCCCCCCCCCCCCCTCCCGCAGTCCCCGCCCCGGCCTGCCTTCTCTTCTGGTCTTGGGATAAGCAGCCGTTACCCATTCATCACTTGACAGGAAGCAGCCAGCTCTCAGACCAGAGTCACGGGGGCCTGGGAGCTGTAGGGGAGCAGCCACAGCTGGTATCTGGTTTCCTGAGTGGTCCTGTGGCCCCTCAGCCCCGCCCCCACCAAAGCCACACTTGCTGCTCAGATTCCTGGGCCCCATAGCCAGCAGGAGCCTGGCTTCTCCTAGACAGGGGGCCACAAGCAGCCCTGCAGAGAGGTCCCTAACCCCTCCTGGGGCAGCGGGCCTCCCACGTGGGCCTGCAGAACCTGGAGGCCCCAGCTGAGGGGCGCTGCCCACCCAGACGATGGGCCTTTCTTCCCGCTCAGCTCACTCCCCCAGCACCACCAGCTCGCCTCTCCTCACCCATTACCCACCCCCCTCCTTCTCTCTCCAGAGCTCCAGACCCCAACCACAAAAGCCACCGGCACCTAAGACTCACTGGCCCAAACTGGAGTTTTTGCCTGACCTTCCCAAGTCCCCCTCTTAGCAACGGGTCACCTGTCTGCCCTGGCATTTGGTAGGAACCCAGACTCACCCCACCCCACACCTCGCCCTCCCTCGGTCCTCAGCTGGACTCCACCCAGTTCTGCCGATTCTTTCCCCAAATGAGTCTGCACTCACCCAGAGCCCCTGCCCTGTGCTGGCCTGGCCCCTTCTCAGCGGGTCCAGTGACCCAACTACTTCCAGGCCACCGTGGGAAAGAGCCCTCTCCAGCACACAAATCCCAACCAGCCGATCTGCACCCCGAGCTCCCCAGGGGTGTCCCACACGACTGAGAAGGCACTGCAAGCTCTGCCCAGCCGGTCGGGGCCTGCCTGCCTGCATTTCCCCCGGCTCCCACCCCACCCCTTCGAGGAGGAAGACCTGCTGAGCATGTCTCCGTGCCAGCGAGTTACATGCAGCACCTCAGCACATTCCTCTGCGACACCCCATTTCACACATGAGGACACTGAGGTGCACAGAAGTCAGGTGACTTGCCAAACTCGTGCAGCTAGTAAAAGGCATACCATTTGCACCCAGATCCGACGTTTACAAAGTCTGACTTTCAGTCTCATTTGTGTGGGGTGATCCTTCCAGAGCTGGGGGATCTCACTCTGCTAGGAGCACTGGACCCCTCAGACAGGCTCAGCAGCCCAAAGAGCCCTGCCCTCCAGGGACATGAACTTGGTCTTTCCTCAAGGCCTTGGCAGGCTCTGCTTCTCCCTGTCTGAAATGAATTGTCTCCAGGCAAACCTGGCTCCTCCTGCACAGCCCAACCTGGGCACTTCCTCCAGGCAGCCTTCCCGGACTCCCCCAGTTACGCCTGGCTCTACATCCCTGGTGCCTGTGCTGTCACTGACTGCTTGCGTGTTTTCCTGGAGTGCAGAGACCTAAACACTCACCCTATGGCCCCAGCAGGTCCCTGGCTGCTGCCCAGGTACAGCAACACCAGAAGTCAGGAGGAAGAAGCCAGGGAGGCAGCCCCCAGGAGGCTGGAGGGCTGCAGTGTTTGTAAAGATCTTGCCCTGGGCCCCAGGATAGCGCCCGTAATCCCACCCAGTCGCCTCTCCCCAGGACACGTTCTTGAGCCCCTGGCCTCCCCCAATTTTCTCTCCTGCCCCGTTTTCAGGTTTGAGGGAACAGCTGTACCTGGTGGGAGAACGTTCTGTGGAGAACTCACCGCTCCGCCATCAGGAAGGGGCTCCGGCAGCCAACACCCACCCCGAGGCAGCACTGCTCTCTGCTTCCCCTGCAACCTCAGGAGCTCTGCCAAAGCCGAGGCGCACTCAGGGTGGCCCCTCCCCGCCCCCTGCAGGGTGGCAAAGGTCAAGTCGGCTGATGGCACTGGCCCAGTGGTAGCCGCGGTCGGTGCTCTGTCAGCCCAGGCTCCCGGGGTCCCCGGGCCTGACTCTGTCACAGCTGCCCAAGGTGGCAGGAAAGGGTGAGGGGCTCCCCCCGCAGGAGGCAGGGCAGAGGCAGGTACCTTGCACAGTGGCTCCTGAGAAGCTCGGGGAGGGTCTGCTCGGCCTGGGTGGAGGGTGGCCTCTCGGTGCCAGGGCGGGTGAAGGAAGAGGGGCTGGCCCTGTCTGCATGGGACTTCCCCTGCCCGAGACTCCATGCCCAGCCACTGCCGAAAGGAAACCCCCACCACACGCTGTTCCAAAAATAGCTCCAGCTACCACCTCTGTGGCGAATGGAAATTGTCATGGTCGCCAGGGAGGCCGATGCTCACCAGGGACTGGGCTGTGGCAGCAGACACCGGACAGTCCGGAGAGAGTGCACGTGTGTGCCTCAGCCAGTGGGCTTAGAATGCAAACAGGGTCCACTCTGGGACCGGCCAGTCCTACTCCCCCATTTTACCCACCTGGGAAACTGAGGCAGGAAGCAAGAGACGTGCCAGGGCCACAAGCACAGCAGCAGCAGCACCGGGCCAGGACCCCACCTCCTCAACCCACTGCACACCCACACTGTGCGGGAGGGCTCAGCCCTCCAGGCTCTATCAACCCTTTGCCCCCAACTGGAACTTGGAACACAGGCAGCAGCCCAGGACTAACCCAACCCGGGCTTGGGAGCAACGAGGGGTCCTTCTCTTGTCCCTGGGAAGGACCCCCGCCCCCCGCCCCCTGCACTGGGGCCCAGCACATGCTCAGAAGCATGAACGTTCCTGCTGTCCCTTTAAAAGCTTAACCTCTTCTCTCTTTTGTGAACTGAGCCAAAAACATTTGTTGCCGGAGAGACGAACGCCTTGATAGGCAGCAGCCCTGGGTTCAAGTCCTGGATCTGCCCCGGCCCAGCTGTGTGTGTCCCGTGTCCCCAAGGGTAAAACGGGGACAAGAGTAGCATGCACCGCCCCCGGCGGCTGGAAGGTTCCTGGCGTTATGCGAACCAAAGTGCTTCCGGGCTGGCACACAACAGACCCCAATTAATGGGTGCAGGGCCCGTGCTGACTCCCAGACCACACAGGTGGGGGCTCTTGCTCTCACAGGGTCCGCGGGAGAGAACCGTGGGGCACAGGGACAGACGTCCATGAGCCAGAACAGAGCCTGAAGATGCCTCCAGGAAGAGGATGGAGGGGCGCGCGGGTCCGGCCAGGCAAGGTCACGGACAGCGTCTCGCAACAGGTGGAGTCTGAGATGGCTGAGAGGGATGGGCAGGGTTCGAACCAGAGGGGAAGGGCATTCTGGTGGAGGACACGGTGGGGTCAAACATCAAAGGCGTGGAGGCTGGTGCCCCTGCAGGCATCGGGTAGGAGGTCAGGGCAAGCCCCGGGCCAGCCCAGCCCGGCCTCCTCCTCCGGAACAGGAGCCGCCAACACCCTGCGCGGCCACCCGCTCTGTCGCTCATCCAGGGACTTGCAGGGGGGACCCCCACTGAGGCCCTGTGAGGGTGGCACTCCTCAGGGACTGTCCTCCACGACCCAGCTACGTGGGCAGCACCAGCCTCGACTCACAGAAGAGACTCCAGACGGGCACTTTCTGCCTGACCTGCTTTTCTTTTGCTTCCAGCCTCCTGGCTGCTGGAGAGGAAAGCCCTCCATGGCAGAGATGCGCCTCTGAGGGCACACGTGCTCGGCCCAGCGCCCAGCGCCCAGCGCCCAGTGCCCAGGGAAAGTACAGGTTCACACCACGTGAACCAGCTCCATGGAGCCTTCCTATTCCTCCTGGGCCGGAGGCAGCCAGAACCTTCCAGAAGTCTGACGTGGCTCTGGCCAGCCTCTGTGCCCTCACGTGCACACACGTGTGATGTCAGTCACTCTCTGCCTGTCGACCTGGGACACAGAAGACAGGGCGGAGCTGTGCTGAGGGGCGCAGATGGCACCCAGTCCCCTCCACAGGTGGCCGGACAGCCAGGGCTCCAGAGTCACTGTGAGCCTCCCCCCCGCCCCCCCACGCGGCTGAGCGAGGCTCAGGCTGCGGGCACGGTGTCCCCTCTGTCCAGCTCTGCCACCCCATGAGGAGTTAGTGATTTCTGCTCTAGGCCACAGTGCGTGTGGCACGATGGCCGGGACTTCACGGGGTCTGGGACTCCCATAGAGCTGCATGGTCTTGGCAAAGTCACGGGCTATCCCTGGGCCTCAGTTTCCCCACCTACAACACGGGTGGGCCAGGCTCCGCGGTGCAGAAGGGCCCTTCCTGTGCCGACGATTTTTGTGCTGCTGATGGGAGGACATGCCGTGAAACTGGGCTCTGGGATCCTGACAAATCTGGCAACTGAGGCTCTGGGGTCATGTGACAGCTGCAGAGAGGCAGAGCCTGGATGAAATGCAGACCTGAGTCCTGGCTCGCCTGGAAGCCCTCTACATGGGCTCCCGCCCTCAGGAAGGAACCAAATGGGTGTTTGTGGTGAGGACCAGAGTTCTTAACTATGTTGCAGAATCAAAGAAGGGGCCATTGATTCCAACATGGGTCAATCAAGGGGGGCTGCAGGGAGGTGGTGGCATTTGATCTGGGACCAGAGGGCCAGGTAATGAGGAGACAGAGAGGCAGCCCAGCACAGGCTCTGGATTCTAGGATCCCCAAGTTCAAATCCTATGCTGCCTCTGTCCAGCCATGAGAGCTCTGGCCAGGCCCATGGTCACCTCTTTGTAGTTTCCAGCTCTGTAAACGGGGTGGGGGGGGGCATGAAGGACCCACCTCATGGGGTTGTTATGAGGACTGAGAACATGCAGACAAAACACCAGCCCAGGACCATCAGGGCCCAGGTATACACAAGAGCTCAATAAATATAGCTGCTGCTACTATTGTGATTACCATCCTATCCTATATAATAAAAGCCTAATATGCAAATTGTCCCCTCGGGAGTTCGACCACTTGCTATGACGCGCGTTGACCACCAGGGGGTGTCGCAGAACATGGCGGGTGTCGGTGACGCAGCGCTGGCAGCAGGTGGCAGTGGGGGTGCTGCCGGCCCTGATGGGCCCCGACAAAAGCGGGACCTCCACGGGATGGTGGAGCAGGTGAGCGGGCGGCGCCAGGCAAAGGCAGATGAGATTGGGGGCCCAACTGCCCCGCCGAGCACCCTGCAGATGGTGACCAGCAGCAGGGGTGGGTGGGGCTGTGCCTCCCCTACCTTGCGCCCGCCCCCCCGCAGCTCCCATGCCCCAATCGATTGCCCCACAGAGACAGGATAGTGGACCAGGTGAGGGGGTGGTGCCAGGCCACAATGGGGTGCCAGGCGGGGCTGCAGGGCTATGAGGCTGGGGGCACGAGCTGGGGCCCGATCCCTGCAGGCCACCCCAAGGGACCCCACCCATGCACGAACTCGTGCACAGGGCCTCTAGTTATCCTTATAAAAAAACCAGCGCTCATTCAACATCAATATCCTTGCGACACACATAACTGATAACCTGCTCAGCAAATCATTTGTCACGGTAAGTCTGGTCCTCATCCTCTAGGGGACCCCAGTCTCGTGGCCATGCAGGCCCTTGGGTCTATGCACGAGGCAGGCAGTGTCTGGCCCTCTGAGGAACGCCCTTTAGGAGGAGGCTGGGGGAGGCCACACTGGCGCCTGCTGCGTCCTCCCAGAATCTGGGAAGTGATGGCGGAGCATTTCACAAAGCTACCAGGACGGTGAACCTGAGCCGTCTTCCCCTCCTCCCACTGTCTCAATAAAATAAATCTTGGCCCGCGGCTGGCGAGAGACCCTATATATTTACATGACGATGGTGCCTCATGATCACAGGGCCCGTGTTTCCGGCAGGCAGCGTGTGGCAGGGATGACAGCGGTCCTAGGAGACCCACTATTTTCCGGCGACTTTTATTGTCCATTATATCCCAGCGTTTACAGGGCTCTGCTCCGGGCCTGGCAGGAATATCGCACACAGCGGGGCCCACAGACCGTCTTCGGGTCCCATCCATCCCTCCCAAGTCTTTGTGTGGTTCCCAGACCCCAGGGAGCGCCTGGAGCGCCGGTGGGAGAGGGCTGGTTGCTGGAAATCAGGCCCCGTGGGAATATGTGCACCATGGAAATTGGCAAATGCTACCAATTAGAGCTTTGTACAAATATCTCCCCCCCCCCCCCCCGACCCTGCCTCTCTGCCCAGGAACTTACCAGCACACCCTGGGGAGAAGTGACCCAGGGGACCATCCGAGCACCTGGAAGGACACATGGACTCAAGAGTCAGAGGTGAAACCTGACCTCCTCAACCGCTTGCTGTGTGGCCGTAGGGATGTTACTGTCCTTGTTGAGCCTCAGCTTTCTTATCTGTGAAATGGGGGCATACCTGAACTGCTGGGGTTGTGGTGAGATTATAGGATCTTATGGAAAGTTCCCTGGGTGATGCCTGGTATGTAGCAGGTGCTTAATAAATGATAACTATTTTCATTCATTCATTCATTCAACACCCAGTGAGCACCCACTCCGCACCAGAGCCTGTCTGAGTCACAGAGATGCCCCAGGGGAAGACAGATATCAGATTCTTCACATCCGAACAGTTCTTAGTTCTTGATCCCCTGCAGAGGGATTTTTACCCACATCATCTTATGAAGCCTCATGGCAATTTTGAAAGGTGGGCAGAGCAGGAAATATGCCCATGGTTGAGACGAGGAAATGGGGTTCAGGGTGTGTATGACTTGCCCAAGGCACATGCAAGGGGGTAGTAGGCCCACCATGGCACCCATCTCTGAATTCCCAGGCCCAGCCTCTTGGGCAGGCAGGAGAGGGGAATGAGCTGAGTCAGGACCCCTACCCACGCACCTATTTGAGCTGGCAGGGCTCATCCACCCATTTCACAGATGAGGGGACTGAGGCTCAGAGGGGTGGTATCAACAGCTGAGAGCCGAGATTCATAACGAGGCTGGCAGCCTCCAGAGCTGGTGGCTGGGTGCCCAGCAGAGAGCAGGGAACCACCAAGCCCCTCCGTTCTGACGCCCAGGAGGCCTGCAGACGGGACACATCTGGCCACCTTAGCCTCAGCACAGAGCAGCTGAGGAGGGTTCAGATGAAACAGGAGAGCGAGAAGGGTGCAAACAAGGCTGATGACTCAAACCACCTTTGAAACGGGGAGGCAGGCGGAAGCGGGCAGCATTTCTGGTGGGTTTCACCTCACTTCCTAGAAGGATGCGTCACCCGCTTTCATTGAGTCAGCACTCACCCGCGTCCGGGTGGCACCTCTCAGTCGGTTTGTCCTCAATGCAGTTACAGGCTGGCAGGTGGCGGCCATCCATCTGGGGGGTGGGGGGCACCTTTTCACTTCACAGATGGGGAACGGGAGGAGGGTGGCTCGGGGACACACAGCAGGACCTACGTGTGTCAAAGGCTGATTCTTCTATTTTGGGAGATAGGAAAGGAGACACCCTCTAGAGCTTTAAAAGAAGGGGGAAAAAGGGGGAGAAAAAAAAGAACTAGCAGCTGAATAGAACGGCAACAAGGCCCCTGGCCAGCCCAGAGAGGTTTCCGAAGTTCTGGGCAGTCTGAATTCTTGCCGGCTGAAGGGTCACGAGATTTCCTTTGCAAAAGGCAGAGCTGGAAACGTCTGACTGAGGGGGAAGGGGGAGGAGGGAAATGCCCACGAGACTGGAAGTCATGAGTGTGAGCCTGGCTGCCCCCAGTGACTTTCTGGGTGACCACAGACCCGTCCTTTGCACTCTCTGGGCCTCAATTTATCCTTTTTTATTTACTGCCCCTCAACTCTTGTTCTAATGCACTTAAGTGCTATTAACCTACGCCCCCCCGCCCCCCCCCCATAGTACATGAACCCCATTTTACAGAAGGGGAAAACTGAGGCATAAAAAGGCCAGGCACGCTGTCCAGCATAGGAGGAAGAACTGGGATTTGAAGCCAGGTAGTGTGGTTCAGACCCATGCTCCCAACGCCAGGCCACACGGCCCTCCAGCCTGCGGCCGGCTGGTCCCTCGTCCCAGGCGGCCTTCCTGTCTCGGGGGCTCGGCATCTGCCGCATGGCTGCCAGCAGGCCTGTTTCTGGAGACACAGACCATCCTCCTCAACTCTGGCTGCTCCTCCGCGCTGCTGCCTTTCCCGTGAACTGACTGCTTTGGTCTGCTCGGCAGCCGTTAGCTCCACAGCCCGGGGGACCCTCGGGAGACGCCCGGCTCACGGCAGCCACTGGCCCGCTCTCTGAGCCTTGCTGGGAGCCACGGGTTGGAGCAGAAACGGATGGCCCCACTCTGATGTCCGTTTTGGAGTTTTAACCCAGGCCCGCCTCTGGGACTGCAGGAGGGAGACTGCCATTCAGGCGTCCAAGAAAGAGAGAGAAAAAAAACGTCTATTCATAGCCAGACAGGCTGCTCTGTGGAAACGACACTACCAGAACGCGACATGCAGCCCAGCTGTGCGAGAGATCCCCAGAAGCCTGACCCGGGCTGGTCCACGCGGAAGGTTCAAAGGCGGGGGTGCTCACCACGCCTCGAAGATATGCCCGGATCCCCAACCGTGACACTCCTGACGCGCACGGTTCTGACCCAAAACCTGAGCTTGTCTTCCAAAGCGGACTTCTCCAGACAACAGGCTTTTGGCTCCAACACGCAGACTGCCGATCTGTTTCACTCTGGTCTCCAGAGTGAGGATTACTCACGCTCGGGGGAACGGCCCCACAGCATGTGCCCCCACCCCAGGCCACGCACTGCACCGGCGTCCACCTGCCGCTCCCTGGAGGGGGGTGTGACGACCTCCACTTTGCAGACGAGGAAACCGAGGCTCGGGGGTGCACATTCGGCAGAGGTGGGGTTTGGAATCTGGTGCCTGCCCGAGTGCAGAAAGTGGGGGTGAGCCCCCCGGAACCTGCTGTTTGCACCACTCAGAGGAGCTCCGGGCAGATGGGGAAGCACCGAGAGTTGTGTGGGCAGGTGCACATCCCGTGCCGGGCCCCCAGGCACACGTTCAGCCCTCGGCAGGCACGGAAAGAATCCCGGCAGAGGGACAGGTGGGGACGAGGTGGCCCAACTGCGGTTAGAACAGCTTCATGAGGCGGCCTGAGTCCTGCCGTTTCAAAGGGAATCCACTCACTGGGAATACGCCGAGCCCTCAGAAAACCCCTTACACTTCGTTCGTATTGTTGTGTCAGTGGCAGGCAATCGTTAACACGCCGGCCACGCTTCCGTCAGTTTCTGGGAGCAGGAGAGCCCCTGCATCCACGCACGTGAGGTCTCATGTCTCACCAGAGACCTCAGAAAAGCCCCTGTATTTGAGGCTCCAGGCAGAGGAGTGATGTGTCGGAGGACATTCGACGGTGCCCACTCAGTCAACAGTGGAGAAGGGGGAGGGCCCTCCAGGCGGAGGGCACAGCATGTGCAAGGGCCTGGAGACTCGGCAAGCCCAGCACTAGCTGTGGGACAGGGGCCCAGGGACTGCAGTGGCCTCAGCTCTGCAGAGGGGAGGGGTGCTCAGTAGGACCGACAGGGCGCCGTGAGCATGTGCCCCACGGCGAGTAAAGGTGCAAAGCCAGGCCCAGAACTCGGCTCTCCAGATCTCCCCCCCCCCCCCCCCCCCCGGGCTCCTCTGCACACCACGCTGCTTCCCCCTGCACCGAGCCTATGTGTGATTTTACTCAATGGACCATGTGATGATTCAAAGCCCCAGAATCAGTTTAGCAGCATCCTTCCTCCACCAATGCCATATGCGTACACATGACCTCGGCACCCTGCCCCGGTCACCTCAGGTAACTGCGTGCCCACAGACAGGAGGAAGGAAATGCCTACAGAACCTCCCTCTCCAGAGACCAGGCTGGAAGACACTCTCTTACTTGGTGAGCATTTATCGAGCACCCACGGTGTGCCAGCCTCGGTGGTAGGCACTGGAAGGATTCCTACGTCGTGGTGATGAACTCTAACTCACTCCCCTAATTCTTCAGAGAAGGGCAGGGCTGGAACCATGGCCCCTATTTCACAGGCGAGGAGATGAGAGCATAGAGGTCCTGGGTCCTGCCTTCTCGAGATCACTGCCTAGGAGGTGTCGGGGCTGGGACGCTAATCCGGAAACGTCTGACCACAGAGCCTTTGCCAAAATAGATAAGGGTCCCTGGGGGATGGAAACAGCCGGGATCCCTCCTTCCTGACCTTTATCCACGGAGCAGACGGAGGATGCACGGTCAGGCGCCACCGGGAATGGCGGGTCCTGGTCATCACGGGAGGGGCTGCTCCCCCGGCCCAAAGGAGCATGGCCAGGGCTGGGCTTGTGCCGAGCGCTGAAGGTTCTTGGCTGAGGACTACATGCTGACGGCCTGTGCTTCAGAAAAGCATGCTAATGTGGACCGACCCTCTCGCCTTTGGCACCTGCACTAGAGCATACACACACGTCTGGGACACAGAGCACCCCTGGCCAGGTCAGCTCCCAGAGTCTATTCAGACCTGGCCCTGCCTGGTGACGGCTCTCAACCCTGACCTGAGTCCCTGTGTGCGTCTGTCTCCTCCACAGGAATGCCAGCCAGCGCCTCGGGTCTGCTGGTCTGTCCTGCTCAGCCCGGCCCAGTGCCTGGCACAGAGCATGCCTGACACAACTGTGCTGCCTCCGTGCCACTCTCAGCCACTGGTGAACAGGTGGCCTGGGGGGCCCTCCTGGGAACCCTGCTTTAACCCACCTTAAATGGCCACAGACCCTCCAACATCCTCATGCTTTGTAACACCCTCACCTCTGGGTCTCTGTCCTGGGTTGAGGAGTGTTCCTATAAACTCACATCTACCTGAAACCTGGGCATGTGGCCGTATTGGAAAATAAGGTCTTTGCAGATGTAATGAAGTTAAGATGAGGTCATATAGGATTAGCGTGGCCCTAACCCAATGGCTGGTGTCTTTTTAAAAATACATTTTTATGGATTTCAGAGAGGAAGGGAGAGGGAGAGAGAGATAGAAACATCAATGATGAGAGAGAATCATTGATCGGCTACCTCCTGCACGCCCCCTACTGGGGATCGAGTCCACAACCGGGGCATGTGCCCTTGATCGGAATCGAACCCGGGACCCTTCAGAACACAGGCTCTATCCACTGAGCCAAACCAGCTAGGGCCAATGGCTGGGTGTCGTTATAAGAAGAGGAGAAGCGGGATACAGGCAGACAGGGCGAAGGCCACGTGACGACAGAGGCACAGAGTGGAGTGCTGTGTCTCCAAGCCAAGGGTCACTGGTGGCCACTGGCGGCCGGGAGAGAGGCCTGGAACAGTCTCCCTCAGCGCCTCTGGGAACCCACCCTTCCGACACCTTGAGCATGGACTTCTGGCCTCCGGGACTGTGAGAGAATACATTTCTGTTGTTTTAAGCCACGCAGTTTGTGATACTTGGTTAAGCTGGCCCTTGGAATCGCATTGTCTCCCAGCCCAGCCCGGAGCCCAGCCAGCCTGCACGTGCAGCTGCAGATGGCCTCACTCTCCAGCCTGCACACTTCGCCCAGGGCTCCCTCGGCTCAACTTCTGCTTCTGGCGCCACAAGGGAAATGCACCAGCGGTTCCCAGGCCGGGAGATTTCACAGGCCCGTCCAGCTTCCCTCACACTCCAAAGCCGAACCTAAAGTCGCCAACTTTTTCTGGATTAAATTTCCATCTACCGTCACCACCCTGCACTTGAAGGACGTAAGAAAAGTAGCCAATGCCAGGCCTGTCCTGAAGTTGTCTCTGCTCACATGGATGGGTGACGCTCAGGACGCGGGGGCCGGGCCTGGGAACCAGCAAACTGGTTCAAGCCATGTGCCCTCTGGGTGATTTTTCTTCTGGCCTCCTCCTCGCTCCTGTGAGTACCCAAGAGAGGTTTTCTCCGTCTTGAAATTTTAACCAGTACATTCCAGTTACCTGGTGGGCAATTCCAGTTATTCCCCTCTGAGCACTGGGGCATCTCCCAGTCCGAGGGGGGAGGCATTCCTGGCCAGCCTGAAGGCGGGGGCAGGAGGAAAATAAAATGAAAAGCAGGAGAGGGAGAGAGAAGCGCTGACCCTTCTTCTGAAAAGAAAACCAAATTGTGGAATTACGCAAGGGGCAGACATCACGGCGATGACTGCAGCTCCCTTCAAAGACACCTCGTAAACCCGCGCCAGCCTCGGGGGAGAGGCCAGATGCCTGGCTTTCGAAACATCTGGCCCTGGCGGCCTGATAACCCACCAGAAGCGGGTCGCCCGGTGCTTCGTGGACGTCGCGCCCACGTCTGCCTCGTGGTGACCAGTGAGGCGTGCCGGGAGAGCCACCCCAGGGACAACGATTTCTCTGAGCACGAGGAATGCTTTTCTAGTAACTGGAGAGCACTGATCCCACGACAGGGGTGTCCGGAGGCTGTGGAACTTCTGCCCCGAGCTCAGGCGAATGGCCGTGCAGGGGTGGTCCCACCGGACAGGCTCAGGCGCAGGGCAGCAAACCTCTGATGATAAGGTCTGACGCGTCGCCTTCCAGGCCGGAGTCCATGGCTCCCTCCCTCCCTCCTTCCCTCCCTCCCGCTCTGCACGCCCAGGCCAGGGGCAGGGTGGGCCCCAGTTCTTAGGAAGCCAGGAAACACACTCTTTTCTGGGCTAAATGCCCAGATTCCTTGAGCAGTCACAGGACACGCTTTTTCTGAGCCGATCCAGAGCCACAAGTGTGGACTGGAAGTTTCTCGGGGCAGCGTGGCCCTTCGGGGACACAGATGGGCGCACCTGGAATTCCAGGCCCAAAGTGGTCAGTGAGAGAGGCCCCAGCAGGCGGGGTCTGTGCTCTGTGGGCCTCTGTTTTCTTTTAAAAACACAAACAAATGGGGGTTCATTCATTCTGTCATCATTGGTCAAGTGTTTTTTGAGAGGCTCACGGAACCAAGCACTGTCTCAGACACACCTGCCCCCCAGGAGGTGGATAAAGAAAAGGCTGTTCTTGTGACAGCAAAACATCCTGTGAGGGACGTGCAGGCAGGGAGCGGGTCATCATGCAACAAGGGGACCCGGCTTCACAGGGTGGTTGGGACAGTTACATCCGATTGTGCAGCAAACCGCTTAGCACGTGATCAGCACTCGACCGATAAGCAGGGGCCTCCCATGGCCGGGGTGGGGGGAAGGGGCAACCGAAGCCAGAAGAGAAGGGCAGGAGCGGGTTGTAAGGACTGGCTAGGCTGGTTTGGGACCCTGATTGCCTCATGTTTCCCAGGGAGCCAAGGGGGTGCCCCCACCTTGCCTGGTCCTAGGTGACTCCTGCTCTTTCCTGGTGGGAAAGCTCTGCCTCTGGCATCATGCCCCAGGTTAGCCACAAAAATGAGTCACAGCCCCCGCTTCTCCCACCAGCAGGACTATGCGAGGAGGCACTGTCCTCCCTGCATTTAAAGCCGGTATCCTTCACTTATTTGCTGGGAAATCTTGCCCAAGTTTCATCACCTCTCTGAGCGTCCCTTCTAAGATCTCCCTAAAAGGCTCACCTGTGCAATGAGACTCAGAGACTCAGAGACTCTCTGCCCAGCACTGATGGGGGCGGGGTGCTCTAGAGGAGGGAATGACCCTCAGGGGGAGGAAGTGAGAGGGAAGGGGGAGTGTGGGCACTGGCCTGGGCAGGCCACGTGCAGCCCTCGGGGAGCCTGGCATGGGGAGGGAACAGCCCGTAGAAGGAGAGGAGTCCTCCGGGTTGTTATTTGCTGGGTGTCTTGTCCGCAATCCTCACCTCCCTGAATCAGTCCCTCCAGCCGAGACATGGATTCTGGTGATGATAAAGTGAGACCCCAGTTATATCAAGTCACCCAGCCAGTCTCTGACATGCTGGCCTCCTCACCCCCATTCATCCATTCAACATAAAACTATCGGGACCTCACCCAAAGGGGTGCTCCGCAGGCCCCGTGGTGGGCCAGGGTGGGAGGGGCGTGGCTGAGCCCGTTGGCGGGCGGAACCCCAGCTCCTCTAGAACTATCCTGGCCTTACCTGGCTCTGTGAGGAGGGGGCAGGGGGCTGTGGGCTAGTCTGGGCTCACCCTCCTGGGGACCTGGCCTCCATGGAAAACGCTGCCTGGACAAAGCCTGGAACAGCCAGCTCCTCCGTGGGGTGCTGCCTGCCCACCCCACTGCCGCACACCAACCCCGATGCCAGGAGCCCCCCTGGCTGTGTGCCACACGGCAGCCCAAGATAGGCCGACTCCAGTGGGCCGGCGGAACCTCTGACCCCAGCCCACCCCCAACACACACAACGCGCCCCAGACAGGGAAACTCAGGGCTGCTCGTTTTCACAGCTTTCCTCTGACTTCTCCAGGCCAATCAGTCAATCAATCAATCAATCAATCAATCAAGGGAGAATAGGAATCCGATCACAGAGACGACACCTTCGCTCCCCAGGAAGGGCGTCAGACCCGGCTCTTGCAGATTAATGAGCCGACCTGGAAGTGGGGATAAATGTATTCCGCGCAGACACTGGCAGGGCGGCTCGGCTGATGCACTCCATTAACTCAGGCTCCTCTCATCCCCGGGAGTCAAAACAGCTTCCCTGACGGGGAAGAAAAAAATGACACGCAGACATCCGGATTTAGGGAAAATAACACATCCGTGGCACTGCTTTTCCCTCCCCAAAGCAGTGCTGCGAGCTTTACATATTTTATCATTTATTCTCACATTGTCCCCAACGAGTGGCGGGCGTCGGCCTTGTTTGTCACAGGAAAGCTGTGAGAGAGGCTGAGGGTGTGAGGGTGAGCCCCCCCACCTCCCACCCCCGGCTCTGACACCCAGCGGGAAAGGGCTGGGTGGGTGGGGGTGGGAGAAAGCCAAAGGTGGTTTGTGGGTGGAACTGCGGCCTCACAGGCAGCCGACAGGCTCCGGGAGAGGCCACAGGGGCAGCCACACCAGGGCCTCCTTGCCAGCCTCAGTCTCCTGGCATCCCCGCCCTCACCAAACCAGTCCCACACACGCCACATGAATGATCTTCCTCAAACACCCCCTGTGCATGCCCCTTTCCGTATCAACCTCCTGAGCTCAGCACCCAAGGCCTCCTGACCTGCCTGACCCCAGTCCCAGGTGACACCTGTCATTCCCCACGTCAGCTCCACAGGCCTCTTAGCTTCCTGCACCTTTGGGCCCCGGCATGCGCTAGGTGCTCCCCCTGGCATGCCCGCCCCCCCTGGCTAACTCCTCCTGACCACCGAAGGGGGGTGAGGCAGGGGCAGGCTGAAGGTGACGGGCGTCTGGGCTGGGAGTCCTCGCTCTGTTCTCAGAGGGCAGCCCAGGAAACAGACCTCATAGCGACCACTGAGGAGCTATGTGATCAGAAGCAAATCTGGGGACTCTCTGGGCCTCTGCTGTTTTATCTGAAAAACAGGGCCAATGGTACCCACTCCCCAAGACAAACCCGAAGCGGCCGGCACCGTGCTAGGCATCTGTGGGTGCCCCATAAATGCCGGGTCCCCCTCCTTACCTGCCCCGGACTCAAGGGGCCTCACCCTGCTCTGCCACGCTGCACGGGTGACCAGCCCTCCTCCCGTGCGTCAGGAACCGGGGCCAGCACGTGCCCTGTCCACTCTCCTCCAAGAGGTGTCCCGATGTGGCTCTCCGGGACGTGAGCGGGAAACGGTTGGACCCCCCCCCCCCGCCCCCCCGTGCCCCTTCCCCTCCTCAGCCCAGGCTCTTTTGACCCAAGGAGCCAGAGTTTGGTATTTCTCTGTCTCTCCCTTTTTTCCTTTCTTTCTCCTCTAAGCAAAACTGCTTGGCGGCGACTCGTGCCTCTGTCCCCACGGCAGTTCCAAAGGGCCCATCTCACCCTGCAGAAGTGATGACGGTAATTCTGTTAATGGGGAGCGAGACGGATGGCACACAGGGCCCAGAGTGTGCGCGGGGGGCCGGGGAAGCGGCCGCCCCCGGGGGGAAGCAGTGTGGCTGGAACACACCCTCCTTTGGGGCCTTATTAGGTCTTGAAAGAGCTGCTGCACGCGCTAAAACCTGCTTTTGCCAGCAGAAGCCTCATTTTACAGACACGCAACCGAAAGCCGTAATGGAAGGGAGCCCCGAAGACTGCGCTCCCCTGCTGCAGCGGGTGGCGAGCCGGAGTCTTTGGCCTCGTCGACGCCGGGCTTAAATAAATGGGCCCGCACGCCGGCGCACCGTTTTGTGAATGCGGCGGTTTCTTTGCCGTTTAAGGACTGTTTGCCGACGGTGGGATGGGGGAGCTTTGGGAGCATTTTCCTTTAAGCGGCTTGTCTGTCCCAGATGCCCTCCCGTCAGTCCGAGGAGGGAGCCCTGACACAGCCCCTCCCCGCCTCATCACACACTGTCACTTCGCAGGTCTTCTCCTGCCAGGAGAACCGTCGAGGGCTATTTCACTGCAGAATGGGCGTCCATTTCCACTGTTACAAAACGGGCTCAGCACCCTTCTCTCCAGTTCAGGAGCAAGCTGCCAAATTGTTCTCTGGGCTTCAGTTTGTCCAAATGCAAAATGAGGGTGGGGGCCAAGCCGGTTACGGAGACAGGACAGCCGTGGCGGGTGACCACAGGCAGAGCGAGAGGGCGTGGAGTCAGGCTGCCCGGGGCTGTGTGGCCTTGACAAGCTTCGGAACCTCTCTGGGCCGCAGCCTTCTGATCCCCAAGGCAAGGCTAACCCCACCCACCTCACAGCTCTGGAGCAGCCCAGCTCACATGGCAAATGGTCACTTAGGCCAATCTGGGCTCCCACGATCTTTCTGTGCTTCTCGGCCACACCCTCCCACGACACCCAGTACCACCCTGTAGGGATCACGCATAGTAGGTGCATGTTGAGCATAAGCTACTGTGAGCAGAACCTGTGGACTTTAGCTGTTTAGACAAAAACATCCATTCACACTTGAGCAGACAGACTGGTTTAGGCCCGTGGTCGGCAAACTGCGGCTCGCGAGCCACATGCGGCTCTTTGGCCCCTTGAGTGTGGCTCTTCCTAAGCCTTAGGAGTGCCCTAATTAAGTTAATAACAATGTACCTACCTCTATAGTTTAAGTTTAAAAAATTTGGCTCTCAAAAGAAATTTCAATCGTTGTACTGTTGACATTTGGCTCTGTTGACGAATGAGTTTGCCGACCGCTGGTTTAGGCTGTGTGTTCCAGGAGCCACAGGCCTGGGCTCCAATCCTGGCTCGGCCACAGACCTACTGTGCGTCCTTGAACAAATGACTCAGCCTCCCTTTCCTGGTCTAGGACTAACGGAGCCAGCTCACAGGGCCACCGAGAGGAGTCCGAGCGATAGTGCGTGGCCAGGGACTGCCCAATGGCCCTGGTGACCAGCAGCCTTGAGAGAGAGCAGCTGAGTCCTGGGAGAGCCTGAGAAAAACTCCCGAATTCACACCAGGGAAGTCACTTTCTCAGACACCTGAGGCAAAGGAAGACCCAGAGGCCATCCCAGCCCGTGGGAGAGCTGGGACCTTGAGCAACAGGCACATGTTACATCCCCAGCAACCGCCTTGGGAGGGAAGAGAGACACTGGGGGGGGCGCATCCCTCCACCAGGCAGCCGGAGACACTACGCCCTCCCAGGCCACGGCCCTGTCCACCTGTCTGCAACACTCGGACCAGGAACCCTGAACACACTTCATTCGCTTCTTGCTCATGATCGCCCTCCCCACCCAGCACGCCAGCTCCATTACCTGGTGGGCAATTCCAGTTATTCCCCTCTGAGCACTGGGGCATCTCCCAGCCCGAGGGAGGAGGCATTCCCGGCCAGCCTGAAGGCGGGGACAGGAGGAAAATAAAATGAAAAGCAGGAGAGGGAGAGAGAAGCACTGACCCTTCTTGTCGTCACGATGCGTTTAGAACAGTGCCCGGCTCTGTTGGCTGAACGAACGACCAAGCAAAGCAGGAGGGGATGACCAGTTTGGGGAGGGCGGCTCTGGGCCGTGATTTCCAATGTGTCCCGGTGTGGAAGGTGCTCCCAAGCGTCATGGGTGCACCGAGCTGCAGGCCTCACTCCTCAGTGTCATGTATTATCAACACAACAATGCCACCCCTTGCTGTGTGCCTGTGGTGCACGAGCTGAGCTCACTGGGTCGTGAACACTGCCCCACAGGCAGCAACTGAGATTACCCCTGGCTTTGCAAGTGAGAAAACTGAGGGCCCCAGGGGGAAGCGACAAGCCACGGAGACAGGTGAGCAAGAGCTGGAGATGTGACTTGTGTCCGGATGTGTCCAGACCCCACCGCCTGCCTCCTCCATCTCTGGGCCTAAGTGTGGCCAAGGGCTGGATCTGGGAGGAATAAGGCTGGACCTGGAGTCTCGGGACCCGCTCCGCGCCAAGGAGGGTGAGTGCTCAGAGGCAGCGGCTGAGGTCCGGCTCCTGTCCCATCCCCACGCACATGCAGCGGACGGAGGGGGCAGAGGCTCAGCCGGGCCTGGGACTATGCAAAGGGCACTGGCTTTGGGGGTCAGCTGGGCCTTGGGGTCAACAGTTTTTAAACTGTGTGGCTTATGCTTTGCACCGGTGGCTTCATTCTCTGAGCCTCAGTTATCCTCATCTGAAAAATGGGGTCGGCGCCAAGTTGTGAGGATTAACTACGGCAACACAGGTAAAACCCTTGGCCAGGTCCCTGGCCCCCAGCAGGCACCGAATAACAAGCACAGCTAACTCTATCGAGCCTCCCTCGTTCATGTTTCGAGAGTAGCCAGACACCCGCCTCCTGTGGCTGCCAGACCCCCAAGTTCAGGGCTGGGAACAGCGTGGGTGGCTGGTGGAATCCGAGCTCCCCGCCCTCTCTGATATCCAGGGCACCATCTGCTTGGCGTGCTTCCCGAGCCAGCGGGTCAACAACCTTGTCGTTTGATTTCTGACCCTTGTCACTCAAGGACGGGAAGTCGGAGGGGACGGGTTTGTCGCTGCAACAACATCCAGCAACATCGTGAGGGATCAGATCAGGGCATTTCCGAGGAGGCCCATGTGCACGGGGCCCTTGGCCCGAGAGGCCCTGGGCGAGGAGGGAGACCGGCGGACAGCACTCACATCCTGGGCCCGTGACGGCGCCTCGCGGAAGGACGTTTCCTTCAAGTAAGATCTGGCTCCGAGCCCATGGGGACACCAGGTGCAGGGGCCACGCTCTCTGTGAAATGTGGGTGTTGCCGGGAGGAGGCCACAGCCCTCGTGCCAGGGCCAGTGGCACATGCAAGTGACCGGCGCATCAGGCCTGCCCTCAGGAGGGAGCCCGTGCTTGGGGCTTCAAGGTGTGTGTTCACGTCTTGAAAGCCCTGGAACTCTTAGGTGAAGTCTGGTGGAACAAAGGCGCACGTGCCGGGGGCCTGGAGCCTCAGCTCACCTGTGGCCAGCCTTCCCCAGGCGGGCTCTCGGCTGCCCGCTCCCCTCCCCAGCCCAGCAACCTCTGCCGCCCTCCATCCTTGGCAGGGGCCCGGGGAAGGTAGGGGTCCGATGAGCTCACACACCCAGCCACAGGGTGGGGCTCCAGGGACCTTCGAGGGTCTGCACTTGCCCCAGGAGTGTCCCCGTGCCCAAGGGAGCGTGGCGTTAAACAGCTTGTAAAAAACACGACAGGAGGAGAGACGGCGGAGGAAAGGAAAACCCTTTTTTCACAAGGGGACCCGCATTTTCATTCTGTCCTGGGTCCCGCACGTTATGTAGCTGGCCCTGCCTTCCATTTCTATGACACCCTGACCCCTCTCCCCTGGCCTGGGGGACCGTGGGGACACCCCCAGGCCTCTGCAGAACTAGACACAACCGGGTCTGAAACAGTCACCGCCGGAGAAGCTCCTCAGAACTCAGCACCCCGCCCCCCTCACCCCCCAAACAGGTCTTGTTCTTCAAACCCCTGTGGTTGGTCATTTATTCCATCTCATGGGCCGGTGTTAGAGATGTGACAATCGACCAGGACTCAGCGCGGGGATGGACCGGGCGGACTGACGGTGGCAGGGTCGGGTGGAGGAGCCTGTCCGGCAGAGCATCAGGGAGGGCGTGGAAGCCGCAGCGCCTCCGGCTGCCTGGGAAGGCTGGGGCGTGGAGTCAGCTCTGGGAGACGCAGGCCCCGCATCTGTAAGGTGGGCTGCCGGAGCCTGAAGGGGCCGTGTGTCTGAGTGTCCTCCAGCCCAGCAGGCACTGCAGGGAGAGGGCACAGCCCAGGCAAAGGCTGGGGCACGGACGCTAACTGGGGGACAGTCTGCAGCGAACTCCCTTCGGGGCCACGATGGCTCTGCCGTTAGATATTGGTTCCCTGTGGTTTCTATTCCCACCTGACATTTTACAGACATCCTTTCTGTGGCTTAGGAAGTCCCGGGAGGACCCAGCAAGGGGTCAGCCAGGTGGCGGTGGAGGCTTTTCTGATCTGACTCATCACCCAGTGAAGAGCACTCAGACTGCGGAGCGGAGCCACCCTGGGCTTGATCCTGGGCCACGCCCCAGCTGTGGGGCCTGGGCCCCATCGGACCTGCCCTGAGCCTCAGCTTCTCATCCGTAACTCGGTAAGAGTCCCATCCTCGAGAGGTGGCTGTGGTGATTAGATGAAATGGTGTCAGTGAAGGGTACAGCATACAGCAAGTGCTCAATAAATGCCAGCCGTTGCTATTGTCGCGAAATCCCAAAACATCAACTCAGAAACCCGAGTACCGCGTGCTGCTTCCTGGGACCCGCGAATCCGCTCCCTCCTCCCCAGCATCTGCCAGGACTCTGCTTGGAGACTGACTGCTCGCTCCCCCATTGTCATGTCGCATCCGCCCATAAATATTTAAACAACATGTCATCAGATTATTATAACATATGATCTATAGCACTGATGTGCTGCAGTTCTGCACATTTGGGCTTCGTTTTCAGAATATCGAGACATAAAATATTTATGTATTTAGCCAACCACGAGATCTCACATTCTGTCTCAAAATGCTGGGTGGTGGCAAGACGCTGAACTGAGACGCAACGTGTAAAGGGTATGCTTCGTTCTCACGTCGGTTCCTGGGCATCTGGATTGTTTCTGGATCATGCCCGCGACATCGTCGTGACATCGTCGTGTGGCCTGTGCATGGCGGCTGGCTGTGTTTATTACCGAAAGCAAAGGGACACAGCCCAAAAGACATCACCAGAAGGGGAGGGGGGTGGGAGTTCAAACCACTAGGAGCTGTACCATTTTCATTTTTTTTTTTTTATTTCCACAGGTCTGCGCATAGTAGGTGAACGTCCATAAGGAAATGAATTAGCTCATCGGTAGCCCAAAGCACCACCCAGTGGGCTGGCACCCAACACGACTTAGGACTATTGGTCCTCCTGTTTCATTCTCTCCCCAGTGCCCAGCACCAGGCCAGGCACGGAGAGGGATCCAGGGAATGTTGCTGGATGAATGGCAATTGTAGGAGTAAACGTGTGACCAGACAAATCACTTAATTAGCTAATAAATTAATGAAGGATAATGATTCCCTGGTCGGATTACACCGTACAAGACCCTCCTCCTGAGAAATAAAGGCTCTCCAGGAACCCGTGGTGGGTAGGCAAGGGGGTTCTTCTGGGTAATTAAATAGCTCAACTGCTAACATTAGCACATCGCGGTGACCATATGCCCCGGAATTTTCCGCACTGTGCAATTTCAAGGATGCCGCCCCCTAAGCCATTCCAGCATCCAGGAACTTCTCACACACCAGCGACCAACAGCATCTTCCAAACTTGCCTCTCCTGCCCCCAAATGTCACTAGGATGCTTGTACCGACCACTGTCCTTTTAGGAGTTTGGAAACGGCGGTCTTCATGTGCCTAACCTATAGATGACCGATGTCTGAAGAGCTGGGATGCCATAGAAGGAGGCGCAAACTGAAGGTGTTAGCTTGGAGTAAAAGTATTTTCTTTGCGTGGCTCCTAAATGTCACGCTGTCACCGCCAGGAGCAGACAGCTCCCACCCTGGTCCCCAGCCTCCACACAGACAAACATCTAGCCCCGTTTCCTCCGGGGTTAGCTAAGGAGGCTGGCATTTGAAACAAACACAGAAGGCCACTGAAATTCCTGCGGGAGGCGAACAAAGGCAATGCCCGCCACTGAGGCAGGACCGCCGCGTCTGCGCTTGAGATCCGGCTGTAACTGCATCCGCTGGGACTCAGCTGGACCTGCCCAGCTCCCGGGGTGGGCGCCCGCTCCCTGGCTCCCTGGCTGCCATGTGGTGCCCAGCGGGCCACCAGTTAGGGAAGCATTTCCTTTCAACCCGGGCGTCCCCGTTTTCTGGGCTGGGTGGAACGCGGGGTCCCACTTATTTGTCACACAGCAGTGTCTGTGCCGAGGAGCCCCTTCCCCTCCCTACGCAACCCCCAAAAGATACGCCCTCTAGGAAAGGAAGTGTGCTTGATAGAAAAGGTAACTTTAAGACAAGGCACTTGCCCATTCCAACCCAAAGCCCCTCCTACACAGACACTCAGGAGCGGCCTGGGAAGAGAGGGGGCAAAGGATGGAGACCCTGTGACCCTGGGAGGTACGAGCCCTTCTGGACTTAGGCTCTTCCTACTTAGAATACTTGGCCGATGAGCCTTTCTCTGAGAAACCTTCTCTGCACAGAGGAGACTAACAGCACCACTCAGCCCTTCACTGCCCGCTGGGAGGGGCCCGGTTTGCTCACAGATTCAGGAACTTCATATAAACATCCTCCGAGCATCCGGCCACTTAGCACTCTCCACCGTGAGCCAGGCACGGTGCTGGGCCCCGAGGACACAGCTGTGGTTCACAGACCAGGTCTTACCCTCGTGGAGTTCAGGTTCTCGTCTGGGAGGCAGATAACACACATAGGATGTCAGGGAAGGGGAAGGGCCCTGAAGGAAAATAAAGCCGGGACAGGGAATGGGGGGGGGAGGGGCTCGTTCGGATAGGGTGGGTCTGGTGGGGTCCCCTTGGAGAAGTGACTGTTGTAGTGTCCTGAATGAAGGCTAGGAGCAGGTCATGGGAATGTGGGGGAAGGATTTCAGGAAGGAGGGACAGCAAGTGCCAAGGCCCTGGGGTGAGCGCATGCTTGGCATGTGTGAGGGAAAGTAAGGGGGCTCCCTGGCTGGAGCAGCGTAAAGCCACAGAAGGTGCAGGGACCCCACTGCTCTTGCAATAAAGACCAAATCTCGCCCAGGTCTGGTCGGACCTCAGCAGCCTTCTCGTCCACCTTATGCCTCTGTTTTCTGTGGCTGACCCCCCTTCCCCCGGGCCTTCTCTTAGATAAGACAAATGCTCTGTGCTCTTCGCATGATAACTCGTCACAGGCTGTTCCCTCCAGCTGCCCAGGAGGCCCCCTCCAGGCCCTGGGCCTGGCCACAGACTCACAGGCCACGAAACAGGCACATCAGATGGCAGCTTCTGCCCTCCGACTCTTTAGACCCAACCCCCACATGCGGGTTCCTCCCAGCACTCATGCTAATGATATCGAAGCACCATATATCCTGGATTCTGTTTCTTTGTCCCAGAAAATGGGCATACTGGTACTTACGTCATAGGATGGCTGGGAGGGTGAAGGAGTCCATGAGAGGGTTACAGAATAGAATGTACCACGTGGTAAGTGCTCATACAAAGGACCTATTGACAGGCTCAAAGGCTGAGGAAGTGGCAGGAGGTCCCTGGCTTCACACTGTTCGGGGTCTGCCCACGGCCCGGGCCCCTGTCCTGCTCCCAGCACCCCATCCCACAGCCCCACACACCCACTCACTCTGCGGTCTTCCTGCCCTTCACCCCTGCCCTCTCGGGTCTCCGGGCCTCAGGTCTCTGGCTCAGCTGCCCCTCTCTCCTGGCCGTCCTCCCACTTCCCCAGAGATGCTTACTGCAAATTACCTACACGGGAGTCGTGACACTCGTGTCCCCACCAGCTGGTGGCGGGTCCAGAGGGGGGTTGTTAGAGGGTCTCTGGGCCAGCTCCCAGCACCGTGCCTGACCCAGAATGTTGGGACGTGTTTCTTGAATGAATGAGTGAACGGACAGCCACATACCAGCCAGCGTGGGCGTGTCTATGAACAAAACAGAGTCCACTGGACCGGCACAGCACTGAGTGGTCTGTGCTTCTGCAACGAGTTCTCAGCCACAGCCCAGGCGCCACCACCAGGGCCTGGGCTGAAGGCTGCAGCGTCGTCTGGCTGAGCCACGGGGCAGCCACAGACGCCACGGAGACCTCAGGCTGGGACAGTCCCTCGGGGCCCCAGTCTCCCGCTCTGGAAAGGGAGAGGCTTTCATGCTTTTGATGTTTAAGCACCAGACCTTTCCTTATACCAGCCCCCCCGCCCCCCATAACATAACATTAACCATTTTAAAGTGAACAATTCGTGGCATTGAGCACATTCACAAAGTTGTGCAGCCGCCACCTCTACCGAGCTCTGAAACATTCCCATCGCCCCGAGAGGAGTCCCTGTGCCCGCCATGAAGCAGCGGCTCCCCTCCCCCAGCCCGAGACCTGCTCTCTGTCTCTGAACTTATGGATTCTGGGTATTTCCTATAAGAACCTTTTCTTTAAAAGACTCTTGTGCAAAACCTCCTCACGTAAAACGTGATGGGAGGAGCGCCGTGGCTGAAGGCAGGTGTGGGTCCCCCGCACCCCCGCATCCTGGAACTCACGCCCCTCATTCATCGTGGCTTTTCAGGGAAGTCTATCCCAGACCCTTTCCTTTCAGAATTCTAACCCTAAAGCTGGAGTTCTAAGGCAAGTCACCCCAAACGGTGCCCGAGAATCGAGGGCCTCGAGCCTGATGTTACGGACCCATTTTCCGGATGAGGAAGTAGAGGCGGTGCCAGGGGGTGACCAGCAGGCGCCGGACTGAAAGATCTCCCGAGCCTGCAGGTGCTCCCCCCTCACCACACACGCCACGTGGGCAAATGCCCGCAGAAGCCGCCTCAGGAGAGGCGGCCATTCCCTGGGGACAAGGATCTCGCCTCTCCCTCAGGAAAGAATGTCAGCCCGAGGGAGTCCCACATGGCTTAGTCCCTGCCAAACCCTCACGGCCTCCCTCCGGCGAGGAGAGGGCCACTAGCTCACTTCTGACGGAGAGCCGCCTGCCCCGCCTCGGTCTCTGACAGCCGCTGCTGTCAGCACAGACCTCGGATGGAGCTGGCGCCGTGTGAACAGCCAACGCGACATCTGCCTTGCTTAATAACGCACTGTGGCCGGCGCGGCGCTGGGAGCCTCCCGGGACCCTCCAACTCCAAGAGGTGGCACCACAACGATGTGTCAGGCTCACGGTGTCGCCTGGCAGGGGGAGGGTGGAGAGGAACGAGAAATACTGATTTCTAAACGTTTTCCAGAGGCGCTCAGGGCCACCTGACATTTAGATTTTGCTTCTTTCCAAACTGCTGCTGTCCCCACCCCGTCCATTTTGAGGGTCACTGATCACGGAAAGTACTTCAATTGACACCCCCTTCTGCCTCGTTCAGGGCCTCGCTATGCAGGGGCACGGAGCTGACACGGGCAAAGGGAGGACCGTGCGGCCCTGGGCAGGTCCTCAGTAATGAAACGCTTTCCATGGTGTCTTCCGTAAAAACGGGGACGTGGGCGGCAGGCATGGACGAGGTGCTCCCCACATGCTGAGCGTTGTCTATGCGTCGCTTCACGTGGCTCTCCCCGCAGAGGCGAACGGCTGGCTCCCGAGAGGTGCCAAGGCTCACGTTCTTTTTTTTTTCTTCTTTTTTTAAAAATATATTTTATTGATTTTTTACAGAGAGGAAGGGAGAGGGATAGAGAGCCAGAAACATCGATGAGAGAGAAACATCCATCAGCTGCTTTCCGCACACCCCCAACTGGGGATGTGCCCGCAACCAAGGTACATGCCCCTGACCGGAATCGAACCTGGGACCCTTCAGTCCGCAGGCCGACGCTCTATCCACTGAGCCAAACCGGTTAGGGCAAGGCTCACGTTCTTCACTGTGACTGTGGGCGAGGGCCCCCCCCCCCCCCCGCCGGGCCTCAGTTTCCGTTTTCTTCTCTGGATTGTGAGCCAACTGAATGCCTCACCTGCAGCTTGAACCGATCAGAGCTGAAGGTCGATTGTAAAGCAATTCCAGTTTCAAAGATGCTGGGGACGCAAGGAACAGAGAGGGCAGGCATTGGGGGTAAATTCGAACTCTGCCCCACACCTGCAGGGAGAACGGGTCCGAGGGACTCAACCCAGTAGCCTAGGCTCAGGAAGTTCTCGGTGAATGGCCCTCCATGCGCTAGGGTCAAGCGCCGCCCCCTCCCCCTGACCAGTTTTGAAGTGTGAAGGTTAAACAACTCCAGGAAAATGCAGGCTCCGAGTGGCGGCTTCCCTCCCCCTTCCCTGGTCCGAATTCCTTCACACTCTGTGGATTTCCTACATAAAGCCCCTTTTTCTTTTCTATGAGGTCACCATCACGCAGATGTCTAAGAGAAAGAAAGAATGGCTCCACGCGGATCAAGGCCGTTGGAACTGAATGCATTTCAGATCTGGCTGCGCCACCACCTTTCAGTTCCCTGGGCCCCTCACTCGCCCCCTCCCCCCAGACAGCGCCCCCCCAATCCCCACCCCACTGCGGGTTTGGAGGGGTGCGGTGATCCTGCCAGTGGATGCCAAGTAGTCTGGCTAGAAGACCGGTCCTTTGCCACCAGACCACCCGAGAGGTTGTCTGTGGAAAAATCCAGAATTGGAGACAGCGGCAGAGGCTGTGTGTGGGGGTCTGTTTCCACACAAGCAAGTCCTGTTCGAGGGACAGATGTCAAAATGCTCGTTCAAGTTCCCAACTTACACATCACAGGAAATTACACCATCAACCGGTCTGCCCTAATGTTAGCTCCTGTCTGGGAGTCGGGCCTGAGAAGCCTGTCGGTCTAATTCGGTTTCAGCCAAAGGAAGGGACTGTGTGTATGTTGCCAGCTCCAAGAGGAAGGAGTGAAGCCACTGGCCTGCTTATTTTCTTTTGAAACTAACATTTCCCCCCAAAACCTACCTTGTCACAACCCAAGAGTCAGAAATGAGAAGATAGCCAAATACCAAAACGCCACTGAGGGTCCCCGGCCAAGCCTGGCTGTCCGCTCACATCAGAGCAATTTCACAGACACTCGCAGGGCGCCCAGACCACCCCCAACGACTGCTGCACCCCAGCAGCCCTCCAGGTCCCCTGAGCTCACGGCCTGGCGCCCCCTGAGGTGATGGCCAAGGGGAGGGCCGTGGCATGTGCACGCTGCTTCCTAAGAATGACGTCAGGGAAAAAAGAAGATAAAAATGTAGAAACAAGGACTATTTTTACCTCTCCAAATCACAGGCCAGACGGGAGAGAAATCCATCAATGCCAGAAATGTGGCTGAGCCTTCGCTCAAGATCTATTATTTCACACCTTAAATTAACGCATCTCAAAGCAATTTGCAAATGTTCATCAACTTGCAGGAAGAACGGGGAAGGGAGAGAAATGCCTTTTTCTTTCATCACTGGACGACACTCACAGGGGCACCCTCCCCCCCTCCCCCCTGCAACCGCACAGGTCCTCACGCGCCACCTTCCTCGCAAGTACCGTGTCGTATAAACCCAGATGCAAAGGGAAATGAAGGAGGAAAAGAGATGGGCACGGGGCTGAAATGGCAAGGGACAAGGAGCCGTTCAGAGCTGAGATTGGGCCCCTGGGAGGCGAGGCTCCGCCATCAGGGGTCGGCAGGCTGGGCTCTTCCGGAGGGCAGTGTCCCAGCTTGCTTCTTTCCCACAGGAGCCTGGAGGTGCCAACCTGTATTTAATCTCGCATGACTCACCAGGGTCCTCCATTCTCCACCCTGTAACTCCCTCTCTTGGTCTGACCGGAGAAGAGGAAGGGCATGGTCTTCTCTTTCTGACAATTGTTTTGACACTTCCCTTCTGAAAGCAATCTCTGGCACTTAGAGAGGAAAGAGAAATGTGAACGAACTATAGCTCTTCCTATCTGACAGCTCTGGCCCTGGGCGCTGGTCACCTACCCCAGAGAGGCCACGGGGGACAAGGACGGAGGGTGGCCTTCAGAAAGACCTCTCTGAGGACAGCTGGGCAGGAACCTGGCATGACTTAATCACTTGTGTTTTGTTTTGTTTTTTTTTGGTTTTTTTTTTTCCCCATCAGAAAAGCAGGGCAAAGGCAGACAGACCTGGGTGAAGGTTAAGAACTTCAACTCTGGAACCAGAGACGTGGATCCTGACTTTGCCATTTGCCAGTTTATGACCCTGCCCACGTTACCTAACCTCCGAGATCAGGATAACAATCCTGGACCTTCGCCCTGGGCCAGACACTGGACACAGCGACGGTCACTTTCCAGGTTCAGCGGGAAGAAGACTATGGGCTCTGCTCAGCCAAGATGGGTTCAAATCCAGGGGCAACCGACCGCACATGAGCACATGACGTTCAGCACGTCGTTTAATCTGTGTGTGCCCCAGGCTCCCCATCTGTAGAATGGGCATCCTCATCGTCCCCGTCTCACAGTGATGGCGAGTCGACTGGGTGAAATAAGGTACTAAAAGGACCCTGGCTGGCACCCGGTATGCGCTCAATAAACCAACAGAGGCCGTTAGTTGTAGTGCTACTTTCATAATATTATGTACAACATTTCATCTCGCTGAGCCTCGGTTTTCTCACCTGTAAAATGGAGATAATAACCACCTCGCTCACGGTGAAAATTAAATGAGGGGATGTGTGTAAAGGCACTCAGCACCCAGTCTGTGCCCCTTTGCAAGGCAAACGTCACACTCCTGATGCTGGAGAAAGGATCGGTGGGAAGTCAGACAGGCGACGGGATTCTGCTCCTACCTCCTCTTAGTGGTCCCAGGACACGGCTCGACCTCTCTGGGCCTCAGTTTCCTTGTGCAGATAAAACCAAAATCTGCAGCATGGCTATTGGGAGGGTTACGGGCACGCAGCGGGTGCCCCATAAATGTCACTTCCCTCCCCTTTCCCCTGCTCCTTCCTTGCTCAGGGCCACCAAAAGTGCCACTTGGCAAAGCCAGGGGCACCTTTTCTGGAAACCTGAACAGCCCTGAACCCAGACCAACCCAGGCTTAAGTCTGAGACGTTAGTTTGCGGAGATAGAAACTACTTTGTAGTCATTTTCGAAGCAGACAGGACGGCAGGGGCTGACAAACCACAGGGACCATTTTAAATCCTGGGCCTTTCTTCTGGGAAGTTAGGCAAGAACCTTCCCAAATGTTTGCCCGTGGGGCTCTCTGCCAGGGAGTGACTCATCCACAGCTCCCACAGGCATATTTTATTTGGGGGTGGGGGATGGAGGGAGGGCCCGGCCTTGATGGGGGAAGGGGAGGCAGCACTTCCAGCAAACCCGGAGGTGTTTTTTTTTCTTTCTTTCTTCATTCTTTTAAGAAAAGGAAAAGAATGTGGGTCCTTTTTGTTTCCTTCCAGGTTTTGTTTGCTGAAAGAAGACGTCCAAAGTTCACTCGGTGAGCTGCTGAGTGGGGAGCGGGCACTTCCAGCCGCTCCGCACCCCTTTCAATGAAATTCTTCTTCCATGAACGCCATGGTTTTCAAATGCGCCTCGAGGTTCCCCCGCACATACAGCGAGCGCCGCAGACGACATTTTCCCTCAGAAAGGCAGGCTGAACTTCGACAATTCAGAGAAACTAGGGGGCTCCAGAGCTTCTAAAGTTTGCCTTCAAGCAATTAAGACTTTCGACTGGAGAGATTTTCCACATGCATAAAGCACAAAAGAACTGTCAGTCAAAACTGCGGGGACAGAGCTGGGAAGGCGGTGTCCCAAGCCTGCTGGGGTCGATTTGTTAGTGTCTTGGGGGCTCTGGGAGGCCCCGGCTGGATACAAACAAACCAGAGGCGTAGCTTTCTATTTAGCAAGGTAGGCAGAGAGCCGCCCAGACCCAGTGTCTGGGGACCCCTGGTCTCCCCACGGCCAGCCTTGCTCCGCCCCCCCGCCCCCCCCCCCCCAGCCCCCACCAGGCCTAGGGAAAAGGTTAAAATTAGCCAGGGTCGGAGAGGGACAAGAACAAAGCTAGGGGACCCAGCAGGCTACCTAGGAAAGAACTGGACACAGGTCCCCCAGTGTCCGGCCCACCACAGGCCGGCCGTCTGCTCCTCCCGGAGTCCCTGGGGTCCGGCCAGTGACCCTGCCAAGGCTTGGCTCTGAGGCCACCCCTCTGCCAAACCCAGCCAGGCTCTGTGGGTCTGACCTCTGGCCCCCTCATCACCAAACAAGGCCTGGCACCAACTGGGTGACCACGCCAGGCCTGCTTCTCTGCATGGGCACCCTGGCATTGGGACCAGGCGGGCACATCACACAGCAGTCCTGGTGGGCGCGAACGGGGACCCTCAGCCTTCCTGACAAACATTTTTGCACACTCCTGTACACTAATTACACACTCCCATCCACAATGAACACTTTCGTTCTCAGCGGTGCGTGAATACCCGCACCAATCACTTGCGAACGGTCACACACGTGTACTCCCTGAATCCACACACACTCGGTCACAAAAGTGAGATCTTAGCTGAAGCGCTTGGCACATGGTGAACACTCAGGAAATGGATCAATGGGAGCCATGTCCATACCCGTCCCCCCCCCGCCCCCCCCGTCCCCCCCGCCCCATGCACCCCAAACCACACAAGCCAGGCACTCCGCTGTGCACACGCACCAACTCTGCCCGAGGCGCCAACACACACCCCTCCGAACACAGCCCGGGGGGCAGACGGACACGCACGGTCGGACGCACGGCCGCGGACACGCTACACTCAGCCTCACGCGCTCACACGTGCCCCGACCTCACCGGCGCACACCCGCCGGCTCTCCCCCGCGGAGCCTGGGCGCGCGCCGCGCGGGCACGCGGACCGCCCTCGGCCCCAGTGAGGGTGACGGTCCGCGGCCCGGCCCCCGCCCCTGCCCCGGCCGAGGGCCCATCCGGCTGGGTCCCGGCCTCAGGCCACTCACCGGCGCGGCGGGCTCAGCTGCCGGCGGAGGACCGCGCGGGGCGGGCCGGAGCCGTGGGTCCGACAGGAGTTGTTGGCGCCGCGGCCACACGCTCGGCCGCCCGCTGTTCCGCCGCCGCCGCCTGTGCGGGCCGCGCGCGCGCTCCCGCCCCTCCCCGCCGCGGGGCCGCGCCGCCCCCTGCGCTCGTGCGCGCGCGCCACGCAGGCTCGGGGGGCGCCGGGGCGGCTGCCTCGCCACGCTGGGTCCCTCCAGGCTCCCAAGAACTTTGGAGGGCCGGGGACTCGCTCAGCCCAGCCACCCCTCCCCATTTCAAAGATAGGGTAACTGAGGCCCAAACTCACGCGGCGAGTCCCGCCAGCATCTCCCCTTCTTCTGGGGGCTCTGGACACCGGGGGCTAGGTCTGCAGGGGCCCGCCCATGGACACCTCCCTGGCCTCCTTGGGCACCCCTCACCTAACTGCTCCCATGACAGCCCTGGGATTACGGAAACTGGCCAATCAACAAGCGTTTATTTTGTGCCTGCTGAATGCGGGGCTCTGCTCCCTACCCACCAAGTGCCAGCATCTCCTCGTCTGGAGTTACCCACTTCCTGTGGACCCCAAGACCAGTCAGAGTCAATGAGCAGACGTTTCTGGAAGAAGGAAGACCCCACTAATCAATGTTTAACACCCCCTCTAAGGAGACAGTCTCCGCGGGGGGCCAAAGCCACAGCTCAGTTCCCAGCTTCACTTCCTCAGGTGACCCCTCCCCCCACAGAAGGGGCAGCTCCTGGCTGAACGGTTCCTGTTTCCACACTTGCTGCTTCTCCACATGCAAAACTGTGCTGTGTCCCCCAGCAGGGAGGGAACCAGGATGCCAGCTGCCCAGTTTGAGCACAGGGGTGCTGGAAGCCGGTCCATCCTTGCTGCTTGACGCAGTCGCTGCAGGGAAGAAACATCTGCACAGCTTATGTTTCAAGGGACCTGGCGTATATGACATATGTTTGCTCCCCCTCTTAGCGCTATGTGTTTTAACCAGGCCCACCTCCCCGAGAAAGGTTGTTTCCCCAGGTTAGGGGTTAACAGGACTAAGGAAGAGAATAAATCAGTAAATCCCCCTAGTGTTACAGAAATACCATGTACTACTTATGAAGAACTTGGACTAAGACTGTTGGCAATAAATTTGGGACTTGTTGGGGCTGCATCCCCACCAGGGAAAGCACCAAAGCTTATACCCCTGGAGACTCACAGACACAGGGCAGTCTCAGGGAAGGCAAACAGCGAGGCTGGGAGGACATAACCTTTACTGGGTAGGATAAACCCCTTCAGTCACATCCTTGTAGCCTATCAGTAGAGCAGTGACCTTGGAATAGCTCTTGTAATGGAACACAGAGATTAACCTAGACAAGATTAAAATCAACAGAACTAGATAGAGACAGGATTTTTGGCAAAGGTCAGATAAGAAACAAGGAATTGTAGAACGTGACCCAAAACATACCATAATGTAATTATAGAGGCATGCTTATGGGATCAAATAGTATAAATACAGATGTAACAGGACAATAAAGAGAGAACCTCACTATGATGATCACCTGAACGCTGCCTCCATGTCTTTCATTCTTCGACTCCGTCCACACCTTCGGGAGCCCCTGGACCTGCTGGGGCTGGGCCCCAGCACAGGGGGATGCCCACTGGGCCTCATTTGCCCAGTGAATGAACTAGCTTCAACTGGCTATGATCTGTAACAGTAATGCCACAAACTGAGCACCCACTGTGTGCCAGACTCTGCCAGCCTTGTGGTGTTCAGTCCCACAGCCATTCTATGAAGGAGGTATTATGTTACTTTTGTGCCCATTTTACAGATGGGGTAAATGAGGCTTAGAACTGAAACTTAGAAAGCAAATTCTCTTGCCCAAAGCCTCCCAGCTGGTAAGTTGTTGAGTTGGAAGCTGGACCACAGACTGTCTAATTCCAGTGCCTGAGACTAATCTAGAGTCTAAACAATTCCCCTCTCACGGGCAGCATAGCTCTGGGCTGCTGGAATGAGAAGGGGCAGACCAGGCAGCAGCAGGTCCAGAGGGGCCGGCCCAGTCCCAGCCCTTCCACTAGCCAACAGGGACAGAATGGATCATTCTGCAAATTGGTTAGCTGTTTAGTTGGGGATCTGTTTACAACCTCGCTTCACAACAAATATCAGATAGAGTGAAAAGTTAAATATAAAAGATAAATATTGCAAAAAATAACAGAAAGCTAACAGTATATATAAAAAAATAACAAAGTATGTTGCAGTGTTACCAGCGGTCAGTGATATTGGCTATGTTTGTGCAACAAACATTAGTTCATTCATTCATTCATTCATTCATTCATTCATTCTTCACCTGACATGTATGTCTGAGCACCTTCTACCAATCAGGTACTATTCTAGGCACTGTGTCATGAACAAAATATAGTATAACCTCTTGATGGGCTCCAATCTGGAGGCAGGGTTAGGGGGAGAAAAATATCTGACATTCGAGATAATAAATTTGGGGAGAAAATAAAGCAGGGAAGGGGTAGCAGGTGCTGGGAGAAGGCCTCCCCAATGAGGCCCAGAGAGGTCAAGCAACATGCCCCAGGTCACACAGGCAGCCATAATCAGCAGAGACAGGTCTAGCTGCAGGCCAGCTGACGGCTGCTGCTGAGTGTCAGGGGAATAATGAACTCCTGTCCACACCCCCTCCCACTTCCTTTTGGACTATAATTCAGAAACAGGTGTGGGTGGGGCATTTGCGGGAGATTACTAGAGACTGGAGGGTTCAGCAGCAGCACGCGGGGGAGGAGGGGAGAAGTCATCTCCACCCATTTCCCTGGCCTTCTTCCTCCTCACCCCAGTTTCCTTTCCTCTGGCCAAGTCCCAGCTCCTGGTGACATGCTGGGGGAAAAGTCAGATTAAATTCTGCCCAGAGACTCTCCAAATCTTGCACTGCCCCCACTACCTTGGCGAGGGCAGGGGGTGGAGGGAAAAGGTTCCGTACAACCCCAGCCTCAATCGACTTTTGTTTTTAACTCAAAGGGATTTTCAGCAAGTCCCCAGATGAGTCACCATGAAGAGGTGCTTCGCAAAATGACTCCCAGAATTCGAATCGTGGCGCCTGACACCCTCCCTCCCACAGTGGCATTGGTGAATCTGGCCTGGGAGGAAGGCTCTCTCCGTCCATCCCTAGAGTTTCAGGATGAAGCCTGTGTCGGTTCATTATTTCTCTGCATCAGGGGAAGAGAACCCACTCTCGCGGGCGCCTTCTCCCTGCCCGGCTCAGTGAGACATTTCATTCTCACACGTCCCTCGAGAGGGGGCATGCTTTCTGTTTTACAGAGGAAGGAGCTGAAGTCAGAGACGTAAAGTGGTTTGAGCACAGCCAGGATTGGAACCCGGGTTTCCCCGAAGCCTATTGTCAGTATTTGGGGGGAAGAGGGGGTTGAGCATGAAGTACCAGAACCCCACCATCTTCCTTGGAAGGTCCTCTGTCCCAAACAGGTCATGCTGCCACCTTCCCAATGTCGGGGAATTTTGGGGGGATAGACCTGGTTTGCCCAGGAAGCCTCTTTGGTCCTTGCCGTCTGGCCCTGGTTATTAAGAGCACCCCTTTCACTCCCCACGCCTCTTGATTTGGATGATCAACTTCAGGATCACCCTGGTTGCTTACAGAGGTCATTGCATTGGGGGACTTGGATTTGACTTTATATCTAATGCAGAATGGGGGTCTCTTCTCTGCAGGGCCTTCTCCACATCCTGCCGTCGGGGTGCCGACTCGCAAGAGTCAGGGCTCCTCGGGAGCAACAAACCCAGGGGCGGGAAGTACTGCCTCCATCCCAGGCTGCCCTTCACTCCTGGTGACCCTGGGCCAGCTTCCCGACTGGCCAATGCGAGTGGGTCTCCGAAAGTCCCGTAGACCTTGACCTTCTAGGATTTCCCGTTGTCCAGTGCATGCTGGGAAACCAGCTGAGTGTTCTGAGAAAAGCAGGGGATGCAGGAAGCCAGTCCCTCCATGCCATCCAATGGTTCGCTTTTTCAAACAGCAAACCTCCTTCTAGCTAGTTTAGTTTTTTAAATAATTCTTTAGTTTATTTTTTGAGTGGATAATACTTGCCCACAATTCAAAATCCAAACGGTGTAGAAGGGCACATAGTAAAAAGTTTCCATCCCACCCCTGGCTCGCAGCGACCTCCGTCTCTCCCCCGGCGGGAAGCAGTGTTGACAAGCACTCTCCGTCCCCGGACACTGTTTGGTGTGTGTGTGTGTGTCTATGCACATATATGTGTATATTGTTTCTCTTATTTTTTTTTTGCAATTTGGAACACAAATTCTGGGCCCGTCAGATGCCTCCTTAAATCGTGTTGTAGACAAATCGGTTAACCTCTCCACGCATCAATGTTCTTCCTCACCTGTAAGCATTCTCACTGGGGACATTGATGCGCACATCACAGAGCTGGTGCCTGGCTCCCTGTCCGACCAAGATAATCTGTTCATTTATTTAGTCACCTGGTCAGTTGCCGGGAGCCGGTCCATGCTTGCTGTTTCAAGGGACCTGGCATATATGGCATACTGTTCTTAATATGTTTGCTCACCTTCTTGGCACTATGTGTTTTAACCAAGGTCTCTGAGAAAGGTTGTTTCCCCGGGTAGGGATTTTCCCCTGAAGTTAGGGAGGGAATAAAACCTCTTAACTAAGTGCCAGGCGGGTAATTAATCACTTTAACTACGAACAATCATGCTTAAGCTACATAATCTTTACTCCCTGGAATGGAGATAAGAAACGCCCTAACCTTTGGAATAGAGATTGATAGGATTGGAATCAACTGGTATAAATACAGATGTAACAAGACAGAACTGAGAAGACAGAACTTAGAAGACAGAACCATGGACTCAGAACCTAGACACAGAACCTACACAGAACCTAGAGACAGAAGAACTTCGCTGGAGAGAACATGGCAAAAGATCCTGGACTGAACCTGACTACAGAAATTGGCAAGAGAACCTGACTAGAACCTGGTGACTGAACCTGGCTGGAGAACCTGGACAGAACCTGGCTGGAGAACCTAGCGAGGGAACATGGCCACAGAACCTGGCTGGAGATCCTAACCAGAACTTCGCTGGAGATCCTGACCAGAACTTGGCTAGAGATCCTGGCTAGGCTGCTGATCAACTGAACGCTATCTCTGTGTCATTCCTTCTTCGCCGACTCCGTCCACACCTTTGGGGACCCCTGGACCTGCTGGGGTTGGACCCCGGCAGTCAGTGATCGTTTCCTTTGACACGAGTAACAAGGTCATTTCATCTATTGTCCAACCCAAGACGCTTCTGCTAGTGAAAGGGGCCACTATTATCAATGATGCTGGGACAGCAGGTGCAACCCATTGACCATATTTCTCCCCCAGGTGTTCCCCTTGGCTTTGGTGGGGGGCAAGTGAGGGGCCCAAGGCCCCTTCCTGAGACTCCTGGAGCATGTGGCTAAGGCGAGGCTCCTCTGGGCCTGAGGCCTCTCTGCACGCCCCATGGGGCTGCTCTCGGAGCAGGTGAAGGGAGGCAAGGGGCCCTCTGGATTTAGGGCCGATGGCGCCATCCATCTATGAACCCCAGATCCCAAACGTGAAGGAAGGCACTTGGTTGCTGGGTTTCCCAGTTCTGCCCCTGGTTTTCTGGGAATGGGTGTGGTTTTTCCAGGCATCATGACATGCCAGGCTCATCTTGGGGGTGAGGGGAGAAGGAACCAGATGGAGATGGGCAAACAGGGCTCGGAGCAGAGAGGAAGAGGGAGAACAGGGAATCAGAGAAAGTTTGATTAGTTTTCTTTGAGAAGGCACTTGCCAGTACTAATATAATATTGAATGTCAACTGTAATGAAAAAATTTGTTTAAAAAATAAAAAAAAAAAGAGGGGGTTTGCCAGGGTCTGGGCTCTGCCCCTCCCTGCCCACAGGAGGGGCAATGAGGGGCTAACCCATCATGCAAAAGAAAATCCATTTTCCCTTATTCAATGATATTCTGAGGGACCTGCTTTAGGGGGACATAGGGATAGGGGTAGAAGAGCTCGCCAGAGGAGAGGCAGTGAGTGGGGGGCTCCAGAACCCCCGAAGAAGGGGGCACGTGTGGGTGCTGCTTGATTCTACACCACAGGCAGAGTTGCTCAGGCAGCCCCTTGGCACAGGCGATATTCTGACCCCACACATTCCACCTAAAGCCATTTGCCAAATACCATACCCCATGCCCTGCAGTCAGCAGCCCTAGAATTGGCTGGGGCCCAGGGCATGGCAGAAACCCAGCCTTGGGGCCGATAAGACCAGGTTCAAAGCCTTGAACAAGTCCCCTCACCAACCAGAGCCCTCGTTTTCTCACTGGGAAATCAGAGGTGATAACATCTTCCTCACCAGGTTATGGTTAGAAGAGAGCAAGCCAGCACCAGCTGAACATAGTATTAATATCAAGTGTTTATCAGCCTCAGAACCTGCACCTTGCGTGTTGCACATGTCATTTCATTCATCATCCCAACAAGCCTCTGTGGTGGGTGCCAGAGTTAGCTCCCTTGACAGATACTCATACAGCTGGGCATTTGCCTCAGTTTCCCTGCATGGCAGGAAGGCTCAGAGAGGGAAAGTGACCTGCCTATGGCCACGCAGCTGGGAAATAGTGAAGCTGAAAGTTATGCCAGATCTTCAGATACATTTAGCTGACACAGCTAGCCCCAGAGCCTCATCTGTAAAATAAGCATAATGATACTATGAGTCACTTCCTACTTCTGGCAAATCCTACATTATTGGCCTTTATAAAAAAAAAAAAAAAAAAAGTCCCCGATTTGTGGTGTTTGCAAATTTCCATGGTGTAAAGTACTCCCACCATGGCTGATGTAAAGCTACCAACAACTACCTTGAAACTCCCAAATATTTAACAACCAGCTCTATTTAGCCATCGCCATCTCGCCTGCCAGCGCAAATCAGCTCTAGCACCTAGCTCACTACTCCCCGCTCTCCCCTCCCTATGCCCCGATTTCAGCGCTTTAAGATTGAGTTTTCCTTTGCTAGGGAAGAAGGAAGGCAGGACTGAGTACCTACTGTGTGCCAGGAACTATGCTGCTGCATCCAAACCTAGGACCTCCTTTAATCTTTACAACAACCCTTCAGTGAAGGTGTTATGATCCCCATTTAACAGGTGAGAAAACTGAGGCACAAAAGAGTAGCAACCACTGGCCAAGGCCACCCAGAAAGTAAATGGCAGAGTCAGGATTCAAACCCAGCCTGCCTGACTAGACCCTTGCCACTGAAGGAGGCTGCATCTTACAAGGTCTGGGTCTGACCCAGCAATTCATGGCCCCTTTCGGGCCTCAGTTTCCCCATATGGAAGGTGAAGGGATGGAAGTCACAATTTTAAGACGAATCCTTGAAGGGAAGAATTTCACATGTTTACCAGGGAGAGGTGTGCAGGAAGGGCATGGGACACATGTACTTGGGGGCCATGCAGTGCTGGGACCAACCTGGATTTGAACCCCAGGCCCTCCACTTCCTAGCTGTGTGACCCTGGGCTAGTAGCTTCACCTCTCTGGTTGTGTTGGTCTTGCTGGTAGTCTGCCCGGTTGTCTGGAAGTGAATGAGCAGCGAAGGGTCCCCAGTGTGGAAACCTTCGCACCAGATAGACCTGGCACAAGTCCCTCTACCCTTCCAAAGTACCATGGCTCCTCTCCTTCTCCAGCCCCCATCTCCCCAAGTGGATTTAGCAAAGGCCTATGCTCTTTGCTCCCTCGTCTGGGATTCCAGAGCAGCTGAAAGAGGGAAAGGCCCGAGGTTTCTGTTTTCATGGAAGGCAGAAGCCAAGCCCCACCCCTGCTCCCCCACCCATCTGGGCCCACCTCCCTCAGCCCTGCACCCGGCTGGTTGGTCTTCTCAGGTTTCTGAAAGCCTGTGTTCCCAGAGGAGGCATTAAGGATGGAGGAATGCAGGCCCGGGTGTGAGGGTTTGAGGGGGCTGTGCAGAGAAGCTGTCTGGGGGAGAGCCCCCCTCCACCCCACCAGCTGCGTCCCAGCCCAGCCCCCACTGAGAGGAAGAGAAAGGAAGCGGAAAGGAAACGAATCCAGCTGCTCTCAGAGGAGTTCCTGAGCTCTAGGTTCAGATTCTTGTGAGGGGAGGGGGGGGGCGGGGCTCAGACCACGTGGAGAGGATGAAGAAATTGGTTAGTTTGGGGCCTTGAGACCGTGGTGGACGGTGGACGGGGTCCGTGCAAGGGTGCCGGTTGGTGAACATGGAAGGGGCCGGATATTTACCGGGTAACTACTGCTTCTGAAACCTCCTTACCTGTATAACCCAGCTCTAATTGGGCCTTCTTGCTCCCAACCCAAGACACACCTCAGCAGGGAGTCACATTCAAGAAAGAAATGAAGCCACTCACCAGCAAGCAAAAGCATGAAGTTGAAAGAAAGAAAGAAAAAAAGATCCAATCCAAATCCAACCCCCAAACTGCTGCAAAGCAAAGTAACTCTTGACAGAAGTTCTTCAGGCCGCTGGAGACGGCCGGCCGGCCGGCCTGCGGCAACCTCCTCGCGCCAGCTGCGCCGCTGCCCTCGCTCGGAGGCTGCCTCACATGGCGTCTGCTCTGGTCTTTCCCGGCCTGCCTCGCTCCGATTTCTGCATCTCCTGCATCACCAGGGGGTCAGAGATTCCGCTTTCCTCAGGATGGCCCTGGCTTATGGCTGTTCATTACTAATCACACCCCGATTCGTGCCCAGACCTGTCTGGACAGAACAGTAAATGCTGTGGCTCCCTCTTCGCTCTCCACTGAGCTCCAGTGGCAGCAAGGTTCTGCCAGGAAAAGACACCCTTGGAGGGCGAGGGAGGGAGCGGGACGGCTCCACCTCCGTTGTCTTGTCTGCAGTACCCCAGGGTTTTCGCCTTTTTTCCGTCCAACGCTGACCTCGCCCATCTATGGATGAGGAAATGGAGGCCTGACCGTAACCAGTGCTCAGCGTCAAACATGTCGTACATCCCAAGGTGGAGACTCGAACTCAGCTCCGCCCGAGTCCCCATCCCTCACGTTTCCCACGAGGCCAGCAGGGTGCCTGGCAGGAGAGGATCGGGGTGGCACGCCCTGAATTTGCAAGGGAGGAATCAACAGGCCCCTGCATGCTGTCTAGGGAGACCCTGAGGCCCAGAGGGGTTGTGCTTTACTCAAAATCACATGGCTTAAAAACGGTGGTACATCCACACAATGGAATACTACGCCACTATAAAAAAGGAAGAACTCTTACCATCTGCAACAGCATGGATGGAACTGGAGAGCATAACGTTAAGCAAAATCAGCCAGTCAGAGAAAGATAAGTATCACATGATCTCACTCATATGTAAGATTTAATGACCAACATAATTTGATGAACAAGAATAGATCCAGAGACAAATGGTAGGGGAGGGGGAGGTTAGAGAGCAACCAAAGGACTTGTATGCATGCATATTAGCATAACCAATGGACACAGACACTGGGGCAGTGGGGGCTTGCCTGGGGGGGGGCATGGCTGGGGAGGGGTGTCAACTGGGGAAAAAGAAGACAAATGTAAAACTTTAGACAATAATAAAGTAAAAAATAGACCACACAGCACAGATGCGGCAGAGCCTGTGCTAGAACCAAGCTCCTAAGCAGACAGGAAGCCTGGGTGCCACCCAGGGGGCTGGAGAGAAAGCCAGGGAGCCTGGGTCCTCAGTGTCTCCACCTCCTTCTGTGTTGGTCCCACCCATGCAATGACTGTCTGCCTCAGTTTCCTTGTCCACTAGACTCTAGAGACCTTGGCCAAGTCTCTCCTCTTGGCCCATCCTTGCCAGACCTTCTCCCAAGAGCGAGGAGCCTGGACCCCTGCCCCGAGCCTCCCCACTGCCCCAGTAGATGCTGTGGGCCCGGGATGGGCATGGTGTTCAGACACTGGAGCCCTGATCCCTCTGCAGTGCCTGTTCACCAGAGTCACTGCCATACCAGAAGCGTCCTAACCGTGTCACCGAAACTTAGTTTGGGGTTCAAGATCCTGTCTTCTCCACCTCGTCCCCTATACGCATCCTATGCCCCGCCACACTGCTCTAAGCCAGGCTGCTTTAAGCACACCAGCCTTTTCTGCTGGTCAGGCCTTGGCTCATGCTGCTGACTCTGCCTTGAGCACACTTCTCCCCACCTGCCTGAAGAACTCATATTCATCTGTCAGGCCCCAAAGCAAACGTCCCTTCTCAGGACATTCATAATCACACCGATGGGTCCTATACCTGCAGCTGGTATCCTTTCTGACTGGTCAGTGACTGTGACAAGCAGGCTGTTAAATATTTAGATTCTCCCCCAGCCACTCCCCCTACGCAATCTTCCCTGACCCTAGGCAGGGCCCTCCTTCTGTCCCCTGGGGTCCCTCTGCTGCAGGCGGACAGTGGGGTCCATTGCCTGCCTTGGTTCTGCCTCCTCCTGGACGGTGAGCTCCCAGAGGGCAGGGCCCAGAGCTGGTGGTTCATCATGGTATCTGCCCAAGCAGGTGTGCCAACACTTTGGGCACAGGCTTTGCTCCCTGGAGGGACTGCCGGGAGCTGGAGGAGCACCAGGGAACCTCGCACAGCTCCCATTCCCTGACAGGGGGTGCTTTCGATGGGCTCTCCCATTGAATATGTGCTCATGTCAGCTCACCCCTTCCATCTGAAGCGTATCAGTCCCATTTCACAGATGGAGAAACCAAGGCACAGAGAGGGGAGGAAACTCAGCCAAGTAAATGATGGGACTGAGACTCGAACCCAGGTCTAAACCTGAAGTGTCTCATGCAGTCTCCGAATCCCACACAGTTCTGTTGGGGCGAGGGCAGTACCAGCCTGAGGGACTCTCCCCGGACCTGCCAGGCCTCTGCTCAGGACAGTGGGGGAGGGCAATGAGCAGACCTACCCCACCCCCCTGCAGGGGCCCCGGGCCAGGAGGGCCACATAAGATGAACTGAACCTTTGCTCTGAGCCGCCTTCTCTGGCCTCCAAGTCAGGCCTTGCCTTTGGCTGCCCTTGGCGTCAACTCCACACAAGGACACCAGGAAGCAGTTCTGCAAAAAGATGTGGGACTTTCCAGGACAAACCAAAGAGTGAAGACACAAGTGACCTTCCCACAGGGTCACACTAGCACTGACCGCCTGGGTCCCCTCTGCCTCCGGTGCTACCCACACGCCTGACTCCTTGTTGCTCTCAAGGGGACTTCAAGGTGGCGTGGTGGACCTGGCCCCGAACCTCGAGTCATGAGATCTGGGTTCAGATTCTGGCCCCGGCGTTTAACTTGCCCTGAGACGCTTTCCCCTTTTGACCCCTGCTGGCTTTGTAAAGTGAGATGGTTGGGAAAATGAAATGGAACGACAAGCACCAAGTGCCTGGCATGGAGTCGAAGTTCCCTCTACAAATGGGGATGGAATCGGAGTCTGAAACGTCCCTGTCCCTCTGGAGGCAGTCCCTGGCCGCCTTCCCTGCGAATCTGGGCAATCCACAAGTTCCCCAGGTAAAAGCACCACCGCCCCTTGCTTAGGTCACCTGGTTTGACCTTCAGGCTCTGTGGGTGGGGAAAGCACGGCCTTCCCCTTGAGCCTTCTCCTTTCAAGCCCACGTGGGAGGCCCTGGCTGCTTGCGGATGAGCTTATGGCTCGGGAGAAAGTCCCCGTTTTCTGAAAACCATGGAAATCCGAGTCCTGCCACCTCCACCTCCACGCAGTTTGGATTCGCTTTTCAGAACCTGGCTGAGCTGCAAAGCCAATATATGCAAATACCAATTGATTGAACACAAAAGTCACACCTGAGGATTCACTGCTGGTGCATTTAAGTCGTCGGCTTTCCTGTGTTAAACGGGTCTCCTATAGAATTTCAAACTGCACGCAACTTTCCAGACGCCTCCCTAGAGCCAAATAAAGTAGGGCCTACCTGAAGTCCTACCACGTTCTGGACGCTCCCCGAGCAGGCATTGCAACTGGAAACTTCTCCCCTGAGCTTCACAGATCACGGAGCCAGCTCACAGCCAGACTCTCGCTTGCCACTCACAGGGCCAGCTGATCCCCACTTTCCAATCAGAGACACCGAGGCCCTCAGCTGGAAGTGGCTACCCGCAACTCCCGCGAGGGGTTAGGACTCCACGGGATGAGAGGGACCTCGCCCGGAGTCCCTGTGCACGCCCCAATCTTAAGGCAGAGTTTGTCATCTTTCCTCCAGCTCAGAAAGAGTTCCTTGGCAGTCCCTCTTCTCTGAGCTCCCTGCAACCGACAGTGTGAACCCACCCCCCGAGAAGGACAAGCTGGTGTTCTGGCATCTTCCGACTGCTCCAGCCCCTCTGCCCGCCTTCGCTGTGTGTTCCAGCTCCACAGGACATCCCTCCTGGCCCCGGATGTGACTTAGAATTGTCGCCCATGTCACCCTTGGCCTCAAAGCTGCTAATGGGGATGGAGACGGTGGTGTCAAGTCATAAATGGGTGAATGTGTCTCAGGGCTGGACCTGGATGAAGCAAGCTAGATGCCCAAGGTGTAGAATGCAAGGAGATGGTCCTTCGTAAGTTAAACATAGAATCAGCATGTGACCCAGCAATCCCACTCTGAGGTGTATCCCCGGAAGAATTGGAAAGAGGCGTTCAAGCAAATACTTGTACACGAATGTTCATAGTGCCTCTAGTTACAACAGCCAAATGGTGGAGAAAATTAAAATGTCCATCAACTGATGAGTGGATAGGCAAAATGTGGTATATCCACACAATGGAATATTATATGGCCGTAAAAAAGAATGGGGTATTGATTCATGCTGAACATGGTCGAACCTTAAAAACATAAGTGAAAGAAGCCAGTCCCCAATGGCCATATATTGTGTGATTTCATTTATGTAAAAGGTTCAGAATTGGCCAATCCATAGAGACAAGAAGCAGAGTTGTGGCTGCCAGGGGCTGTGGCAGGGGGAGTTGGGGAGTGGATACTAATGGGTAAGGGTTTCCTTTTGGAGTGACGAAAATGTCTGGGAACTAGATAGTGGCGATGGTTGCGTAACACTGTGACTGCCCTAAACCCCTGAATTGTTCGCTTCAAAGGGGTTTCAATGGTGAATTTATGTTGTGTGTATGTTACCACAAACACACACACTATACACTGCAAGGGAGCACCCCCTCTCGGAGCCGGCCTGCACTTGCACACCCGGGCAGTGAGCGCCTTCTCACATTTTGGACCCTGGGTGCCCACCGTCTCCCCCTCCCCCTGGTCCCGGCCTCCATGGGTAAGAGAATCCGTGTTTCCTCTGGGACTTCTCCTCTGCTCACAGCTTCCCCCGGAGAATCCCTTCTTTGGCAGCTCAGTCCACGGACTGATGGAAATCAGGACATTTGCTAGAAAAGCGGCAGAGGTAGGGATTTAGGACTTGGGATTGCTGGGGAACAGCCATTACTCATTGGAGAGAAAAAAAACTAAGGCGAAAGGAAAGGGAGAGGGAAGGAGGAAAATCGCTAAGCTCACTTTTTAAAACAGTTCCATTGAAATAAATGTACATACCACACAATTCACCCACTCGAAGTGTGTATACAACGTGTACACAGTTCCAGTTATACAGTGAATAGTTCCCGGGACGTAAAGTCCCACATGCTGACTGCAGTTAACAATGCTGTGTTGCACACTTGAGGTTGCTAAGAGAGTGGATCTTAACAGTTTTCACCACACACACACACACACACACACACACACACACTCACACACACACTCACTCACAAATGGTAACTGTGAGAGGAGACGGATGTGTTAACTAACCTTATTGTGGTGATCATTCTTAATATATACGCATTTCAAATCATCCTGTTGTATTTTCATTGTCATTCAGTTCACAAGTCTTCTAATTTTCTTTGTGATTTCCCCACATAGTATTTGCTGATGTATACAGGTATATTAGATGTTGAAACGAAATCCGTAGATGAAAATGATACACAACTTGCAGATGGGGCTAATTCCAGGGAGTGGGTGGGATAGATGGAAATGGGAAGGGGAAATGGTAGATATGCTCACCAACATTTCCGTCCTCTCCTCCTCTGAGCATGTGAGAGGGTTACACTCTACTGCCCCTTTGAAGCTGGACATGGACACATGACTTGCTGGCCAATGAAGCAAGAGCAGAAGTGACATAAGCCACTTCCTCATGGAAACATCTAAGAGTGGGTGTGTGAGGTGTCTTCGTGCCTCCCTCCCTGCATGGCGAACCCTGAAGTCTCTTGCTGAGGTCACAGCTCTGTAAAATGATGGAGCCGCCGTCGGCCTGGGTTCCCGAGTGACTCCAATGAACACAACTCTCTCCAGTCAATCTCACTGAGCACAGAGCGTGAGAGAGAAACAGGCCTTTGCTATTTAAAGCTGCTGAGATTTGGGGATTGTTTGTTACTACTGCATAACCTAGACTTTCCTGACTGATACAAGGTGCTTTGGTTGTATTTTAAGTTTTTGTTTTCCACAACTCTAAAGATTTATTTTTATTTTTTTAGATTTTTAACATGGGTTGTGGGTATATGAGTGTTTGTGATATGATTTTCTAGAACTTCTGTATGTTTCAAATATTTAATTTTTTAAAGAAAAGCAATATTAGAAGAGGAGAGGAGGTAGGAGAAGAGGAGAAAGAGGCAACTGGGGTGATGGGCTCCTTTGTTCTATCCCCCCAGTTATTTTTCCAACTATCCTCTGGGTTGGGGCAAGTCAGGGAAATGGCCTGACTGTTCCTCCGGCCGGATCCTCACCTGCGGACAGGTGCTCCTCACCACCAGCCTGCTTCTTCACACCTCTCGTCACCATCTGGCACCTTAGGTATTGACTTGTATGTTTATTGTCCCTCACCCCTTAGAAAGTAAACTCCTTGAGAACAGGGACTTCGTTTGATAACACGAGGGCCTAGAACAATGCCTGGCACACAGCAGCCGCTCATACCTGCTTATTACGTGAACCCAGACGCTCTGGCTCCACCAGCCCACGCAGCCCCGAGTCCTGTAATTAGACATAATGACACGTGGCGGGAGCTGCCAGCAGCTCATGCTCTGATGACACATCGCCTCCCTGCCCACCTCAGGGGCCAGCGAGGCTCTCATTAGGTCTGGCGCCAGCAGGTGGGGAAGCCAAGGGTGAGGAGCGAGGAGAGGACCCTGGCCTGGAGTTCACCCACCGGTGAGCCAGGTCCGGTCCGGCTCCTCGGGGACTGCGAGGCTCTGGGCAAGCCAGTTCGTTCCTCCAGGCGTTCCTTCTCTCCTCTCTGGAGTGGGTCCTGCGTTTACGCCACCCGGGGCTGTTGTGAGGAGTGGGGGCCTCTTCTCCCGGAGGCTGCCAGGGGGCTGGGGCCCAGACCGATGCAAGCGCTCTGCATCCCGGGCAGGTCTTTGGGTGGGAAAGAAACCGCTAAACCTCCAAAGGCCAAGCACGGGTTTTCCAAACACTCGCTTCAGAAACGGTCCTTTTGACTGTAGTGGAGGCGCATTTTTCTAATGGATAGATCGCCTTCCTGGCAGCGTTTCAAGGACTACCCAATTTGGCCCAAAGCTAAGGGTCACGAGACATTTAATCTCCAGTACTCCTCTCCTCCTCCTCCTCCTGCTCCTCCTCTTCCTCCTTCTTCTTCATTAATATCCTATGGATATTTCTTCATAGTATCACATGGGAAATTTTTATTTTAGACTGATTTTTTTTTTAAATTCCTTAAAAAGTCATTTTCTGTTTAATCAGCATTTTAGCATTTGGGGGATACTTTTGCAGAAGTTGCCCAATAGTCAACTCCACAAATTGTCCAAATTGACTGTTTCTTCAAAATGTCTTTCTTTCCATTGTATTTTTCTATTTTTATTTCAACTGTTATTCAAGTTGCATGGGCACGCTGTTCCGCAAGACTTCTCAGCACAGCAGCGGCCTCCATCGAAGCTGCCGTCGCCCCCGCTCCCCAGGCTCCAGAGGCCACCGTGTTGGACAAGACCTGGCAGTTTCTTTTCCCTTTCCCTTGTGCACCAGCGTGCTGATCCTGCGGCCTCTTCATTTTCACTCGTGGACGGAATCGACTATCTCCCCAACATGGAAGATAAGCACGTCCTTCCCAGACAGTCTCCCTCCCTGCTCTCCTGGCGCCATTTCCTCATACGCTTGTCGGTGGATGAATACTGTAGGGTTTACTTTGTGACGGTGTAACTATTGTTGGTGGCTCTGCCATGTGGAGTGCTAGGTTGACATTTATTTCCTTGGATGCCATTCTGTTTTCCCCAGAATTATTTTTTAAATATATTTTTTAATTGATTTCATAGATGAAGGAAGAGATAGAAACATCAATGATGAGAGAGAATCATTGATCGGCTGCCTCCTGCACACCCTACGCTGGGGATCAAGCCTGCCACCAGGCATGTACCCTGACTGGGAATCAAACGGTGACCTCCTGGTTCATAGGTTGACACTCAACCACTGAGCCACTCGGCCGGGCTCCCCAGAATTGTTAATTTTTCTGTTTTTGTTTGCTTGGTTGGTTTCTAGGTGCCAAGCCCACCTTACCCCCAACAAACACTCCCCTATTTTATTCAGTGGGCTAGGATCCATTGCTATCATCACTCATTTTGAGGTTCAAATAGCATCCAATTTCTGCAGAAGAAGCTGGCTCCTCTTTCTCAGAGCACTTCTTCACTTTCTGACACAAGGAGTTCCAGGCTCACCTCATACTTTCTCTGGCCCAGCCTGGGAGTCAATTATCCTCCAAGGATCTTGATTGCTTTTAGGGGAGAAAGGCATTTTGAAAATAGGATCTCGGTGCAGCGTGTGCTCATTGCTGCGGGAGCCTGTTGCTCCCAGACCTTGGTGAACAGAGCTGGGGCTGGGGCAGGGGCTGGGGCTGGGGCTGGGCCAGGGGCTGGGACTGGGGCTGGGGCTGGGGCTGGGGCTGGGACTGGGGCAGGGGCTGGGGCAGGGGCTGGGGCTGGGGCTGGGGCTGGGCCTGGGGCAGGGGCTGGGACTGTGGCTGGGGCTGGGGCTGGGGCTGGGGCAGGGGCTGGGGCTGGGGCTGGGGCTGGGGTGTCAACAGTAGATTATTCATCTGCTCCATCCCCTGCATGGGTATACCTGTCCTCTGACCCACCTGGCTGCTGTGCCACCCAACTTAAACTCTGACCTTGAAAGGGCCACCATACCCCCTCCCCCCAGAACCTACCTAGTGACTTTCAACGGGATGAACTGAGACAGGAAGGCAGGTAGGAAGAAAAGTGAGATGGTAGGGAGGCGGGGGAACGGAGAGAGAAAGGAGGCCGGGATGGTATAACAGCTGCAGATTTCTGGGATTTTCAGGGACGTTCACCTCGTCTCTATCCCACCTTCCTGATGCTGCCTCGGGAAGGAACTGGAATAAAGACCCCGAGGGAGAGTGGACTGTGCCCCAGGCTGAGCCACACGCCCAGAGGTCATGTCCGGAGGCGGAGAGGCTCCGAAGGCCCAGACCCTGCCTTCCCACGGCCCTCGAAGGGGGCCGATTCATCTCATACACACGGCTAGAAACTTCATAAGCTCATGCGTTGGTGATTTGGCAAACTGTTCCTTTGATGAACTGACTCAGCCGTGGAGGGTGAAAGGGGGTCCCTACTCACAGACGCTGGGGTCCCCCTCTCTGTTCATTTGCATGAGGATGATTGGGCTTCTGTGTGATCTTCCTTGTGACGAAGGTTTAGAAAGAAGGTGGAGGCCGGGTGCAAGTTCTCCTGCGCCTCCTGCTTGCCGCGTGACCCGGGCCGGCCCCAGCCTCTTCTGGGCTCAGCTCCCCACCTGGGCGAGGACAAGCGGGTGCTGAGTGCTGTGCCTCTCTGCCTCAGGCATGTGGCCCACGTGGCTGGGGACCCACAGAGGCCCCTTTGGCCGTCAGCTGCCAGGGCAGGGAGAGAGGAGACGCCGCCTTTCCTTCTCCCGGAGCAGAGAAGCCAGGCCTGGGCCTGGGCCTGCCGCCAAGGGGAAGCGGAGACAATAAGCCGAGTCACCCCGGCCGGCGAGGGCAGGTTGTGCAACTTCCGCTCGGTGCCTGCAAACAAGACTTTGGCCCCAGGACTCTGAGCTCTGGGCAGCCCTCATTCCTCCCCTGGGACCCGGGGCACCCAGCTTAGGGGTTGGCGTGGGGGGTGGGCAGGGTACTTTTTTGTTCCAAGGGCAGCCAGGTGGCTAGGGGTTCCCTGAGGAAGGTCCCACCAAGAGGGGTCAGAGCACGTGGCTGCTGTGGGGACGGTGGAGGAGGACGGCCATGGAAGGCTCTGCGTGTGACGGTGTGTGTGCCTGTGGGCCGTGGCACATGTGAGCTGTATGGGAAGCTGTGCCCCTGGCTGTGATCATCCCCATGGTCACCTGCATGGGAGGGACACTGGAGGGATGTCTGGAGGCTGTTCTGTCCCCTGTGGGTGCGGGAGGGTAAACACCAGTCCGTGAGGGCGTGACCTGTGCCTCCCTTGCCGAGCTGAGGTATGTGTCTGTTAGCTGTTTGCATGCATGCTTGTTATGGACTATGAAGCAGACTGAGTACAGGTGATCGTGTACACATGGGGGCACGTGTAGGTCTGTAACTATGAGTGTGCACTGATCAGTGTGCCTGTGAGTGTAAATCCATGTATGGGTGTGTGCATGGTGGGTAGGCATGTCTGCCATTAGGGGTTCATGTATCTGTGCCTGTGTGAGCCCCAACTGCTGAGCCCGTGGTCTCCGTGGGGGTATGACGGTGTGTAAACATGTGTGACATACATGTGAATGCATGCAAAAGCATGACTACTCATATACATGCTGGTGTGGGACATGTGTCCCTGGGTCCTAGGGCTGGCTCGTCACATGCATCACCCCCATGGATCCCACCAGCCGCCAATGGTTCTGCACGGTTCCAGCAAGTCTATTCTGGGACCCAATTTCCAACCTGCACTGGAGGGTGACGTGGGACTGGGAGAGCCCTTGGCTGCTCCTACACTGTGGGGCCTGCGTAAGTACCCCCCAAAACATGCAAATATGGGGAAGCTGAGAGCCCAGGAACCTAGGATTTACCTTGGTCCCTGGGTGAGGGGCAGGAGGCTTCCAAGTGACAAAGTCAGGGCCCAGGGCTCAGGATGGAGCACACCCAGGCAGGGAGGGAGAGAACAGTGAGAGCCCTGCTAGGGGTTCCACACGGAGGACGCTCAATGCCGGGAGTTGGTCCATGGCAGACAGAGAGCTGAAATGCCAAACAGCAAAGGTGAGGCGATCCGGTGTGGGCGACGGCCGGAGAGACAAATGCAGGAGGTGGTGGTACTGCCTCGAGGTGTCAGATCGCAGGGGATGAGGTGGTTCTGCAGGTGCAAAGACACAAAGGACAGCAGCCAGTGCTGGGAAGATGACCCCTCCCACCCCTGGCTAAGCAGAGAGACATACCCTGGCCTCTCCCCTCCTCCTACCCTCTAATCTCCCCGCCAGTGTTTCCCGTTGGCCCAGCCTCACAGGACGCCGGCGGGCAGAGGAGCCTGGGAAAGCAGCTTGCAGCAGCTGGGCAGGCGCCGGGGAAAGGAAAGGGACAGTGCCCAGCACACTCTCCCTGGTGCCCTCTGCGGGCCGAGAACCTGGGAAAAGCAAAGAAATGCTTGGCACCGTCCCAGCACGTGGGTTTGATTAACTCCTGATAGGAGCTTTGAATGGATCCCCCCCCCCCTCCCCATCTCCCAGCACTGCTGCTCCCCGAGTGAGGCGTCATGTCCCCGCCACATCCCGGCCACGTGGGAACCCAGCTTCCTGTGCTGGAGTCGAGGAAACCGAGGCCTTCCGAAGGGAAGTGGCTTCTCCCAGGCCCCGCAGCTGGGAAATGGCAGAGCCAGGGCTCACACCCGCGTCAGTGTGACTCCAGGGGCCCCGAGCCTGGGAGAAAGTGATGAGTCTGGTGCCGGTGCCAGAGCTGGGCCCTGGGTAAGATTCCGAGGAGAGAGGCGTTCACCGGGGAGGCCGGCTGGGGAGAGAGCGGTTGATGGAAACCCGGGGAGCCTGGTGTAAGGGTTGAGAGTGGGATTGAGAGCCCAGCGGCCTGGCTCATGTCTGCCCTGCCCCTTACCGCGTGTGTGACTGGATCTTTCTGTGCCTCGGTTTCCTCATCTGCAAAGTGGGTGTAACAGTGATGGTACCTGCTCCACAGGCCGGGTGTGAGGACGTACGTCGCGTGTTTGCCACTATTTGGTGTTTGTTTTATTTCTGGTGACAAGTGAGGAGACTGAGGCTCTGAGAGGTGAAGCGAGTCCCTGAAGAGGGCGCTCCTGGGAAGGAACTGTGACTGAGGTCTGCACCCCTTCATTCTCTGCCTGCCCCCCAGACTTCCTCACCCTCTTTGACCCACATGACCCACCTCCACTGTCATATGGATTCTCTCTGCTCTTGGCGAGCCCCACTCTGATAAGCCACCTCCTCCTGGTAGCCTTCAGGCCTGGGGGTGCCACCGGCTTCCTGCTGTGGCTGATCTCTGGGTGATGGCACCCTCCCCCACCCCCCCATTTGGTTTCTCAGCTCCTCTGTCCTGGAGCAACCGCCCCTGCATTCGCTTCCCTGCATCTGAAACCTAGTGTTTCAAAATGCCGCCTGGTGCGTAGCCCCCATTTACTGGGGTGTCCTTGGACCAGGCCCTCCTCTGTGCACTTCTCACATGTGAGAGTATTGAACTGGGTCATAGGAATCCTACGGGCCAGGCCTCTTCACCCCACTTACAGAAGAGCAAGTCCGGGGTGCAGAGAGGGGAAGCCATGCGGCTAGTGAGGCGCACAGCTGAGGCTCCAAGTCGGGAGGTTCCAATCCAGAGCCGCCTCTGACGGCTGCACAGAACTGCCTCACGGGGGGTTAGCATTCCGCGCTGCCAGCTGGCTGCCATGGCGTCAGAGCCCTGCGCTGAGCGGGTTGGGGGGCATGAGGTCCCCGTCTGTCTCTATCTGGTGTCTCCTCCACGTCCCCTTCTCCAAGCTAAAGACCCCGTGTCTGGGGAGGGGCCAGGCAGCGACTTCCGGCCCTCCCCATCCAGGCGTCCTCCCAGGTGTCCCCTGGGAAGCTCTCATTCTGGCATCCCCTCCATGCTGCTCCTGGCACCAGGCCCCTCCCAGGCCCCTTGATGACTCACCCACAGGCACTTTCACTTCCTCCTTCGCTGGAGAAGGCTCTGACCTGAGGCAGCTACAGAGAGAGGCCTCTTACTTGGGGGGCTTGAAAGGCCTTGAAGGGTGGCTGTGGGCCCTACTGGGGCTCAGGGCTCAGGCCTGTGGGGCTGGAGTACTGCCTCTGCGGAGAGCAGGGTGGCAGGCAGGGTCCTGAGCCTCCTGGCCTGACACTGGCCTGAGCTGAACCCTGTCCAAGTGGTCAGTCCCCCCCAGCAGCTCTCCAGGCTGGCATGTGGGGAGACTGACGTAGAATTTTCAAGCTGGAATCATGCTTCTTACACTTACTGCTGGCCTTGGAGGGACCCATCTTCATCCATCCATTCATCCATTCATTCAAGAAATCTGTCCTGGCCTCCTATGTACCAAGCAGTTCCCAGCGTAACACGAAAACAAAGTTCGCTCTCTGCCCATGAGGATCTCACAGTTGACAGGGATGGCTGGGTCAAGGGGGCAGATTTATGAACAGGAAGCCCAGGTCGGAGAAAAGAATATCCAACACAGTAGGGAAGACTTGGAGATACTTCTGAGGGCTCTTTGTGCAATTTACCAGAAATATTTACACAGAAATGCTTCCTCTTGACAACCTGGCTTCCTCTCCCCTAGAGCACTCGATAGCTCCCAGCTACTCCAGGGTGTAGGCAGGAGCAAGGCTGAACCTTAAGCTGGATTCGCCTCCCAGTGCAGCGTCCTTGGTGTTGTACCACCCCAGGGACACCGTTCGCAGCCTCGTCTAAGAGGACAGCACCTGGTTAAAGGATTCAGCTGTGCAGTCAGACTTGGGGTCCACTCCCGGCCCAGCCATTTGCTGCTGGTGTGACCTGGAGGAAGTTGCTTATCATCTGACGTGGCTTACTCATCTGTGAAATGCAGCCACTGGTAGAACCACGACATCATGTTTTCGTAAGAGGACTTCAATGAAATCACCCATGCAGAGCGCCCGGCGCTCTGTAAACACGCAGCGCTCGATGAGTGCCAGCTGTCACCGTGAACGCACCGTTTATGATAAGGGTCTGTGCGCACTGAATCCTGCCCGTGTGTGTGTGTGTGTGTGTGTGTGTGTGTGTGTGTGTGTGTGTGGCTGGGGCGTGCTCAGGGAAGGCTTTCCAGAAGAGGTGATACTGGTGTTGCCTCTCAAAGGAGGAAAAGTGGGGAAGAACATTCCAGGCAAAAGGAAGTGGCCAGGCGTGGTTGTGGAGTGGGGCGTGTTTGGGAGGGCAAAGGAGCCAGGTCGAGAGCGGCCCAGAGGAGGCCTCTGGCTGGGCCGGCGGTGCCCTGCCTGGGGCCGCTGCTGTGTCTGGGTGGGTGGGGGCTGCCCGGCTTGGTCTCGGAGATGCTGGCAGCAGTTTCAGCACTCTCACCCTCTGCCCCCTCCCGTTTCCGGCCTCCACTTCCTTCCTCTGCACAGACCGCAGAGGCATTTCAGAGGAAGCTGCTACTTATTTTAGCAGCCATCCCTGGACACCCCACCCACAGCTGCCCCTGTGCCTGAGCCCCTTCGGAGGCACCAAGTCACTGTGTGAGTCACGGCCTGAAGCACTCGGGGTGAAGACCAGCCACAGAACGCGGAGCGGAGCCGGTGTCCGAGCTGGGAGACGGGTTCCAGCCCAGCTCTGCCACTGACTGACTGCGTGACCCCCGAGTCCCTCCATCTCCCCAGCCCGGGTCCCCTCTGTGCTGTGGGGAGGGGTGGTCTGGCTAGAATAGTGGTTCTCAACCTGTGTGTCGCGACCCCTTTGGGGGTCGAACGACCCTTTCACAGGGGTTGCCTAAATACATCCTGCATATCAGATATTTACATGATGATTCATAACAGTAGCTACATTACAGTTATGAAGTAGCAATGAAAATAATCTTATGGTTGGGGGTCACCACAACATGAGGAACTGTATTAAAGGGTTGCGGCATTAGGAAGGTTGAGAACCACTGGTCTAGAAGGATCTGGGAGAGTTCAGGCAGATCAGGTCTGGGAGGCTGGGAACTTATACTTTGGAGACTCATCTTTAAGAAAAAGAGAATCACAACTTTACCTAAGAAAGTGAGCCTTTATTGAGGAAGGGCCCGTGCAAGTGAGGAGCCTGAAGCTTAAGGTTGTTCATTGTCTTCGCAAACCTGCCTTTGGAGAGGGTCCCCAAAGTCCTCAGGAGATGGTGGGAAAACTGAGGCTCAGGGAGCAGATGCCACTGGCCCAACACAGTCACACAGCCAGCAAGTGGCAGACTAGGACTTGAACCCAGATTTGTCAAGATCAATGCCTATGACTTACCCACTATTCTCGACAGCCTCTCATAGCCCCTCTGGGGCAGGGAGTGCACTGGGGAGGGGGAAAGAGAGGCAGAGAGAAACAGAGGGACTGAGAGACGGACGGACAGCAGCACAGTGTGGGGAGAACACAGGCGCTGCAGCCAAATGGACTCAGATGCAAGTCCCAGCTCTGCCCCTTTCTGGCTGCGTGACCCTTCCTGAACCTCAGTGTCCTCATCTGTAAAATGGGGTGACGCAGAGCAGCTGTGGGCGCGCTGCAGCAGCTGGCACATGGCAGGAAGTCCATTCTGAACCACACTGAGAACAACAATGGCTAACACTTGCCTAGTGTTTACCTCATGCCAGGCACCGTTCAAAGTAGCTCAATTTAAACATTAAATCAGCTCAACCTCAACCAACGTGGTGAGGTAGGTGCTATCATCACCCCGTGTCTCAGATGAGAAAACTGAGGCCCCAAATCCATGCCAGGCTCAGGGACCAGGGATGCAACTGTGACACAGACATGGTCTTTGTTCTTGGGGAGCCCCGGGCTGGTGGGGACAGAGGTGTCAGCACCTGCATTATTAGAAGCCCTGATGGATGCCGGGAAATGTAACAGCTGGGGGTCCAGGGAAGTCCCTAGAGAGCAGAGGGAGGCAGGGGCCAAAGCCGTGGTGCAGGAGATGGCACTGGAGCAGAGCCCTGGAGGATTCCTAAAGGAATTGTCCAGGCTGATGGTAGTGGAAGGGCATTTCAGGCAGAGGGAACAGCACAGCAAAGTCAAGGAGAGGGTTTGCGGGGAGGGAGAAGGGGCAGGGCTTTGTGGCCAGGAGTAGCACAGAGGGGGTTGAAGAAGTAGTATAGGTGAGGCCCCTCGATTTTGTTTTTCTTCTTGGGTTTTAACCCCCAGCAGCAACTCCAGTCCCGCTAGAGGCCTGTCTGTGAGGGAGGGCAGGACCCAGGAGCCGCAGCCGAAGCTCTGGCCTTTGCCCCTGACATCAGTCCTTGGGCTGAGGGGCCCTGGAATGGCCCTTTGCTGCCTCCCCTCCTGCCCTTCTAGTTTTGACAACTCAGTGGCTTCAACAAGTCCTACAGGGAACATGTGGGCCTCAGAGTCACCCCGCTGACCAGCCTCTGTCCCCGCTGCGCCCAGCCAGACAAAGTCCACCCACCTCCACGTGTCCCTCCACGTGCTGTCCACCTTCATGTCCATTCACGCCTTTGTACCTGCAACACGTACCTGGAGCAGGTGCGGCTCATGCACTGCCCAGGTCTCCTCTGCCCATCTCCGAGGCCCCCTGCTGGGCAGTGACCGTCCACCTCAGGGGCATCGCCCACCCAGCTCCCACCTCTCCCCTGCCCTGCCTGGAACTGTCCACGGTACCACAGGAGCTCCCCAGCTGCGCACAGGACACCCAGAAATGCCAGCACCGAGATGTCCCCCGGGAGGCCCTCGCCCAGTGAGCGAGGGTGGCCGTCGCTGGGGGGGTAACTCCAGGCATGTTCCACACAGTCGCTCAGTGGGTCCTGGTGGGACTGAGCCCCCGGGGCCCCCCGAGTACCCTGTCACACTTTCCCCACGCCCCCACGCCTGCGCCCTGAGATCACCCCCCTGCCCAGCACCCACCCCAGCGCCCCATTCATCGGCTCATGATTTTGTCCAGACAGCCAGTGTTCATGGTGCCCGCCCTGCCGGACCTTGTGCGAGCCACGGGCACAGGGCCTTGCCCTCCAGAGCCCACGAGGTTGTGTGGCTGGACATGGACTCCAGGGGGGCACCGCTGAGCCCCCAGCCCCACCAGCTGAGCTCGGGCAAGGGGAGGGTAAGTGCTGAGCTAAGCCACTTCCTCGTCGTGCATCCCCCACCCTGGGCTCCCTCCTGCATGTAACTTTCCGAGGAAGGCTCCAGCAGCCCAAGCCATGTCCAGCAGGAAGGAAGGAAGAACAATAGTTAACACTTGAGCTCACAATACATGAGCTGCTTTACACACATTAAACCCATTAATCTTCCCAGCAGCCCTCTGAGGCAGGGAAGAACTCCCTTTTACAGATGGGGACACGGAGGGGCGGAGAGGCTCGCCCAGGGCGGCAAGGGGATGCGAGGCAGAGCTGAGGCTGGACGCAGGCAGTCTGACCTCAGACCTGCGGCCCAGCCGCTGCGCTTTACTGTTCGAGGTGGAAGGGCGGGCAGGGGGGAGTCAGTTCGATGCAGAAGGAAGGACTTAAGCGCACATGAGGGTTTGGGAGGAGAAGGCAGGCCAGCATAGAAAACACACCTGGCCTGGCCGGTGTGGCTCAGTGGATGAGCATCGACCTATGAACCAGGAAGTCACGGTCAGGGCACAGGCCCAGGTTGTGGGCTCGATCCCCAGTGTGGGACGTGCAGGAGGCAGCTGATCAATGATTCGCTCTCATTATTGATGTTTCAATCTCTCTCTCCCTCTCCCTTCCTCTCTGAAATCAATTAAAAATATACATGTATATTTAAAAAAAAGGAAGGCATACCTGAGCACCCAGCTCCAGACCCATGCACAAATGCACCCATGCCATGTGAGCACATCTACAGAAAAATGCATGTTTAGCCAATGCATATACTTCCGCATAAGTGTGCAAACACACACACGCCCCACACACTCAGGGATTTGTTCATACACATGTGCATGCATCTGAGCACCCACAGGCTGCCCACATACGCATGTTTGCACCTGTGAACAGGTGTCCCATGCATGTGTATTCACAGCACGTTACATGCTTATTTGCACCCATGCCTGGCTTGTCACCCTGGGTACATGCACATTCATATGCCCTCACACACACTGGCACACACAAATACAAATTAGTGGCCGGCCGAATTCTCTGCTTAAAGAAAACTTGTGAGTGTATTAAAAATGTAGGCCACATCGGCCAAATAATTAAAGTGAGGAGCGTGGCAGCGGGCCTGCCCGCCACTCTCTCGGGGCCGCCTGTGCTGGGCTGTGCTCAGCGTGGCGGTGCCCCATATATTTGAGGAAGAGGCACTTTATTACAGTAATTTATCACCCCCATAAAGGTGGCTCCTCTGTAACGCAGAATAATTTGGGAAGAAATATGTTTTAAAAATTAAAAATGCAGCCGGCATGCGCCCCGGCAGGCCTGCAGGGAGACATCGCGGCACCCCCGGTAACTGCCCGTGTAGCTCTAATATCTACAACTTCCATTATTTAAAGTGTGATTATATTTTTCCTGCTTGGAGCTTTGTCAGCTATAAATAAAAGATAAGGGTGAATTGTTGCGGGGCCTAGTAAGCACTTCCATTATTGGTACTTACGGGGGCTTGGGGATGGAGGGAATGGGCAGGGCGTGGGGAGGGAAGGCAGGCCATTTGGGAGGTGCCAACTGGGCCCCGGAGCTGAGCTGTGGGCATAGGTGGGCCCAGGTCCGTTTCTGGTCGAGTTTTCCTTTGGATCCAGAGCAACATGACCCCATGAGCTTGGCTCTACTGCCCTCGTCCTCCACAGACCATGATGAAGGCCGTCCACAGAGGTGGCTGCCTGCACAGGCTCCCCACATGCCCGATCCCTCCTGGCCTCCCCGGGGACCCCATCTTTATGGGGCACTCAGGGGAGAAAGGTCCCTTAAGAGAAAGGGATCCATCCACTTGAAGATTTTTGCCTTCCCACAAACAGGAATTGTTGCTTCCTAGGGAGTCCAGAGCTGCGGCTGTGTGAGGAAGGGGATTCACAAGGGTGTGTGTGTGTGTGTGTGTGTGTGTGTGTGTGTGTACACACATGTAGAGTGGAGGGGGTGGGGGCTTTATTAGCCAAAGGAAGCCATTGGCTCCTGAGTCCAAGAGCTACTCCAATTAAATAGAGTAACTGGGAAGGAAGGAACACTCCTCCAAGAACAATTAGATCAGAAACAAGTGAGCTTGTTTTGTCAAAAGAATAAAAGGAACTGAATGAAAAAAGCAAACGGGACATAATTGCTTTGTCCCTTCTCCTGGAGTCTTGCACGTTTCTCTAAACCCAAAAGCTTGGATTGGTGTCTGGGCTCTGCCACTTCCTATGTATGTGACCTAGGGCAAGTTTTTTCATTTCTGTGAGCCTCAGTTTGCTCATCTGTAAACTGGGGATAACAGCACCCATTTTCAGGGTTATTATAGCAATTGATTAAGACATGTAGGGTGTTGGGACCGGCTTTGCTGCACTTTGGGGGCTCGATAATGTTGATGAAATAAAGTTGGACAGGGATCCAGCAATCCTGTTCCTTGGCATTCACCCAAATGAGTTGAAAACTTAGGTCCATACAAAAAACCTCACACAAATGTTTATCGTGGCTTTATTCACAACTGCCCAAACTAGGAAGCAACCAAGATGTCCTTCGGTAGGTAACTGGATAAACAAACTTGTGGGGAGCCGGCACAGCCATGGCATGCTCAGCCCCAGGGCGCCTTATGTGCCATGCCAGCTCAGCCTGGTTCAGTGACCCTGAGTGGGGGGGGGGTGAAAGGATTAAGGAAAGACAGACAAGAGAATAATAGCTGGGTCTCAGTGGGATGCTGCCTCCCTGATGAGGAGACAACGACAGCACCCACAAGCCGTGTCTTTACTTTATAGCAGGTGCAAGAGGCAAAGTAGGGGCGTGATCACGTTGTTCACAGCATTCTCATGAGTTTCAGCCTCACTCAACTACATGCACCCGAACCCTCGCACAAGGCACGTGGGGCTACGTGTTCGGACCAGAGGTTCAAGCTTAGAACCACAGCTGTTGGCTATGATTGTGCTGGGAGGGCCCTGCCCTCCAGCTGGGACTTGCACGTGGCAGTGAGAGGACCCTGTCCTTTCATTAGTCCGAGGCTTAAACCTGGCCAAAACACCGTAACCGCGCCCCACAGAAACTGTGGGACCTCCAGGCAGTGGACGATTACTCGGCGATAGAAAGAAACGAGCGATAGGAATGCGGAGTCACGGTGTCATGGCGATGGAGCGTCCGTTCCGGAAAATGAAGAAAGTGCTGAAGAGGGATGGGGGTGACGGCTGCACTACAATGCGAATGCACTTCCAATAAAAAATGGTTAAAATGGAGAATTTTATTCTATAGATATTATACCAAAAATGAGCTATTAAGCCATGAAAAGACCCGGAGGAGCCTGAAATGCATATTGCTAAGTGACAGAAGCTGGTCTGAAAAGGCTACATAGTGTATGATTCCCACTATCTGACCTCTGGGGAAGGCAAAACTATGGAGACGGCGGCGAAAAGGTCAGGCTTCCAGGGGATGGGGGGCGGGGGGGGAGGGAGAACCGGAGCCTGTTTCGGGCAGGGAAACTGTTCCGCATGGTACCATAGTGTGGGTTTACCCTGACGCATTTGGCAAAACCCAGAGAAGGCACAACACAAAGCGTGAACCCTAATTAAACTATAGACCATATCGGTGATAATAACATATCGATATTGGCTCTTCCATTGTAACAGATGGACCAGGGTAGTGGAGGATGTTAATAATAGGGGACATGAGGAATTATATAAGGACTCTGTGTACTTTTCGCTCCCTTTTTAACCTAAAACTGCTCAGAAATTTAAAGTCCCTAAAATTTTAAAACGTAAGTTGGAACAGAGTTCTAAAAATTAATAATGGAAACAGCACAGGGGTCGACACTGGCGTTGCCTTAGCCGTTGACACCGCAGAGAGCGGGGCTGGAAGGCATCTTTGCCATCATTCCACCCAGTGGTTTCCAGAAACCTTTTCCCCCCAAGCAAAAATGTCCAGGGCTCCCAATACACTTAAAACGCTCACTGACCAGAGAACACTGGAGGGGGCCGCACACAGGTTTGGACTGGCTCGAGCTACCGCCCGTCGCCGGGGCCGCTGATGGTCCCTGTCCACAGCGCCCGGGTCGGCCTGGATCAGCAGATTTGTCTGAGCTGCATAAACTGATGCAGCTGATCAGGTCCTTTGGCGATGGGACTGGCCCGTTGCCCTTTCCCTCTTAATTGGCAGGAATTTAGGCCCAAACCTAGCGTCAAGGAATGTACCCCCAACAGGGTCCCGCAGGGAAGAGAAGCTGAGATTCCATTTGGGGGTGATCGTACAGGGGGTCTGGGTGGCTCACGCTGGATCAGACTAGCTGGGAAAGATGAGCATGTTGCTGCTGAGGCTGGCGAGTGGGGAGCACAGAGCTCCTCGCCTCCTGCCCCAACCCCTGGACCCCAACCCCTAGGGCGCCAAAGATCAGAGGCCATGAGGGTTGGGCTGGGGAGAGGAGGATGGGAGTGAGAAGGAGGGAGAAGATGGGAGGAGGGAGGAATGGTCTGGGGCCAAGGAAGGGCTTTGTAAAGAAGCAAGATCCTGTGTGCTGATGGGAACATATCAGTGGAGAGCAGCGGTTCTCAACCTGGGCTGCACATTAGGATCACCTGGGAATCTTTTTAGAATCCTGATTTCTGGGCCTCGTCCTCCAGAAATTCTGTTTCTTCGTTATGGGGTGAGGCCACAACATTAGTAACAAAGAAACAGAATTTCCGGAGGATGAGGCCCAGAAATCAGGGTTTTAAAAAGATTCCCAGGTGATTCTAACGTGCAGCCAAGGTTGAGAACCACTGGTGTAGAGGGAGGTGCTGATGAGGGAGGAGAGAGGAGATAACGGGAGGATTCAGGTCGTTGAGAAGGTGAGAGGGAGCGGGATGAAGAGCACAAGTGGCAAGATGGGCCTCTGAGAAGAGAGGGGACGCGGCCTCTGGCGTCGGGAGGGAGGCAGCAGAGATGAAGGCAGGCATAGCAGGCCCACAGGACAGGGACAAGACTCGGACAAGACTTTGAGTCTGGTGGCACATGCTCTTTCAAGGATGTTTGGGGCAAGGTCATCTGCTGAGAGTGAGAGGGGAGGGAAGGAGGTGGGATGCCTGAGTAGAGAGAAGATAGGAAATGCTCACACCAGAGAATAAAACATAGAGGGTTCTGTGGGGCAGCCTGAGTGCCCATTTGAGGTCTGTGGCCACATCTGGAGCTTAGGGTAACATCTGGCAGCTTGGTTGTGTGATTTTTCCCTAGCAGTGTTGGCGTGTATGCGATGGTGTGCATACCAGTCACCAGTGGAGTATGATGATGTGTTGATTGGGCTGTTCAAGATGAGAAATGAAGCCAGGAGGGACCACTTGGGTGGGCAGGGGACCAATGGTTAGGGGAACGGGGCAGGGCTCGTGGATGGCAGTCTCCGTGAGAATCGGAGAATTACAGTAGTGGAGGCACTTGAACAAGGACTGGAGGCAAGTGTTGGCGAGGTGTTTATGAAGGTGGGCATGTTGAAATGGATGCATTATATGAGGTCAGAGAATCACCAACCTGCTATCCTGGGGGTTCAGAGGCAATACATAGAGCAGTGATGGCGAACCTATGACACACGTGCGAACTCATTTTTTTGGTTGATTTTTCTTTGTTAAATGGCATTTAAATATATAAAATAAATATCAAAAATATAAATCTTTGTTTTACGATGGTTGCAAATATCAAAAAATTTCTATATGTGACATGGCAACAGAGTTAAGTTAGGATTTTTCAAAATGCTGACACGCCGAGCTCAAAAGGTTCGCCATCACTGACATAGAGTGTGGCCTAGGTCCATCTCACAGTGGGCTTGATGGGTCTTCAGACCCACCCATGGTCATTTCTCCAGTCCCTGAGTGCGCAGTTGGGATGACACACTTAGTGAAGGATGAGCCCTCACTTTGGTTCCCTAACCTGTGGGGTGAAAGACTTCATAAAGGGAAGGTGGAGTGGAGGCCCCGGAAACAGCCCCCACTGCAGCCAAGGCAGTAAATCAGCCGTGCCACGTGCTGAGAGGACTAGAGTGGAGCCACCCTCAGAGGCCGTGCAGGATCCGGAGTGGTGGCTCGCATCACGTCCCCATCCGTTCAGCAGCGAGCCCTGTGAGAGCCTGACAGACGGTGGCAGGTGATGGTGAATTACCCCAAACTCAGCTCCACAGCTGCTGGGCCAGATCATCGTAGCCTCTGGCACGTAGAGTGAGCCTGGGCCTGTAGAATGTGCTGTTTTCCACCCCCAGCAGAGAGGAGGGCCAGCAGCAGCTCATGTCCCTGACCGGCCCTGGATCATGCTAACAGTCGGAAGGAATCTCAATCACCTGCACTGGGGTGGCTTTGCAGTCTGTCAACCTAATGAGTGGAAACTACACTTCCCAGAATCCCCTTCCCTGCATAGCTCATGTAATGTGGGTCCCAGACATTGGAGGGAGATCTGGGAGATGGACGTGAAGCAGCATTTTCGTTGTCCACCTGGAAGGTGGGTGCCGGGTGTGGGTGCGGTGCTGGTGCGGCCCCTGCTGCCGCCGCTGAGCTGCTGACTCAGCTTGTGACAGGGCAGCAGCCCGCTGACGGCTTCTTCACCTCCTGCCGCTTCTGTGCGTCACACACTATTCCAGAGGTGGGGGGATGGCGAGACAGGCCACGTCTCTGCTCTTGTTGAGCTCACATTCTCTTGGAGGTCTGTGAGGGGGATAAAAAATGCTTCAAAACCCCTTTTTCCTAGCACACTTATACTCTCAACCCTGTTCTAAACCACCTCCCCGTACAGCATGGCCCATTGTTTCAATGATCAACTCTGTTCAATCTTTCCTTTCTCTTTCTCTTTCTATTTCTTTTTTTTTTAAAAATATATTTTATTGATTTTTCACAGAGAGGAAGGGAGAGAGAGAGAGAGAGTCAGAAACATCGATGAGAGAGAAACATCGATCAGCTGCCTCCCGCACATCTCCCACTGGGGATATGCCCTCAACCCAGGCACATGCCCTTGACCGGAATCGAACCTGGGACCCCTCAGTCCACAGGCCGACGCTCTATCCACTGAGCCAAACCGGTTTCAGCTCTCTTTCTATTTCTGTCTTCATCGCTGTCTTCTGGGTTTGCATCTTTAAAGGGGAGAGGCTGGGAGCGTTAGGGGCAGAAATAGAATATTGGGGACTAGCTAAGAAATAAAATAAGAAATTTTAATCATGCTCTGTTAACCCTGATTGGTTTTTTTTTTCCCGATTAAAGAAAGCACGTTCTAACCTGGGTGGTAGTTGTATGCCCCTGGGACCTAGGTGTCAACCTTGCCCCTGAGTGTCAACCTTGGACCTGGGAGTCAACCTTGGGATGCAGTCCATGCCCGTTCAAGAACTGCCTAATATCATGGAAAGATTAACAACCTTGTTGCCTTTATAAACAATGGAGTCCCGCCCCAGTCCCCCAACCCCCAGCGGACCTTGCCTACTTCCCCATGCCTGTGATTCCTGCTTCCCCATGTAGTCTTTGTCTTCTACCCAATATAAGCAGCTGGCTTATGGGGGTCTGCAGAGCAGATTTTCGTGGATGACCTGCTGCTCTCTCATGCTGCCGGCAGCATTGGAATAAACGCTCACATATGATTCAACACTGTCTCTGCTTCATTGGCTCAAGCAGTGACAGGCAGCCTCAACCCCTTGATTGTCCGGTTACAGGAGGAGACACCCGGAAGCATTAGCAGTGGTTACCTGAGGAGTGAGATTGTGAAGGAGGGTTTCCCCATTTATTGTACATACATCCGAAGCAAAGAGAAGTCACCTAAGGTGCCCAAGATCGCCCAGCTAGTAGGTGGCAAGGCTGAGGCCTTGTCCCCGTGCCCCCCTTGCCCACTTTACACATCCAATTCCCCCACCATCCTCTGGCATTGCCTGGCTTTCAGACTTCCAACCCAGACTTTCCCCCAAAACCCCCTGTGTCGTCCCTGCCTTCGCCCTGGCTCTGTGGTAGGACAGAATTAGAAGTGGCCTCGTGATGGGAGGTGGTGGTGGTAATGGCTGAAGAAGAAGTGACTTTCAACTTCTAGGAATTGACTTTGACTATCAGATAGGGGTTGAGTCACTGGCGGGCCCTTCGGCTGGGTTTTAATCAGGTCAGTTGGTAGCAGTGCGTGGGTGGGGGTGGGGGATGGGATTGCAGAGAGCTCAGTTCCACTTCCTCCCTCGGAGGCCCAGGCCCTTCCATATTTCGTCGATGGGGAGGACTCACCCAGCAGATGTCAATCCAGGCCGTCTGGAGTGGGCTAAATTTAGGTCCCAGGATGTCGGAGCGGTGAGGACTCAACATCTCGTGTTGCAGATGAGGAAACTGAGACCAAGAGATGTCAAGAGACTTGCCCAAGGCTGCACAGCAAGTTAAAGTCACAGCTGGAGCTCAAATCCATGCCTCTCTGAAAGTTACCGCATTGCTCTTTCCAACACCCTGCCCCTGCCCCGCCCTTGGCATCCTGGGCCACTGTCCCCAGGCCAGCCCCCAGCTGGGGTTAGGGGTGGGGAACGGGGTGCTGCTCTGTGTCTGAGACCAGACATCTGGTTCCTAATCTTGGCCTCGCCACTTATTGTATGACCTTAGGCAATTACTTCATTTCTCTTTAAAATAGGCATCCTATCTAATAAAAGGCAAATATGCAAATCAACTGAATGGCAGAACGACCGGTTGCTGTGATGAGCACTGACCACCAGGGGGCAGATGCTCAACACAGGAGCTGCCTCCTGGTGGTCAATGCACTCCCACAGAGGGAGCGCCGCTCAGCCAGAAGCCGGGTTCATGGCTGGTGAGTGCAGCGGTGGTGGCGGGAGCCTCTCCTGCCTAAGCCAGCAGGCGGACATCCCCCGAGGGCTCCTGGACTGCGAGAGGGCGCAGGCCGGGCTGAGGGATGCGCACCCCCGCCCCCCTGCTGCCCCCATGCACAAATGTCGTGCATCGGGCCTCTAGTAAAGGATATTGTTGGATTAAAGGCACAAATGGATGCAAAATTGCTTAGAATGTAGTGGATACTCAATAAATGTGAGCTCTGTTTTCTCTATATGATGAAACCTAGTTGACTCTGATAGAATCCTGGGGACTTTGGAAATATTTTAGGGGTCCTGGGTGGAAGGGAATAAAAAGAGAGGCCAAGCAAATGGGGCTTGGAGCTCCCCATCAATCTTTTTCTCCCCGACCCATGAACCAGAGTTTTTTATCTGTTTTATATCCGCCTCACATTTTGTTCTAAAAAATGGTTCTGCTACTAAAAACCTGGCTGTCCCCCACTGCCTAAGGCTGCAGGCTCAGAGAGGACCTACCGGAGTCACAGAGAAACAGGATTCCATTTATGCGTCGGACATCTGCATTCAGGAAGACGGCGTTGGACGGCCGGTTTCCTGGGGCAGCAGTGGTCTGCGGCCGCCCCCGTGGGTCCCCACTCCGTCGCTGTGGCCCACTTCCTTTCCTGCTCATGGAGCCCTCATTTCGGTTGGCCACTGGGCACCCTGTATTTTATGGGGCCCCTTCCCCTCCCCCCACAAGGAGGAAGGAAATGTTCCCTCATGTGTACTAATCATGTGATTCCCTCTTGCCAGTGATTGATTAGGGCACAGTGACAGGTCTATGGGACACTGTCCATCAGACAGGGGCAGACGTCTATGGGGGAGGAGGTTTCTGGGGAAAGCTGTCCTCTTTGATTAAAAATAGGAAGATAGATGCAGGAAAGCTGCCCCTTCTCCTGTCCCTCTGTGTGGCTGTGCGAAGATGTGACTGCTGGCCTTGCAGCAGCCACCTGAGACCTCAGGGGCAGGTCTGAGGACAAAGCGAGCCTCCAAGCGCAGGTGCCCAGTCAGCTACTGGTGCCATGATGCCCCGAACGACCGTTCTCCGGACCCAGTGACTGACAGCAGGTATCGCTCCTCGCGCCCACAGGTCACGGGCCAGCAGGCTGACTGTGACTCAGCTCGCTTAGGCTGGACTGGGCCCTGGGCCTCAGGCTGCAGGTTGGGTTCCTGTTTGTTCCACCCGGGGCCCAGGCTGAAGGGGACACAGTGACCGGAGGAGAATTCCTCCACTGGCAGGCCACAGGAGCTCGAGGACAGCCCCACTCACACAAACACATTTAAGGCCTTGATTCATGCCATGCCTGCTCATATTCCAATGGCCGAAGAGAGCCACATGGCCGAGCCCAGCATACCCTCACCCCACGGTGACCAACACTATTCCAGCCTATCACAGAGCCGGGGACCTGGGAACAGCCCCGCCCACCTTCCGTTTCCTCATCTGTGATACAGGCAATTCCCCTGGTAGAGTTGGGGTTCCTTTTCCTTGCAGTTGAGGATGGCCAGTGGAAGCTGGGGTACAGGGAGGGACCGCCAGGCATCCGAGAGAGAACTGACCATTAGAAAACATGGATTCCGGAGCAAGCCACAGGGCCAAGGACACAGGAGTGGACCAGGTCTGAGGCAGCGGCTGGAACCTGAAGCCCCCTGCCCCCCAATCCCACCATCCCGGTGAGGTGTGCCCTGCACTCAAGGGAGAGAGTCGTCGTGTGGTTTGGAACTAACAGAGCAGCTTCGTCAACCTCTGCATCATGTTGGGGCTTAAGCACCTCTGCGGTGGGGCCCTCCTGACTGAGCATAAAGCACGTTGTCACAGACCCAGGAGCTGCCTGGGCCTTGGGTGCTGGAGTGCCCAGTAAGTGTCAGAGGTTGGTTAGGCCAAGGCCAAGGCCAAGGCCGGGCCTGGGGGGAGTGGAGGCTGCGGCAGCCTGAGTGCCTCAGAGGCCAGCCACGGTGCCTGCAGCCCGGAGAGGTCCACGGCCCAGTGAGAAGGGCAGAGGCCAGCAGAAGCCAATGCAGCCGATCAGATTCATGGGCCCCTGGAAGACTCCACTTGGGGAAGCCAGAGCTATGCCCCGGGGGTTGCAGGTGGGGAGTGTGAGGGGGACTGGCGTTCTGGAGCTAGGAGGTGGCCTGGGGCTGGGGGACTGGGTGGCATCTTCATGTGACCTTTTGCACCCACAGGTTGCTGAGGACTTGGGAAGTCTTAGGTCATGGGCTGAGGTTCCCAAGGTCAGCACCCACGTCTGCTGCATCTCCAAATCCCCAGCGTCCAGCCCGAGGCCAGAAGAGAGTAGGCAGCAGGGAGTGTTTGCTCAGTGTGGATGAGAAAATAACAAGAAATAGAACAGCAAAGCTGCTTCTGTCCACAGGATGTGGGGGTGTCCCAGGGGACCCTGAAAGGCACCTGGGGCATTTGATGTCCTATAGACACTGATGTTTCTCTGCTTCCCTCCCTTTGCTGTCTGGTATCTCGTGTGTGTGTGTGTGTGTGTGTGTGTGTGTGTGTGTGTGTGTGTGTGTTGGGGAGGGAGGAGATGGCTGGTCTGCAGGAGCTCACCCAGGCTGACCATGAGGCTCAGAGACCCAGAAGACGGTCAGAGTTTGTGGTTTCAACAGCTAAGTGCAGGCACCCCAATGTGTGTCCCAAATGAGTGACATTCCTGGTGGGGTCAGGGGGTGGTATGTCTCACTGGGTGTGACCACAGGGCACCGGGGGCCACACTGGTGGTGGGGGAGGATGGTGGTAGCAGGAGAGAAGGGAGGACAGGGGCAGGCGGGTGAGGATCAGGGGAACTTCTGGGATGTGAGCTCAGGGAACTCAAATGTGTCATAGTCACTGTGACCAGCAGGGCCTCGAGCACTCTGCCCACATGATCTCATGTGGGATCTTGCAACCATCCTGCTTGGAGGGGTTTCTGTCCTCATGTCACAGATGAGGAAGCTAAGGCTCTGGGAAGGGAAGTAGCCTGGGCTAGAATGAAGAGAATGGGGATCAGCCAATAGATGACAAACGGCCAAAGAGACAGGGGGTTGCAAGCTTGATTCAGGTCCTAACCAGCCTCTGAGAGGGTCCACCTGGGCAGGCAGGTAGGGTGGCATCCTCTATGCTCCTCCAGCCCCCACCTCCCATTTCTGAGACCTGCCTCTCCCCGGGACGGCCTCCTGGGTCCTATTAGAACCCACCTCTCTGCTCCCCTGAGCAGCTGGCTGGACCAGGGGTGGACACTGACTTGATCTGGGCCAATCAGCTCCTCTCTCTTGCAACTTTGGCACTGAGAGTCAGAGGTGCCGGGCTGCCTTTGTGGCAGGTTATTTGAAATGAGACATACAGCTGGGTCAGACTGGCCGTACTTGGCCACATGTTCATGAAACGGCAGAGAAAAGACTGGATCGTAGGCTGACATGAGCTTATGGGAGAGAGCAGGAGGGGTGGGGGGTGGTGAGGTGGAGAGAGAAGGCAGAGGAGGGAGAGGGGGAGGCAGAGGTGGAGAGAGTGGGGAGGGAGGACACCTGAAAGGGAGGGGCCTCGGCGAGCTGGGGCCAGAGTCTGGCCGTCAAAGCCCAAGGCAGCCAGCGTGGAATCCGGCGTCCAGGTGCTGTAAACCGGCTCTCGTCACAACAGCAACAACAGCGCCCTGATTGGTAGCATTTACCCATTTCCATGGTGTAAATATTCCTGCCATGGCTGATTTCAAGCCACCAACACGATGTCACTGAACACAGAGCTGGGAAGAGAGCGGCTCCAGCTCAGCCAACCAGGGAAATGGGATGCGTGAAAATGGGTGCACGGGCAGGGGCCCTGGAGGGACCTGCGGGACCAGGCAGCATCCATCCGCAGGACCACAGAGGGACTGGCATGGTGGGAGGCTGTGTTTAAGGGGCCAGAAAAGACAGCAAGTCTCTGGGCTGCCTGTAGACCATGCTTATGCCCCCACGGGAAGACACGCCTGAGGTTCAGGCCTGGGAAACAAGGTAATAGCCCATTTCTCAGAACTCTGGCCTGAGAGCAGGGCTGTATTAGCAGCAAAGGGGAGGCTTCATTCATTCATTTGTTCATTCATTCATTCATTCAACCAGCAGTTAATGAGCTTGGACTCTGTGCCAGACATCGGGTTACAGCAGAGAACAAGAAAGACGCTGCCCTTCCCTTCCCTCAAGGAAATCAGAGTCAGAAAGAGGATATGGGCATGAAAACAGGTAGTGAAAACGCACTGTGAGAAGTGCTGGGTGCACAGGGACCGGGAGCTCAGAGAAGGAACGTCTGACCCCAGATGGGGGGGAGGCTCTGGGAAGGCTGCCCAGGGGAAGGCTCTGTGAGCTGGGGGCTGCCGGAAGCTTGGACGTTAGCTTAGAGGAGGAGGGGGAGGGGAGCGGGTTCCAGGCAAGGGAACAGCCTGTGCGAAGACCCCAGTGGTGCAAGGACTGAAGGTCTAGACCAGGGGTGGGCAAACTTTCTGACTCGAGGGCCACAATGGGTTCTTAAACTGGACCGGAGGGCCGGAACAAAAGCATGGATGGAATGTTTGTGTGAACTAATATAAATTCAAAGTAAACATCATTACATAAAAGGGTACGGTCTTTTTTTTTTTAGTTTTATTCATTTCAAACGGGCCGGATCCGGCCCGCGGGCCGTAGTTTGCCCACGGCTGGTCTAGAGTCAGCGGGCCCAGGGAGCAGTCAGAGGCCATCCCAGACTTTCAAGCTGAGGGAGCTGTGATCACAGCCCTTTCCCCAAGATTATTCTGGCTCCTCTGGAGGTAAAAGAGGGCCAGGGAGACAAACTACAAACATCCCAGCCAAAGCCAAGCAGGGCTCAAGCTGAAGAGAAGGGGGACCGAGCCAAACCCTACTTCGAAAGTTGATGGGTAGATGCGGGGGACGGGCAAACGAGCCATCAAGGACCCTGGGGAGGTTGTTGGTCTGGAGAAGGGGGCGATGGTGGCACACCCCCAAGGGGGGAAGCTTGGGAGAGGAGTAAGTTGGGGGGAGGGAAGCCCATGGTGGGGTGTCTTACCATTTTTTGACTTCAAGCTTTTCACATCTGTGGGCGCCCCCACCTCGGGAGTCTTGGTAGGAGCAGAGGGCAGGACCGGTTACGTAAGCTGAAAGTTCACTGCAAAATTCAAACGCAGAGCCTTCAGTTCAGGAATTATTACGAATTTCAAGACAGCAAGAGGGCAGCATTAAACCGGCGGCCCAGGCCACAGATCCCTGGGAACTTCTCCACCACGTATTTTCCCAGCACCACTTGCAGCTGAAGAACCAAAAGGCTGACACTTACCTAGATGGTCTCTGAGACCCCGGAGGATGGGAGGTGCGGGAAGAGTGTTTTTCAAGACTGAATTGTTCAGTAGCGTTGAGCACAGCTGAGGCTGAGAGGTGCAACCACTGGGCCAGGGGTGCGGGGCGAGGTCCTGGGGATCGCACCTCCCAAGCTTGAATGTGCACAGACACACCTACAGCTCTCATCCGACGGCGAGTTCTGATTCTTCAGGTGCAGGGAGGGGCCTGAGCGTCCACGTTTGTAGCAAGCTCCCAGGGGACGCTGACGCTGCTGGTCCATGGACCACACTTTGAGTAGCAGGTCCCTGGTGCAGGGGTTTTAAAATTTGGTTGCACAGGAGCAACACCTGGGGAGGTTGACCAGCGTGGAGCACAGCATGGACTAATTGAATCAGAGCCTCAAGGCTGGGGCCAAGGCGCTGGGACTTTTTAAAGTTCCACACGGGAGTCTCATGTGTAGCCGGGGTCAAGGACTGTTACCAAGGAGTTCAGAGCAGAAGCCAGGGCTTACATGTGGCTGTGGAGAGCTCTTCCCGCTTAATCCTTAGGTGCATTTTATGATTATATTACATTATGTATATTACTATTGTTACTATCACAACCTAATACCATTGCTCTTAGAATTACCTTTTATTACAACGCATTGAGCTGGGCACTGCACATTCACCACCACCACCATCATCATTATTACTGTTGTTCTTGTTTTTAAAATAGGAAAAACCTCATGTTTATGAAGGCCTGCCCGGTACCAGACACTGTGCCACGTGATTTGCATGCCTTATCTTGTTGCACAGATGAAAAAACTGAGATTCAGAGAGGTTAAGAACATTTCCCGTGATTGCACAGCTGATATGTGGTGGAGACAGTTCGCAATCTCAGATCTGTGTGCATCAAAGCCCACGCTCGTATCCCTTATTTTATTAAAGTGTTTCTCAGATGTTCCTGATGATAAAGATGACTCGAGACACTTTTTAAAAAATACAGATTCCCCTCCCCCGGAGAATCTGATTCACTGGCTCTGAATTGGGACTCAGGTCTCTTTATTTTCATCCCCAGGAGATTTTTATTATCAGGCAAGCTTGGGAAACGGGCTATAATACCCAATGATAGGACTGTGGCGTGTTATTTTTTTGTTGACGGTTATTCATTCCCTTCGCTGTAAGAGGATTGTTCGTGCCCATCCTTGCCCTGCCTCCTGGTAGGTGGAGGGTGGTTCTCAGCACCACCACCAGGTTTGGCCGTCAGTTACTCTGACCATCGGAAAGGGAGTGACCTGCCGATGGATGTCTAGCACAAGCTTTTCGTGCACTTGCACAATTCAGCTTGCTCCCTTGGACTTCTGCCCTCTGCCATGACAATGACATGTCCCAGAGCGGGCTGTTCTTTTGACCTGGGTCCCAGGACAAGAAGCCACATGCGGCAGCGCTAACATGCAGTCCTTGTGAGAATAAAAAGTTGTTGCTGTGTCCTAGCTGGTTTGGCTCAGTGGATAGAGTGTAGTGCTGTGGACTGCAAGGTCCAGGGCTTGATTCCCGTCAGAGCACATCCCTGGGTTTTGGGCTTGATCCCCAGTAGGGGGCGTGCAGGAGGCAGCCTATCAATGATTCTCTCTCATCTCTCTCTCCCTCTCCCTTCCTCTCTGAAATCAATAAAAAATATATATTTTTAAAAAAGAGTTGTTGCTGTAAGCCTTTGAGATTGGGGGTGATGTTTGTTACACAGCACTGTTTGTAACAACAGCACAAAACATATTTATAATATTATATAATCACAGTGACATCTATTGAGTACCTTTGATGTGTAAAGTACTTTATGTACACATATTTATCTCTAATTCTAACAAAAATAAATTGTAAGCTAGAGATTATCATCACACTGTCAGGAGTGGCAGAGCCACTGTCTGATTCCAAAGTTCTTTACCCCACAACGGAATCTTCTTGCCCCTCCCCTCCCCCCCCCCCCCCGACCTGTCCCCTCTGCTTTGTGCTAGCATCGGTCTCAAGTGCAACCTGTTGGCAGAAACAGGCTCTTTGCAATATGTAATTGAAATATATTTTAGCGTTTTTTTTTTTCTGGGACATAACTCATTTTGATGGGAACCCGTTGGATTTTAGTGGAAAACCTATTAGAGGAACATATTGTGGTCTTTAATGAAGCTGGGCTGTGTGGAGAACCCCTACAGGTAATTAGAAGCCCTCCAGGCCCTTGGGGAATAAGGTGAAATGAACTTCGGTTTGTTTAAGACAATTAGTGCAGACAATGATCTGGGAACGCATTAAATGGCTCTTGATTAGGAGCAGCTGTGCAGGTGGCGTCCTCAGGAAAGTGGGACACGCAAGCGGGGCTTTTAAGAAAGAGTGATTATTAATGCTTATCTGTTTAAATTGGCAGCCAGCACTTCCGCCAGGCTGTCGGCTTGATCGAGTGGCTCCATCTCCCGACCCCACCGCTCCCTGTGCCTTCCCTCGATGACACCTGCTCCTTCTGGGTCTGCCAGGTGTCTCCAGGGGCCTGCCTGCCTCGGGTAGCGGGTAAGTACACCCACCCTGGCAGGGCTGGGAGCCTCTACACTCCCACCGGCAGGTGGGCCCATGTGGCTGGCGCTTCTCCATGGGTATTCCTGGGGACTGCTGGATTTTTCAAGGTGGGCTGTTCCTACACTGGTTAGAATGGGTACTTCTATGCCTATACACACACATGCTTTTATATTTGCAGCTCTAGGAGCCACCTGCCGGGGTCCAACCCCAGCGGGTCCAGGGGTCCCCAAAGGTGTGGACGGAGTCGGCGAAGAAGGAATGACACGGAGACAGCGTTCAGTTGATCAGCAGCCTAGCCAGGATCTCCAGCCAAGTTCTGGGTACTCCTAAAAGGAGGCATTGCCTGGGTCTGAGGTGGGCTCATTCCTACTGAAAAATTGGTAAATGCACATGGGGAGGAATAATCGTGTCCCAGCCACGCTAGGAACGTCTGTACCCTAGAGGTGAGCATGTTTCCTCTTTGCCCTGAAACGAAGCGTGGGGAAGGCTGCCTGGCAGAAGAGACTTCTAAGTTGAGTTCTGGTGGGAGTTAGCGAGAGGGCACTTCTGTATTGACAGGAAGAGAGCTCAGAGCCGTGGGCGCCCCTACACCGATCGGAACAAAAGTGTCTGCGGTGGGTGAGCTGGGGACGTCCCCAGGGACGGGAACGACCATGGTTATCACAAATGAAAGAGCTGGTGGGTCTCTCCTAGCAGAGGAGGGGGCTTCACACGGACAGTGGCACGTGTCTCTACGCTCACAGGAACAGGAAGCCCTGCGTTCGCTGGAACGAGGTCTTCTATAGATGGGCACACCCACACTGGCGAGGATGGGCACCCCTGGGCTGGCAGAGGTAGGTCCCAGAAAAGCATGGAGCTTTTGTACCCAGAAAGTTGGGTGTTTCTCCCCTGTGAGGAGGCTTCTACACAGGTGCCTGACCATTTCTAATCCCTGACCAATAAAAGCAGAGCAGTTCTGCTGACTCTTCCTCTGTCAGTCCCAGACCATTTCCTGAGCTGAGGGTGTCTCAGCTCACAGCACAGGGCTACTCTGATCAGCAATGGAGGAGGCAGCCGCTGTGGGTGCGTGGGGCAGGGAGAGACATGGGGGGAGGAAGCAGGACCACTGGCCACCGCCCTGCCCAGACGCGGACTAGGAAGGGAGAGCCCAGCGTGGGTTCCGAGCAACCTTTCGGGTGCTCAGAACCAGTGAAGCCAGAGAGGGTGGCAGCCAGGATCCCCCACCACCACCAAGCAGCCCCGAGCCCCTTCCCCAGCCCCTTCCCAGCTCTAGCTTCTGGCAGGGGCTGCTGTGAGATTCCCCATGCAACCCTGACACGGGGCTGTAGCTAAAACATTGGTCTGGCAGTTTTCCCTCTTTAAGTTGAAGTGTGATGTTGGCAGGCAGTGAGCTTGGTGGCAGGCTGCCAGGGGGAGCATGTGTTGGAAATCCTTGTTCCACGTGGCAGCAATCTGGGGCTCCCCACCCACAAACTGCTCCAGAGCCAGCCAGCCATGGGGGCCAGAGCCTCCCACTGTTGGGGAGCAGCCCCTGAGATGAGGGGGTGATGCGGAACCAGGGAGAGGGAAAGTCACAGATAGAGATCATCAGGACTGAGATGGGGCCACTGAGGCCTGGAAACAGAACCACAGCCAGAGACGGAGGCACAGAGAGAGACTGGAGACCAAGGTCAGAGAGAGAAGGCAGAGTGTAAAGACGGTAAGGAGCACTGCAGACCAGGTAACAGCGGCAGGCTGGCTCTGGCTCTATCTCCCCGAATCTCCAGTTATCACAGGAGAAACGTTGATGCCAATGGATGCTATCTGTAGCAGCTGTGGAACACGGAGCGTCCTCAGAGGACCAGGAACTTCATGGGATTCCACAGCCCAAAACACAGGGGAGTATCACTGTGCATGGGGCAGGGGGCTGGTTCCAGGAACGAACCAAGCTCAGCGTCAACAGGACCACAGGACACCCAGAGCAGCAGGGGGACCTGGAGCAGCCACGAGAGTGAGCCATCGAGACGTCACATTCGCAGGAGCCAGCTTGGCCCGTCCCTGCCCAACTGGCCTCCCTCCCCATGGCTCTCGCTGACGAGGGGCTTTTACCCACAAGCCGGGGCAGTGCGTGGACATGCCCTGTGGTATCTAGTGACACCCTGGGAAGCAGGACGGAGGCCATCTCTCACCACACACCACTGGCGGCACTCTTGCCCTGTGACTGTCACAGACAAGCTCTTGTGGTCGCAGCTGTCCTTCAGAGAGGGGGGACAGGGATTCTCAAAGCGAAGCTGAGCAGAAAACCAAGAAGAACCAAGCATTGGAGGAAAACCAACATTATGAAAGGGAGGCATCAAACTTAACCAACAGAAGACCCTAGACCCACGGGAATAAACTTCAGAGAGAAAACACCAGCAAATAGAAGGCTTTCAAGTAGCACATTACCATCCCTAGGGAGCCTGGAGAAGGTATCATACCTATACATTGAGAAGAGGCTGCTGCTAACATGAATCACTAAGAAATCTCAAAACTTTGAGATAATTGTACAAATTTTAAATTCAGTAGGTTGGCGAAATAGTGAAATAAATATAGCTAAAGAGAACTGGAATAAATTTAAAGATCTCCAGCCCCTATACCACTTCTGGGTGTATGCTTAGAGAAATGTGTGTGTGTGTGTGTGTGTGTGTGTGTGTAGGGAAATATTATGACTGTTTGCTGCAGAATTGTTCATAAAACAAAAAATTGGAAACAACCTATAAGGCAACAGAGAATGAGTAAATAAATAGTGATTTGGTTATATTATAGTATCCTATACAAGAGGCAAAATGAATTACCTAGAGCTACATGTAACCAAAGAGATAAATACCAAAAATATAAAGCTGAGTGAAAAAAAGCAATTGCATAAAGACAGATTGGTATAATATCTGTTCTATAAAGTTAAAACAATAGCATATACCTTTTTTGGATGCATTCAGTACAACAAAAATTTACATTTAAAAACTTACGTAGAAAATGTGTATCCAAAATTTGTAAAGAACTCTTATGATGTCATATAAAAAACTAGGAAAAAGAGTTGAACAGAAATTCCACATAAGAAACTATATGAATGGCAATAATCACATATAAAGATGCTCAGCCCCATCTGCCATTAGACAAATACAAATTAAAATAATGATGAGGTGCCATTACATACTAAAGTTAAAAAGACTGGCAACACCAAGTCCTGGCAAGGATATGGAGCAACTGGAACTCTCATAGATTGCTGGCAGGAATGAAAAAATGGCGCAGCCACTTTGGAGGACAGTATGTTAGCATTTTATAAAGTTAAACACACATTTATCCTGTGACACAGCGATTCTACTTCCAGGTATTTACCCAAGAGAAGTTAAAACATATGCCCCCCACAAAGATCTGTGCATAAATGGTCATTGTTGCCTTATTCAGAATAGATCCAAACTGGAAGCCAATGTTTACCAACGGCCGGATGGGTAAATAAGTTATTATATAGCCATACCATTCAGTAATAAAAATAATTGTACATCAATAATGAAAGCAAAAACATGGCTGAATCTCAAACATACTATGCTAAGTGAAAGAAACCAAACAGAAAAGGCTACGTGCTGCGCAGGACAGAGGAGCTGTTTTCTGGTACCAGGGGTAGAAGCCGGGGGGCAACTGCAAAGAAGCACGAGGAGTTTCATAAGCAGAAGGTGGAGGAAAAAAAGATAATCAAGCAGCCAATCAATCAATGGGAGAACATTTCCTATAATTAAAGAAAGGCAAGAGTCTTCAGGTTGAGAGGATCAATCAAGTGCTAACTGAGATAAACAAAGGGAGGGACATTCACTCCCCGGACACACAAGGGTAAACTTTCAAGGGGTGGTGGGGAGGGAATCTTAAAAGCAAGAGCGAGAGAAAGATATCTAAGGAGCAGAACCTTCCAGTTTCCTCAATCAAAAGCCCAGAAGGTTCAGGCCCAAAGAACAGGAATGAGTCAGAGACAGGCCAACATTCACTAAAAGTGCAGAGCCAGCTCAGCCCTCATTGTGTTGAAATGATCAGCTCCCCCATCATATCTGCAAAACAGAGGGATGGGGAAACTTTTACCTGGAACCTCTGTGATATTTTTTATACATAATGTGGAGCATAAATTTTTTTTTAATTGCTAGAAATGTATAGAGACAGAGAAATGTGGCCAATAATAAATAGAAAAAAATAAACAATGGAAGCAAACCCACAGATGAACCAAATATTGAAGTCACCAGATTAGGACTTAATAGCTATGATCAATGTGTTAAACAAAATCATGGAAAAGACGGACAAATAAATAAAAAGATGGATAATTTTAAAATACTTGAAATTGATTAAAAAAATAATCAAATGAGCATTCTAAAACAAAAAATATAAAAACTGAAATGAAAACTCATTTAAAATGGGCACAACAACAGCTTAGACACAAGTGAAGAGGTAATTAGTAAAGTGGAAAATAGGTCAGAAGGAAATATTCAGACAGGTCAGAGACACGGAGAGAGGCAAAATAATGCAATATACAGAAAAGAGACAGACACGTATGGGAAACAATGAAAACAGAGTGTCGTCTTCTCTTTTCTCTATTATAATGGTGTGATTGTAGTTCAAGAAGGAAAGAAGATAGAAAATGGGGCAGAAAAACATTTAGAAAGATAATGCTTGGAAAGGCAATAACCCCAAAATGCAAGAAGTTCAGTAAACTGTAAGCAGATAAAAACAAGGAAAACCACATCTAAAAAAAGTGTTGAAAACAAAAGATAGAGAAGATCTTAAAAGGAAAAAGAGGCACAGAGGGGGAAAAGACACATTACCACATTACCTTTAAAGAATTTCAGTAAGACTTGTAACTGGCACTTCAATAGAAACCACACAAGCCAGAAGACCATGGAATAACATCTTTAAAGTGTAGAAAAAAAAAAAACTGGCAATATAGAATGCTATACTCAACAAAAATACCCTTCAAACAGAAGGTGAAATAATGACATTTCAAATAAACAAAGGCTGAAAATTTTATTTTTCCAGCACATTTGTGCTACAGGAAATAGTAAATAAAAAATTTCAGGCTAAAGAAAGCTTTCTTAGATTGGGAAAATGAGCCCAGATGGGTGCATGAAAATGCAAGAAAGAATAAAGAATTAAAAAAATAGATAAACATAAGGGTAAAAACTACTTATAACAAAATGATGCAAACGTGTTGTGGAGCTTATAAAATATGTAAAAGTGAAATATATGATAACAATATCATAAAGATCAGGAAGTGGTAAATATAGTTAAACTGCTGTAAGATTCTTCGATTCTTCAGAAAATGGTAGAAGGACTAACTTAAGAACTAGAGTTGTGGGACAATATGAAATGGTCTAATATACATATAACTAGAACCCCAGAAGTAGAACAGAGAGAAAAATCAGGTCAAAAGAAATATTTGAAAAGATAACAACTGAGAATTTCCCAAAATTAACCAAAGACAGCAAACCACAGATCCAAGAAGCTCAAGCATATCAGAAAGGATACGTTTTTTTTTTAAAAAGACAAAGTTACATCATATTCAAACTATTGAAATTAAAGATGAAGATAAAAACCTTAAATCATATAGGCAGCCAGAGATAAAAGTCACATTACTTACAGAAAAACAAAGATGGGAATTATAGCAGACTTCTGGCAGAAACCACCTAAGTCAAAAGCCCTTAGAGTTGACAGCATTAAATTTTAAAACAAACAAGCCTGTCAACCTAGAATTATCTACCTAGTGAAAATAGCTTTAAAAATTTCAGGATAAGTTAAAATGATGTTAGGTAAACAAAACCAGAATATTTATTAGCAAAAGATCTACACTAAAAACATGTTAAAAGAAGTTTTTTAGGCAGAAGGAATAAGATATCAGACTACACTAAGAAAGGAAGAGCGATGAAAATGACATACATTAAATATAAATTCAGCCCTAACCGGTTTGGCTCAGTGGATAGAGCATCAACCTGCGGACTGAAGGGTCCCAGGTTCGATTCCAGTCAGGGGCATGTACCTGGGTTGCAGGCACATCCCCAGGAGGGGATGTGCAGGAGGCAGCTGATCGATGTTTCTCTCTCATTGATGTTTCAAACTCTCTATCCCTCTCACTTCCTCTCTGTAAAATATCAATAAAATATATATATTAAAAAAATATATAAATTCAATGCATTGTGTGTCCACAGCATATAAAAAAGTAAAATGTATGACAAAATAGCACAATAGATAGGAGAGAGGAATTAGCAATAGACCAGGGATGGGCAAACTTTTTGACTCGAGGGCCCCAATGGGTTCTTAAACTGGACCGGAGGGCCGGAACAAAAGCATGGATGGAGTGTTTGTGTGAACTAATATAAATTCAAAGTAAACATCATTACATAAAAGGGTATGGCCTTTTTTTTTTTTTTTTTTTTTAAAGGAGCCGGATCCGGCCCGCGGGCCGTAGTTTGCCCACGGCTGCAATAGACTGTGGTCTGATCCTTACACTATACATGGAGCAGTATAATATCCAAAAGAAAAAGAACCATAGACAAGTAATTGACCACTAATTAAGGATATGAATGCTAGAGTGCTTAGGGATAAAATGTACTGATGCCTATACTTACATTGAAAGGCATAAAATATAATATAGATTAATGGCTAGATATTAATATTGGAAAGGGAAGACCAACTCTCAATCTTTGAAGGCAATAAGAGTAGAAAATCCAGCAGGTTCGACTCCAGGTCAGGGCACATGCCTAGACTGCAGGTTTGATTCTCCTTCAGGAAGCATTCAAGAGGCAACCGATTGATGCTTCTCTCTCACATCGATGTGTTTCTCTCTCTCTCTCTCTCTCTCTCTCTCTCTCTCTCTCTCTCTCTCTCTCTCCTTTCTCCTCTCTCTAAAATCAATAAAAACATATCCTTGGGTGAGGATTAAAAGTGGAGAAAATCCTAAAGGAAAATAATGAAAAATTGTTATGAACTAATAAGATAATTCTGTAAAGAGGCTGGATATAAGAACAACATACAAAAATCAATAGCTTTCTGAGCCCTTATTACTAACTAATTTTCACAGGGAAAATCATACAATAGCATTAAAAAGTATAAGTTGTTCAGGAATAAACTTAACAAAGAATGTGTACAGTCTCAATGAAAAAAATTATCCAACTTAATTGATGTTAAATAAAGGAAGAATTAAAGAAAGACATATACCAGTAATGTTCCTGAAGAGAAATACTTTATATTACCCCAAATCCCTTTTTCCAAAATTCAAATTCAAAGCAATGTCAATTAAAATTCTAATGAAATTTTTCAAGTGAATGATAACGTTTATTGGAGGAGGAAAGTTATATAAGGATAGCCAAGAAACTTTAAAAAGGGAACAACAGTGGAGCCTTTAACTATAAGCAATCCAAACACTAAGTTATTATTGTTATAACAATGCAACATCAATGACAGGAATATGAATTGAACGATGAAACACATGGGATTTTTAAGATAACTAAATAACTATAAAAGTCTTAGAAGAAAAAGTAAAAGAGTATTTTCATAATCTTGTGGCAGAAAAACCTCCACTTAAAAAAAAAAAAAAAGCAAACAGTAAACCTAAATAGAAAGTATAGATATGGCAAAACATATATGATATTTGTGTACGTACCCTAAGGGCTAGACTAGAATTGGTAATGCAGGGCAAACATCCTATGGCTTACTAATTTCCACCTGTGGCAGACATCCTTAATCAATCTTGGAACAATTTCCTGTGAAACCTATCCAAGGTATTACAGTTCTCCTCCATAGAGCACTTCAGCAGCCACTACCACCAGTCCATTATATTCAGCATAAAAGAGAAAACCATTTGACACCCCAGGGATATACAATTCTTCCCTGTGGATGTGACCCATAGGGCTATTCATGAGCTCCCCAGGGTAAGAGTCGGGTTTTTTTGTCAGCAGGAAATGGCCTGGAGTGCAGAGCTCTCCTTGGTGCTGAAAATTGGTCTGCATTTCCCTACAGGTCCCTGGATCCTGCCACTTCCCACCCTGCCACCCTTGTCACCTGGACCAAATTTCCCACAGGCTCCAGACACGCACCTTGTAAATAACACAGGGCCAATACTGTGCTAAGGAACGAGAAAAGAACAGTTTGGAAGTAAATAATTCAGACAGGGACGTGTTAGGATTTGTTGTAGCGTCTAGCAAGATCAGAACCAGGCAATTGTGGGGCTCAGAATCAGAAGCTGTGGTGAACAGGACATTCTGCTGCAAATCATAAGTGAAGGTGAGGGGGGCGTGTTGGAGGGTTGTGATTCCAATGTTATCACCCTAAAGCACATCTGGGACAGAGACAGAAAATCAGAACCAAATTCAGACGCTGGGAAAGGCAAGTGGGAAAGAATTATATGGACAGTGATTCAATTCAAGTGAGCAGGCTCTTGCTGGCTCGTAGACACTTGTGTCTTATAGATACATATTTTTTTATCATGTGGTTCAAAGCTCCAACCCTCTAGTCACAAAGGTTGGACTTTCTGGCAAGGTCAGCCTTCATCCTGAGTCATCTCATTAACATAAACTCCCCAGGGCCCCATCATGCGTCACCTTGCTGGCATAAATTTTTAGGTGTGGCTGAGAGGCTCACCACAAATAAGGAAGACACTCCTATTACTCAGAATATTCCAAAGATTTGGTGGTTACCTCCCAGGTACCGGGGATAAAGGCCAGCCAAATTCTTTATTACACAATGTCCATACCTTTGTATAATATTGTCCCTATAATTAGCTCTCCTCAATTTACCCAATTTTCGGGTGCCATCTCTTTCCTGCTGGAACCCTGACTAGTACAACAAATTAAACACATCACTGTACCCTTCCATCGGTGAGAATTTAGTTAGATGGCCACACCTGCAAAGGATCCTGGGAAACATAGTCTCTGTCTGGTACCCATGTGCCCTCCTAAAAGTTCTGCTGCAATGGAAGAAAGAAAGGATGTGTTTGAGGGAATAAATAACAGTCTGTTACACTGTCTAGGCATTTTATTTTATTTTTTAAAATATATTTTATTGAATTTTTTACAGAGAGGAAGGGAGAGGGATAGAGAGTTAGAAACATTGATGAGAGAGAAGCATCCATCAGCTGCCTCCTGCACACCCCCTACTGGGGATGTGCCCACAACCAAGGTACATGCCCTTGACTGGAGTCGAACCTGGGACCCTTGAGTCCGCAGGCTGAGGCTCTATCCGCTGAGCCAAACCGGTTAGGGCAAGGCATTTTAAATATCTTAAAATCTTTGCCAGCTTGATAGGCAAAAAATGGTATTTTGTCATTTTATTTTACTTTTAAAAATATTTTTAAATAATTTTGAGAGAGAGAGAGAGAGAGAGAGAGAGAGAGAGAGAGAGAGAGAGAAAGAAAGAGAGAGAGATGTGTGAGAGTGGAACATCAATCAGCTGCCTCCTGCACGCTCACAGTGGGAATTGAACTGGTGACCTTTCAGTGCATGGCCACCAACGGAGCCACACCATTTTAAGTTGCATTTTTTTCTGCTCACTAGAAAGGATAAACAGGCTTTCATTTTTCATTGGCCATTCGTCTCTATTTCACTGTAATTTATTTTCAGGTCTTTGGTCCATTTTTCCATTCACTTTTTAGAGAGTTTTATTGATCAAATGACTTTTTTTTTTTTTTGGTTTAAAGTAACTCTTTTCTATCAAAGGAACTTTAAAAAAACACTCAGATCAGAAATGAAATGAAGAAAGTAAATATAAAAATCATTAAAAAGTCAAACCTCACTGAGGCCCATGTTGTAAAGTAACTCTACTCTGGCCACTTACTCCTGGGGACTCCCAGGTGCGTGCTGTGGCGCGGTCTCTCTCCTCTAGTCCAGGCCTCCACTTGGCAAGTGTATGTGCCATCGCCGGGGGGCGGGCACATTAACCCTACAGCCATGTTCCAGAAGGTGCCAGTCTGCTGTGCAGGTCAGCAGAAGCGGGCACCCGATAGAGGTCCCCTTTGGTGTCAGTCCTCAATCTTCTGGAAAATTCTGGTTAGCCCAGGTCCCAGGCTGTGACTTCACAAAATACTACTCTAAAGTCTTTGTTTTCTTCCAAAACAGAGCCCGAGACAAGGACGTGGGGACCGGGAGTTTAATTGTGAGTTAACCCCAGGAGACGGGAACAAGGGAGAAGGAGGAATGAGTCAGGGAGGAAGAAACGCCAGGGAAGGCACACATTGGACTGGGCAAGTGAGGGCCAGCCTGCTGGGGAACCTCCAAGGAAATCTGTAGGCTACACCTGAAAATTGTCTCTCTAAAGGACAGGAGGCAGAGACTTTGTCCACTGGCTCCTCCCACCCCCCACTGGTTGAAAGCTGCCCACAGAACTGTTAACTCCCTTATCCATCCCAGCTGCCTTGGAAAAACCCTAAGTGGCCACCACAGCTGCAGCTGAAATTAGAGGTGGGTCAGGCGGATGTGGGGTGAGCCACAAATAGCATCGGCTAGGTTGCATTTTTTTCAATATGTAAATGCCTCAACCACAAAAATATACGAGCTGTATTTGGGGTAGGCTCATTCCCAAAGCTGCTGGGACCTCAGAAATATGGGCCGTGGGGCAGGACTACATGCTGGGCCACATGGGAAGGGTCCCCAGGGGGCACAGAGTGAATCCAACTCAGACGGGACGTGGGACACAGAGAGTGAGGCCATGGAGCTCAGGGCAGCGCGGGACGGGTTGTAGCCCTGCCTGCGGTGGGACCGGGCCGGGCTGCTGATACAACACTCAAGGGCGGGACAGACTGACCCGTCCCGACTGAGGGGGGTGGGGGAGGAGAGGGTGACAGGCCCCATAAGCATGAAAAGGGGGTTATACAAGGATGTTCATCTTAGTGATGTTTATTACAACCATTTGAAAAAATAGGCCAGGCCACCAAAAGGCATTGGTGGCAAATCGTGGCACCACCGTTAAAAACGAAGCCAATTTGCGGGAAGCACAGAAGACACAGTGAGCTGCGCAGCAGCCAGTCCGGAAAGTGATGAATTACAGGCCAAACGGCCAGCGTCCCTCAATGAAAATGGAAAGAACTTAATAACATATTGAAAAATGTTTAATGGCCAAATAAACTATAGTGTCCAAGTATGTCTGCTCGGGTGATGCAACGACAAAGAAATGCAAAGGAATAATCGACACGAAGGTTGGCCCAGTGGTTATTTGGGGGGAAGGACGTAGTTGTGACTGGACAGGTGCAAGGAGGCCTCTGGGAGGCTGGCCACATTCTTTCTTGAACCAGGTGGTAATTATTATTATTATTATTATTATTTATTTAGCTCTACAACTGTGTTATGTGGCTTCTGTTTCTATGTTTTATTTTATAATAAAAGGGTTTTGTAAAAGCAATATTTCCCTAAAAATTAAATAGGAAAAGGTGTTACAGAAGAATGTTAAATAACATGGCAATGCTCGTAAGTATTATTATGTGAAAAAGTAGGTTGAAAACCATCAAGTGTACTATGATGCCATTTTGTGGATGGGTGGATGGATGGATGGATGGATGGATGGATGAACAAGCAGATAGACAGGTAGGCAGATGGATGGGTGGAGAGATAGAGTAAGAGAAATCATTATGGAGGTAAATATACCAAAATATCATTAGTAGTTAATGTCTGGATGTGGGCTTTTTTCTGACTTTTCTTTCACCTTTTGTACTGAATGTTGTACAGTGAATCCTTTTGTTTCCAATGAATTGTTTAAATCAATGTTACTTTTATTTACTTAAAAATGATTTCAGTTTAGGGGGAAAAGGGGAATGAGGCGCTTAGGATCACCAGGCCAACCCTACGCCACCTGTCCCCGACCAGCCCTGCCTTCCTGCCCTTATCTCGGCTGACTGTGTGGTTCCGGCAGGCACATCCTGTCCCGGCATTTCACAGCGGCCCAAGGTCACCGAGCATTCACTCCGGGCCTCTCCCTTCAGCATCGGCTCCTTTACTCCCGTCTCTACACCGTGAGGAGCTTCAAGGGGCGGGGAGGGTGGCACACCTGGCGAGGGCATGGAAGCTCTATGCCACCCGCACCCCATACCTTGCCCTATGCATCTTTTCCATTTGGCTGCTCTTGAGACGCATATCCTTTATAATAAACCAGCAAATGCAAGTAAAGTGTTTTCCAGAGTTCTGGGAGCTGTTCTAGCAAGTGATTGAACTTGAGGAAGGCCTTATGGGACCCTCAGTTTAGAGCCAGCCGCTCAGGGAGCCAGGGCAGGCCTGGGCATCTGCGTGGGACAGTCTGTCGGGACTGAGCCCTTCCCCGTGCGGGATCCGACACAAAGTTCAGGGGGACAGTGTCAGAACGGAGTTGCATTATTGCACACCCAGTTGGTTCTGGGAGAATTGGAGAATTGGTTGTTGGGGTCAGAAAACGCCCCAGAATTTCCAAGCCCATTTAGGAGCTGAACCAATTGAGGGTCCAGAAGGTGAAGAGAACTTGCCGGAGGTTCAGGATGTGGACAGGCTAAGCAGGAATTCCTGGCTGGGGCTGTCTGCATTCACAAGGGGGTCCGTGATCCTGACATCACGCAACCCTGCCCTCAGGGGCTGGAGCGTCTCCGGCTGCATCGAGGACCCAGGATGCCGCCAGGGCATCGCTCTGGTTGGCCTTGGTGAGACCTGGTCTGTCCTAGACTCTGCCAGGGATACGAGGCTCTGCTGGGAGACTCAGCTCAGAGTGGGCCTTTGTCTGAGGGAAGGTTGGGGCCGGAAGGAAGCTCATGGCCTCCCCCAGGCTGCACAGGCAGGTGGGCACTGGGAATAGAGGGGGCTCACAGGGGCTGCAGGCCGCTCATCCCCAGGCCAAACTCATCCTCTCCTGAACCTGCTCATCCTCTGGTCCCCCCATGGAGTGGACAGCACCGCCCCCCCAGGCCTCCATTGGACAGTCAGGATATATCCTTGACTCCTCCCTCGCTGTTTCCCCCCCGCTCCCCATATCTCACCCCCCACGACTTTCATGTCCTCCCACTTCTATCCACACCAGAGCTGCTTTTCCTGCCCAGGCCTCATTACTCAGCGAGCGGCTCGCTGCTGTGGCTCCAGGATGGACAGCACACTTTTCCCGAGGACGCCAACATGATGAGTGCCCACTGTGTGCCATGCACTTTGCACAAATCTACTCATCTGATCCCCATTCGGGCCTGGCATGTCCTTCTATTATTCTCTTATTCCTGACCTGAGTCTCATAAGCAATTTGCATATGAGTATCATATTTATCCTCAGGTCTGGCAGCTTTCTTGTACCACCTGTCTTTTCCCCGAACTTCGTCAGCCTTCTACAGTTCACAGAACGCCATCTCACTAGAGCTTCATGATAACCCTGTGAGGGTGCTAATAGTATCGCCCCCATTTTACAGATGGTAAAACTAAAATCCAAAGAACTAAATCACCTGCCCGATGGGCCACTGGCAGGATTTGAACCCAGATCTTCCTGAGTCTAGGCAGAGCTCTTAAAGGCTTCTCTCCACTGTCTTTTAAACAAAATCCCGATATTGAGACCATCTGCATGTTAAGACACACACACACACACATACACACATACAATCACCCTCACCCACATAGAAACACATTCAGACTCACGCACATGTACACACTCCATCATGCAGAATGACCTGCATGCACACACAGAGCGCCACGGGCGAGCACACGTGTCCACACAGAGAACAGCCTGGAGCAACACACATGTGCGTGCACCGCTAGGACAGCTTCATCAGGATGGACAAGAGCAGGGCCAACACCACAGCCCGCCTCTGGTTCCCTCGGCCCCGACCACCGCCAGCCCCCACCGCGGCCTGCCCTGCCGGAGCCCCTCCGCCCCTCTTCCTCTGCGCATTCTTTCTTTGTGCTTCTTCCTGAGCTCAGCTCTGCGCCAGGCTCTGCTGGGCCCTGGTTATTTTTACAGCTGCAGGGAGCAAACGCTCAGGGAGCAGGGAAGGCTTTGCTAAGAGGGCGGGTGCCTAATGCTCTGAGTCATGGCCAGCCCGGCCCCAGGGGCAAAGGTTCCCTGGCTCGGCTGGATGGTGGCCGTGGTCAGCCTGGACCAGCGCCGGGACCTGCCAGAGGGACCGTCCCTGCCTGGCTGGCTCAGAGCCACCGCCCTCTCCCCTCAGGGCTGGGGACACCCTGGCTTGGCTCTGGGCTCTGTGCCCAGAAAGGTCCCAGACCAGCTGCCAGGGGAAGGGGGTTCTGCCCGGAGGCCGTGGGCAGAGCCTGTTCGCTCCCCTTCTGGGGCCGGAGCGCCAGGCCTCTGTCCCTGCATGTGGACCAGAGGGGAGGAGGGCAGTCGCAGGACCAAGGGGCCTGCCCAGGAGGCTGGTTGGGGACAAGCTAGAGGGGGTGGGGATCTTTACATGAGGGAAGGCGAGAGTGGTTGGGGGGACAGAAGGCTTGGGGGCAAAAGGAGGGAAGCGGAGTTTGTCTTATCAGGGGCGGAGTCTCCGTTTAATGCAGAGGCCTCAGGATGACGACTTCGCCTTGCCGTCCTGTTCCCACCGCCATGACCCCTCACCCATAAACCGCCAGGACAACGGACGGGCTCTTTGGAGTCTTGTTACTAACACCCAACCCACTCACTGCAACCAGTGTAGCCAAAATAACAGCCTCGCTGCCTGCCTGCCACCTGGCTGGAAAGACCTTTCCACAGTCCCTCTCCTGTGCCCTCACCTCTCAGACCCCGCCCAGCCTCCTGGGCACAGGGACCTCTCCCAGGAGAGGTCAAGACTGAGCACCTTGGTGCCCTTGGCTGTGCAAGGAGAGGCCCCCGGGGCAGCCTGGGCACCTTTCCTGGCACAGGGCCTGCAGAGGCCTCTGAGGGCTCCCCCAACACACCCGCCCTCTCTCTGCTGCAGAGCAGGAATGTTGTTGATTTCAGTGCAAAGGACTCATTATTTCGCTTTCCAGACCAGAAAGCCCCACCTGTGGAGTTAATTCCCCATTCTGACAGAGGGCTAGTGCCAGCCAGGATTGGGGTTTTGCTGAATACCCACTGGGCACCGCTGTTTCCATCACAGGGTTAATTAGTCCCTGTGAGCCTCAGCCAAGGGAGGTGCTTGGGCGGGGAGTCCAGGGACCCAGATGCTGAATCTGCACCTGCATCTGCCGGTGCCCATCTGGGTGAGCTGCATTCCGAGACGCTCTTCTCCTCTCCGGGCCTCCGCTTTCCCATCTGCAAAATGGGCAGGTGAAGCTAGACGATCCCCGACGTCCTTTCCAACTGGCTTGAACTTTCCAGGACATTCTGTGATGCTGACATCCTCTGATAGATTAGGATGAGGTTCTAAGTCATCCCATGACATTTGCAACCGTCTACAGCTCCCTGTGAGGACACTGGGAGGCAGTCCTTCTCGTTCAATGACATTTAGCACCACCTACAGCATTCCGTGACATCCTTTGGCATTTACAACCATTTATGACATTTACAAGGATTCATTCACAATATCCCGTGGCATTCTTGGACTTTCCGGAGCATTTTACAACATTCCTTGACATTCAACAGCACTCCATGGCGTGCTAGCCATGATCTCCGGTGGCATTCTGTGACATTCTAAATTTATACCATGTGGGTTTGCCCCTTGTCCACGGGGCCTCCCTGACATAGCTGGAGAAGCCATATCCCCCTCAGGACCCTCTCCCAAATCCCCTCCTGCCCAAGTTGTATGATCCCTCTGTGGCCAGAGGTCCTTGAACGTGGCCGCTAGAGCCATCTGGCCATGCCAGGATCCTGATCTGGACTTTGGGGTTGGAGGGGGCAATCTCCCCAGCAATAGTTCTCCTCGGGGTGTTTTGCTCCCGGAGAAACCTTCCCCGCCCCCCCCCCCCCCACTGCCGCCAGACTATTCCAAATGATGGCTCCTCCCTTCAGGTGGAGGAGGTCTCCTTGGCATACTGTGAAGCTTTCCAAATATTTAAAAACTTTGACCTAAGGGAATGGCAGTTTTATATGGTTTGACCTAATGCAGCAGCAAGAATGTGGGTTTGGGCTGGGAAACTTCGGGAAACCTCACCAGGCCTTGTTTTCCGGATCCATAAATGGAGATAATGACATTTTACTCAAGGGATTGGTAGAGGATTCAATGAAATATGCAGTTATAGGGCAAAGACGTAGAAGAAAATAAGGCCTCAAAGATCTTCCTTCTCCACTTTTCTTTCCCCTGGAACAAAAATAAAACCCTTACTGACTCAGACAGACAATTGAAAAAGAGGACCCCGGTTTTGGTCTTGGCCCGGCTACCTTCTCACTGTGTAGCCTTGAGACAATGATTCTGCTCCGTGGACCTCAGCTTCCCCATCTGTAAAATGGGGTGGGAGACATTCAGACCAACTTGGGGACCTTCTGGTTCTGATGGCTTGGGCTCCCCTGGCTGGGGGAGCGGGGGGCGGGGAGGATGACAGAACAGGGGATCCTGAAGTCTGGTGGGTCAAGCATCGGGGAGCAATGGGTTGTCACAGACCCTGGAAAGTGGGAGGAGGAGCAGGTCAGACCTGAAAAGGTGCTGCTTTCTAACCAGGTGAGATGACGGGCTTGGTTGTAAGACTGCTCCCCCAGGCCTTTCAGGAAAACTGCCCCAGGATCTTGGGTTGAGGGTGAACAGGTACCCCACCTGGTGGGCGCTAAGGTCTCCAGCCCTTCAGGCAGGCCTAAGTGGTGGGGCCGCCAGCTGGTGCGGAAACCTTAAGAGAGTGCGCCCCCTGGTGGCCAGAATTTGTCATTGTCGCACAGAGCTCCCAGCCCTGGGAGGCTGACTGACGCGCTGACCAGAGGCTTGGCCTTCGGGGGGCAAATTTCTTCTGAGAGTCCGCAGGACTTGGGAAGAGGGTGACCCAAGTTGGGGCAAGCCTATAGGGCAGAAGGCTGGTAAGGACCCTTCAGTAACCTTTCCAACAAAGTTTGTTGAGCACCTACTGTGTGCCAGGCAGCATGTTGGGCTCTCTGGTCCAGCGTTGAACAAGACAGGCCCTGCTCTGCAAGAAGCTCACACATCCTGGGCTCCTGGGCTGGCTGAGGACCTGCTTTGTGCCGGTTCTTATCACCTGGACTCCTCACCGCAATCCTGGGAGGTGGGAATTATTGCCCTGATTTTACAGGTGAGGCAGCTGAGGACAGAGGCCCCCAGCTATAAGGGGCAGAGCTGGGTTTCCATTCTTAGGTCTGGATGATTCCACAGCTGCCCATCACATGAGGTTTGTGCAGAGCCCATGCGCTTCCGGTCAAGTCCTTTGGGAAATGGGCCTCTGAGGTGCCTGTGGTTTCAACAAGGGGGGGCAGTCTTGACGCCATGCCCTGTGCCCAACGGGGCCTCCTCCCAGAGTGGGGGGTGCTCCCCGGGAAGCAGGCATCTGGGGAGCCCGGGCATTGTTCTCATTGTCCTGGCCTGCTCTTTGTCTCAGGATCCAGGGCTCCTCCTGCCTGGGCGGAGAAGGGGGCCCGCTGCCTGGAGGGTCGCATGGCTGCTGCCCTCATTAGAGCCCTCACAACTGCCTCTCACGGGACTCCCCACCCCAGGGTCTGAGGGGGAGTTTGACACGAAGCTAAAAATAGCTGCTGTTTTGTTCCTTTGTTGGAGGGGAGGGGCTGGCAGAGGGGCACCCGCTCCCCTTAATGACCTGCCCACAAAGAACAAAGCCTTCTCTCTGCACTTGCTCTGCTTCTGCGCCCGCTCCCCCTGACCCCGCACCCCCCTCCCAGTCCACCCCCACCCCCCACCCCAGCTCCTCAGCTCACTGAGATGGAGCCTGAATGGTGGGCCTGCTGGCCGAGCAAGGGCCTGGCCCAGACCTCTGAGCGGGACAACCCAGGCCCCAGGCTGGACCGGGCAATAGTGTGCGGTGAGGCCCGTGGGTGGGGCTCCGTTGGGATGCACCTGTCAGTGACACTGTGTGTGAGGTCATACCACGGGGCGCAGCTGATGGCGTACTCGACGGCAAGTCGCTGCGGGTAGCTGGTTGTGAGATTGTGTACGACTGAGCCGGGGACACTGTGTGGCTGGGTGCAGGCGACACCACGAGTGAGTGTTGGCTGCTCACAGTGAGCCTCCCTATGTGCAGGTGACACTGTGTGTGCTGGTTTGACATGGATGTAGGGCTGACTTCGCAGGTGACATGTGTGTGACTCTGTGACTATCTTGGTGACACTGGAGGTGGGGCGAGCTGTGCAGGTGACATCATGAGTGGCCCTGTGACCGTGCAGGTGACCATGGCTCACCAAGGGTCAGGAAGCCGTAGCAGCTCCCATTGGTCATCACAAGCCTGACACAGCGTCAGGTCCCTGTGTCTCTGGGCAGCTCACGGAGCCTCCTTAGCGTTCCTCCTGCCCCACGGCTCCCGTTTCTCTCCTGCTTGCCTCCTGCCACCTTTCTTTCCAGGCATCACGGTGCATCCGTGCCAGCCAGGTGTGCCACACTCGCCGGGGTCGGGTAGATGTGGCCACCACCTCCCAGCGTCCGGAGCAGAGCCGGACCATAAGTGAACACCCACACTCGACGGGGGCCTGCCCAGGGCAAGGAGGCAGGTGTGGGACTCGGGAAGTGGTCAGGGGAGCCCAGCTTCATCTGTGATGGGGGATTCATTTCTCAAAGGGCGAACACACGCATATATCACTGTGGAATTTTAAAAACAATTGAAGCAGATGTGACCAAAAAAAAATTATTTGTTGTTAATCTAGGTGGTAGGATGATAAATAATTATGATGCTATTCTTTTGATTTTTCTGAATTTGTATTTTTGTTTTAATATTTCATTTTTAAAATATATTTTATTGATTTCAGAAAGGAATGGAGAGGGAGAGAGAAATAGAAACATCAATGATGGGAGGGAATCATTGATCGGCTGCCTCCTGCACGCCCCACACTGGGGATCAAGCCTGCAACTTGGGCATGTGCCCTGACCAGGAATCGAACCTTGACCTTCTGGTTCATAGGTCAATGCTCAACCTGAGCCATGCCTGAATTTTTAATCTCTCAAAATAATTAAACAAAAGCAATACCTGCTCTTGATATTTGTCATTCACAAAAAGTTAACAGTGATTTTTGTGTCAGATACTGTGCTGACTGCTTTATGTGGATTATCTTAATGATTATTTACCATAACCCCAGGAAAGAGGTACTATTAGCATCTCCCATTGTATAGGTGGGGAAACTGAGGCTCAGAGACCCGGTGGCAGGTCTCACCTCAACTCCCACACACCCTGGGAGCTCAGGAAAGCCCAGTGTCCCTCTGCTGGGTAACGCTGACACTGAGGCCTGTGTCCCATGAGTTAATCACCTGTGCTGGGTAACAACTCATCCCCGATGTCATGGCTTCAAACAACAGTAATTACGGGCTGTCTCTCAAGGTCTCTCTGAGTTAGGAATTGCAGGGTTGGCTGGGCAGTTTCAGCGGAGTCGCTCCTGAGGTGTCAGTAAGATGTTGGAAGGCTGCAATTATCTGCAGGTAGGACGGGTGCTGGAGGATCCACTTTCAAATGGGCCGACTCACTTTTTTAACAAGCTGGTGAGGGCTGTCAGTTCCTCTCTCCAAGTTGAGCTTCCTCACAGCATGGTGACCAGGAGACTCAGGCAGAAGCCATGTCATCTTGAACGACTCAGTCTTGAAGGCACATAGCGTCACTCTGCAGCATTCTAGTGGCCATGGATTTGGGTTCCCTAAGCTCAGAGTTCCTCTCCTAATGTACAACCCATGGTGTAGGCCGGTGCTTTCCAGCCCCCTTCACCTTGAGCAGTGGGAATTGGGGTTTGGGTGAAACAACGCTGATACTCTGGTTACTGCGCTTGCTGGGAGCGATATACTGTCCTCTGTGTCTGACCCAGGAGTCTCCTGTCTTCGGCCAGTCTCCAGGAAGCAGAGGCAGGCTAACTTGCTGGCTTGCAAGCAGGGTAAAAGCTCAGATCCTGCAGTTCTTGGCAGTCCTCCCTACACAGAATCAGGGCTTAGCCTGATTGAAATTGGTGGTATTTCTTTCTGAAATACTTAACCATGTATCTACCCTATTTTACTATTGGATTGCTGTTATTTTCTTATTTGTTTGTAGGAACTCTTCGTATGTTCTAGATATGACCCTTTCCTAAAATACGAATTATAGATAGTTATTGCCATAAGAATGGATATTTATGTTGTAAGTTTCTTTGATTGTCTTCACTGCAGAAGAATATTTTATTTCTGCAGAGTTGAGTCTGTTTATCATTTTCTTTATAATTTCTGGGTTTCGTGTCTTTCTTACGCACAAGCCCTTTATGGAGTAGGGATATTAACTCTTTGAGTAAGGACGGGTCTTGCTCTCTGAACATGGATGCTGCATGTAATTTGACGTCCTGAGGCTGCAGCCAAAGGAAGTCACCTCCCTCCAGCCAGCCTAGCACAGTGGTGGGGAGCATCCCAGAGAATAATGATGGAGGCAGCAAGCCTCCCCCCCCACCCCCCACCCCCTTGCCGTAATGTTTGTTGAACAAAACAAGCTGAACTCCTGGTAGCAGGTCCCTTTGGAAGGGCAAAGCTTCTTAAGAGGCCCCGGGGGGGGGGGGGGGGAGCCTGGGAGGAGCTACTCGGCTCCTTGGCTGCCTGGGAGCCTGTGGGAGGAGTCCGTCCCTGCAGCTATCAGCCCTCCCTCCCCTTGTGGCTCTGTGGGCACACACACTCATAGATACTCCCAGTCATCGCCACCCAAAACACCACGCGCAGCTGAAATAAACACCCACGGGTGTGCAGAAACACAATAAAAATGCACATGTGTGCATACCCACATGGGCATACATGCATGTGCCCCTATTCACCAATGGTCACATGTGCACACATACGGATGCCCACAGGTACAAAGCACATGCATATGTGTGCGCGAATACACACAGATGTGCCTGCAGGTCTCTCCAGGTACAGCCCTATGAAGAGATGCAGTACGCATGTGTGTACACATACTCGAATGTATGCACCTGTTGCTCAGCCCAGATTCCAGCAAGAGAAAGTCAGCACGCTCCAACAAGGTGAGAACAGTTTTAAAAAGGGGCCATTTACAAAGGCGAGGGCAGGGAGAAGGGACACTGAAAAGCAAGAGTGATGCACTTGGGGGCTAGCAGTAGTGGGGAGCAGGGTGCCAGCCCTCAGCCTGGAGGGTCAGGGGAGGGAGTGACCGTGGCCAGTGATGAGATCAGAGCGCTGCTCAACAGCAACTGTGGCGCTCAGATTGGACCTCAGCCACTGCACCCACAGACTGATGGGGGAGGAGCCGAGCTGTGCGCCTCTGCCCTCTGATCTGCTGGCTGGACCTCCCATTGGCTGAACCCAACGAGCAGCCAGCCCGGAGCCTGGTGGATGTGCTCCCAGGTCAGGCTCCTTGGGGGCACGGAGCTTGGTGGAGAGGGGATCTGGAGGGGCAGAGAGTATCTAACCCCCACGCACCTATGGACATGCCCAGATGTGCACATAGGGCCCTTGAATGCAGGCACACAGTCAGATGCACATTGCACACATGTTCACATGGACACATAAGTGCCTGCGCACAGTTTAGAGCTATGTGCACACAAGCTCAAACACCACAGACCTACACATGTCTGAGAAAAAGGCTGAAAGCAACACCCTCCACTCAGCCCTGCCTGGGTCTGAGGTGAAGCCCTCCCTCTTCCCCTTCCCCCTCCTCCTCACCCGCCCACCCCACGTCCAGGGCCAGTTCTATGCTGAGCTCTTTGTGATTCTTGGCAAAGACAGAATCCCAGGGGGACAATGGGCCGGCCAAGCCTGCACAAATCAAGGGCTCTTTGGGGGCCTCTCAGAGCCTGGCCTGCCTGAGTGACAGCTGAATTGGGTCCAGATTCGGGGGGGGGGGGGCAGGCCCTGCAGCCCCAGAGCTGGGAGGTCTCCATGCTTCAGCCTGAGTCCCCCCTTCCACACCCAGGCACCCTCTCCATCCTATAGGGGCACCTGGCCCAAGCCAGAAAAGCTGGGGCCCCCTTACTTCACACAAAGCCGTACTCCCCCCCACCCCCGCCCTCTTCATGTAGCCCAGCCCCAAATCCTATCCTTCTGAGCCCACTGCTGCCAACACCAGGTCTCCTTTGGCCTGGACACCAGCAGGAGCTCCTTGCCTCCAGGGAGCTGCCACTCGCAGCCAGAGGAACTGATTTGAAATGCAAATGAAATCATTTTCATCTCCCGCTTACAATCCTTCAAGGCTCTCCATACCCACCTCCAGATAAAGTCCTAAATCAGCCTCCTCTTGCACCCTCTAATCCCTGACCCCATTCCCAGCCACACAGTGCCTACTCCTCCCATCCCAGACTCCTGGTTCTCTAGCTGTGCCAACTTCCTTCCTTCCCCTGGGCCTTTGCACATGCTGCTCTCTCTGCTGCGAAGCCTTTACCCCAACCCTTCATCTACTAACTCTTCCCAAACTAGAGCTTTTCAAACTAACTATAAGATAAGACCAAGTTGGTGGGGTTTTTTCCTTCCAAACCATCATGGGAAGATGCTTTTGTAAAATATAATAAAAAAGAGCTACTAGGAAAAAAAAAACCAAATGAAAAAACAAAGCAAGGTATAACCATCTTGGGAAAGTTGTTCCTTGTAAAGTTAACTATTCACTTTTCAAATGTCCCAGCAATTCCACTCCTAAGTATGTGCCCAGGAGAAATGAAAACATATGGCCACCCCAAGCCTGTAGGAGAATGTTTACAGGGGTTTTATATGTAATCGCCAAAAGCTGGAAACACTTACATGTCCTTCAGTGGTGAGGGGATACACAAACGGTGGCATATCCAGACATTGAGATCCTACTCAGCAATAAACAGGACAGACCCACTGCACAGCCCCTGGGTGGATGTCAGCTGCATTGAGCTGAGTGAATTAAGCCAGACTCAAAAGGCTGCACTCTGTATGATTCCGTTTATATGACATTCTGGAAATTAAAAAACAAAACAAAATAACTATAGTGACCAAAAACATACCAGTGGTTGCGGGGCGCTGGGTTTTGGGAGCGGGAGGCACTGATGACCAAGGAGCATGAGAACTTTTGGGGGTGCTAGGACTGCCCTGTGTCTTGATTGTGGTCATAGTTACATGGCTACGTGTGTTTGTCAAAATTCATAGAACTGTACGCTCAACGGGCAGATTTCACTGTGTGTAAATTTTACCCCCCAAAATATGACTTAACATGCAAATACAAGGGGTCAGCATCAAGTCCAGGCAAGGGGCTGTGGGGCAGTGGGGGCTTGAACCGCATCTCTCTGACTCCAGGTCCACGTGCTGTGTTGTGAGATATACACAGGAACAATAGCCGTGAGCTGGAGGCAGGATTCACTGCTTGCCATCTCACAGAGACCTCCACCCCCTTCCAAGGTCAAGATGGAGTCACTCGGTCAAGAAGTATGAGTTGTTGTCTGCCTTGTATTGGCTCTAGCCTGTGGGCTGGGGTACACAGGTGAGCCATGAATGATAGTGGATGCTGGCATGTGTGCACACACAGGTGTACCACACACACAACACCTGAGCATGGGGTTTTGAGATGTGTGTGACTGAGTTCCAGAAAACCCAAAATTTGATTTTTTTAAAAGAACTAGTGTCTATTTTCAAAGACCAGGGCTTAGGGAATGAGGTTTTAAGGAGTGTGAGGAGTTTAAATCTCATCGCTGGTGGTGGCCCTGGCACCTGAGCTTCCAGGGGATGATGGAAAGTTAAAAAAAAAAAAAAAGCTGAAATATAGACATGTGCCCACACTCTCACAGGTGCTTACACACAAAGACAAGACTAAACACACTAAACCCCAGCCTGGCCCACCAAAACGGGCGTAGATATAGACATAAACCCACAGACAACAATACACCCATAAACACACATGATACCAAAAATAATTGCCAGTATTTATGAAGTGTTTTTTATGAGCCAGGCACTGTGCTAAGTACCTTAATCCCTTGGCAAAAATCAGTCAGGATGGGCGTTATAAGTTCACCCCATTTTATGGAGAAGTGAAGCAATTTGCCCAAGGTCACAGGGCTAGGGAGTGGCCGAGCAGGGGTTTGAACCCCAGTGGGCGTAAGTCCAAGGCCAGAGTGCATAAGCATTAGTCTAGTTGCTAACACACAGCTGCAAACCTCACATACTCGTGAATTCACACACAGATCACATGTACTCACACCGCATTGATGCGCAGCTATAGGCACGCACATGGCGTGGACATACATGCCCACATGTGGCATAGAGACACGCATCTACACATAAACACGGGGTCCGATAGCAGCAGGTCCAGAGTCACACAGTGGCATGCGGGCCACAAGCAGGAGCACACTCAGAACCACGCCTGAGACTTAGAGGTGGGTCCTGGCACAGGCTTCCCGCCCCTCCCTGCCTGCCCTGCCCCCTCTTGGCAGATAAGAGCTTGAGGGTTGGGCAATGCTACATTGAACCCTGCCAGCTGGTGGCCCAGGTCCGCTGGGGACAGGCTGCTGCCTCCTGCTCCCATTGCCAGGTAAGCAGAGCCGCCCGTGGGGCCAGCATCACAAAGCACCACACCTGGGCCCCTCCCATGGGAGGCTGAGCTCAGGAAACCTCCAGGTGGCCGCCACAGTGGCGCTCCCCAGCCCCGGCCCTGGCCCACACCGCCTGCTGCTCGCAGCTCCCTCTCCAGCCACAAGTGGGAATTATGGAGACAATGACCCCACCTTTTTTGGCTCGCCTTCCATTTATTCTCCTGAGACACCCACACCCCAGTGCCCATGGGGCCCTGAGAGCAGAGAGCAGCAATATCTACCCAGGCTGGGGGTCAAGGAAGGCTTCCAGAAGGAAGAGGGTCTAAGCCAGGCTCTTAATCTGAAGCTGGAATGGGAATTAGCCTTGAGCCAGAGCAGAGGAGAGCGTTAGCTGGAGGGTGGCGTGTGCAAAGTCTCAGAAGTGAGAGAAAAGAACACCTTTGGGGACTTGCAATTGATTCATCAGGACTGACGCGGAACAAAGGGGATTGCAGAGTGAGCAAAGCCTTGGCCGGGGCGCCTTGTGCCTTGTGACACTGGGCCTTTGTGGAGGGACCAGGGTGAGCTAAGAACCACTAAAGCCTGGGGCAGCTGCAAGAGTGGCCACAGCTTCAGGTCTCCCTTCTGTGGCCCCCAGGCCACGGAGCTCGGCCACCGATGCTGTCCTAGACCCAGAGCACTGGCTCACTGTCCTGGGTCCCTGGCAGCCCAGGGCTTGCCCAGACACCTCAGTGGCCATGTCTCACCCACACGAGCTGAGCCAGTGACACTTTTGGGGGGATATTAAAACTCCCATTTTGCAAGTGAGGCAAGTGAGTCTTGCAGAGGTCCAGAGCTGACCATCGAGAGAAAGGGCCCCCTGGGAGTGGTTGAGAAAGCAGCCTGGGTGGGCTGCGTGAGGATCTGGGAGGGACAGGAGAGCGAGGCTGAGGGGCCTGGAAAAGACACTCAGCAACTGAGGTCAGTTCCTCCCACGGGAGTACATCTCTGGTTTTGGAGTGACCTCTAAGGCACTCCTTTGCTTTATGCCAATCCCACACTCAGCACTCTCTCTAAGAGTCCATAACTACACCCCCCCCCCCCGCCCATGTCCTTGTAGACAGCACCCAAAGAATCTTTCTAAGAATTCTAAAAAATGCCATAAATCGCCCGGCCAGTGTAGCTCAGTGGTTGAGCGTCGCGCTACGAACCAGGCGGTTTGATTCCCAGTTAGGGCACATGCCCGGGCTGCAGGCTCGATTCCCCAGTGTGGGGTGTGCAGGAGGCAGCTGATCAATGATTCTCTCTCATCGTTGATGTCTCTCTCTCTCTTTCCCTCTCCCTTCCTTTCTGAAATTAATAAAAATATATATTTTTAAAATGCCTTAAATTTGTATGGTTCCCAAGCAATTGCCCTGTGATGTGGATTTGTGGCTGCAACTGATGACGCCACGCCGATGAGACAAGAGAGAGCTCCCTGCCCCCGTCCCTGCCCTGAGCTTTGTCCTGAGCCTGTTCAAGGGTATCAGTGGCCCTTGGCCATGACACAGCGAGTCCAGTATTATGAATCGCATGACCAGACTTCTCATCCTGGTTCTGCCCAGAACCAGCTCTGTGACCTCAGACAAGTTCCTTTCCCTCTCTGGGCCTGCGCTTCATCGCCTGTAAGAACGGGGATGATGGCAACCATCTCAAGGTTGTAGTGAAGACTTAATGGGGAAATGTATGAAAATGGCCAAGCTCCATGCCTAGCTCTTAGTAAAGGCTCTAAAAAATGGATGGCGATTTTTAGGGGGCTCCATATTTTTGTGGAAAATAATCTAAATTCTTTAGCCCAGAAGTCGAAGCTCTGCTAAATCACCTTTCCCACAGAAAGAGGTAGGGCTCAGCAGAGGGGCTCGGGGTGCGGGTGGTGCTAGATGTCAGTGGGGCAGCACCCACTGGGGGCAGGGGCTGCCAAGGCTAATGCAGTCATAGCCTCTGATCTTCTGAACGGGCTCTGGGAGGGGGTCCAGAGCCTGTGGACGGAGATCTCTGTGCTTCCATCTTAGGTGGCTGCATGACTCCTCCTCCCCTTTGCCAGTTATGCCGGCCACCATCTCCCCTGACCAAAGCCTTGGCCAATTCCAGAAGATAGGCATGTGGCCGGAGTGAACAGGACACTCCATTTCCCAGGTGCCCTGCTCCCCGCACTAAAGCACCCTCACCGGGCTCACCCCAAGATCACCTATGTTTGCCCATTGCCCTAGAGAGACTGAGGATGGACCCCCACCCTCCTGAGATTGGGGAGAGGGAGGTCTTTGGGATACGTGGAGACAACATGGAAGGGAGACTAGATCACTAGCCAGATAATTCCAAATTCAAATCCCAGCTCTATTATTTGCCGTGTGCACACGGACAAGATGTTCTTTGTCGTGGGGGAAATGACACCTACACGGCAGACCTATTGGGCATGTTAAATGAGGTGACATATGTACAGCTTTGGAATGATGCCTGGCACACAGCAGACCTGATAAATGTCCTCTTCTCCCGGCTGTTAGCACTAGTACCCAGGACAGCACCCCACCCTCGCTTACTTGGATGCTGTCCACGGTGCTGATAAAAGGTTACGGTCTCTCCCAGTCTCCCCTTCAGTCCTTGACCTCTATGACATTCTCAGAGGTCTTGGGGATCAAGGGGAGTGCACTGTGCTTTCATTCTCTCAAACCATTATCGCCAGGTTGGAACTACAGTTGTAGAATGAAGGTGATTGTCCCCAGGGTGGGCAAATGTGTGCCTGTTTTTCCTCCTATATATTCCATTGAATGCTCTTCGTGTTGGATCCAAGAGCCCCAGCTTATAAGTAGAGTTACAATAAAAACAAGAACCAAATACAATAATATTTACTGACCACTGAGTGTTAACCAGGATTCCCCATCACTCCAGTCTCATAGACCACGGTCCAGAATCCAAATGTTTTCAACAGCACCTCCTCTTATTCCTTTCTAGTCTTGATAATCTGCAGGAAAAAAGCACCATGGATCCCAAATCTCTCAGTCCCTACCCATTACTCAAGGCAAGAATGTGGTCAAAGCCACGGTGATGCAGGTACACGCATAGCAGGGAAAGAGAATGGGATTTGGAGGCAGCCAGACCTGGGTTTGAGTCCCCTCTCTGTTATTCACTAGCTCTATGACTTTCGCAAGTTCTCGGATTCTGTTTTCTCATCTATAAAGTGACGTTAGCAATTGCACCTCTTCCCTAGCACTATTGGGAGGACCAAGGGAGATGCTGCTCCCAAAGTGTTTACAATATGTCAATAAATATTCCACAGACTGGTAGCTATTATTAATTCAAGCATCTGACTCTGCGTCTCTCAAAGAGAGGGCACCCATCACCATGTGTCTCTTCCTGTAAAGTCGGCTGCAGACTCCTTCATGTTGGGGGCTCCCTGGGGGCCTAGCTTTCCTCCACTCCCGTGGGCTATTGTACCCCCCAGGGCGGTAAGTCCTTCACCTTTCTTTCCCTATTTTGTATAACACCCATCCCCCTCTCCCTGTCCTCATCATGTTTTCGTTTGGTTCAAGTTCACCTCTCCTGAGTCTAATATAGGATTTGGTTAATATCAGTTTACTGCTCTCCTAAGGGACCATGCCTTGACAATACGGGGTTAGACAGACAGGCGAAGCTGGGTTTGAATCCTGGCTCAGCTCATGCTGTGACACTGTAGGCTAGGCCCCTCGCCTCTCTAGCCTCAGTTTCCTCATCTGTAAAATGGTGATGTCCCCTTCCTCCTGAGCTTGCTGCAGGGAGCAAAGGAGAACCTGCAGGAAAGGCCTCAGCACAGGAGCGCATGGCCAGCGCCCAGTGCCCATCGGCTATTGTTGCTGCTTCTCTTGGTTTTCGGATTTTCCTTTCTGCCGTTGTTTTCTAGCGGTGCTCTGCCTCCTCGCTGACAAGTTGGAAAGTACAGAGTCCCACCTCAAGCTGCTGTCTCCTCTTTGCAAGCAGAGCGAGTACCTGTATTTGGAGCCCGTCTAGTGTAGTCTCATCCTTGTGGGGGGGGGTAGACATACATGGAGCACCCCCCAATTCCCTGGGACCTTTACCTCTTACCTAGGGCTAGGACCCAAAGGGGAATGCTCAGCCTTTGTGGTAGTGGTGGTGGTGTGTATGCATGTGTGTGTGTGCATAAGATTGTGTGTATGCATATCTGTAATGCAGGAATAGGTGTGTCATCTGAATGTGTGTGACTTGTGTGGAAGTTCACATGTAATTGGGTATATACGAATATGTGCAAATGAGAGATGGCTGTTAGTACATGCTGTGTGTGTGTGTGTGTGTGTGTGTGTGTGTGTGTGTGTGGTGGGGGTGGACATGACACCAGCTCCTCAGCCATCTGCAGGCTTGAGGGGTCCCGGGCAATTCGCAGGGTTGCTGGTTGCCAGCACCTGCCCCTCTGAGCAGTGGCCCCAGCTGTCATTTTGGGAACAGCCACGCTTCAGTGATTCCCGATTCTGCTTGCTCAGAAATTTTCATCATCTGACCTAGGCAGGGGGTTAGGAAGAGATTTGCCAAGCACGCCAGCGGTGCTGGGAGGATGGTTAGCTTTTTTAAAGTAAAAGTTTCTCAGTACTTTGAAAACCACTGGGTTTGAACCCCCTCCCTTGTTTACAGTGAGTGCTTAATTACCCGTGATTCTTATCAGTTTACTAAAACCGCTCTCCTAAGGGACCATGCCATGACAATACGGGGTTAGTCATTAATTCATTTTAATGTGGAAGTAATAAAATTTTTTGCACTATCCCATAATTCAAACTTATCACTAATTCACGAATATCTCCCTCCCCCCCCCCAATTATTCCAAATCAGGGAAGTTCTGTTATTTAACAGCAATATATGCAATACCCCAGGGAAATAATTTCTAGGCCACCACTTAGAATTCAATAACATAACCAAACACAGCATAGTCCCCTCGTCTGGCCAGAGCTGATGTTTTTCAGGGCACGTGGCCACCATCATTTTCTCTGACACTGGTTTTTCAGGTGAAAGCAGACGCTCACACGGTGACGTGAGGGGTGAGCCAGGTAGCCGAGGCCATCGGCATTGAGTCAGGGGTCTCAGTGGCCTCAGTCTCTCAAGACACTGTGAGTTGCCCCCAGAGAAAGCCAGAAGGAACGCTCACCCTTGGCCGAGAGCAGGAGAGATGTCCTTCTTTCCCAGCAATTTGTCACGGGTCCGCCCCAGGGTGTTGTTTCGGGAGAGAGTAAGAAGCAGGGAGATTTTAGGAACAGGGAGAAATTCCCCCCAGTTTCTTCCTTGCTTCTTTCCATCTTTTCCTGCCTGACCGCGGACATATTCTGAATACCTACTGTGCGCGGGCCTTGTGCCAGGGCCAACAACAGGCTGCCAAGTGGGTCTGTCAGCTGAACTCAAGGACCTCACATCTAATGGGGGGAGGTGGAGACATAAAACATTATTCCAACCCAGGAGGACCTGTGGGGACAGGGCGGGCACTGCAAGGGACTGTGGGAGAACAGGGAATGGTGGCGATGCAGCCCGCCGGACGGGGGGCCAGGGAAGGGGCGAGATGGAGCTGAACTAGCCGGGTGAGGTGCTATGGACTGAATTATGGCCCTCGGGAATGCCTATTGAAGTCCCAACCCCATACCTCAGGATGCGACTGTATTTGGAGATAGGGTCTTGGAAGAGTCATTAAGGTGAAAGGAGGTTATATGGTTGGACCCTAACTTATGACTGGTGTCCTCATAAGAAGAGGACATTTGAACACAGATACCGAGGGGAGTGGCTCCAAAGACGCAGGGAGAAGACAGCCGTCGACAAGCCAGGGAGGGAAGCCTAGAACAGATTCTTCCCTTAACCCTTGATCTTGGGCTTCTAGCGACCAGAACTGAGGAAACAAATCTGTTGCCTGCGCCATTCTGTCTGTGGTACGGTGTATTCAACCAGAAGACGCTCACACGTGAGGACGGAATCTGGCTGCGTGGGGCGTTGCAAGTGTCCAGCTGCCCATGGGGTGGCCCTGGTGAGGGCTGGAGGGGGAGACCAGAGGACCCCGGGATCAGAAGGTGGGGGGCTGTGCATGCCAGGCTCAAGGTTTAGATTTCTCCTAAAGGCCATGCAGTACCATGAAACGTTTTAAGCAAGAGAGAAACAGGTCTCCAACTACAGGTGCCCCAAAGGAAAAAAACCTAACAAGACTGTGATAGACAGACAGTCTTAGGAGTGGCCCCCTATTGGCTCATGGAAACAGCTCTAAAGAAGGCATGTAGCAGAGGGAAGCCGGGGGCTTTGAAGTCAATGGATCTGGGTTTGAATTTTAGCTCCACCGTTTTATTCATGCAGTCACTGATTCGCTCGGCTCTCAGGTGTTTACGGAGCACCCACTATGTGTTCCAGGTGCTGGGAATATGCCATTGACACAAACATGAAGCCCTTGCTCTCCCAGGTGGACAAATACAGGTGGTGATAAGAGCTGTGAGAGAAGAAAAGCAGGGAAGATGACACAGAGGGAGAGAGGGACACTTTTTTAGATCAGGTGGTCATGGAAAGGACACTGGAACAGAAATCTAGAGAAAGTGAGGGACTGAGTTGCACACAGATGTTGGGCAAGAGCATCCCAGGCAGTGGGAACAGCAGGGAAGTCTTGGCAGATGTGAGGGACAGGCTTGCCGCTGCTCTCCAACCCCCTTCTAGAAGGCAGAGGCCAGGGAGCCAAGAGCCACAGTTCCCACACGTCAGTGCCTTGACCAGAGTGTCCTCAGGAGTGGTGGGGACACAGGGCTGAATGGGAGAAGAAGGAGTGGACTCGGCAGCTCCAGGCGGCTCCTGGAAGAATTTGCTCAAAAGGAGATCCAATAAATAGGGTGCTGCTAGGAGAGGTATAGGGTCATGGGAAGGTTTTCTTCCAGGGACTTACAGTGTGTTTGTGTGATAATGGGATGGATGGAGTGGAGGAGAAAATAGAAGGTTCAAGAAGGAGCGGCCATACCTGCAGGTGTCGATCCTTGCTGGTGAGAGGGGAGGGTTCTGGGGTCTTCCCATGCAGGCACCAGCCTCACGGAGGGGCAGTAGACCTCTGTGAGGGAAGCGGGGGAGGGGCGGGGGGGAGGAACAGGTGAATATACTGGTGAAAAGGTTGGGGGGCCTGGGGGTGAGTAAACTCAGCAGAGCAGATGATTACATTCTCAGGAATTTTTTGTGAGTTGGTTATGAAACCGTTGGCAGCTTGAAATGGGCTATCGTGGGAACATTTACACCATGGAAATTGGCAAGTGCTACAAATCAGGGCCCCGTATCCAGAGAGAGCTGATTGTTAATCCTCTTCCAGCACGTCCAATCAGAAGAAGTGGCTCTCTTCCCACAGCCTCAGGGCTCAGTGAAACAGGAAGGTGACGTGGTGAGCTGAGCATGAGGAGGAGAAAAGGGACTCAGAGACTCGAGAAGGCCAAAGTCAGGATAAGGACAGTCATCTTGGAGTCATAAAACAGTCAACGCTACCAGAAAACTTCCTGGATCGGGCAACGGTGCTGAGCCCAATTCCTAGCCACATCCCCCTGGGCCATTCGCTGGGCCACATTGAGCCTCCGTTTGCACACCTGTAACTGGGAGTCCTGATTTCATGGTTATTGGGAGCATGAAATAAGGGCGGGGGGTGGGGGTGGGAGGGGGCAAATGGATCTGGCTAGAGAAGGGGGCAGTGGAATGGCTGTAGGGGTTGCGTTCTGGGTTTGCAAAGGAAGGAAAAGCTGAGGGCAGCTCTTGCTTTTGGCCACTTGGGGAGGGTGGATGAGCACCCCTCAGCCCCCCACCTCCCCAGCTGCTGACTTCCTCTCTGGATTGAGCTGGATGGAGTCCAGCTTTAGGCTTGGAATGTATTACCCCCAACATCCCCTGATCTACATATTTATCACAATACAGCAACTGCATAATTTAAAGTGGGTGTTAAAAAATTCCAATGTGTTATGCGTTTTCTGCATTCCTGGGTGAAGAAAAATTGCTGCAAGAAAGTGGTTAATTATTTCAAAAGACAAATTCCATGAGATAAAATAAAAATAGACGCCCTGTCCAGAGGGAAAGTGAGAGAGAAAACAGGGGGAGACTTGAGGAATGGTCCCCTCGAAATAGAACGTGGATGTTTCCTCAAGTGGTGAGTGAGCACCTGGGACAGAGACCGGCTCTGGGTCCGCCACGTGGCCAGGAGGGGGAAGGACAAGGGGCTGAGAGCCACAGGGATACCAGCAAGGGACTGTGCTTGTTCGGGACATGGCGGTACCCTGGGCAAGGGAAGGGGTTGTGCTGGAGTGGAGTGGTTAGGTCTGAAAGTGCTGGCGGGCGTCGGTTAAATGCGGGATAGGGTGGTGAGGGAAGAGATCATGTGGACTTTTTATTTAAAGGCAACGGTTCTCAACCTGTGGGTCACGACCCCTTTGGCAGTCCAACGACCCTTTCACAGGGGTCGCTTAAGACCATCCTGCAGATCAGATATTTACATGACGATTCATAACAGTAGCAACATTACAGTTATGCAGTAGCAAGGAAAATAATTTTATGGTTGGGTCACAACATGGGGAACTGTATTTAAAGGTCCAGAAGGTTGAGAACCACTGATTTAAGGGAAGGTTGGACGGTGGGGCCTTTTGCTGGAGTTCTTAATACCACCACCCCCAAACCCCTCTCTTTCCTACCCGAGTCCTGATCACTTTAAGAAATAAGACCAAGGCTGATGAAGGCCGAATATGACCTTAGTTCCTAAGGAAGGCCAGGTAAGGGGACCTAGCTTTGGGTGAGAGCCTATCAGGCTGGTAAACTGAACCCAGAATCAGGCCCACGCACCCCCAAGTAGTGCTGATCTGGGGAGCTTGCCCAGGAAGTTCTGATGGTGTAGAGACGCAGAAGAGAACCCCCACTCCCTGTGGGCAGCGTGCTCGTGCTCGGAGGGATAAAAGGGAAGCAGGAGCCCAGTCTTTTATTCCCAAATCTCTCAATCAGAAAAGCCAGTCCGCCTCCTGTGGGGCAGAAGAGGGAAGGGAGAGAGCTGGAGCCACACCGACGGAGCCTCCACCGCGTGGAAGGCCGCACCTGGCACGAAATGGGGTGGCGAGGAGGACAGCAGGCTTGGCGGAGGGGTGGACTCAGTGCTGGCTGTGGGGGACCCCGGCGCTGTGAGGCACACGGGTGGAGAGGTCCACTTTGCTACCCGATGCTTCTGCCCAGAACTCGCAAGAGACTCACCTCTGTGCCCAGGATTGTCAGCGTCCCTCTCACTTGCCTTCTCGTGTGATTTCGAGCAGAAGAGGAAGAAGGGCTTCAGGACAGTGCCAGGAGCTGCGCCTACACCCTCCCTGCTCGGCCCAGCGTCTCGGTGAAGTCTCCTCCCGCTGGGCCGCACAGCCCGCCCCTCGCTACATTGAGATCTGCTGTGTGTCTCACCCACCGGCATGAATCAGGTGGATCCCTCACCGAGCACGGGCCTGCTTGCCCTCTCTGCAGGCGGGGCTGTGGGTTCACACCCCAGTTTCTTCTCCAACTCATGGCGTGGCCGCGGGCCAGGGCGGTGCAGCCTCAGGCAGGTGACTTAGATCAGCTTTTCTCCACATTGCGATCTTCGCGTGGAGCGTGACAGGTCGTGTGTAAGTTGTTACGGGACGATGGGAGAAAGTGCTTTTATGAGAGATGGCCGTGGCTGTGAGCCAGCTGGCCTGGGAGGGTGCAGAAGCCCTTCTTGGGGGACACTGTCCCCTCATTACGGAAAACACCCTTGCGGGCTGGGCTGGTCAGACAAGGCCTCTGGCGGTCAGGCAGTGAAGAGTTAAATGGCTCTGCCCATAAAGAGGGGGTTCAGAGCTGCCATGGGTGCCGAGGGGGAGACCTGGGGGAGGAGAGTTTGGAGGGGCTCCTGCTGTGACAGAGGAGGCTGCCCTGAGCCCTTCTCAACAGTGGGAGGTCCCCTGCCTGCCAGCAGGGACCCTAGCCGATGTCCTGGCTGAGTTGCTTCCCATTGCTCAGCCTTGAGTGGGTTGTTCTTTGGGGGATGAGGGGTGAGGGACGGCAGCGCCAGGTGCCATCTGTGCCCTGCAGCCTGGGGCAGCGGCCTGTGAGGGAGCTGGGCACACGGACAGGGAGCCGCCGGAGAAACAGGCTGCCGTGTGGGCTGAGACAACTCCCTTCCTAAAGGGTGAAGGCAAGTGACAAGGTGACCTGGAGGGGCAGGGCTAATGTGGGGGCAGAGGCACAAGGGGGACTAGATCCTGCTGTTCATGGTTGGGGGTGGTCGTTTTGCTTAGATCCTGAGGATAGAGGTGACCCTAGGGTCCTGGAAGCCTCGGAGGTCCCCAGGCAGCACCTAACATGCGTCACCTCTCTAATGACATCGCTCCACTCACCGGATAAAAGGTCTCATCTTCCTGGTGAGAACACGGACAATGGACAGGGCAGGCAGTGGACAATGGATGCTTCAGCCATCGCCGGGTCCCTGAGAGGCAGCACCTCCTCCAGCCCCCGCAGATCCGAGAGCCACCAAAGCTCTCCCGGGCCGGCCTCTGGGGCCCCTCAAAGAGGTGAAGGCCTCAGGGAGTGGGTGGGGGCGTACAGATCTGTGGGGCATGCAGATTGGGAGGGAGTGTGCATGGTCTGTATTAAAAGCCCGTGAGGATTTGAGGCTGAGATGGCGCCTGGGCACACGTGCTTTCCCGGGCTTGGGGTTAGTGTGAGCGGCTGGGTGTGTATTGTGAGGCTGTTCAAGGTGGGGCCGGTGGGATTGTGATATGTTTGTATTGGAGGGTAAACGGGTGTAGGTGGTGGATATACCTGGGTGCTTGAGGGTACACGTTTGCGTGTGTAGTTACGTGTGTGCACGTGGGAGTGTCTACTAGAGCATCCGTTGAGAGGGTGGTAGGTGCATGGTTGATCCTGACAAATGTGTGTGAGCATGTGGGGTGTCACTGGAGGAACAGGCATGTGCACATCTGTGTGTGTGTCCAGGTCAGTGTACCGGTGACTGTGCATAACCCACTGTGAGACCTTGGGCAAGTGACTTCACCCCTCTGCACCTCGTTACTACGGGTAACCTGGGGTCATTGGTCTCCACCTCCTAGGCTGTTGCAAGGATTTGATGAGACAGTGCATTAAGAGACTCTAGAAGAGTGCCTGGCACATGGTAAGTGTTCAACCTACACTTGCTGTTGTTATTACTAAAGTGTGTCTCTGGGTGTGGGCGTGCGTGTGTTATGTGCTCACTACACCCTAGTGAAGGGGTGGGAGTGCCCAGGTCTCAGGGGGTGATTCCTGGCACAGGAAAATCAGAGGCAGATGGATGGGAGCCCAGACGCCTGCAATGAGGCGTGAAGCCACAGCCTGAGACTAGACCCAGGCCCGGCTCCTCTCCCAAAGGCATGGAGCCCCTTCCCCTGGCCCCTGGGTGCACCCAGGGCCTGCGCCTGACCAGGTCGAGGGGGCCATTCTGCCCTCCTGTCCCTGCTGCCTACCCAGGAAGGCAACAGGAGGTGGGGGCTGGGGACAGACAAGCCGAGGGACTGAGCCCCCACCCCCTGCAACCTGACAGCTGCGGCCCAATTAAAATCAACAGTTCACAGGTGTTCCTGGTAATGACTCACACACAGACAGCTTCACTCCCTTTAGGGCTCTTTTTAAAAAATTTAGAGCTCTTTAAATTTTATTCACCCACAACATCAAACCCAGGGAGGAAGTCATAAAAGAAGATGGGGGAGGGGCGCTGCGCACATGTGTGTGCACAGACGCTTGCCGTCTCATAGACACACACATGCTCTATCACACACATGCACACACCAACACATACTCTCACATACATGGGCCGAAACATACACATGTCCCCACAGGCTCAAACACACAAACACATGCCGTCCACTCTCCCATAGCCCCCAGGGACCCGCACCTCGCACTCACACGCGCCCCGACTGTATCGGTTCTCCTGCTGCAGAGCCAATGACCATCTCGGAGCCTGTCCAGGCCCCACTTGGTGGAAGAAGAGACTTGCAGTCCTTGGCCTCTGGGGCTGGTGACTACGGCGATGAGAGCGAGCTAGGTCAACTGAGACGGAACCTTCTCTGCAGAGAGCCAGATAGCAAATACCTTAGGCTGAACGGGCAAAACGATCCGTAAATGAATGAGCCAGGTTGTGTTCAAACAAAACTATTTGTCCAAGACAGGCGCAGCTGCCCACCCTCGGTATGGAAGGCAGCCCAGCCTCTGGGGAATCCCTTGAGCCTCTTGGCAAAGGTAGCTGTGAAGACATTGGGCCCAGCTTCCCTTCGCCAGATGAGCAAAATCGCACCGAGTGCTTTCTCCTTGTCATGAGAATGAGTCTCAGGTCCCCCCCGCTCTTCAGCCACCCCAGGAAGGGATTCAGGCGGATTCCAAATGTTGGCCTTCTCCAGGGCTCATTCCCCTCACCCTCTGTGTAATCGCTCCCAAATAACGAGTGGGCTCCAAGTCAACCAGACCACACTGGGATTCACCTGCCTCCTTCCTGTCACTCATTCCCCATTGTTTTCTTCTACCCTTCCCCTTTCTGCCTGCTTTGTTCCCCTTAATGCCGGTCTTCCTCACTCCTCTCCTGGACATCACCAGTGGCCTCCATGGGTCTCCCTGCCTCTGCCTTCCTTCCTCGTACTCGGATCAGTTTTCCTAACTCTGGTCATGCTATGCCTCCAACACCTTCCACGGCTCCCCCTGCCTATTTATAAAGTCTATTCATACCTTAGTTTAGTGTAGCAGACACTTACTATTTGGCTGTCCAGCCTCTTCCCATTTCTGGGACTCTTGTCCTCTTTCTGGACACTTCTCCTTAATCTCCCACTCCTAATTTAATCCTGTAACTCTGGCCTTGGACCTGAAGTAAGAGATCAGGCTCTTTGGGTGGCTAAACCTTAGGGCATGTGAACTTCAGAGGCCTATTGGCCATGCCCTGCATGTGGACCCAGGAGAAGAAAAGGCCACGTAGCAGAGATGGAGGGGCGGGAACTAGAAGCACAGAGAGAAGTAGGACATGAGACAAGGAGCATTTGCTGGGCTGCCTGCTGCAGGCTGCAGGCGCTGGTCTGTCCGCACCCAACTCTCGTGTTCAGGGTCCTCCAACTCGCCCTCACTTGAGTCTCCCAGATGTATCTTCCGTTACTTGCTAGTAACTTGCCAGGTGTGAGATTCCAAATATTTAACAATTGGGCTGTGTGTCCCTGACAGTCAGCAGCATTGGCCCTGGAGTGAGGGTCTCAAAGGTCCCCTGGAAGTCAGGATGTTAACCCTTTGGTTGCTTGAGAACAGAGAGATCTGGCAATTTCTGGGGAGAGCCAGGGTGGTGTGGCATCGAGCGTGGCAGTGGTGGGCTACCCAGGGAAACGTTAGTCACCCTTGCTCCTCTCTCGCCTCTGGACCTTTGCGCATGTAATCCATCCGCCTGCATCCATCTCCCAGCATCCCTCCTCTTTATCTGGCTAATGCTTAGCTTGCTCCAGAAAGTCGTTCCTGACTCCCTCCCACCCCCATTGCCAAAGCCTGGTCCCAATGCACTCCCATAGTCATAACATTCATCAGTGTCACCACCTGTTCCATTGTCTGCACTCCTTACAGAATCGATGTAGGCCACTCTGCCCCTGCCCGACCTCACTTGGTACCCACAGGACCTTACACAGTGCCTAGAACCTGGCTCTTCAAAGTGCGGTCTGTGGACCGGCCACAGCAGCATCTCCCGGGCACTTGCTGAAGTGCAGCTCTTAACAACACTGCCCCACCCGACCTGCTCGACCGTATTCTGCATTTCAACAAATCCCAGGGAACGCGTATGCACATACACGTCTGGGAAGCACTGATCTGGGTCGCTGGCTCTCAAACATTGGAATCACCGGGGATTTTTTTTTTTTTTTAAATATATTGATGCCTGGATCCCATTGCCCCAGAGATTCTGAAGTACTTGACTGGGGGTGAGGCCTGCACGACTGGATGGTTGATAGCTCCCCACATGATCCGAAGGTACAGCTGAGCTGAAGAACCCGTGGGCTAGTGCTCAGCAAATACCCCTGGAAACAATGAAGCCACATTTATTGAGCAATTCATATCATCTTCACCATGACCCAGAGAGGTCTGAACTGATATGACCCCCATCTCACCGATGAGGCAGGTAAAGCTCAGGCGGAGGAAGAATTGCCCGAAGTAGTGGCCGAGGCCAAAGCCCACGATCGATGGTTGCCCCGCTCCCAGCTGCCTCCCAGAACAAGGACAAGGACGGTCCCCAGGAATGAAACTGGGCTCTGCCCTGGCTCTCCCTCCTGGCACAGGCGGCAGGCCCCACGGGCACCTGGGCAAACAAGCCCCTGGAGGCACCAGGAGGCCAAATCACACATAAGGAAAACTCGACCCCCAGTGTCCGCCGCGCAGATTAGGCATGTATTTATACAAGTCGCCAGCGCCACGGTCCCTCGCTTCGTGTTTCATTTACTGCGAACACAAATAGCTCCGGCAGGAGGATCTGGATCAAAGCGGAGCTGCAGGTTCCGGAGCATCTGTGCTATAGGAGGTGCGGGATGCACTGAGATAATTTTAGCCGAATGTGTTATAAACAAGATCTGCGGAACCGCGTGGCGGGCTGAGTTTTGAAAACTTGGGATTCTAAATGTATAAATTGTTTGGAACATTTAACATCTAGTCATTAAGCCGTCACCCCCTTGTCCTCCGCTTTCAGCGTGAACCTCGCGGCTTCCAGCTGACACCCCCTTCCCAAGTATGAAATAGGGACCTACACACACACACACACACACACACACACACACACACACACACACATCTGTGCAGGCGCACGCCAGCTGGGCCAGAACCTTCCTTGGAGGCAGGAGCAGCACAGAGGAAAGCCTCCCGTCACCGCTGTGCTGCAAAGAACGCTTCTTACGGATGGAGGCCTTTTTTTAAATTTTGAATTTTTAAAGCCAGTCTTACACCTCAGGTTCCAAGCAGCCCCCTAGGATGGAGGGAGGGAGGCGAGGAAGCAGGGAGGGAAGAAGGAAGGCCCTGGGACGTTCATGCCTCGTCATGTAGTCCCCACGACAACCTGGCCAGGTAAGCATCGTGTGCCCTTTTCACAGGGGCTAAGACTGAGGCTGAGAGAAGGGACACGCCCCGACCCAGGAGCTGGCAGGAAGCAAGGCTGGGGTTTCAACAGAAGGGGAAATTGCTTAAATGGCAGCCAGATGGCAGCCAGGGAGTCGTGACACCCACTTGAGTTGCTACTTTTAGAATACCTGGAATCTTCCTTTTTTTCTGTTCAACAATCCCCTTTGAATCGTCGCAGTATGTGCACATAGTAACAGATCAATTGGTACAGAGGAGGCTGTGGTGAAAAGCAAGGCTCCAGCCTTCCCCACCCCACGCCGGCCATCCATCCCACCTGGGGAAAGCGACTTTTTAAAACATCGTTCGCCTTTCTAGCTCTCTGGTGGGCCTCGCCATATCGCCAGCTTTTCTTTCTATTCCGTGGCTTATCATCTTTGTGCTCTATCAGACACTCAAAGCAGTGCCACGCTTTCGTTTGCTTTGTATGTGGACTATGCCTTTCTTACACATTTTTACTTTTCCTGGTGTTTCTAATTGCCGTTCTTTTCTTTCTTACACTTTATCATAGCTTCGGTTTTGTACAGATTTCCCATTACTCCGTAGTCTGTCAAACTCCCCATTTCCTCAGCAACTTCCCTCTCTGCCCCGTTTACGCTCCACCCCACTTCTGGACAGGTCGCTTTCTACGCCTGCGAATTCACTGTCAGCCGGCTGTCTTGAGTTAGACCAGTGATGGCGAACCTATGAACCTATGTCACCTCTGACACGCGAACTCATTTTTTTGGTTGGTTTTTCTTTGTTAAATGGCATTTAAATATATAAAATAAATATCAAAAATATAAGTCTTTGTTTTACTATGGTTGCAAATATCAAAAAATTTCTATATGTGACACGGCACCAGAGTTAAGTTAGGGTTTTTCAAAATGTTGGCACGCCGAGCTCAAAGGTTCGCCATCACTGAGCTAGACCCACTGGCCCTTAGCTCCATGTCTTCCTCTTTCTGGGTTTATTTCCTCACCATTGCTAGACTACATCTTCAAATAACCTCCTAAAAAGGGGGGCATGGAAAGTAAATTGTATGAATTGGGGCACCCCTGAAAATAGCCTCTCCCTCACATTTGACTGAAAATAAGGGTGGGTATAGATCCAATCCAAGTTGAAAGTCACTTCCTTCAGGAAGTTAAAAGTCTCTCCCCTTTCTCTCTTAGAACTCTGTGGGATGGCTAGTTTGCTTTTACTCTTTGGCTGGTGGACAGATTTTTCTCTCTAAATATTTTTGAGATTTCTTCTTCACCCTGACATTTTACAAAGATGTGCCCACGCACAGCTGTGTTCTCATCAAGGTGCTGGGTGCCTGGACCGTCCTTCACCTCTGGGGAATGCTGCTGTCTCTGGCTGTTTCCACCTCTTCAGTTTCTGTTCATTCTTTCTAGGGATCAAGATGGTCCGTATAGAACTCATCTTTTTTTACACTTATATGTTTTCTAACTGATTTTTTGCTCCATATTCTGGAAGATATTTTCAGATTTCTGTTCCAGGCTCTTTGGGAAGTTGTTTTTTATAATCGTGATTTTAATCTTTCAGAGTTTTTTTCTTCTTTTCTGATTGTATTTTTTTTTTTTACATGACAACCTGTCCTGGTTTTCTGGCTACAATATTTTTGACCTTGGATATATTAATTAGGGGATCTTTAAAAGTTCTGCTCTTAGAATTAGTTCTATTTCCTCCCAGGTCAATTTTTCTGATTAGCTTGATTTTTTTTTAATTTTTTACATATTTTTATTGATTTCAGAGAGGAAGGGAGAGGGGGAGAGAGATAGAAACATCAATGATAAGAGAGAATCATTGATTGGCCTTCTGCATGCCCCATACTGGGGATCGAGCCCACAACCCAGGCATGTGCCCTTGACCGGAATCGAACCTGGGACCCTTCAGTCTGCAGGTCGACGCTCTATCCACTGAGCCAAACCGGCTAGGTGCGATTTTCCTCTTTTTTGATGCTGGTTCTTCAGATGCCTGCTGCTCCTTGGGCGTCTGTTCATATTTATAAAAGGACTGGGCGGCTCGCCTGTGTTTCCTCTGCTGTTTTGGAAGAAGGACTTTTTCTACTAGTCCTCTCAGCCACTGAGGGTTTTGTCCGTGTGGCCTGTGAGGTGTGGGGTGGGGTGTGTGACGGCTGGGCTTTGATCTAAGACAAGTGTGCCAAGAGCCAGCTGTACAGATGACCCCTCCCCAAATGTCTGAATGAGCAGACCTTCACTCTAGGTCCCCAAAATGCTTACTAGAAGCCTTCACTTTCCCAGACAACGTGCTCGTTCTCTTTAGAGAAGAGCCTTTGGGCCTGGCGTACATGCTGCAGCTGCTTTTACACAGAGAAGGGACAGGGCTGGAGACACAAACGACTGTGATCCCAGGTACAGACCTGTAGGTAACATGCTGCCTTCAGTCCCCTCTTCCGTTCTGCCTTCCACCGAAGCTCTGACCCTCTTGGAGTGGATTCTAGGCAGGGCCCGTTCCACCATCAGCCCACTCCCATCTGTTGTCTACCTTTCACACATTTGCTGAAATCTCTCGTTTCAGGAGAAAGACGGTGAAACTCCCCCCACCTCCCACATTTGCTATTGTGGATGTATTCCTTGTTTAACTCCTTTTATTTTGGTGATGTGTCGGGATGGAAGACAGCAGACGAAGGCATGAGCCCAGTGGCCCATCTCAAACTGGAAGAGTGGAATGCCTGGGTTCCACTAGGGGTGACTGGTGGGCACCACATCTTACAGATTCTAAATAGCAATGACTTTACATTGAATAAAGTGGTTTTGTATAATGAGGTAATTTAATGTTGTACAATTTACATTAAGTAAATGACAGTCTACTGCAGGGTAATGCCTTTATACATTTGAGGATTTAAAGTAGATCCTAATGGTGATGGTGATTAGGAACTACATTTACCAGATGGCTTACTTGTCCTCACAATGACCCAGTGAGACAAAATCATTGCCCACCCTTTACAGATGAAGGAACTAAAGCTCAGAGAGGTTGAGTTACCTGCTTAAGGTCACACAGTCAGGCAGTAGCGTCTCCAGGACTGAGCAGGATGTGTGTGTGTGTGTGTGTGTGTGGTACATGTGTGTGTGCTGTCATTGTGGCATGTGTTTATGTGACATGTTTTGGGGGGAGGATGCACAATATGTGGCATGCATTGGTATGTGTTTGTGTATGTGAGGGGTGGGGTATATGTAAATATCTGTTTGTGTGGGGTTACAGGGTGTGGTGTATGCTGTGTGTGTGCGTAAGGGGGAGGGGAGGGAGACGTGTGCTGTGTGGTGCAGCGTGTGTTCCAGGAGAGGAGATCCAGTGCCTGGTCTCGAGCGTGTTTTCCTCCTCGAGCATCCCAGCATCTTGCTGACACTGATCTGGGTCTGGGAACGTCTTTCCTGAATAAACATGATGTCATTTCCATTCCATTCAGCCTGCGCCAGGACAGCTGCTGTCAGCATCACTGAGGGAAATGCCACCTCGGCCCTGACAGCTGCCACTTGGCACACTTTGTAGAGAGCTTCTCCGGGAAGAAAAAAACCAGCCAGTCATGCAGATGCTATTTAAAGTATGTTGCATCTTGATGAGAAAAGTAGAGGAAGCCGAAGTGTGCTGGAGGGATGGCCTGGGACCCTGGGTTGTGTGTGTGGGGGGAGGGGAGGGGGGGCGGCTTGGGTGTCCATCCCACAGGCTTCATGGATCTTGAGCTAAATCTAGCCCTACCTCCCATTTTACAGATGAGGAAAATGAGGCCTAGAAAGGGGAAAGGTCTTGCCCAAGATCAGAGAGCAAGTCAGAGTCACAGACCATACGAACTGGAAGTCATAGTCAAAATTTTCAAATCTAACTGTTACAATGGGGAAAAGTTGGCCCCAGAAGGAAAAGCAATTTACCCCAAATGCATGCAGGAAATTAGTGGCAGAGCTGGGACTAGAACCCAGGTCTCAGCTGTGAGTATTTGATCTTGAACACACTGACAGTCTGTCTTGCATCCAGGAGGAGCAGGACAAACATTTGTTAGATGACCAGCATTGCTTTGGATGACTTGGAAATGAACTGAATTCTTGTTTTCTCATCCCTGGCCTTCACACCAGGGGTCCCAGTGCCTACCCCATCCAGCTGTTCTGGGGCTTCCAACATCCTGGAATTGGTTTCTATTCCAGTAGGAAGCAGATCAGATGCCTCTGGTAAGAGCTGGGAACTTCCCACTCTTTGAAGATTGTGCCTTAAGCGTTCAGCAAACTCAGGCTTGAGTTTGACCCATACTATCTGGCTGACGTCTCCCCATCAAACTTCTTACAGCGACATTCAAGGTTTTTCGCCACCTGGTTTCTTTCTATACCTTTCCATAATCACCCTCATCCCTTCCCATTAACCAGTGGTCCTCTAATTTCTCATTCTCCCTGTGTAAACTATGTTCTTTCAAAACTCCACATGCTTCTGCATATGATTTTGCCTAGGAGGACCTTTCTTTGTCTGACAAACTCCTACTCATCCTTCAAGACCCTATCAACTTCCCCTGTAGAACATGCAGAGTAGCTGATCTTGGGCTCACGGTCTCTTGGACATCCCTGGGTCATAAACTTTATCATAATGACTGACAATTAATGGTCTGACTCCTCTATCAGATCAAGAGCTTGTCAAGGTCAAGCACAGAGTAATGTCTACAACCCCAGCATCCAACTCAGAGCCTAAAATAGAAAAGGTTCTAAAGAAATGTTTATTGAATGAATGCCTTGGACAGTGACTTGCTGATCAGCCATGGCAGAAACCCTGGCTGGAAAGTCCATCTTGTCCCTGGAGAAGCAAAAGGAAGGGATGGTACCAGCAGGGCATGATTAGAGGCCAAATTCAGAGGCCAACCTCTAGCAGTTCATAAAATTCAGCCAAGTGTGTCTTTCAAACCTTACTCCACCTTTTCTGGGCCACTCCTCCCACTGTCTGACAATTCCCCTTTCACACCTCGTCCCGCTACCTCACTGATATATGATACCTAAAGCACCCAGCAAGCACCAAGACTCTTACATAACTATTTTCTCCTTTAACCTTCAGAAAAATGTCTTTACTCTTGTTGGGCCTGATTGTCTTGGATGTTGGAAAAGCAATCTGATTCATAATAATATGTGCAGGGCTAGGATCCCATCCAGCTTTCTCAGAGATGTCTGCAAAAGAGAAGGAAGGAGGGAAAGATAGGAAGGAGAGAGGGAGGGAGGGGGGGGAGTTGAAAATATTAGTAATAATCAGATTTAACAAGAAAGCATACTTGGAAATGAATTCAGACAAGAAGCACTTTCCTAATGTTTACAAAAGCTCTGAATGGCCAGGAATTTACATGATGGATTCCCTGTGGGTCCTTTGCTCTTTCTATCACGCTAATGGCTTTAGAATCTTTAGAATATCGCTGTCATTGGCATCCTTCTGATAGAAACCAGCCTTGTTGGTATGTAAAGTTTAGATAATCTTTGGAATCTTTAAAAGTGCTTACTTTTAAGATATTTAAAACATATGATGTTATTATTTTACTTTTAATTTATTGAAGGCATAGCCTAGCCAATACCCTTGGACAAGATAGCAATAGAGCCCTGGCTGGTTTGGCTCAGTGGATAGAGCGTTGGCCTGCGGACTGAAGGGTCCCAGGTTCGATTCTGACCAGGGGCACATGCCCGGGTTGTGGGCTCGATCCCCAGTGGGGAGCATTCAGGAGGCAGCTGATCAATGATTCTCTCTCATCATTGATGTTTCTATCTCTCTCTCTCCCTCTCCCTTCCTCTCTGAAATCAATAATATATATATAATAGAAATCTCTCCTCCTGACTCTTTGGATGTGGTTGGTCATGGTGATAAAAGGACAGAATTGGGAAAAGATTAAAGAATATATTATAATATTAAGGCTTAGAAATATTTGTCAAAGCATCTTTCAGAATCATATCAGGACTCAGACATTGACCAGCTCAAAACTGTGGTTCACTAGGTGAACAATGAATTCTCTGTATTGCCTGTGGGTCAAAGAGCCATAGAGCTATAGAGGTCTCCTAGGTCTCCCCGGGTCTCCCAAATGTGGGGGGGTGGATGAAGGGAGGACTGGTCCTGTTGTTTCTACCTAATGGAATAAATGAAGGGGTTTTAACCTTCTTAAGGAAGGCGTCATCGGGAGCATAACTGAAAAAGGAAAGGAAACAGCTGAGGTTGGTCATGTCCAGGACTGCACCAGACATTCAAATGTCTGATCACAGTTAAGTCATTACAGCACCTCACTAAATAGAATCAGCAATTTCAGCGTGTGATGTGCAGACCCCAGACATTCCCAAGACTCTCTTAGAGGTGTTGCAAGTCAGATATGTCTTATAGTATTACTTAAAAGGTGTCTGCTTTTCTCTTTTTCATGGTTTGACATTTGCTCTGATGTGGTTTGAATGAATGAAGGCAATGCCATCCAACGGTACGAGGAATCATTGTGTTCTTCCCCACCACACACTGCAGTTTCTTAAAATTCCCCTGACAAATCAGTGAAAATGGCAAAGATAATTAAGTCTCAACTTGGGAGCACACACCTTTTTAATATGCTGTGTGAAAAAAAATGGGAAGAGCACAGCAAGCCCTTCTGCTGCACATTTCAATATAATGGTTGTCTCATGGACAATCATTGGACAAGATAGCAATGGTTGTTTGAGTTGCCAGCTCAACTACCCACTTTTTCATAGAATACCATTTCTACTTGGAAGTTCTTTCAAGTCGTGGGTAAATTTTGGTTAATCAGACTTGGGGTATTTGGCAGAAATTTCTTCAGAAATGAAAGGAGTGAGCCTGTCACTTCAAGGAAAACTATTGGTGTTGGTTGCCAATGATAAAATTTGAGGTTTCAAGTGAAAACTGAGTTTGATAGCTTCTCCACACTTAGATTAATGAGAAGTTGTCAGGTGTGATTTTTTTTTTTTTTTTTTTTTTTGTCCCTGGAACATTAACCAAGTCATCTAGGTTTCCTGCAAAATGAGACGGTAATACCTGCCTCATGATCAATGCAAATCAGGGTGGAAAAGGGTTTTGATGCCAGAAATTCCTGAAGAAGGATAGCTACCGTTATTATTATGAAGCAGCTAAGCTCAAACCAGAAATTAGAGTTTAGTTGTGAAACGACTAAACTAGTCATCCTTCCCAGGGGTTGAAATCATGGAATTTTCATTTTGTGGTGGTGGCCTCTCTAGTGAGTGAAAGCTCTCCCCACCTTTTTCCTGCCCCTCCCACCCGTGCCCCCCCAACATGGGCTGACACCGACAGTATCGACACCCGCTCCTCAGCAAGGAGCTGGAGGCTGGAGCTGTTGAATATAATGGGACTCTCTGCCCCAAACTGTGTCCTCCCACTAGACATCTGTACAGGATCCCCCAGTGGGAGCCCCAGGAACACTGTGGCCCACCTGCCTCCCTCCCTCATTCCATTCAGGGCAAGGAGTGTAGCTCTGGACAGGAGTCAGCTCTCCCTGCAGCTGCCTGGGCTGCAAGGCCCTTCATGGGGCACTCACAGGGACCTGGAAATGGGCTGTTAAAGGCAGAGTCCTTTCCTGGTTTTCGGAAGGATGCCTGGCACTGGGCAGTGACAGTGCCAGCACCTATGTGTGCAGCACATGGTTCTGTTGTAAAGACACAGGCTCTGGAGCCAGAAACCACGTCAAACTCTGGCCTTGGGCTCTGAGGAGACAGAGAAGAAGGAGCCCCTTCCTTCAAGAAGCCCCAAAGGGCAGGGAGTCAGTCACTGACCCTCACAAGGGCCGTGACGGGATGTGCAAGGGGCCGGGGGTGCAGGGCAGCTGCCAGAGCTATGATTCACTGAGGGCCCCCTTGTGCTGGGAGAGAGACCTAAATTGTTTCTGATCCTCCAATAGCCTTGTGACCTGGGCCCGGGAGAAGTTATCTTTGCTGACCTGCATTTAGCCGATGTACTGGACTAATGGCTGCCCTCCAGTCCCTGGTGAAAATGTATAGATGCTGGCCACCAATGCTGATGGCTCAAGCTTCTAGAACATTCTCCACCTTGCCCGAGCTCTGCTCCCACTGGCTGAGCTGTGAGCTACCAGCATCAGGAGAGTTTGTTCCCAAAAAGTTTTGGCCAACTTGTAAGTATTTATTGTTGTAATTATAGAATTTAGCTAAATAAGACAAAAATAATAAAATCTGACTGCAAGGGGGAAAAAAAAGAAAGTAATGCTTTGAGAAAAACTCAGTCTAATGCTTTGGAAATATGCAATAAAAATGAATTGCTAAAAATAAACCTGTTGATTTGGTTTTGGGAGAGATCCGGGGTGGGAGGGGATAATAACGTAGAATTCCAAGTTCAAATGGCTTCACAAGTGTCCTTGCATTCCATTCAAAAAGAAAAAACAGAACTGGAAATCTTTAGCAACGATCTGTGGGCGCCAGCAAAACAAAGCCGAGTTCCAGCCAGAGCCCAGGAACTCGAAGCAGCAGCGTTGGCCCACACCGACTGTTTTACGTTAGAACAAAATGTCTAAGGTATTTATGAGTCTTTTTTTTTTAATCCAAATTTTCTGTGCAATGTATTTGTTTGTTTGTTTGTTTGTTGTTGTTAATCCTCACCAAAGGATGTTTTTCCATTGACTTTTTCTTTGAGAGTAGAAGGGAGGGGGAGAGACTGAGAGAGAGAAACATTGACTTGAGAAAGACACATGGATTGGTTGCCTCCTGCATGGGCCCCCGGCCAGGGCCGAGGGTCAAGCCTGCAACCGAGGTATGTGCCCTTGACTGGAATTGAACCTGGGACCCTTCAGTCCCCGGGCCGATGCTCCATCCGCTGAGCCAAACTGGCTCGGGCTATGAGTCCTTTTTTAATGGTTGCCTTTCTTACCCAAACCCTTGGTTACCTGATCAACTACTTAGACCAAATGGCTTAGTTGACAGGTTTCTACTGAATTATTATGCCCACTTTACAGATGAGGAGAGAAAGGCTGGGAGAGAAGAGGTGCCTTGCTCACGGTTACACGGTGAGAAGTCCTGGGGTTGGAAACCAGGCACGAGTGTCCCTGAGCCAGGATCTTTCCACCCCCACCGTCTCTGGTGGGTGGGTGTACAGAGCGTGAGCTGGAGACTGAGTGTGCGGGTGTGGACGTGAGAATGAGTGTGTGGGGGAGGAGGAGAGTGTGTGGTGATGGAGAGAGTCTGTCCGTGTTGGCATGACAGTGTGAGTCAGAGCTGTGTGTGTGTGTGTGTGTGAGAGTGTGTGTGAATCTGTGTGTCTGTGTACGTGCGTGCATGCACATGTTTCTGACATGGGCTGAGCGCCAGCCTGGCCAACCCCCTGAAGTTTCCTCTAATAACTGTGCTCAGAAGCCAGTCCCAGTCTCACCAGCGTGGATCCATGGGGACATCTGCTCCACATAGAAACAGGTCTAAATAACCCTGTGGGAGGGGCCACCGATCTGGGCTCTGAGGAGGAGGCTTGTATGTCAACAATCAGGACACAGCCCAGAAGTGGCCCCACTTCATCTGCTCTCCTGGTCCAAGAGGGCAGAAGGGGGTCAGCCCTGCAGACTCCTACACCCTAAGGAGGGGCCCAGCCACATTGGCAATCTCCAGACTTGCCCCCTGCTCAGCCACGAAGAGGCCGCTCCATGGGCCCACCAGAGATCTCCACCCTTCCAGCCTCATCCCTTCCCAGCAGACAGTGGGCTTGGGTTCCCTATGGGATGCCTGCAAGCGCAAACAAACCCAACATGGTGCCCCTACACTCTGCTATTTTTCCTCAGAGCATGCAGATCCCGGGGAAATTGGGATGGAGCGGGGGAAAGCCAGGCGGCGGGGTGACAAACACCTCTGCTTACTCGGAGGCCTGGGCAACTTGGGCACTTGTCCTCTTCCCGGCTCAGTCTTCTCACCTGTTAAATGGGAGTGGTGGCAGCCACCTTATGAAGGGCAGGAAGGACTGACACTGGGGACAACCTAAGTCCAAACTCTCCACAGCCGTATGAGCTTGGGCAGGTGACTTACAGCCCTGAGCTCTAGTTCCTCTCATCTAGAAAATGGAGGTAACAGTCCCTGTCTGATGGGTCGTTGTGAGGGAAAAGTGAATTCATGCTTTAAAAATAAGGACGCATGGTACATGGAGCTATATCTGTTTGCTACCATCAGTACCATCATCATCACTACTTTCAGCCTTGCAGAGTTTGGGTGTGCATCCTGCACAGTGCGCTTGGGAGCCCAGGGCATCTAGGCTGCCCCTCGCAGCCTGGGGGGAAGGAGAGAGAAGACACCAAAGGTGGACTTGGAATCCAGTCCCCTCCCCCCACCCCCGCCCCCACCAGTTCCTGTGCCAACCTCTTCTGCACTTTCTGGGGCACACACATATGCTCAGATCGCGCACTGTGAGCGCATTTCCCGCCTCCTACTCCATTAGTCTAATAGCAGACCTCAGAGGGATCTCGTTCCCGTTTTCCAGATGAGGTAACAGAAAGGTTCCAGGATGTTTTACTGCCACCCCGGGGTTGGGATTCCAGAACATTCTAGTCAGAAAGACCTTGAGGGCTCATCCACATCAGGGTTGGTTTCCTCCTCCCTGTAGCTAGGGCTGACTGGCCCCCGAGGCCTGCTTCACGAGGAATGAAGCGGTGAGGCTCTATGGGACTCAGACAGAGAAGGCGCTGATTGATCAGTGATGTCTTGCCTGGACGCAGGAGTGTGACGGGGCGCCGTGTGCCGTGGGTCAGCCTGTTCTCATTCATGCCCCTCACTTGGTTGCATGGCTTAGAGGTGGGAGCCTCTTGCCCATGGTCTCAAAGGAGACAGTGAGCAGTGGGGACAGGCCCTGCTCAGCCCAAGCTTTGTCCCTGCCCGGCGCTGGGTCATGCTGCTTTCTTGGGGAGACATTTACTCCTGCCATCTGTGGCCCTGGCTTCTAGGAATCAAATCATTCAGAGTGGACTGAGCCTGAGGGAGACCGTCCCTGCCCCTGCCTCTGCCAGGTCCACAGCCCCGTGGCCTCCCACTCTGGAGGTGTTTGTTACCCAGAAAATTCAAGAGCTACCCTAGGGAGAGGCAGGAAGAATGCAGGTCTCTGATACTCCATCAAGCTGTGCTTGTCCCCCAAGGCCACCGGGTGTAGGCCCAACAAGGCTGCTCCCAGCATGCCAGGGGGCACCATGAGAGTTTGTACAGCAGAAGATGTTGGCAAGGTGGCCAGAGCAAGGAGGAGCATGGGAAACACACACCCATTAAGCAAGATTTGAAATTTACATATGTACCCAGATACCTATATGGTCACAGATACACATTCAGTGACAACAGAGAACCCAGGGGCTAAAACAGCACAAATACCCACGCATCCCTACCACCCCGAGCTGACAAATGTAGACAATGTGTCATTTTTGCTTTAGACATTTTTAAGAAAAGAAACAGATGTTGAAGGTTTTTAAACTAAAGTCCTTTTTATACCACTGCCAGTTCCATGTCCTTTCCTTGCACAGAAGCAGCGACCATCAGGAATTTGGTATGTATCCTCCTGGTCCATTTTTTACATTCATAAGCAATACACAATATTGTTGAGTGTGTTTTAAAATTTTACATAAATGGTGTCATATTATACTTATCATTTTCAACCTACTTTATATAGTAGTTTCAGAGGTTTGCCACAAACGAAGTGGCTCAAAACAACTAGAATTTATTCTCTCACCATTTTGGAAGCTAGAAGTCTGAACTCAGGGTATAGGTAGGGCCATTCTCCCTCTGAGATTCTGGGTAGAATTCCTCTGGCCTCTTCTGACGTCCAGTGTGTAAACTAATATTATATTTAGACTATAATAAAGAATAAAAAAAGCATTTATTTGAGCAAAAGGAGCTGCCGCCCAGGGGATGCAGACTCAGGTAGCAACCTAAATTGTGCTCCACTGAGACAAAAGGGAGGCTGCCTTTCATAGAGAAAGTTTCCAATTTTATGCAAATGAGGTTTATAAATTATACTGCTCTGATTGGTCCAAATTGTGCAGCTGTGATGGTTAATATAGATGCAAATGAGGATACAATTTGTGTAGTCTGATTGGACGGGGCAGGTCTCAGTCCATTGGTTGAAAGATGAAATCAGGGCTTCCCTGCAGTGGTTGACTCAGGCAGCGTAAACAAGCAGGGCATAACTGGGGAGGCACAGAGTTCAAGGTGAGGGTCTTCCTGGTACCCGGAGTATTTGAGGATCCCCTGCCAGCAAATGGCCACTAGACTCTCATTACTCATAAAATTCGGGCGCTTGGTTGACCATGGGGCATTCATCTCAACAGATAAATTCCTTCTCAGGGTTCATATCAAACAGATCTTTCTTGTTAGGGCCCACAAGTGGTGGCTGTCAGTCCTGGAGGTCCTCGCCTTGCAGTTGCATCATTCCAGTGTCTGCTTTTGTTGCCAAGTGGCCTGTTCCCTCTGTGCCTCAGTCTTCACATTGTGTGTGTCTGTGTCCAATTTCTCTCTTCTTATAAGGACACCCGTCATATCGAATTAGGGCCCATCCTAATGACTTCACCTTAACTTGATTACATCTACAAAGACCCTATTGCCAAATAAAGCCACATTCATAGGTCCCAGGGATTAGGACTGTAACATATCTTTTGAGGGGACATAATTCAACCTATAACACTTACAACCAAAATTATACTTTTTAATATTTACCCAATGTGGATATGTGTCACTCAAGGCCATTTAGTTTACAGGATGTTATACTACTATACAAATAGGTACAACGTTGATTTATTTAATTACTCCACTGATAGATATGTAAGTGATTTCCAAGTTTAACATCCGTGATGTTTCCTTGACCACTGTGCGAGGATTTCTCTAGGGTCCATTCTTAGGAACAGAACTACTGGTCACTTGCTATGCATATTTCTGACTTTTGTAGATATTGCCAAATTACAGTATCTGAGAGCTCACGTTTTCCAATGTCCTTGCCAACATTAATAGTGTCAAATCTTCTAACTTTTGCCAATCTGATGTGTGTGAAATGTTTAATTTGCATTTATTTGATATGTAGTATGGCTAAGCATCTTTTCTTTTTAAAAAAATATATTTTTATTGATACCAGAGAGGAATGAAGAGAGAGAGATAGAAACTTCAATGATGAGAGAGAATCATTGATCGGCTGCCTCCTTCATGCCACACACTGGGGATCAAGCTCGCAACCCGGGCATGTGCCCTGACGGGGAATTGAACTGTGACCTCCTGGTTCATAGGTCAACGCCCAACCACTGAGCCACGCTGGCCAGGCGGCATCTTTTTTTATACTTATTCACCATTCCTCCTTCCTTTTTTGTGAATTCTTCATATCTTCTCCTTATTTTTCCATTGGATTGTTTGTCTATTTCTCATTGATTTGTGGGAGTTCTTTATATGTGTCTGTTATGAATTCTGAAAATGTCTTCCCATTGACTCTTGCTCACATTTTAACTTTGCAAATGCTTTTTATTGCACAAAAGTACTTAATTTGGTTGAGCTTAACCTTAACATTTTTTTTTTTTTTTTAGCTTTTGTAACTTGCTTAAGAACTCCTTCTCTGTCCTGAGCCATAAAGAAATTCTCCCACTTTTCTTCAACAAAATTTTAAGACTGTTTTTCACAATTAAGTCATTAATTCACCTCAAGTTTATTTTTGTGTTGGTGTGAGATAGGTCTAATTTTATGTTTTTCCCTACATAAAGCTTCTCCAAACTCCAATTCTGAATAGTCTATTCTTTCCCAGATTTGTAATGCCTTTTGATCACACACCAAGATCCTATCTAACTTGAGTTGACTTCTGGGCTCTCTTTTCTTGTTCCCTTGATTTATTTGTCCATCCCTGTGTTAATCATCAGGATGTATTCGCTATCAAAGCTTTGTAATAAATCAGGATATTTGTTAGAGTAAGACTCCTTCCTCGGTCTATTTCAGGATTGTCTTAGCTATTCTGACACTTTCACCTTTCTGTGCGAGTTTTAGAACCAGATGAACAAGTTTAATGAGAAGTTGGAAGTTTAACTGATACTGCATTGATTGTATGAATTAACTGTGGATTTTCCATGTTGCTCTTGCATCCAGCAGCTTCCTTTCCTGACACTCTGGTTCCAGCCAGGAGAATAGGGAGCTTTGGACTTGGCGTGTTCCAGGGCCCCAAGGCAGGGCAAAGTGCTGGCTACGTGTTTAGAGTGTGGACTTTGCTGTCTGACAGGCAAACCTGGGTTTAAATCCTGGATGTGCCACTTACTAGCTGAGTTAGTCTTATTCTCTCTGAACTAATAACCACACCCATATTTGGGGTCATCTCCAGGAGTTTAGGGAGATAAAATGCATAAAAGTGCCTAGCACAACGTGTTTAATTGATGCTGGTTCTGGTAATATTACTAACTGGCTTCTCCTGCATAACGAGGGAGACAATTACCACAGCGAAATAAAATCAATTTCTGCCTCATCTCATCCTGGAGCTGCTCGGAGTTGCCAGTGTTCAAGCAGCGCGATCACAAATTAATAGCCGCCTCCAGTGACTGCCCTAGCGACTGTTGACTTGGAGCTCACATCTAAAACCCATTTGTTTCCTCTGGGCCATTTTTATACACATACACGTGGCCTCCCAACCAGCAAGCAAGTGGCCCGTCACTGACCACTGATTTGAGACGCTTCGGAGGACACCAGAGCTCCCCGGCCCTGCCCCACGTCCCCACCCCTTGAGCCGTTCCAAGTAATGGGGCAGACACCGAGTGCTGCAGACTGAGTGTGTCTCCCCAAAGTTCATATGTTGAAGCCTAGACCCCAGTGTGATGGTGTTCGGAGGTGGGGCCTTTGGGAGGTGAGCCCTCATGAATTGGATTAGTGCCCTCATAAAGGAGAGCCCAGAGAGCTCCCTCACCCCTTCTGCCATGTGAGGACACGACACACCCTCAAGACAGTCATCTATGAATCAGAACTAGGGCCCTACCAGACACTGGATCTGCCGCCAGCACCTCGATCTTGAACATCCAGCCTCTGGAACCGTGAGAAATAACTTTTTGCTGTTTATTAGCTACCCAGTCTATGATATTTTATTATAGCAGCCTGAATGGACAGAGACACCATCCTACTAGTAAATATACCTTCCAAACAATTCATGCAGCTACTTCCTTATCATGTGGAAACAGGCAAATGGGCAGACAGACAATAGTTATCAGTTGAACTGATGTTAGTAGTAGTATCACTGCAACTTCTAATACAGTCTGATTGGCTGTTTACTCCGGGCTTGAGTCCAACATCTAGAAGATGAGCTCGACAGTGAGTGTGGTCGATAAAGGAAGAGAAGGACCTGGGTGTGAGTCAGGGTTTCCTAAACACAGTCAAAGGAGAGCCAGAAAGTACACTCAGACAGGACTCCGAAAGGTCACGTGATGTTTCAAGCTGTGGCTAACGCTTGTGTGTTTCGTTCACAGAAGCCATCCTTGGCCAAAGCCCCACCTCACTCCACTCCATCCCAACCATCCTCCAGGGCTGTGAGAATTGCTGTAGAGGCCCCCAGTAAATATTGCTGATGGCCCACTGTGCGTCAGGCACTGAGAGAAGCACTTTATAGACATGATCTCATTTAATTCTCCCAACAAACCACAAAGGAGTGAATATCCCCCCAGAGGACCTGTAGCTCAGGAAGGGGCAGGGCCAGAATGGGAACCCAGAGCTGATCTGAGGTCTTTAGTTTAGTTCCACATATCCCCCCCGCCAAAAAAAATAAATAAGTGATTTCGCCTGTGGACTGGTGTTACTCGGGGTTGAGCGGGCATCTTCAGCTGGCCCTGTGAGCAATACCACCATACTGCTGAGTCAGTTAAATACACTGCTACGTATTTCCCCCAGACCGAGGAGTATTTGGTTAGGCTGGTAGGCACTTCTGCTTAGCTTCCGGGTACAGGGGCAAGTCCTGAGCTCTGCTGGGGCTGATCTGACCGCCCAGCATTTCCCTAGGACAGCGGTTCTCAACCTGTGGGTCGCGATCACTTTGGCGGTCGAATGACCCTTTCACAGGGGTCGCCTAAGACCATCCTGCATATCAGATATTTACATGACGATTCATAACAGTAGCAACATGACAGTTATGAAGTAGCAGCGAAAATAATTTTATGGTTGGGTCACAACATGAGGAACCGTATTTAAAGGGCCAGAAGGTTGAGAACCACGGCCCTAGGAGAACAATTTGCCAAACTCTAAGCAGCAGCTGCTCGGACTTCATGGAAACAGCTGAGGCCGGCGCACCTCACCCCTCCTCCCGGCCCCTTTCCTGTTCACAGGGAGCACGAGGCACAGCTGGGGCCAGGTTGGGGATGAGAGGAGGCTTCTGGGGCCTCTATCGCAGAGTTCACCTTGGCAGAAGCTTTAGGGCTCAGGGACCTTCCCCCACCCCTTACAACCTACCAGAGTCAGCATTGCCACAGACAGCAGCCTTGGGGATGTGAGGGGGTCCGAGGAAAGGAGCTTAAAGAAGAGGCTGCCAGGCAGATGCCCAAAGACCCCAAAGCCTCAGAAGCCTCAGAAGCTGCTGAGTCCACTATTCCCCAGCCCATTGCACAGATGGAAAGAGTGAGGCCCAAATCAACCTCTTTACAGACTGCCCCTTGGAGACAGCATCTTGGCAGACCTGGTCCCTGGAAGGCAGACTGAGTGGGCCCAGGCACCACTCACACCCGCCCTGTCCCACCCCCAACCTGTGCTTAACCTTCCCCTCTGGAATCCAAGCCACACACCCCAAAAGGTGGAAGTGGGGTCCCAGAGAGCTCTGGCTTCACCTCCCATACGACACTCTCTATGTACTCCTTTTAAAGTGATAACAAAGCACTACTCTTTCTTTCAAATTTCTTTTATAACAAAAGCAGTATTTGCTTTGCTAAATATACACCTACCCTCTGATCCAGCAACTTCACTCTTGGGTGTGTACTCAACACACAAGTGCTGTGGCCACCAAACGGCCTGACACGCGTGTTCACAGCAGCCTTGCTCATAATGGCCCCAAACTGGAAGCAATCCAAATGCCATCGGCAGGAGGCTGGATAAGGGGGTCGTCGTGTGTTTCTACAATGGGGTACTGCACAGCACTGAGAAAGGAATGAACCGTCGGTGTGCGCAACCACATGAATGATATTTTCATTATCTCACCTTTATTGTGCTGAGCCAAGGAGACCAGACACAAAGGAGTATCATGCCAGAAGTTCAAGGACAGGCAAAACTATTCAAGACAGTAGAAGACAGGGTAATGGTTACCTATGGGGGCAGATATAGACCGGGAAGGGGCGAAATGGAACTCCCTGGGAAATGTCTACACATTGATCTGGGTATGGTTACATGGGTATACATACACAGTTTTTTAAAAATGACCAAACCATACACCTATATACACACTTTACTGTATGTATGTTATGCCACATTCAAAAAATTAAAAAAAAAATAGTGGATATATATAACCTAAAAAAAACAAAACAAAAAAGTACATGGTCACCATTAGGAGTTGACAAGTGCAAAGGTTTTTAAAGAAATTTCAGCTCTTCCCGCAACCAACCTCAACCACTTCTCTCCCTTCATCCCTATGTGCCCAGCTCCAGCTGCAACCTGGAGAACTAATGCAATAACTCAATGCCTGTAGGAATTTAGTTATTGCATTAGTAACTTTTGTACATGACTGAAGTGGCATTGCTAATCAACAGCGAAAAGATGGATTAGTCAATAAATAGTGTTGGAATAACTCAATAGCCATCTATTGAAACAGCTGAACCCCTACCTCACACCAAAGTAAATTCTAGAATAAATAAAACATGAGGGTAATTTCAAAAGCATTCTTAGAGTAAGGAAGCCCTTTTAAAATATAAAAACATTTTAGTGAGTCCATAAATTAAAAGATTGACAAATTTGGCCACATAAAATTATTTTCAATTATCCATGAAAAATACTATAAACAAAGTCAAAAGACATATGTATTATAGACATATCATATGTTATTGACAAAGGGCTGATATCCTTGCTATTTTAAGAGCTCCTACTATCAGAAAGAAAAAAACCCCAACCTAATTAAAGACAGGCAAAGGATATAAACAAACAGTTCCCAGGAAAGGAAATGTAAATGATTCTTAGTCATATGAAAACACGGTCAACCTCCCTTGCAGCAGGAGAAATGAAATTACAGCTATGAGATATCATTTTATATCTAACAGATTGACAAAGATCAAAAAGTTTGATAACACGCTGTGTTGGCAAGGGTGTGGGAAACAAGCACTCCTATTCATTGCAAGTGGGAGGGCAAATTGGTACAACCTCCCTAAAGAGCGATTTGGCAATATCTAAGTAAATTAAAAATGTACATACCCTTTAACCCAGCAATCCCATTTCTAGGAATTTACCATACAAACATACTCGCATGTGTGCAAATTAATGTATGGATGCAGCTATTTATTGCAGTTCTGTTTATAATAATAATAAATTGGAAATAGCCTAATTTCCTGTCAGCAGAGGACTAGTGAAATACATCCGGGAATGCCATTCACTGTTTTATAAGAATAAAGCAGTTTTATAATGCAATGTGGAAAAATTTCTGTAATACATAGCTAAGGGCAAGTGGGGGTAGCAAAGTGCAGAACAGCATGGACAATGCAATCCCATTTGTGTAAAAAATATTTTGTGGACATGTTTTCATAGGAATAGAATGTCTCTGCAAAGATATACAAGAGACAAGCAACAGAGACCTGCCTTTAAGTAAGGAAGCTATATATATAAAAGGCCAAAATGCAAAGTGTCCCCTCGGAAGTTCGACTGGGAGACTGGTAGTTCGATTGCTCACTATGATATGCGCTGACCACCAGGGGGCAGCGCGGAATGAAGGAAGACCCCAGCCGGCAGCCTGCAGCAGGGGAAGGGGAGGTCCTGGCCACGATTGGCCCTGAGCGCCAGCCAGGCCTAGGGACCCTACCCATGCATGAATTTCATGCACCAGGCCCCTAGTTACAATATAATTCATGTGCAAGTGTTAATCATTCCAAAAACCCCCAATATATTAAACCCCAAGATGTCATTAAAAAAGTAGAAGTTTTTAGCTCCAGCACTTTCTTGGACAAGTTATTTCAGCCATCTAACCCTAGTTTCCTCAACTGTAGAATGGGAATAATAATATTGACACGTCAAAGATGGGTGTGTGTGGAGAAAGCAAGCAAAAGTTGCAAAAGTGTTAACAACTGTTGAATCTAGGAGGAGTATCTGGGAGTTCACTGTATCATTGCAACTTTCTGTAATTTTGAATTTTCTTCCAAATAAAAAGTTGTGTGGGTTTTTTTTTTTTTTTTTAAATTGCTGATTCCTAGGAGGCACCCCAGCCCTATTAAATCAGAACCTCTGGGGGTGAGGCTGGTGAACCAAGCTTTGTTCCCAAGCACGCTGTACTCTGAGCAGCACTGGACCAGCACAAAGCTGGGGTTAGGAGCCAGGCGACCCTGGTAGCTGGGCCACCCCAGCATCTCGCCACAGGCAGCTTCTCTCCCTCCATGGGGCGCAGGTAAAGGCCTATGCAGGACGCAGGACAGGGAACTGGGAATCTGGGATGCAGAAGCGGGGACACGGGACAGAGACCGCCTCCCCTTGCATATTTTGGGGGAAAGGAACCCTACACTTTCCTGGCCTGGGATTGGGGAGAGGACAGGAGTCTGGGATGTCAAGCGCCGCCCCCCACCCACCACCAGGCCCCTCTTTGCAGGGCCTGTGCCGGGGCACGCAGGGAACCCTGGCTCTGGCAGAACCCCCATCAGATAAGGCTGCCTCGTGGGCGCTGGGGGCCTTGGAGCCGGAGCGGGCGAGGAGTTTACGTAAGCCTGTTGTTGATGGAAAAACAAATGCACCAGCAGGCGTTTCCTGGCCTGCTGGAGCCTCAGGCCCCAGACACTGGCTCACCCCAGAGAGGCTTCGTTCTGACAGCTCCCCAGGGCTCGGGTGGAATTCTGGGGGTCCCCTGTGTTGGAAGACCAGCTCTCAGGGGGCCACCCAGACCTCCATCGCCACGTCCAGGCCGCCCTGCACGTGAGCCCAGCATGCTGGAGGCATTTAATTAATGCTTGTTCTTAACCTCTCCCCTGCGGGCCCTAGCACCAGCCGGGGCCTCCAGGGGAACCGGCTCAGGCCCCATCCCCGTCCCGCCTAGAGCCCAGGAGGGGCCATCCAGGCATCCATCAGCACCAGTCCATTGAGTGCTTGCTGCGTGCCTGGCCCTGCTCTGGAAGTGGAGGGGGAGGATGGGGGTCGGGGTGGGGATGTAGGTATGGGAACCAGGAAAGTGGGCCTATGCTAGTGGGAAATTCGGGGTAACTCTCACCTACATGGGAAGCCTCCTCTCTTGCTTCTAAAAGTGAAGGAGAGTGAAGGCAGACGTGCTCAGAGCTGCTGGAAGGGTGAAATACGACAACTGAGCACAAATCTTACCCCCACCCCCACCTCATGTCCATCTTTGCCTGGAGGGAGGCAGGTGCCTGATGCACAGCAAATACACGCCAAGGCCATAATTACAGAAAATGATGCCGTTTAATCGTGGAAAGACCTGGAAGCAAACGCTGGCTCTGTCACCCCCTTGCTGTGTAACCTCGGACAAGGCACTATCTCTCTCTGGGCCTCCATCTATCAAGGGAGATGCTAATATTAAACATCCATCTTGCCCTGGCTGGTGGCTCAGTTGGTTGCAGTGTCGTCCTGTACACTGAAAGGTGGCGGGTCCAATCCCTGGAGGTGGCACATTTGGGAGGCAACCAATTGATGTTTCTCTCTCTCTCTCTCTCTCTCTCTTCCTCTAAAATCAATAATAATTAAAAAAAAATACCCATCTTAAGGCTCTGATGAGAGTCAAACAAGTCAATCATGTGGAAGCACTTTCTAGAGTCTAGAAAGTGGTCGGCAAACTGCGGCTCGCGAGCCACATGCGGCTCTTTGGCCCCTTGAGTGTGGCTCTTCCACAAAATACCAACTTCTGCGCATGGGCCATGAAGTTTCAATCGCACTGTACATGCGCGCCCGCACGTGGTATTTTGTGGAAGAGCCACACTCAAGGGGCCAAAGAGGCGCATGTGGCTCACGAGCTGCAGTTTGCTGACCACTGTAGACGATCAGAGGGTTAACCCTATCAGCTGCAAACTATCCTGGCAATGCCAGTGGGGGGAATGCAGCCTCGGGCACAGGCTTTGGCATCAGGCCCGGTCTCAGAACCCGGCTGGGACACCCCCTGTTTTGTGACCTATGGCTAATGGCTCAACCTCAGTTTCTTCATCTGTAGAGTTGGAATCACAATACCTACCTTCTAGGTCTCCAGGAGGAGCCAAGACCATACTGATAGGAGCTAATCCTTATTGCATGTCAGACAGGGGTTTTTATTTTTTTTTTAAAATATATTTTATTGATTTTTTACAGAGAGGAAGGGAGAGGGATAGAGAGTTAGAAACATCGATGAGAGAGAAACATCGATCAGCTGCCTCCTGCACACCCCCTACTGGGGATGTGCCTGCATCCAAGGTACATGCCCTTGACCGGAATCGAACCTGGGACCTTTCAGTACACAGGCTGACGCTCTATCCACTGAGCCACAACGGTTACGGCCAGACAGGGGTTTTTAGTGACTTTTATATATTAACTCATATCCATTCATTTTACAGCTGGGGAAATTGAGGCAGAGAGTTCTAAGCTACTCTCCACAGTCGCACAGCTGGGAAATAACCCTGGCAGCTGGCTGGCACCGGAGCACAAGGCCCTAACCACCTGGCATTGCTGCCTCCCCAGAACCTGTACAAAGAGCTTAGCAAGGACACACAGTCAGGCCTCAGCAAACAGTAGCCGTTCTTATGATTTTATTAATATGTTGTGCTGATATCTCACGATCTTAATTACCCATCAATCCCTTCTCAGAGCAGGGCAAGCTGGAGCGCTTTGGGCCTGGGTGGGTGCCAGCTGAGAGCTGGCGCCAGGAGCCCCAAGTGCGGGCAAAGCTTTGTTTCCTTGTCACACCCAAGGAGAGTCAGCCGTGGGGTGGGGGGCAGGTGGGTCCAGCACTGGGCTGGGCCCTCAGGTGAGCAGATACCACAGGCCGCCCTTGCCCAGCCTGGCGCTGGACACCCACCTGGCTGGCTCCCGGAGCAGGGCAGGGCCAGGAGGGGGAGGCAGGGGCAGACACTGGGCCTTTGTGTCCTGCTCCCCACGCGGCCCGGCCCAGAAACCCGTCCCCACCCTGGCCCCAGGGTGCACACTGCCCTCCTGGGAGAGGAAAGAATTCAGGCTGGAGTCGGGAGTCCGGCCAGTACCCTGGCTCCGCGGCTTTCTGGGCAAGTTTCCTGGGGCCAGTCCCTCCTGGCTCTTAGCCTGGTTTCCTCATCTCCAGAATGAGGTATAGAGAGCTGGGCTCAGGTCTAGGGGGTGGCGGGGGTGGGCGGGAGTAGAGGAAAGAAAAATAGTGGTGCTGGGAGGGATACAGTCCCTGAGGGAGACAGGACCGGGGCTGGCCTCCACTCTGTTAGCTGGAAACATGGTTCAGGTTTTTTATCCCCTTTGTACAGGCCCAGGTCACTCTTTAAGCCCTAACACACACCCCAACCTGCAGCACACAAGCGGACACCACCTTGAACACCTGTGCACACCTGAACACTCACCCTGTGTGAACACACAGACGTACACACACCTCTGAACACAGACCCACACACCTGATCACACACACACACACGCATCTCAACAAATACATACAGGTGCCCCACATTAACACCCACACCAACATGACCACACGCACAGAGACACCAAAACCAGAACACACCCCCTGACCTACACCCCCCACACCTCAGTGCATACCCACAGCCTCCCACCCCCATCACACACCACACAGACAGGCTCCAATTCTTGTGGAGGCCACTGGAGGGCAGAGTGAGCCCCTGGGGAGCCCAGGATGGGTGCCTGGACCTGCACCCACTCATCCCCTCCCATACCCAGGGAGCCCGTTAGGCTTGAGCCCCCATGAGCCCTGCCCAGAGGCCCGCAGGAACGAGCCTGAAGGAAGGAGGCATTTGGGGGGACCTACTGTGTGCCAATCCCTATGTTGCGTGTTTCCGTGCTGCCACAGCCACGCAACTCAGCCTCACGCAGTACCTGGCACACATTAGGAACTGGGAATTATTACTCCCATTTTGAGGCTTGGAAAACGCCCAGAGCCCCCGAATAGACCTCCACTCTGAGGTCCCTCGTGGAATTTCATCAGCGCAGACTTCAGATGGGTGAAGAGGGAGGGCTGCGAAGTCCTGGCAGTGCCGAGGTGCACCGCCAGGGGGCGCGCTCCGCTCGGCCCCTGCGGGGGCTCCGTCGCCCCACACCCTCCAGTCCCCGCGGCCCCAGCCGGCTCCCCCGGAGAGCTTCGCTAGGCCCGGCAGGGCGCCCCCGCAGGATGTCTGGGCTCCTCACCCCGCCGGATCCCACCTCGGCTCCGGCTCCGGTTTCCGCCCCCTCCCCAGTCCCCAGGGTCCTCCTCTGACAGCTCCAGGCCCGCAGCCACCCCCTCTGCCCGGAACCGCCCCGAAGGCCACCCCCACCCCAGGCTCCTCTGGGGCCATCCCATACTGGAGGGCCTCCCCCCCACCCCCCTTTCCTCGCATCTTCTGGAGCAAAGACTCATAAGGGTGCCTGGATGAGAGACTGACTTGAATAAATCGCACCAGCTCCCAGGAGCACTCTGCTCACCGTTGCAGGAGTCACAGCCCTCAGTGTTCACAGAACCCTGCGAAGTGGCTGCTACCATGCCCCAGGGCTGCAGATTTAAAATGCTGGAAGCTCAGAGAGGTTAAGTCATTTGCCCAGGATCCCTGCAGCAGTAAGTGGCAGGACAGGTCTAGGGCCAGAGCTCTATGGATCAGGGGTGGGCAAACTTTTTGACCGGAGGGCCACAATGGGTTTTTAAACTGGACCGAAGGGCCGGAACAAAAGCATGGATGGAGTGTTTGTGTGAACTAATATAAATTCAAAGTAAACATCATTACATAAAAGGGTACAGTCTTTTTTGTTTGTTTGTTTTATTCATTTCAAACGGGCCCGTAGTTTGCACACGGCTGGACTAGACCCTCAACCACAGTGAATGCCCACTTATTCTCTCCAGGATTGAGGACATTGTTGTTAAGGGTTCACCAAGTGCCAGGCACTGTGCTGGGTATAATAAAAAGGTGAAGACAGACCCTGAGTCGTGGAGTTGAAAGTAGCAGGGAAAGGAGTAAAATAGTCCCCAAACATGCACCCACAGGGTCATCATCAATGTGCGCACTTACTGAAGAGGTGTTACGAGGCACCCTGTGCCCAGCTCTGTGCTGGCCACGCTGACCCAGGCCGGAACAGGCCAGCACCGGCGGCCCTGTTGTGGGTGGAGGTGAGGGGGAGGAGTCCGCAGTCCTGTAGGATGACAAGGGCAGAAGTTACAGCAGGGACAGGCAGGGAGAGGGCTAAGCAGGAAGGCTCCGGAGAGGAGGGGGCCATTGAGCAAGAGTGTTTGAAGGGAAGAGGAGGGGGAGGACTCCCAGCAGAGGCCCACCCAGCGTGGAAGGCATTGAGGAGTTTGGTGCACCTGGCTGGCTTTAAGCCCAGAGATGGGTGGGTCCCAAGTCCTGCACCAGAGAGGTGGGCAGGGACCAGCTTGTGAGCCAGATACCAGCTTAAGGACCAACTCGCCCAGGAGAGCTGGGGAGCTCAAAGAGGAGAAGCAATGGGTAAATGTTCCAGGTCCTTTTCATGTGTCCCAGAGCCCCCTGCTAGGAGGGTGGGCCAGAACTTCCCTGTCTTTTTTTTTTTTTTTAAATATATCTTTATTGATTTCAGAGAGGAAAGGAGAAGGGAGAGAGAGAGAAACATTAATTATGAGAGAGAATCATTGATTGGCTGCCTCCTGCATGTCCCCTACTGGGGATCAAGTCCGCAACCTGGGCATGTGCCCCTGACCGGAATCGAACCTGAGACCCTTCAGTCTGCAGGTTGATGCTCTCTCCACTGAGCCAAACCAGGTAGGGTAGAACTTTCATGTCTTAAAGGCATCAAAAACTCAACAGGCCCCGGTCACATGGCTCTTGTTTGGAGTGTTGTCCTGTACACCAAAAAGGTTTCAGGTTCTATTCTTGGCTAGGCGCATATGGGAGGCAACCGGTCAATGTTTCTTACATCAATATCTCTCTCTCTCTCTCTCTCTCTCTCTCTCTCTCTCTCTCTCTCTCTCTCTCTCCCTCCCTCCCTCCCCCTTCCTCTTTCTCTAAAATCAATAAACATATCCTTGGGTGAAGATTTTAAGCAACAACAACAAAAAAACCCACACACGCAACTCAGCAAGTCCAAACCCCAAATCCCTGATTACCTTCCTCTATCCTCTTCCTGATGATCTTTTCCCCAAGGCAGGGAAGGGCTCTGCCACCCATTCAGCTGTGGCTCCATCCCTTCTCTGCTCTCCTTCCCTACATGGCCAGTCCATCTCCTCTGTCTCCATCCAGTCAGATGTCTCATCATCTGGCTGACCTCAAGGGCCTCCTCACATCCACCTCTGTGCCCTCTGTCCTCACTCCTCACTCCTAGCTTCCCGGTGCTCTTAGAATGAAGACCCAGCCTTGCTGCCTGGAAAGCCCCTGGCCATGTCTCTAGCCCCTCCTCCAACCACCCTGGTTCTTGCTCTGAGAGCTCCAGCCACACTGGTCACCTTTTGGTGCCTTGGACTTGCTGGGCCTCAGGGCCTTTGCACATGCTGTTATGCCTCCCCCCCCTCCCCTTCTCCTTGCTGAGTTAATTCCCACTCACTTATCTGATCTCTCAGTGAAACCTTTCTCCAGGAAGCCGCCATTTCCCCTGCCTGTGTATATGCTCTCCTGGTCCCATTTATGCCTCATCCCAGACATGTTAAGACATTACTTTTGAGGCTGTTTGATATTTGTATCCCCATTAGATTCTGAGTCCATGAGGGCAGGGACCATCTTATTCACTGGTAACTGGCACAGGGCCTGGCACTCAATAAGTCCTTTAGCAGGATGGCCCCAGCTCTGCTGCTTCCTGACTGGGTACCCATAGGTAAGTCCCTCTCCATCTCTCAGCTTACACACTGCTCATCCCTAATGAAAATGCATGGGTAAGCATCACCATCAGATTGGGAGCGGGGGGGGGGGGGGTGTATTGATGTTATGGGAATGAGTAAATCCTGATAATTGTGGGAGCTGGCCAGTGAGTACTTGGAGGTTCATCATACACTTCTGTTTACTTTGTATATGTTTGAAATTGTTCATAACAAAAAGCTTTTCATAAGACACACCAGCGTGGGCTCCTCCCCAGAGAGTGGTGGGGAGCCCGTCAGGGTGTTTTGGAAAAGCTGCTGGAGTGGTTCTGAAGCACAGCTCTGGCTAGGGGCGCTCTCAGGCTGCTTCCAGCTCCAAAGATTCGGCAGCGATTCTCTGCTGCCCACATGGGTGCTGCTCGCTGGTGGAAAAATACCACCGCCTGAGCACCTGCTTCGGCCCTCTCCCGTAACCCCTGCAGCCTCAAACACTCCTAGGTCAGTTCCCTGATCTTCCAGCTCAGAAAGTCCCCCCAAACATCTCTTGTTTACTGGCCTCTTCTGGGCTCCCCTTGAGCCCCCAGTCCCAGCTGCACTCATGTCTGGTTTGTTCCTGCAGGACCCCAGGATGGGCCTGAACTGCCTAGGTGCCCTGAGCCACAGTGCCTGGCACAGTGGAGGGACTGAAACATGGTAGCTGAATTGAATTGAATTGCAAATGAAAATATTGCCGGGACCTCCAAGCTTTGTGATCCTGGGCGAATGACTTCCCCTTGGCTTCCTTCTCTGCGGAATGGAGTAGCAAGCCACGCTCCACAGAGCTGTGGGGAGGACGCAGTGAGATCACGACTTTAAAGGCCTTGCAAGTGCGTAGGCCTTTTACCACATGCAGAGCCAGACTCTCCCTCCCCTCGCCCCAGGCTTCCCTCCTGCTGGACAGGGGCTGGCTGGTGACACATCTGTCTCCCAGAGAGCCCGGGAGCCAAAGGGAGGGGTTGTTGGCCAAATCATCTCCAGGCCCCAGGCCCCAGTGCCCAGCAAGGGCCAAGGAGAGAGGGGGGGACAGAGAGGGAAAGGTGGTAAGGAAGGTCTGGAGGGCCTGCTGGCAGTCCTAGTGTCCCCAGGGACCGGAGGGGCCAGGGTGGCTCTCTGTGGGCCCTCAGCTGGCAGATGGAGCCTGGAGGTGTCCACTCCAGCAGGACACACAGGCCACAGAGGCAAACACTTCCTCTCCAGGAAGCTGGTTTTGCCACGTGGGACTCCAACCTGAGTATTGAATGGCCTGCAGCCAGGAAAGAACAAGGGGTCAGTGGCAGCTCCCCAAAGCCCCCAGGACCAAGTTTCCGTTTTCAAGCCGTTTGTAAGCTGAGCCTCACCCACCTGTCCAGGGGCCACCCCAGCTGTTAAACTGCTCTGCACTCCCGAACATGCTCTGTATCCTGCCTGTGCCCTGGACGTGTCCTCTGCCCAAACGCTCGCCCTGCTCCCTTCTCTACTCAGGCACCTTTGGTTCATTCTAGATCCAGCCACCATTATCATCTCCTTGGAGACTCTCCCAACTTCTCGAGACAATTGCTCACATCTCCATGACCCCCTAGCCCCTCATATTTAGTCAAATGCCAAATGTAGCAGGTGCATATTCTCTCAGGGATCCTAGCAATGCCCCTGCAAGGTGGATACCATTGGCCCCATTTTACAGATTCAGATACTGAGGTTCAGAGTGGCTAAGTGCCTTGCCAAAATCCAGAGAAGACTGTGGAAGGTCTCTTCCGTCTGCCCCAGATCTGGGGAAAAGGAGACTTGGTCGGGTGGGACAGGACACGGGAAAGCCACATTCCAGACCCCAGTCCCTGCAGGCCGCCTAAGGCGAGACCTGCGTGTGGGTCCCGAGAACCAAGAGGCTCCCCATCTCCACAGCATATTGGAGCCCAGAGGGTCCCAGGGATGGCCCTTGGTCCCCTCTGCAGCCAGTGTGCAGGGAGGTGGGGAGCCACAGGTGGCACCTTCTCCCTCACTCCCATCGCCAGAGGACAGAGAGCTGGCGGCCTCCACCCCTTCCCCACCAAGTGCCTGCCTTCCTGTGCCCGTCTCTTCCTCAGTCTGGGTCTCTTACTTGTCATTTGGTTTCACCCTCTCCCTCTGAGGGACTCTCTTTGCAGCCTCAAAGTGACCGTCCCTGTTTCTCTGTCTCGGCCTCGGCCTCTCTCAGCCCTGAGTCTGTCCCAGGGGGTCCCTTTACCTCTGGGCCTTCTCTTCACGTCAGCCTGCCTTTCTCTCTGTCTCATCGTGTCTCCTCCTGTGTCTTTGACACCATCTCTTAATCTTGGTCCCTACCCCTGTCTCTGCCTCGTCACTACTCTGTTGCTGTTCTTGTCTCTCTGCCTCAGTCTACTGTCTGCCTCTGCCCTCTGTGTCTCTGCCTCTGTGTGCACCTTTGTCATGGTCCCTTTATGTCTGTCTCCCAGACTTTGCCACAGTCTGCCTGCCTCTCTCCCTATCTCCCGGTCACGGCCACTTTCTGAGTTTCTCTGTGTGTGTGTCTCTCAGTCTCTGGCTCTGCAGAGGGCAATGCCCCCTCCACAGTCCCCCCAGCCCTGACCCAGCAGCAAGCCCTTCTTCTAAACTGGCTCCTGCGTAGGCGGCGGGAGACCCCCGGGCATCATTCCAGGGCTTGCTCCGTCTGGGTGGCAGTGCTGACAGAGGAGATAGGGATCGGACCCGGCTCTGTCCGGGCCTGAGCAGGGGGCACAGCCAGGCGATGCGGGGGCGTCTGGGTGCCTGCAAATGTTTGCACGTGTGCACGTCTGGGTTTGTGTGCAGGTCTCCCTGGGTGGGGTGGTCTGGGTGTCTGTCTGGATATATTTGTGAGCATCTGGGCCTGTTTATGTCTGTCTGCGAGCATTTGTGTGTGTCTTTGTGTGGGGCTGTCTGGGTGTGAGCACCTCAGCCTGGGGGTCTCCCCATCATCCATGAATGCCTCCGAGTGTACGTGTGTGTGCGTGTCTGTGGGCACAGAGATGGGTCCCTGGGAGTACCTGCAGTCGTGGGGTATCTGTATGTCTGTCCACAGGCCCCTCTGCTCACATTCTCTCAGTTATCAGTGAGGTACAGATTCTATTACCCTATTTGACAGGTGGAAAAGTTGAGGCTCTTAACCCCATGCTTAGCTGTGTGACTATGTAGGTTTCTGCTTGAGTTTGGAGTCTGGAGGCAAAAAGCCTTGATTCAAATCCTGCCTGACCCCAGGCGAGTTGTCTAATCTGAGACAATCCTGAATTTATTCAGAAAAAAATGTGTATTGATCAAAACCAGGTAAATTACCCATGGTGCTAGAAGTTAGATTGGGGACTTGGGAGGGGTTCCCTGGGAGGGGGCCCAAGGGAGCCCTGTGGGTGCTGTACTGTCTTACATCTTGGTTTGGGTGGGGGTCACATGGGCGTGTTCATTTGGAAAACATTATTCAAGCTGTTCACTTCAGATACGTGCCCCTTATGCACGTTATACATCAATATCAAAGTTTACAAAAAAGTTATTGAATTCCTACTACTTGCCAGGCATTAAATAGCAAATAACAACAATAGCAGTGTGTGTGTGTGTGTGTGTGTGTGTGTGTGTGTGTGTGTGTGTGTTTAACATTTTAGAAAGTGAGTCAGTCCAGGCTTTAAGCACTCGGTCCATTCCTATCCTCCTCCCACCCTGTCCCACCAATGATGGCAGACGAAAGGAAGGAAAGGGACCCCAGTCCCGGGCTGGACTGCTCCCCTGCCAAACTCCCCTGCCTGTTTCTCAAGGCAGCTGTGATGTTCCCTCCGGATTTTCCAGTTGATGAGCCACCAGGGGACATCTTGCTAGGTAGCTGTTGGCATTCAATGAAGCTGGTAACAGGGTACTCTGCAGCAGGGCTCAGGGTGCGAAATGAGGGGTATAAGGTGCTCAGTGGCCCTGGCCAGTGTTGCTCAGTGGTAGAGCCTTGGCCTGCACCCTAAGTGTCATTGGTGCAATTTCTGGTCAAGGGCACCTACCTGGGTTGCAGGTTCCATCCCCAGCCCTAGTCCGGGCGCATGCCAGAAGGCGACCAATCCATGTATCTCTCTCTCTCTCTCTCTCTCTCTCTCTCTCTCTCTCTCTCCTCTCTCTCTCTCTTCCTTCCTCCCTCCCTCCCTCCCTCTCTCCCTCCCTCCCTGCCTTCCACTCTTTCTAAAAATCAATGGAAAAAATATCCTCGGGTGAGGATTAACAACAAAAATGCCCAGTGGATGGCACCACACCTGCTTGATGTGTTCAGCAATGATAGGCAGGACCTGGATACACGCATTCCTGCTCTCCACCTCCACATTTATCACATCACCCATCCGTCAATAAAATATACTGAGCCCGTAATATATGCCAGGTTTCCTGCGGGGCCATCACACCTTACTATGCCCTCACTACATCTGTCACGCAAGGGTCATTATCTTCACCTTCCAGCTGGGGAAACGAAGGCCCAGAGCAGTGAAATGACTCTCCTCGACTCACACTGCTCAACATAGAGACTACCACCTCGTTCTGCCTGCCTCTAAACCCCCACTCTCTTGGGATATGTATTTCCTCTGGGTTTCTGAGTTTGAAATGTGAGTAAAGGAACCAAATACATTTGCTTTTGCCCTCTTGAGAGATTTTTTAAATGTTCTGTCGATCATTAAGAAATCTAGGTTTGTCCAGCCAGTGTGGCTCAGTGGTTGAGCGTTGAACTATGAACCAGGAGGTCAGGGTTCAATTCCCAGTCAGGACACATGCCCAGATTGCAGGATCGATCCATCCCAAGTAGGAGTGTGTGTGTGTGTGTGTGTGTGTGTGTGTGTGTGTGTGTGGCGGGGGGGGGAAGGGGGGGTGTAGTGGATGGATGATTCTCTCTCATCATTGATGTTTCTCTCTCTCCCTCTCCCTTCCTCTCTGAAATCAATAAAAATATATTTAAAAAATAAATAAAATGGGTTTATGCTGCCCTGTGGTGACAGTGTTTACTCCTCCGAGGGAAAAGCCTCCCTGATAGCCTGTCACCAGCCCAGAGAAGAGCAGAAAAGGCAGGTGTGACAACCTCTGACCTCTATAGGGCAAGTAACCAGTGGAGGGTGTTTAATATTAAGGAAAGACAGGAAAGAAAAAGAGGTGCTTTTGTTTACATACACTTCACTTAGCCCCTATCGCGCTGTGTGAAGACGATCTGTGTCCGCCTCTGCCTCCACTCTAAGTCCTTGAGGGCAGGGACTGCCCCAACTTCATCTCTGGGTCTCAGCGGCCCCATGAGTATTACAAATGAATATCTACGAAGTATTATAAACAGCATAAATGGGGAGGAGCTGGAATTTATCTCTAGGCTTCAATAAGACTCTTAAGTCGCGTGAATTTCACACCCCACTACACAGCAGCGGCACCAACTAGTTTCAATAAGTGGTTTTATTACTGGTTAGATTTTACAAATTCTGATATCCGAACAGACTTCCACCTTAAAATTCTAAAACAACAAAGCGACCGTTTGGAGGGGGTTTGATTTTTCCTTTTTTTTTTTTCCTTTTTTCTTTTTAGGACTATTCAAAGTAACAAACTTTTTTTTTCCTTTTTTTACATTTTTGCGCTGGTCATAAATATACAGAGAGAAAAAGAGGGAGAGAAAAACGAACCAGTCGCCCGAAGCACGGAGATAAAACAGTATTCCTAAGGCACGTGGCAGTCTTTGAAAATACAGAAGCTCTAGCCAACTTAAATTATTTGTTGTTCTTCCTCGCTCAGTCCACAAAACTGTACAGTGACACAAATGTTGTGTTGCAGATAGATCTTCCAAGTAATTCCTCGGTCCACACCGCTGCGTTAGCCGGACGCGCAATTATTGTCTTCCTCTGTTCCCAGGCGAGATCCTAAAATGTGGTTGGTTAGTTGCTCAAAGCCTCTATTTTAAAATACACTTGGAATTCAACTAAAGATAATTTCTTTTTTAAAGAAATTGTGGGGCCAAGGTGGGGGGGGGGATGGGGCGCGAGTCATTAGAAAAGGTTGGTAAGAGTCGTTTGTGAGGGGCTGTGAGGCTCATGGCCCTCCAGGTTGCCAGGCACAGAAGTTAAGACGGACGTCACAGTTGGCAGGGTGGGGCTAGTCAAGTCTGTGAGGGTGGTGGGCGTGCTGGAGGGGCTGAGCGAGGCGTTGGAGAGCTCCGAGGCTGGCCCTGACGGCGTCCCTGTCTGCAGCGCCGCCTCTGTGGACTTGTCCACGCCCGTGTTTTCCTGCCGTAAGAGGTTGCGCCTGAACTTGGCCCTGGCGTTCTGAAACCAGACCTGTGTGGGGGGAGAGGGAAGGGCTGGTTAGGGGAAGGCGGCCAGGCAGGAGAGGAGAGCAGAGCATTCCCCGGACTGCCTAACTCAGAGACCCTAATCACTCATCGGTGTTGTTTTTTTTTTTGGAGGGGAGAATAAAAAGTCGGGCTGGTAATATTCTGTTCTTAATAAAATAAAAATTTCCTTTTCTCTCGTGGGCTATTACTGAGTTTCCCTTTCTGGTAGAAGGTTCCAGAGCTGAGCCACTCTCTCCAATATGGTAGCCACTAGCCACACATGGCTATTGAGCATGTGACATCCGACTAGCCCAAATGTGACTAGTCTGTAGGTGAAAATATACAAACTGTTAAAGATTTAATATGAAAAAAGTAAAATATCTCAATAGTAATTTTTATACTGGTTACATGTTGAAATGATAGTATTTTGGATATGCTGGGATCAATGAAATATATTCTTAAAGTTAATGTTACCAGTTTGGTTTTTTTTTTAATGTGGCTACTAGAAATTTTCAAATGTAAAATTACATATGTGGTCATGTATTTCTTTCAGACAGTGCTGTTCTGGAAGATTCGGTCAAACCAAATCTTGATTGTTCCTCACAACGGTTGAGAGATTCATTTTTTTTTTTTTCAGCCGTCACCTTTAAGCACACAATAGATCCCATGAGTTCTGGTTGGCACAATGTTTACCATGTTTCAGGATCACTAAGTCTGGGAAATACTAGAATGGTGTGAAGAGCACAGGAATCAATCCAGAAAGAGTTACTAAGAGGAAGAAAAGGACAAGTCGACTCCCCACCATCATTAGCTGGAGAAGCCACCGCTTGCTTCCCGGGGCCCTGGGTTTCAGGTCTCAGGGCAGAGTGGGCAGGGGGAGCCGCCGAGAGGAGAGCAGGCCGGGGAGGCCGTGGCCCGTAGGTTCCCATCCCCAACCCGCCAAGTCCCAGGCCCAGTCATGAGGGAGGAGGGGTGGGTTGCACAGTTGGAACCGAGCTTGGTATGAAAAGAAAACCAAAGGGACAGAATAAAGGCTTACTTTCACTTTTTCCTGAGTTGCAGACACATGCCCCCATCCACACCCATACCTTTGTACAGGAGCCTGTATGCAGGCATGAAGACCAAGCATTAAATTCATCTACACAGGCCCCTCCCTCGCCCCAAATATGCCCACCAGTCTAACTGCACAGAGATCTGGCTGTAACCAGGGGTCCTCAAAGGCCTAGGAAATCTACGCCGCGGTGGGGGTGGGGATAGGCTTGGGGGGCTGTGTCTCCAAAGAAAGAAGCCCAAAAGGCAGGGCCCCCTCACTTCCCTTTGCGTGAGGAAATCACCCGCCAGAAGCCTCCCCATAAAACACAGGGCCTTGGGGGATTCTGCAGATTCTCGGGTGTCCAGTTGCGAATTGCCAGATGTGCCTGCATCTGCCTGTCTTCCCAGTGTCTCAGACGGGTGGGAAGGGCCGACGCCTGGCCCCACCCTCCCCTGGGGACCACCCCAGCTACAGGAGCCTGTGGCTTCACACCCGCCTTTTTGGTGGCCTAATACAATTTGGGCTCAATTAAAAGCACAGCCGCCAGAATCCTGGAGTGAGGAGGGAGACACGGGCCCTGTGAAGTCAGGAAACAAAGCTCTCTCCCCAGCACACTGGGTCTTCCCAGGAAGAAAGCGCATTTTCCCTGGCCTTTCGCCCAGAACAAGCCCATCACCTCTTGGAGGCTTGCAAATAAGTCCAGTGCTTCTAAACCACCTCCACATGCTCTCCTCGTGGTGGGGAGGTCCTTCCCTGCCCGCCCTCCAGACATCTGCAGGGCGAGACTCCGCTTCTGGCTGGTCTGGGGAATGGCTGATGGAGAAAGCCCCAGAGGCCCTCAGAGGGAGGAGGTGACCTCCCCAGTCCCGTGGCAGGCAGGTGAGGAAGGCTGGAGTCTTGGTGCCAACTTTTGCCACTGTCCTGGCCTGTGTGTCTGTCTGTCCAAGCAGCAGCTGGAACGAGGAGCCCTGGAGGTGGCAAGTGGCTTGGGGGTCCAGGGGTCCAGGGGTCCAGGGCTCCAAGCCCTCGGGAAGGGCTGGAACTGGCCGTTCAGCTGTGGGCTGTTTGCTGTTTCCCTGCTGTTGCCCTAACAGTGGTTGTAAACAATGACACCATCGTCCACAGTCCACGGTGCCTCCTCGGCCAGCCGTACTGGATCAGAGGCACTGGGAATCCGCTGGGTGATAATCAACAACTCAGCCGAAAGGGAGCTGCTGTGGGGATTGTGTTGGGTTTGCTTTTCACCTTAAGCGGGGCTTCGCCAGAATTCTTTCCCAGATATTTCAAAAAGTCCCCTCCTGGGTGGCTGTTGGGACAGGGACCCTGTCTGAGTCATCTTCACGTCGTGGCACAGGGACTGGCAAAGCTTAAGAATCAGTAATATGCATTGGTTAACAGTAATAACAACACAACATGTATGGGTCTCTTACTCTGTGCCAGGCATCACGCCTCCATCTAACATGTACAGTCACAGGTGATCTCCATGATAAGCCAGGTAGGGAACACTACTATCATTATTCCCTTTTATAGATTTAAAGCCAGTGAGGCTCAGAGAGGTGAAGTCACTTGCCCAAGGTCACACAGAGGCCAACCTGAGATTGGAATCCAGGAATCCAGGACTCTCTGCCATAAAAAAAAAAAAAATCCATGCTCTCCTTACCTCCTCTTCCTGAGTCAGCAAGAGAATGAATGAATGAATGAATGAAGAAAGCAACTGTGGTGCAGTGGAAAGAGAGCTGGATGTAGCTTCTAGTTCTGGTTCTGCTACTGACCAGCCAAGTGACCTTGGGTGAGTCCCTTACCTTTGGCCTACCTCAGTTTCCCCACCTGTACAACCAGAGGGTTAGACCACACCACATGATCGCTACGGCCTCTTGGGGTTCTAACAGGCTGGGATTCCAGGGCAGCTGCAACAAGGAAGGAGATGATTTGCTCTACCACCCATTTCCTGAAACCGACAGTCCTCTCTCTTCATTTGTGCGAATGCCTAGCCTGGGGCACAGGGCATCCGCAGTAAGTCCTGAGTGGATGAGGAACCCCACACTGCTGTGTGCCCCCTCCTCAGGCACCAACTGTCCCTGCAGGCTGTGTTTCGCCTCACAAATCCCTTTCCCCAGGGTTCTTTCCTCAATGAGACAGGAGGGACAGTGAGAAACCTACTTTGCCCCAAAAATCCCCTCCTGGGTCTCTGAGAAAACCAGAAAAAAAAGTAAAAGCTTCACACCCAAAGACGTCCACTGTGGCATTTTTTAATAGCATCAGACCAGTGGCTGCATCCCAAGGGTCCCACCAGATGGGCAAGTGGAAGTCATGACGCAGCCACTCCACCCAGTGGAAGAGGGAATGTCTTATGACAAATGTCACGTGAGAAAAGAAGAATTAAAAAATTATGTATTGAAACTTCACAACAAAAGTAATAATGATGAGTATTAGTCACTTACTCAGTGCCAGGCATTGTCTAAGCTAAGTTCTAAGCATTTTACACATATTAAACTCATAATAATGATGCCTTATAAGGTAGGTATTAATATTATTGCCAGATGAGGAAACTGAGGCAGAGCCCAACCAAAGAGGTGGGGCTGATATGTGATTTTGGGCAGGCTGGGCTCATGCCCTTAGCCACTACTTCACCTCTAATCTGCACACCGGATTACTGCTTTTCCATGCTCTTATATGGGTAATTTTTTCCTATTTTTCTAATCTGTCTACATGGTGGTTCTATTATTTTGTAAAATTTTAAAAAGGCTTTAAGGAAACAAAAATAATAAGCACTAGGCTGGATATCATGAACCCTTGGTCCCAGCCAGGACCTCAACTTCTTTGCTGTGGGGCTTTAGATGAGTCACTCTACCTCTCTGAGCGTTGCTTTCCACTCTTCTAAAATGAGAGTTTCAAGCCAAGTTACCTATGAAACTCCATCCAGCTGCAACCATCCGTGACTAGATTGGACGCTCCCCACAGCCCTGTCCAAATGACAGGCCAAACAACGCCCACTCTCCTCATTTTACAGGTGGGGAAGCTGAGGCCAAAGGAATGAATTGACGGCCCTAGTTTAAACCTCACCTCCTCAGGGAGACCTTTCCTGACGACCTCCTTTACCGGCTCAGGTCCCTGCACTAGGCGCTCCCATTGCAGCCCTGTGTTTTTCTTTCCACGAACGTCTGCTATTTCATTTCAGTCAAGAGTTAAACATGCCGAAGCCGGTTTGGCTCAGTGGATGGAGCGTCAGCCTGCGGACTGAAGGGTCCCAGGTTCGATTCCGGTCAAGGGCATGTACCTGGGTTGCGGGCACATCCCCAGTGGGAGATGTGCAGGAGGCAGCTAATCGATGTTTCTCTCTCATCGATGTTTCTAACTCTCTATCTCTCTCCCTTCCTCTCTGTAAAAAATCAATAAAATATATTTTTTAAAAAAAGAGTTAAACAAAGGTTCTGTGGCCACATCGATGTGGAAAATGTTAGATTAGACCAAGTTGAATCTCTCCAAGATTTCTCAGTGCCCGTATTAATGCTAATGTGCTCTGATCTCCAACACAGCGACACAGTTAACCTTTAGCATTCTCCAAACTTATTTGGTCCCCGAAATCATTTTAAAAATATGTTTATTATTAGATATCCCACATGCAGAGAAAAATATAGAGATTAATCTTATCGCCATTTTAATGATTTCTATACCTTGGTGCACCGCGGTCTGCCCTCTGGAGTGTGTGCTCACGCTCTGGGTCACTGCTGACGCCCGGCGCCTCCCGCCTACCCAGTACATGGCAGAAGGCCAGTGTATTTGTTGAATAAGCAAGTGAACAGGGGAAAGCTAGCGTTCTCACCTCGAGTTCTCACACAGATTAATGATGACTAACTCCTCATCCCAAGGATGTTTTTAAACTGTCAGTGGTTAAAATGTATTTTCTTTCAAAGGCACACCAGGAACACCTAAGGAGACCTTCACCCATCCAAATCACTCACTCACCATCATGTGGCCCTCCCCCGGGAGGGAGGGGACTCAGAGAGGGATCAATGTGCTGAGGAATGGTCTCCAAGCATTTGCAAAGTTTAATTTCTTAATGGACCTCTGTGGAAGGGGCCATTCTGTCTGCCAATCACCTTGCCCACTGACGGAAAGTCAGTATTATTGTTGTCATATGGCTAAGGATCACAAACTTAAGCACTTTTTATGCACTTATGGCTTCCTTTTTATGCACAGGATTCCTGCTTTCCTACCAAGAGGCGGTGTCTAAGACCCACTCCTTCCCTCTCCCTCATCTAGCCTGCTGTATTCTGCCGCTAGATCCAGGTGCGGATCACAATCCTTGCACTGTGCTACATGGGAAAGAGCTAGGGAATCAGACCCTGGCTTCATCACTTACTAGCTGTGAGACTCTGGGCCAGGGTCCTAGCCTCTCTGAACTTCATTTCCTCATCTGCAAAATGAAGATAATTATTTTTTTTCAATGTACGCAAAAGAGGTTGGTAGACTGAAACCTGATATGCCAATGTATATGAAACTATGTGCATTTGAGTCCCTAATATACATCCTATAAATGACACTTTATCTCATTTACTCCCTGCAACCTCCTAGTGAAGTACTATTATTACCTCCATTTTTTTTATAGCTGAGGCCACTGAGGCCAGAGAGGTTAAGTCACTTGCTCAGAATCACTCAGAGAGTAAATGGAAGAGCTGAGCCTAGACCTCACATCAGCTGACTCTAAATTTCTGCAGAGATAGTGCAGCCCAGGACCACCACGTTGGTTATGCTTATACATTACAGATGCAATAATAGGCTGGAAACACACACACACACACACACACACACACACACACGCACACACAAACACACACACACACACACCTACATCGCCCACCTTTGGGAACACAGCTTCAACCTCAACCTGTCCCTGCCATGCACTCTCTGAAGGGTTGAGGTGGACCACAACCTGCAGGGGGTACTCAAGACCTAGTACCATCCAGCTGGTGTAGTCAAGTGATGAGGAACCATTTCACAGGCATCAACTTTATACCAGCAGGCACCATGCTGGAGCCCTCCCACTCACTGTCTCAATCCTCAGGTGCCAACTATTATCCCCTCCATTTCACAGATAAGGCTCAGGGAGGAGAAGTTCAAGCACCCAAATAATACTGCTGGTAAGTCAGAAAGGATCTGAACCAAAGCCACACCACCAGCTGCCTCACCCAAATCTGTTCTCATCCCATCTCCACCAGCTGGCTCATCAGCAGTCAGGCCACCTGGGAGAGTTCTACCCTGCCAATACCTGGCTCCTGCAACCTCAAGCACGTCACTTCTTCTCACTTGGCCTTAAGCTTCTCATCTATAAAATGGGCAGGAAAATATTAAGGTAAGATAGGTGAGTGGCTGGAAAGATAATGCTTTGCAAACGACTGCATCATCATCAACAGTTGTGCTGTTAGAGGACTTGGGGCAAGTGGAAATTATTTGGGGCTCAATGTTCTCATCTGAACAGTGGGGGAGGAGGGATCATAATGCCTGACAGTAAGGACTCAATAGGCAAATGTGTTTCACAGGCCTTTCAACGTTCCTGACACACAATAGAGCACATAAACATGTATTGATTAGTAGACACATAATAACTATTAGCATTTTTTTTTCCTCAGCTAGTTCTGAGTCCCCATAGTAGAGGTGGCATGAAGATGTGAGGGGGGAGGGGGAGGGGGCCTGGCTCAGGATTTGAGGGGAAGAGGGGATAAGGCAAGCATTCACCCAGGTCCCTCAGGTGAACCATTCCTCTCACATAGGAGAGGTGGTCCCTCCCCTGGTCTCCCACAGAACCCCCACAACTAATCACATTTTGATAAACTGAATGTGGGTCTGTCTCTACACCTCATGGGTGATTTTCTTCAGGAGCAGGGCTGTGGTTCATTCACCTCTGTATCCCCAGGGCTTGGTGCTAATAGACATTTGGTCAGATGAAAGAATGAGAGATAACTATGCTGAAAATCCAATTTGCTCCTAAATCACATAACCAACCCTCCTGCCTCACCGAGGCCAGCAGAGACTGGATCCTGCTGGTTCCAAACTCAGACTCCGCTATGGGCACTGGCTCTATTTCATGTAACCTGGGTAACAGAGAGGCATGTGCGAAAGCTACGGCTCAGAGAGGGTAACTAATTTGTCCAAGACACACAGCCAGTGAGTGGAGGAGCAGAACCAACCCAGGTATTCCTGAACCCAGCTCTGCCTGATTCTAAGTCCCTGCTCCTTTCCCAGCCTGCGCCCAAGGGTTGACTCACAAAACAGCCATCTAAATAGGGTTGAGGAACAAAGTATCCTACTAGCCAGAGAAAAGGAGGAGGCCTCCGACCCTCAGTCCAAACTCGTCCAGGCTGAGAAACGGGAAGAGGGGCCAAGGAAGGTCCCTTGATCTAACCCCAAGGTCAAGTCCAAGGGAAACAGAAGGGAGGGGTCTGGGTTCGGACTGGGCAGCAACATCCTGCCTGTCTTAAGCCCTGGCCATTGAGACCCTCAGGCAAACGGACTCAAACGGAAAGGGCAAGGCATGCCAGGAAAGCCCAGGGGTGGGGGTGGCAGCAGGCAGGCACAGAGAGGCACATCAGCACCCCATTGGCCAGCCGTCACCCCATCCCTAGTCACGGAGCCACAGAGACAAAGCTGCCCCAGACTCCCAGCTCCCCAGAGAACTGCGGATCCTCACCCACGACCAGTCTCATCCCCAAACTGCTGCCATCACCCCCAAAAGGCTTTATTTTTCCTTTTTCCCTCCTGACAAATTCGAAGGAAAACTGAGGGCGGCTGCGCAGCCCTCCTTGTCCATCACCGTCACCCTCATTCCCTCGGTGTCGCCTCCCCTGCCTCCCCCCCTCAATCCCTGACAACCTGGGGCTAGAGGATGGATCAGATTGGCCTGGACTCTAATCCCAGCACCTCCCCTCCGGTGGGAGACAGGATCACTTCCTCTGTCAATTTTCATATCCCAAAATGTGCATTGCCCTCCTTACAAGCACACATTCTGAGGAATACATCGGTTAGGCTTGCGATAAAGGGGGACATGCTCCCACCTTATTTATTGTGCGAGTGGGGACACTGAAGTCCAGCGACCAGAACAATCCTTCATATTGTTAGTAGCAGTCAGTTGGTTAGCCCAGTTAACGTTATCCTTAGCCACTATCCACTGGGCAGTTAAGGGTCAGCCGCTGTGGTAGACATCATCTCAATAGCTCTTCCAATAAGCCTGCCGCGTAGATCATTTTTTGTGTCGGTTTCACATGTGAGGAAACTGAGGCTCAGGGGAATTCAGTGACTTGCCCAGTAAGTAAGAGGAGGAGCTGAAGCGTTAAGACGTGGTGTCACCACTCTATGAGTCGCACAGGAGCCTGGAACTTCCAAACTGGAGTTTTTTTAACATCTCTGGGATGATGGACAGACAGACCCTTTGAAAATCTGGTGAAGGCTCTGGATCCTCTCTATCAAGAAAGCACCCTCATATTATAGAGTTGTACACCTGAAACCTATATAATTTTATTAGCCAATGTCACCCCAATAAATTCAATAGAAAAGAAAAGGAAGCACCCTCATAGGCAAGTGCCATTCCTCGGAGTTTCAGAGGTGCCCATGGACTTCCTCCAGCTCCCCGTGGGCAGACCCGGGAGAGGCCCCCTGGCCTGCCCAGGGCATCTGCCCACATGCACCTTCCTCACCAAGCCTTGCTTCTGGGAGAGTCTTAAAAACAACAAAGAGACAGAAGAAGAATCTAGAGACACTGAAAGAGAGAAACTAGAGAGAGCAAGAGAGGAGCAAGAGGCAGAAGGAATTAATAGCTAATAGTAGTTGCCTTGGATGGGCCTCCTGGGATGGGGGGTGGGGCGGGGCTCTGGATTTATCTGAAATGCTTGAGCCCTCTACAATATAAACATATATGAGTGTCACTTGAGTAATAAATAGCAAATATCAATTGTTTACAAGAAAGAGAAGAGACTGAGTGTGGAGACAAAGAGGGCAGAGGGAGACACACACACATAAAAACCCAGAAAAAATTGAGAGGCAAAAATTGAAGGAGAGAGAAGATGTAAAGTTAGAAAAAAAAAAAAAAGATTGAAATACGAATAGAGACAGACTGAAGAGACGGAGAAAGAGAACGGGGGGGGGGGGGGGGGGAAGGTAAACAAAACAGAAAGGCAGGCTTAGGGAGAAAGTCCTCCCAAGGCCCATAGCCCGCTGAGTGGTTCTGCTCCAGGTCTGGGCAGCGGCAGAGGCCCCACCCCCACCCCAGGCCCCAGCTGACCTGGAGGACCCGCTTGGTGAGGCCGGTCTTTTGGGCGAGCTGCTTCAAGTCCTTGGCGTCGGGGTTGTGGTTAATGGCAAAGTAAGACTTCATGGTCCGAAGCTGGTGGTGCTTGAAGGAGGTGCGCATGCGCTTCGTCTTCTGGCTGCCGGGGTACGGCTGGTCCCGGTCCAGGTGCTCCGAATCGTTCTCGTTGCAGCTTAGCGCTAAGGAGGACACGCAGAGGCGGCAGGTGAACCTCCTGACTCGCTCCTCCCACACACTGCCTAGTCCACACCCGCCCCGCCCCACACCAAATGTTTCCAGCCTCGGGACCACACTGAGATAGAGATCTTATCCCCCATTTCATAGATTTATAGGGGAATTTGAGGCCGGGGAGAGTGATCTGCGTAGGGTCACTCAGCTAGGACATGCTGATTCAAAACCAGCTCTAGGAGAACCCAAACCCCACACGGAGCCACCATGTTGCAGTAATAATAATAATATGAATAATAACAACTACTATTATAACCTGTTGGTGACTTATTCAACTCCAGAACTCCAGAGGATGTGCTAAAGGACTTCATAGGCACATTTTCATTGAATCTTCAAAACCCCATGAGCCAGGCAGTATTTTCGCCTTTTTTACTGACATTAAAACTGAGGTTCAGAAGGGAAAGTCACTTGATGAAGACCCAGCATCAAAGAGACTCGGGAGCCCAGGGTCTTCTCGTTCCCCCCTGCACTTCCTAAGGAGGGGCTGTCTCGGGTCTCCCCCAACAGTGTCTGGGGCAGGTACCTGGAAGTTGCTAACTGACATCTCTCCACCTGCTTTCATTTGGCCCTTATCAAAAGTACTGTACGGGCTCCTGGGCTGCGGGCACTGGGCTTCAGGTCAGATATTGTATCTTGTAGTTTATTCCTCACCGCTGCCCTCTGAGGCAGTTGTTGCCAGTTTTACAAGTGGGGTAATGAGGCAGGGAAGTTAAGTGATCTTTGGAAATCTCATAGAGTGGCAGAGTCCTAACTGGAAAGGGAAGGAAGTTGGAGGAAGAAATTAATATGTATTCGACACCTAGGGCGCGCCTTTGGCTTTATAAACACCACGGACCTTCACAACTGCTCAATGGGTGGCTATTGCTATTCTCCCCATTTTTCAGATGAGAAAACTAATGCTAAGGGACACGAAGCCACGTGTAACGGCTGAGCCCAGATTCACCACTGTAGTCCTTGCCTTTTCTCTCCACTACAGCACAAAGGCAGGCAAGGATGAAGCACGACTCTTTGGGGAGCCCTTCCCCATCCAGAAGGGGCCCAGCTGGGGCCTGGCTCCCAATGCCTGGAAGGCACTGGGGGTAAGGGACAGGGTGGAAACCTCAAGCCTCAGGAAGTTGCTTGGCAACCTGGCCGCTGATTGAGACAAGCAGGATCCTCTCCAAGATCCCCTCGTCACATCCGGAGTTATTACACACATAAGGTCTTACTTTGGGGGAAGCTTCATAGATTCAGCCCCCTGAAAGTGGACAACTGGGAATATATCTTGTGCCCCATCACATGCCCACGATAGAGCTACCAGATTTAACAAACATTGTGCCCAGTTAAATTTGAATTTCAGATAAACAATGAACAATTTTTTAGTATAAGTATTTGTTGTTTATTTAAAATTCAAATATTACATGGGGATACACTTAGACTAAATATTTATTTGTTGTTTATCCCAAATTCAAGTTTAACCGTTCGCCGGGCATTTTATCTGACCACAGGACATGACCTCAGAAGTACTCCAGCTCTCCTGGTGAGTTACTCCTCCCTCTGCCCAAGTGAGAGTAGTCTCTTGCAGAAAAAATTTGCAAAATTCAGGTCTTGTTCCTAACCGTAGGGGTCCCTTCCCACAGGCACCCAGGCACCCAAGTCCCCCATCCGGACTGTACTCCCACTAACAGTGCCCAGAGTGAAGAACATGAGTCCAAGGATTTAAAGGGGATCAGAAAATGACTCCAAACAGGATCCATGGAAACTGCCCTGCCCCCTCTTGGGGGCCAGCGACCCTCTTCTTGCCCTCAGTCCCCAGCTCCTGGGGGGGTAGGGGGGTAGGGCAGGCCTTCCCACAGGGGATCTCTGGGCCTATCCCTCCGCCCAGCTCCTGCCTGGGCCTTGCTGCTGTTAATGAGTTCCGTGGGGACCCTGGCGCCCCATGCACCCAAGGGACATGCCCCGAGAGTGGCCTACATCAGGGTGTGTGTTGGGGGCGGGGGTGTGTGGGAGGGAGAAAGGGCAGAGAAAGGAGAGAAAGACATAGGGGTAGAAAGACTGAGAGAATGAAGAGCGAGAAAAGGAGAGGGCGTAGGAAGAGAAAGATGGACAGAGCCAGGGAAGAAAGAGGAGAGACAGAGGAAAGGAAAGCAGTGGAGACTGGAGAAGCAGAGACCGCTACAAAGACAGAGAGAAATTAGGAGAGACACAAAGAGAGCCTGAGGGGACAGTGAGGCCCAGAAACAGGGGGGGATGTGTGGAGGGTCCGGGCGACTGAACTGAATCCCGGGTTCAAGGAGATCAGGGAGGCCTGTTCTGAAGCTGTTACCGGCTGGGAGTGCGAAAAGGGAAAAGGAGGGAAGGGGGAAAGGGAGCCGCCGAGGCCGGCCCGCAGCTGGGGCACAGGGCTGTGCTGGGGAAACGAGGCCGCGGGGGAAGTGGCAGCTAAGCCCAGATTTGGCGGGTGCCCCAGACCCCCTCACTGCCGCCCCCAGTGCCCGGGGCAAGTCCAGATTCCCCAGGATCGGATGGGGAGGAGCAAGGGGCCCGGGGAGGGGGAGGACCTGGCTTTCTCTCTTCTTTTTTATTTTTTTTTTCCTCTCAATTAGGCCGATTCAATGGAGCTAAAGAGCTCGTAAAATCATGAATAATTTACTCGTGATCTGTTATTAACCCATCGGGTTTCGAGCTCTTGTCGCTGGGGCTGAACCTGTAATCAAATCTGACTTCGCCTCATTTTACTAAAGACGAGATTGTAGGTTCAATTGTCTAAATAATGGATTGGAATCAAATCAGTAATTACGCCGCCAGGCGCACACACACACACAAAGCCGGGCAGGGGGAGGCCTGGCGTCCGGCAGGTCCGCGCGGGCCCCCGCGGCCGTGGAGCTCCGAGCCCGGCGCCAAGTGCGCGGCCCGGGCCCCTCGCCGGCTGCGGCCACCGTGCCCGTCTCCCCCGCCGGCCGGCAGCCCCGCTCGCGGCTGGGGGCAGGTTTCAGTTCCACCGCCGGGACCGGGGCTGCGCTCTCGGACCGGAGGGACAGCCCGAGGAGGGCCGCCGTGGCCACCGCCCCGGAAGGACTTTCCGACCTGCGGCCCCGCGGCTGCAGCTGCCCTTCCCGCGGCGGCGGGACCCGCGCACCGACGGCGCCCCCTCCCCCTCGGCCGGAGCTCACCGCGCTTTAGCGCGGCGCTGCGGCCCCGCCACCTCACTGTCCCCCCAGAGCCGCGGGCTTTGCAGGGGGGCCATAGGGCTGGGTGCCGGACACGCGCGCAAACAAGCTCACGTCCTCACGATCGGAAACACTCTGACACCGACACTTGCCCCGTACACACCGCCCGCGGTTGCACCTCCACGCTGCCCCTTTCCCAGGGCTCCCCTTCCCCCACCGCTGCCATTTGCCTCCTGCCTGTGCCCAGAAGGGAGGGAGGAAGGCAACAGCCAAAACTGGCCAGCCTGGCCGGGCGGTGTGGCCCAGGAGGCGCCCTCTTTCCCAACCTGGTCCCGGAGCCCCAATAAGCGAGCCAGACGGCCACTAGAGATGCGCCCGCGTGCGCGCCAGCACAGGGAGCCCCGGCCAAGCTAGGCCAGAGACGTGCACACCGGGAGAGCGGAGAGGGGAACAGAGAACCGGGGAGACACACGAGGGGCGGGGGGAGGGGAAGAGAGAGAGAGAGAGAGAGAGAGAGAGAGAGAGAGAGAGAGAGAAGGACCGAGAGAGACTGTAGGAAAAAAAGGGAGAGGAGCCAAGGAGAAAAAGAAATGGCAGGGGTGGGGAATGTCTTGTAGAGGTGCCAGCTCTCCTAAAACTCAGTCTCCAGCCACCTCTCTCCTGCTTGGTGTGGCGGCCTCACCAGGGAAGGTGGCTGAACAGCAAAAAGCACACACACACACACAAAATCTCTGAACTTCTACCTTTCAAATCCAAAGCCCGTGGTGAACCTGCGTACTGGGGAAAACACAATCCCGCTCCCTGCCCTCCGCGCGCCCTGGGGCCCGGCGTCTGCAGAGGCCGACCTCACTTGCTGAATAGGCGCGGCTTTGTTTGGGGGACCTGATCCGGACTCGCTTTGGTCTATTTTCAGGGTGGCTGGAGATGAGGGATGGAAGTTTCGGACAGCAGTGTTTCTGGTAGGGCCTTCAACAAATCTATAATCCAGCGGCGGACCTCCTCGGTCACTTCGCCAGCTACCAGGCTAGGGGCGCTGCACTTTCCTCCAGCTCCGAACGGACACACACACGCCCCAGGATCTTCCAACAACCAATTTCGTTGGAGCGAACAGGGAAACCCCCACCCGCCCTATATTTTCCTCCCTAGCCAGCTCCGCTTTTTAAAGATCAAAATAACCCTCGCTCCTTCCCCACCACTGCCCTCTACGCAGGGTCCTCGGCTTGTTTTGCTTCCACCGGTGCATTAGACTAAGGGGAACAGGAGGAGGAAAACAAAATCTCCGAATCCGATTCTGTCGCAAACGAAAGAAAGAAAATAATTGCAAGTGAACTCTGTCTAGTTCGGAAGCCCGGGGAGTCATAAACCGTCCCGGCCCGTGCAGACTTCGGGCAGATGTTGACGGTTCAATGTGCTGGGCCCCAGAACCTCCGCGGCTGTCCTGCCTGGGGAAGGGTGCGGGAGGGGGTGAGCCTCTCCCTCACGGCGCGGGGTTCAAAGACGCCGGAAATGCAAAACAAGCCCTCCACCCTACCCCGAAGCACAGCCAGGCCTTCTCGGGTCTCCTCCCCAGGCGCCGGCTTCTGAGGGTCCAGGCTCTTAACCCAGCGCCCCGCTGGCGCCCGGAACTCAGAGGAAGGAGAGCAAGGGAAAACCGAGACCGGGCTGAGCAGAAGGCTCCGGCGGATTACGACGACCCGCCCTGGCGCAAAGGGCTCCGGGGCCCAGTTTCCCGGGCCTGCCGCCCTCAGGACATTTTACAGGACCGGCTGCAGGGCAATCGGATCTCTGTTCTCCAGACCACTCACTGCCAGTCTTTTCTCTTGGGTCCCTGGCTGCGCTGCCTGTTCATTCAACGCCCCAGCTCCCGCCCTCAGCCGGGCAAACCCCGAGCCTGTTTGGCGTGGGCTCCACCTTGCTTTCTCCATCGTTGTACTTACTTTCTGCCCAGCAGGGTGAGGGTAAGGCCCAAACCAAAAAGCCGCCTCTAAAAAATTTCTGCGCCAGGGACAGCAAGACACTAAAGCATTCTCTGGTCCTGCTCCAGTCAGGGGCATACGAGGCTAAGATCCTGCCAGCCAAATCCTAGGGTGCTCCGGCCTGGGAAGTTCAGGGCAGCGTGCCCCGAGTGCTGTATATATTCGTGCATACAGCACACCGAGATTCATTCAGGCGGAGGGGAGCGATGGACGCGACGCACTTTCCCCCAACCGGACCGGGACGCACGCTCCGTGCGCCTGGCACTCACCGGCGTTGTAGGCCGCCAGATCCGCCCCGGGGCCTGGGCTCTTGCGCTTTCTCGGCCGCCCCTTCTGCACTGTGCCCACGCCGTTGTAGTAGGGAAGACCCAGCGGGTTGGCTCCGGCTGCACCCAGCCCCGCGCTCTTGGCCGCAGCGGCCGCAGCGGCCGCAGCCGCCACGTCAGCGTGGTTGAAGTGCGCGGGGTACTCGCCCTGCAGCAGCGCCTCGAAGTGCAAGCGGCAGTAGACCAGGCTGTCCTTCATGCCGAAGTGGTCACCCGTGGTCAGCATCTTGTTACACGTGGTGCACGTGAAGCAGTTGAGGTGATAAACCAAGTCCCGAGCCCGCATCACCATCTCCGAGGCCGAGATGCCCAGGTGGCAGCGGGCGCAGCGCTGCACTGAGAACCGCCTGTAGGGACCATCAGGGGAGGGACTGTGGGGACACACGGTTGGGTACCCCCATATTCCTCCTCCAGGTGCCGCTGCTGCCAATGGGGAAAATCCCCTCCTCAAGATGGGCAGCCTGGGTCTAACTTGGAGGATGAGGGAAGAGGGAATACATTTTGGCCTAGGTCTGATGCTACCCTGTAACACAGTGCCCCTTCCTCACTTTCAAGCCTACAAAGGCTTCTACTTAACCCAGAGCCCCAGCAAGCCCTACGAAAGCCCTTGCTTGGGAGACGGGGGAGAAATTCCCCATTTACCCTTCCTCCAACTCTAACCTTGCCCTCCACCCCAGCGCCCGGGAATCCTACAGACCTTTGTAATTTGTTAAAAAACGCAAAGACAAGGAGAGAAAGAGGAGAGAAATATATAAACAGACTCTAACCCTAAACCCAGAGAGGAGAAACAAGAAACCTGGTACCTGTTAGTGATGATTTTGGTTCTTTAATCCTGGACTCCCATCTCCCGGAATGATCGGGAAATGCCCCCATCCAATTCCCCAGCTCTCTCCCCAACTTTGTTCCCCTCCAGCCCAGGCCACCTTGGTTGGGAGGTGGGAGGGTGCTAGTTTCTGTTCCCTCTGGTTGACCCAAGAAACTTAAAAGGGAGAGGGGTGCAAGGACCCCCAAACCCAAGCCTAATTATGGCCTAAACTCAGGAGAGGGCAGCTTCTGCTTTTCTCTGGGTCCCTACACTTCACAGACATTTCCAAGAGTGTCCCCCAAATTACTGTGTATAAAGGTTGTCACCCAACTCTCCGTGCTGGCTTGGAGAAGAGAACCCTCCCTTGGGACTGGAGGGAAAAGAGAGGAGATTTCATCTGAGATGGGGAGTTCTGAGGGCAGTGGGTCCCGAGGTGGGGGGCTACCTGTAGTAGTCTTCCTTGCAGTAGATGCTTCCATCCTTGCTGAAACAGGTGAGCTCCGACTCCAGGTTGAGCTTGCACTCGCAGCACTTGAGGCAGCGCATGTGCCACTGTTTGTCCACCGCCAGCAGGTAGTAGCGGTCCGAGATCTTGCCCCCACAGCCCGCACACAGCGCAGCTCGGTCACTGCTGATGGACGGCATGGTCTGCGGAGGGAGGGAGGTGGGAGACCGCAGCCCCCGCGTCAGCCTGGGACCCAGCAGCCGCTGCCGCCAAGGGGAAACCAGCACCCAAAGTTCCCACCGCAACGGGCTAACCCTAAACTCCAAGAAAAATGCCAAGGGTGTGCAGTGTGCTTCCCCCACCCCAAAATGCCCATATCCAGAAGGTTCAGAACCCAAGTTTGCCTATACAGCCCAGGCAGGCCACAGGCCCGGTTGCTGGCCTGGATAGATCTCCCCCACTTTACCTCTTTTCTGTACTTTCTGCCCTTTTCCCAGAAAGTCTCAGGCTATGTTTGGGGGCTGAGGCAGTGGTGGCTATCCCAGTCAAGCCCTCCAAAACTGTTTCTTACAGAAGCCACTTGGCTGGGCCCCCAGGAAAAGGGGTAAGATGACCATTAAAAGTCACCCTACATACAGTCTTCTCTCCAGAGACACAGAGTTCCTGGCACCCAGCCCCAGTGATCTCTGGATCCTTAAGCCAAAGGTTTAGGTTAGGGCAGGCCCCAGGTCCCGGGATCCTGAGCTGATTGGGGGGGTGGGGGAGTGCAGAGCCACCCTCAAAATCTCTGAGTGCAGGGCAGGCCCAATCCAAATTGTCAGCTAACCAAACTGACAGGCTGAGATGGTTTAACCCCGGGAAGAAGAGCTCGCTGGGAAGACAGAGGCACTGGCTCTGCTGCTCGTGCTTTCTGCGCAGAGAAACTTCCCGTGTTCCCACCTCCTCTGCCTCTAAAGGTCACTTCTGGGCCCGACTTGGGCAACGTCTGCTCATCTGGCCCCCAGGGAGGACTGAGGCAAGGAACTGGCTATCTGGGGCTGGGCTGGCATGGCCAGGTGTGGAGATTCGAACGGACTCGGCTTCTGCGGAGCCAGGCCTCGGAGCCTGAACTACGAGCCCTGGCCTGGCCGAGTCCAATGGATCAGAAAGCCCAGGTCAAGATCAACAGAAAGCGGTGGCCCAGAAGACTTCACTCCCCGAAACTGCGCTGGGGAGGAAGCCTGATGGCCAAGAAGCAGGATCGGCCCAGCCGGCTGGAGCCCTTCTCCGTGGCGCCAGCAGCCAGGGCCAAGTGGTGGAGGAGAGCTCGGGGCTGGTGACCAGCGGGCCCCACCAAGTGAGAAGAGAGCCATCTCGGGCCGTGGGTAGGACTTCGCTCTTACTTCGGGAGAACTGCTCTCCTCCACCCTCTGGGTCTAAAATTTCGGTCTCAACCTTTTCCCCTCGCCTCCCCAGCAGCCTGGTTTCCCCGGAGCGGGGAGCTACAGGCCTTGTATCCTGTCCGCGGATCCCCAGCGCCCAGTCCCGTGCGGCACGAAGGAAGCTCCCCAAAGTGCCCCCAAACTTAGGGGAGCAGAGGCGCAGACTCACAAGGCCCCGTCCCAGCTTTCGGCCCGATCCGCAGCCGTGCGCCTACCGTCTCCGTGTCGCCGCGGTCGATGGCGGAGCTGATGGCGGGAGCCTCGCTCTTGGCCCTGCGGTCCATCTCGTCGATGACCCCGTGCACCTCGGGGCCCGACAAACTGTGGAACAGCATCGCGGCGGGACCGGCGGGGCCGGGGGCGCGGCTCCTCCGCGGGAGGGCTTGCCCCCCGCCTCAGCTGCCGGGCGCTCCCGGCGCTAACGGGCCCGGTGCATCGCCACCGCGGCCCCGGCCCCGCCCGAGCTCGGCTGCGCCCCCAGGCCGGGAGCCCGAGGGCCAGGACGCCTCCCGCCGAGGCGCAGGGGCAGCTACATCGCGGGGCGCCTGGGCGGCGGCGCCAAAGCCGGGGTCACAAGGGCAAGGGGCTGAGGGGAAGGAGGAGGGAGACCGGGCAGAGGTCGGCGCCCGCCGCGGGCGCTTTCACGCCGCGGGCATTGCCGACCAGGCTTCGGCGCCCCGGGCGCAAAGCAGGAGCGCAAAGTCTGCCCGAGGCGGCGACGGCTGCGGTCGGGGCTCACCCGGGAGCAGCTAGGTGCCCGCGGCGACCCAGCTGCCAGGACCTCTCCACTCCCTGGGGTGCGTCCCCAGCCCAAGACGACCCGCTTAGACGCTGGGTGGGCGACTAAAGTAGGGGTTGCTCCGAAGCCTGCGAGCCGAGCCGAGCTACCCGGAGAATTGAAGAGGAGGAGGAAGAGGAGGAGGAGGAGGTGGAGGAGAAGGGGGGGGGGGGAAGGAGGTGGTAGAGGAGGAGGAGAAAAAGGAGGAGGAGCAGAGTGGGAGGAGGAGTCGCCGGCCACAGGCCCAGCCGCGCGCAAAGCTCTCCAAGAGCGCGCCGAGCCCAGCCCCGGCTCTGCAGTCCGCGCCAGCCAAGCGTCCGCGCCTTTTCTACAGCCGCGCCTGACATCACGTCCTGCCGCCGCGCCATTGGCCGCCCCGCACCCCGGGCTGTGGCAGCGCGTGCTCCGGGAAGGCGGGAGACCCGAGAGGGAGGGGAGCAGCAGGAGGAGGAAAACAGCCACGAGATGGTGGGAGCTGGTGGGCGAGGCTGGAGGGGAGGAGTGGGAGGGAGGGAGGAGGTAGAGCGGGGGTGGGGTGGGTGGTGGTGGAGTTTTTAAGCGGCGAACAGTTTTCCTGTGATTTCTTCGGGAAGGAAAATTAAACCCTCTCTCCCTGCCGTCTCTATCCTGAGAAGGCACATCTAGAGGATGCTTGAAGAGGTCTCACTCCCGTCTTCCCTCTGAGCGGAGCCGCCGCCTGGGGCACCGGCTGGAGAGGCCTGGGAAGGCAGGCCTGGGGTGGAGCTCCCAGAGCCTTGGGCTGCTTCCCGCCCAGGTCGGCCTCAGGGCCAGCCTCCGCGCGGCGGACTGCCGGAGGCTGCGCAGGCCTCCTGAGGACCCAGCAGAGCAGAGAGGCGAGAGACCTCGGGAGCTGCGACTCCCCGGGGAGGAGGGCCAACCAGCATATCCTCACTCCTAGTGAACTAGGGCCGATTTCTTTTCGCTCTTCCCACTCTCTCTCTCTCCAGACTTTAGGAACTAAGAAAGGTATGGGTTTGAATCCAAGTTCTGCAATTTACGCACAAACTTAACCTTAGACAAATGACTTAACTTCCCTTAGCTGGTCTGATCTTTCCCATGGGAGACAATCCCCTTCACATGGGCGTGATGAACAAAAGAGATCATAGACATAAAATGCCTGGAACATAGCAGGCACTAAGCAAATTCTTTCATTGCTCCCCCTTTCCCCTCTCCATCTCCTATTAAAAACTTGCCCACTCTGAGATATGTTAGGCATCAACAAGGTTCTTAAAGACCACAGGCCCATTCTCCAGCTACTGGGTGCATCATGCCATAGACTCAGCTGTTAACCTGCACCCACCCAACTGCTTGGCTGCACCACTTCTCCAAAGACCAACAACCTGTCCTTCCGGGTAAGGGTAATCCCAACTGTTCCTCTCACCAGCCCCCGGACTTCAGGCTCAACGTAGAATCCTTTGGGGACTCAGGGGCCATACCCAGGTGTGTGGTGAAGTTGGATTTAGAAAGTAAAAAGTGATTGTAGAGGAAAACGGAGTGAACAAGTCAATTACAGAGTCCCATCTCCTGGGTCTGCTTTGGAGGTGGGTCAGTCTGAAGTGACTTGCTTGCCAGGAGGAGGAAAGGGGCTAGTGAGGACGCATGCAGTTTATCTTACATAAGGGCACAAAGTTGAGGCAGCACAAAATTATACTTTCCACATAGCATACATAACTTTTAGACATGAGTAGATGTGTGCTTGTAATGCCTAAGCACATGCACTCATGTTCCCGTGTGCAAATTTACACGATCATCTCCATTGGCAAAAAAAACGGCCAGCAGGAAGGTGAAGATAGGGTCTACACGTGCATATCAAGTGTAAGTGTCCAGTGCCAAGCAGAGGCAGGCGTCTGTAAAGTGGTTACAGTACAATTGCATGCTCAGGTGATCCTACCTAATCCCTGTGTGCACTTTCTAGGAGGCCATGTTTTGCATATTTGCAAAAAACTCTTGAAGTTACCAGTACAGATGCCCCAACGTGAGGGCAGGACCCTAAACCCAAAAACGGCATGTGTGCGTGTGTTCACACAGACCTGTACTTTGGCTCCTGCATGCGGCCTGCACCTGGGCACGTGGACTTCTACACAGGCATGTTTTACTGAGGCATCTGGGGCACTTTCTTTCAAAGAAAGTTGGGAATGAACATCTAATCTGGGAGTACCAGGGTTCATCTGGAGGTCGCCCAAGGGGTAGAAAAAAATTGTAACGACGCTGGAGCGTTTGTCCTTGGTGAGCCCTGGCTGGAGAATTCAAGGGGCTGCCTCAGGAGCTGGGGTGTGTATGGGGGGGAGAGGGGGGAAGAGGAGGACTCGGTAACTCTTGGCGAGGGCTCCCCAAGAAACCTGGAAAACACACACTGCGGCTCTTCACCCCCCCCTCCCATCCCCGCCACGGACGTGTAAGTACAGGATTTCGTCGCCACCTCTCTGACCAACAGCCCACACCCAGCGCTGACCGACTGCAAATCCCCTGGCAGTCAGGATTCCCACCCGGAGCACCGGCCCGTTCATCTCTGGGTGCCAGGCTGGGACGCGCTCTGGTCCGCAAGAGGCTCGAACGCATCTCCCGCCGCGGGGCGGAATCTGAGTGCCCGGTCCAGGGTTCAGAGGCCCGTAACTTTGCTCATCTCCCCCAGCAGCGGCGGTACGTGGCACCATCGCCACACCCTGTCCGCGGAGACCAAACAAGGAGAGGAACAGGCTGTACGCACACGTCCTGACACGTGAGTGACATTTACACGGTGCGAGGAGCCGCGGCCGTCGGGAAGGCAGCGGTGGGGGGAGCAGGCACCGGCAGGTGAGCGGATCCTCGCGAGGTGCCGGAAACCGCGGCCCCTCGACGCTCCTCCCCCAGACGTGGGGAAAAGAACCCCGAAGTCGCTCGAACCTGCCTTTTGTGGGAGGTGACAGGTGAACAGAATTCAGGTCTGGCTACTCCCGCCGCTGCCTACCTCCCCACCATCTGCTTCCTCGCAGACGAGCAGACCCGGCGCATAATGAGGCAGCAGCCTCCAGCCGGCCACCGTGACTAACTCAGAACAAAAGCGCTCCCTCCACGCCTCCTCCAACAAAGGGGCCACCAGTCCCGGCGCTCCCCGAAGGCTGCGGGGCTCCCGGCTGCCGGCTGCGGGGCCGCCGCGCACCAACTTCCCGGGGCTCCCGGGGCTGCCGGCGCCACCGAGCCGGGGCCGCCGAGGGAGGAAGCACATGCTGCCCAGAGAAAGTGAGGCCAAGCTGGGAGGGGAAGGCGGGGGCGGGGGCCGGGGCCGGGGCCGCGGCTGGAGGGTGATTGATCAGCGCGCTGTTCCGGGAGCTCTGCCCCGTTATTAGAGGCGGCCAAAGCAGGGCCACGCAATAACCTCCGAATCGGCAACTAATTGACGCTGCAGGCAACTACTTCATTGTGCGCGCCGGTTTTATGTCTTCATAGCCGGTGATTGACAAGGTGTAATTAGTCATCTCACTCGGTGATAAACATGGGCATCCTCCTCCCGCGGCATCAGGCCGTGTGTACCAGCAGAGGAAGCGATAGTTGACGCTGATATACCATTAAATCAAAATGAAGACGTTCAGAAGTGTGTGTTTGCTGTGACGCTCTGATGGTTTATTTCTCAAATACGGCACCAACAGATTTACTTGATTTGCAAGTTAACTACAACATTAACTGGTTTTATTTATTTTGCCTCTTCCTTCCTCTTCCTAGGCAGGGATGTTGCTCTTGGAGAATGTGAAGACAGTTTGCTTCTTGACAAGCGAGCGAGCGGGCGCCCAGATTTTTTTGAGCCTCTCCGGAGGCTCCCCGGAGGGAAAGGCGGGCAGAAAAACCGCCAGATTTTGGGAGCCACCAGGGAAGGATTCCGCACCCACCGGGAGAGCCGCCCTCCCCGGCCCAGACCTGCTTGCCTTTGGGCACTGGCACTAGATGACCTGACACTCTGAGGACGGTGTTGGGGATTGGGGTCCGGGAAGCCTCTTGGATATGAACTGCAAAGAAGAAAGAGGCAAAACCAATGTCTCTTCTCTGCCTGGAAGCAGAAAGGACTGTTCTTTAAGCTCTTGGCTGCAGTCACAGGCCAGTTGCCTGCCTCAGTTCTCTGAGTGCAATGCCTCCTGTCCTCCCTCCAGGTTGCACCATTCAGCAAATTATACTCCTTGCTCATGAAGTGGGGCTTGCTTAGGGATGTGTGTGTGTGTGTGTGTGTGTGTGTGTGTGTGTGTGTGTGTCCCTCCACAGCGAGGCTGCTACTAGAAGTGCTGGTTACCTGGACCCGTTAAATTTTTAAAAGGGAGGGGCCATTGATGGTTGGGCTCCCTGGCATTGCTATGGTCTGTTTTTGACGCTAGTTAGAGAATGGCAGGGACTGATCAAAGCCACCAACATCTGGAAGTCCACTTTCAGGGTATCACACGTGCCCCCAAGACCCCCTCCCCCCAGTGGGATACCCTTCCTGCACCTTTCCTTTCTCTCTAACCTCTGTCTCCTATTTTTATGGCAGAGGAGTGGCGATTCCTGGCCACTGTGCAGGAATGTACTCCAAGAAAAGACGGGGGGGGGAAGTTGAGTCACAGGGGCGGCAGAAAAGCCCTATATTGTCCATAAGGACCCCCCCTCCCAGGCCTATAGGTTTTGTTCAGCAAAGGGAGGGGTGTTTTAGATTGATGTGAGGGGCTGTCTGTCAGCAGCAAAATCAGCTCAGGCATGGCTATCTCTTTATGAAATCAGCTCATTGCCTTGGTCAATCTGCTGGTCACCACTATGGACAGTGGGGCCTTAGTTGTTTCAAAAAAGAATCCCATATCCCGTACATAAGTGGCTTGGCCCCTCTCAGGCAGAGAGGAGCCCAGTGCCTCCTCCTCTTCTCCCTGCAGCGATCTGAACAATTCTGAAACTGCCTCCCTGGGCGTCAGTTGAGCAGGTTGGGGAACTAACCAGGGCCCTCTCTCTAGGGCCCTGTTAAATGCACTGAACTTAAAATGAAACACGAAGTGTGAATTTCAGGTTTGAACATGATGCATCGGGAAATGTGGAGGTTGGCAGCCCTTTTCCTCCCCCCTGCCTTTCGGTAGCAGGTATTAATATTGTATTAAATGTTATGAGAAAGTAAGGGCTGCGGAGAGGAATGTGCTCAGATGCAATTTTGTCAAGGTTTTTATCTGTGATTATGATTCCAGATGTAGAAACTCCCGGAGGAGGGAAATGAGGGGCTGCTGGCGTGTGACATGTGTTTTAAGGTGTTTGGCAGTGTTTCTCAAAGTGGTGACAAAATGTTCAATTTTATTACAGGGAATTGGTAAAAGAAATATGAATACCAGGTCAGAGATTGTTCACCTCAGCAAAAGGATTTACCATTATTGATTAGGGTGGGGAAAGTTTGTATCTGGGTCTTGCTTAAATCACATTGTCAACAATATAAATCTGTCAGATCAGATTATTCTTAAAGAAGAATTGTGACAAAATACACAATAGCTAATTGCATCTCCCCACCTACTAATTTCCATGCAAAGATATACAGTGCCCTGGAAGTAAAAAAAAAAAAAAAAAAAGTAAATCAGCTGGTATAACTACAGCCATTCCTTAAGGGTAATTTCTTTTTAATCTAACCCAGAAACTACCCAGTCCTCCAAGAGCCATTTTGCTAATCTGGTTGTCTTTTAGGTTGAAGTACAAATAATAGCAATACATTTTCTCACACAGAGAACCACATTTTACTGAAGGAAGAATCAGGAATATATTGTATGAGAAAAGTGGGGATGAGGAGGAAGCAGCTGAACTGTGGCTGAGTTGACAATTCTTGTATCTCCATGCACTGGAGACTGGAAACATTTCCTACTACAGTCCCTTATTCAGAGGCACCTCTGCCACCCCTCTCTGACAGCAGGACACCCCTAAACTCTATTTCTAAGCAAAGGTTTCTCATAAACTTTTTATGAGCTTTACATACACTAATTGACAGGACTGCCCAGCCAGCGCTGGCTAGACTGGACGTGGGTTTGGTAAACATTTTCACAGAACAAAAAGAAGGGTTTTTGGCTAAAGACGCTGGACTTGGCTCCTCCCTGGGTTCCCAATCAGAGGACAGAGGCTCTAGACAGTGGTTCTCAACCTTCCTAATGCCGCGACCCTTTAATACAGTTCCTCATGTTGTGGTGACCCCCAACCATAGTATTATTTTCGTTGCTACTTCATAACTGTAATGTTGCTACTGTTATGAATCGTAATGTAAATATCTGATATGCAGGATGTATTTAGGCGACCCCTGTGAAAGGGCCGTTCAACCCCAAAGGGGTCGCGACCCCCAGGTTGAGAACCGCTGCTCTAGACACTCACTGGAGACATTGCTGTACAGAGCACCCTATACCTAGCACATCCATTTCGTGTCTCAGCCCTGTTCGGGAAGCTCACACGTATTTAGCCCCAACCTTTCCTTAATGTGGGCTAGAGAAGGTCAATTTTGGGCTTCCCAGCCGCTGGCACTATTTTACGATCACAAAAGATACTAGGTTCCTAGCACAAATTGCACCTTCCTTGGAAGCGAGAAGGTTCCTCCCCTGTGAGGTGATGTAGGACGGGTACATGTGCGAGGGGACTGGTGAGATTGCAGGGGAGGGAATATGAGTGGCCACCGTCTCTCACCCCTCATTTCCAGCAGGAGGTTTCCAGCCCAACTTTCCACTGGCCCGACCAGCAAATCTCCACTGCTATTGGGGAAGGCGGCATTGTCTCTTTCGGGCGAGGAACAGTCATTTCCCACATATGCTTCAGCTGAAGCCCAGTCCCTGGCCCCTCCCCCATTTTATTCTTCCATTAATTAAAACAACTAATGTCCCATCAATTATCTTTGCATGAATGAAAATCATTATGGGCCCTTGCAGGTATATGGGAAATTCTGTTTGCTTAAGTCTTCACACTTTGATTTTCTATAGACTCATTTTCTTGGGCATAAAGAAATTCAAACAAAACAAAAACAAAATCTCCTGACACTTTGCGATAAAGCAGAGACCAGTGGTAATGAGCTTGTACGATCTCTTGCAGGAAGAAATGTTCAGATAGCCTCATTTTCGAGCTGAATTGTACTATCTGGTAAAGGATTCTAGACAGTTAAGGCAAACATTGATAGGTCACCAGACCCACGTTTGGAATTTGAGCTTGTGTCGAGTCAGATGAGCTCATCCAAATTTACTTTTAAGCTATGGTGTCAGTGCTTGAAAGTAAAAAAGGCAGGGGACAATCAGCTCTATTTGGATTTTCCCAGCCAGTTGGCCATTTCAGCTTGTATCTCTATTTCTGGGGGCTGCCATAATTAGAGCGATCTATTTTGCATTTACTTCTCTTTGCGAGCACTACATTATTCACTCTTTCCTGTGCTTATTAAACAGTGCCACCTGCACCAAATTCAACAAAGCTCTTCCATCAGTCAGCCCAGCTAAGGATCCCAGACCATATATTATCATTAATTGAAGCTCAATTGAATAGTTGACGATAGAGGCATGAGTAAAAGCAACACATTTTCTAGGACCTGTTCATAAAGATGTTTTAAGCAAAAAAAACAAAAAACAAAAACAAAACAACACCAACAACCATTTACTCCTCCAATTGTCATCTTTTACAAAGTCATTTCATTCTCTCTGTACAGTCATTCAAGCAGCAATTAGCAGGTCTTTTAATTAATGAACTATTCCCTGTATGTCACCAAGGTGCCTTCAGCACAAATGTCCTCCTTCATAAGGTACTCGGAAATGCAGTCAATATTTTGTCACCCTAAGCCTTCGAAGCTGACCACCTTGATTGTCCTAACGCTATAAAGATGATCCGAAGAGCTAAGGACAAGTCTGGGAAGCAGAGACAATTTTCAGGACACTAACCAAGGATAGTCTGAATCCAGAGAGAGGGAGTGGCAGAAGGAAGGAAATCAGAGACAGGGAGGGGAGAGGCAGAAAATGAATGTAGATAGAAATTAATGGTTAAAGAAAGGCAAAGTTTATAGCAAAAATGGAACCATCTCTGAGATCCAGTTGTGTTTTAACGAACACTCCATCTACATGCTGATGATTTATACATTTTTAAGAGCCTCAAACCTCACTGTGTCTTGTTCTTTTATAAGCTTCCTGCTTTGTTCAAAATACTGCTTATCTTTGCCATTGTCAACAGCTCTGCATCTGGGAGAGATTAATTAAGTGATAGGTCAGAGACAATGAGGTGAAAGGGCATGTCCATCCAATCAGGTCTGATTCATCCATTTCTACGTGGATCAACTTTTTTTTGAGGGATGCCAATCTCAGTTTCATTTCCAGGGGGGACTTACCAATGGGAATGCCTGACCTCCTCCACTAAAGGACTTTAAATAGAAAAGACTTTTTTGCAAATTAATAAATCTAAAATCTACACTTTCTGTCTTTTTGAGATGTGAAACAGAAACATAACTATAAATTGTCTGCAGGCTTAAATTTCTCCTATCAGGATAAAGGCTGATTTTCCTGAACAGGATCTTTCTAAAGAATAGCTAATTAGGTGATTACAAATGAGATTGCCATGCAACACAATAAAAAAATTGAAAGTTCGCTTTCTCTCCTCCCTTTTCCCAACTGTTTCTCATTGCTTCTTCCTTTCAAAGTCCACTTTAAATTTCTAGAAGAAAAAAAAAAATGAGAGAAAGAGACAAGGAAGAGTGTAGGAGAAGAGAGAGAGGGGTAGGGGGAGAAGAAAAGAGAAACAGAGAGGTTTTCTAGGTGTCAAGTGAATTTTTCCACACCAATTAGAGGTTATCTTTAAATCTCTCTCCCCCAGCCCCTCCACACCTTTCTAAATAGATCTTTAGATTAGTGAGAAGTTAGTTAGTTGGGAAAGGCCATGTGGCCAGTTCACCCTCATTCTAACCAGAAGGGTTTTTCAGGACCTTAGACCTCACTCCCAGAAATGACACCCTCCCCGGCTCTTCAGCAGCAGGACAGTCTGGGTCAAAATCATGGTTTTCAGTGTGTGTGGGTGAGAGAGACAGACAGAGAAACAGAGAGAACTAAACTCCCAGCCTGGGAAGAACACACGTAAATTAACTGTTTTGGGCAGACCTCAAACAAACTATTTGGCATATTTTTACTCTATTCTTGAAAACCCCCACAAATGAAGTTCACATTCTCTAAGATTCTTGGGGGTGGGGGGGGGTGGGGGGGGAAATAAACAATGGTTTGGGTATTTTGTAATGGACCAGACATTTCCCCTTCTCCAAAGAAATGTAGAATGCCAGTTTCTTAACTAGCCAATTCTTTAAATCACCTGGGATCTATCTATATTTATAAAACAGCAGAATACTTAACCGCCTGATCAATAGCCATTGACTGTCAGTGCACCTCACACCCTAACTTGCACAGCTTGATCATGTATATTTGATCATGAAAAAATTAAAAGCATCTTGAAGCAGTCTATCAAGCTTCCTACAAAATAGTCTTTTTCTGTGATCTTGAAAAGAGTGTGAATTTTTCTGTCCCCTGTATTCATCTATCTGTCCATCTATCTCCACACACACACACACACACACACACACACACACACACACCCATTCCCTTCCTGGGGAATTTATTGCTCATATATTTGATGAAGAACAAGGTAATTAACTGCGAGGCTGTACATCTGGTCGGTACTTCATATTCATTGCAATAATAAAACACTTTTTCCCCATTTTAGCAGAAGAAAGGCTAGTCCTGCCCACAGATTCAGAGGACCCCAGAGTCTCTGTCTGCAAAGCCTCCTTGTTATAAATCCTGCCTCCCTCTTAAGTGATGGCACGCACAATTGCACCAAGGGGTACTAAGTTTATCTGTGCAAAAGCACTGGAAAAGCTTGTGCATCCTCAGAGCTTCAGCATCAGCTAGTGGAGGGTTTGAAATAGACACAGCTGGTTCCTCCGTCCCCAGTCTGCATGGCAGCAAACAGGGACAAGAGTCCAAAAGACTTGTCCTGTGAAAGGCCACAGGTAGTGAGGTGTATTTTGAGATCCCATGGCTGGTGTCCCGAGCACGTGCCACTAAGCTCCAGTACCCCCAAAAGGACCCGGTCCTGCAGACTTTTCTGAAATTTTGGGGTCAAAAGGCTGGCTCTACGTTTTTCCATAAGGTATGCCAGATCTGTCCCAACTGCTCCAAGGTCCGGCCAGAGGAATAATACCAGCTGGCAAGCCTGCTCCAAGCCCCCAAGACAATCTTTTTAACCCCAACCCCAGAGACCTCCCCCAGTCAGCAAAACAAATTACCTGCAGAACCTCCCATTTCGGGAGTCCCCTGCTCTGTGTTCCGAATCTGTGCCCAGGACAAATTTCTCAGGGGGCCCTTCCTTCTAAATGCAGCAGCATCTGGGCTGAGGCGCCCTCCTTTATATCGGGGGAGGGAGACCTCATATGATAATACATGTAATATGATATGGAATGACAGAAAGCATGACAGTTGCCCATAATACGGAGAAGTCAGTCAAAGGACAGAGGGGACATTTGGATAATTACCATCCATTGGCTAGTCAATCACGCGAACAGAGAGAAACTGCACAAAACCCACAATGGAGTTGGGAAACAAAAGAGACCCGAGCCAGACTCAGGATTAACCGGTCTAAAGCGATCTAAATGCTTTTGTATCTGAAGAACTGAGGCTGCCCGCCCCCCCTTCCCAATCCCAGGGAACTAATTGCGGGGATCAGAGTTAAAGCTCTCTCCCTCCTTTCCCCTTTCTCTTTGTAGACTGCTCACCACGCAGGGGGAAAAAAATGATTTCTCTCTCTGTGTTCATTAAACTATTTTAAAGTTAAAGGGGTGGCGGGGGGAGGGAGGCTCACTGTGGCCCTTCAGCCCAGGAGCTGGGATTCTCCGACCTCTGAAGAGGCTGGCCAGTCTAGGTTGGCCTCAATTCTTTGTTTCGGGGTAAAGTCTTCCTTCCTTGCCCCTGGGAGCAAATGCCCCGTCCACCTGGGCAGCTGCCCTTTGCCTGGAGGCGAACGTGATGTCCGGTACCCTGCCTTCGGGGAAGAAGCCCCATGGCCGGCCCCTGCACCAGGAAAGCACACCCCATCGTTGAAACCTCAAATGGCATTTGTCTGCGCTCAGAATGAAGTGCAGGAAAAGGGTGGCAGAGAAGGGGCGCCTGCCTTCCCAGTGGGAAAGCGAGAAAGACGATGGTTGTAAATTGTAAGGAGAGAGCATTTCCTTCTACCTTGGGGAGTGAGGAGGAAGAAAAGCCTTCTAAACTGGGGCGGGGGGAGGATATGCTTAATTGGGGGAAGGAAGAGGACTCCTGGCTGAGAGAGGGGGAGGCAAAGAAGTGATTCCTCAAGGAGACACAGGCAAATGGTCCTGTGAGAGACTCGGATGGAGGAGAGCGAGGAGGATTCCCAGAGGATGGACGATGGGTCTGAGATCTGCGCCTGAGCGCGAAATCCCCCGTGGTCCTGGGACAGGACGGGTGACTGCCTCACCCAAGTCCCGCCAGGTCCTCCCCATGTGATCGCAACTCGTCAGAGCCGTCCCGGCCGCGGGGCTCTCGCGGGTCCCCGGCTCGGTGGGAGCCGCAGTCCCAGGTCTGGGTCCCGGGGTGCCCCCTGGCCCTGTGCGCGCCCCCCGCGCAGCCCCCTGGCCCCTCCGAGCGAGAGCGGGGGGCCTCCTTACCTTTCCGCGTCCTCCGAAGCGGGTGTGGCCGGCTCTGCGGGCGGCCCCGGGCCAGGGCCGGGGGGCGGGGGGCGGGGGTGCGGGGCTGGGGGGGAGCGGCAGGGTGAGGGCTGCGGGGGCTGGCACGGTGCCCAGAGGGGGCGACGGGGCCGTGGGCAGCCCCAGGGCCCGAGGGCAGGTCCGGCCGAGCCGGAGGAGGTGTGCGATGTGGGGAGCCGGGTAGGGTCGCCGGGTCCCGGGCCGTGGGGCGGGGGTCTCCAGCCTCCTGGGCCGGCCGGGAGCCGGGCCGGGCGCCGGGAGAGAGGCCCCGCGCCTGGGAGCAAAGACGGGGCGTGCGGCTCAGAGGGGCTGTTCGGCCGCCGGGGCTGGCGAATCAATCGGGGCCGCCGGGCCGGGGGGCTGCCGCCCTCGCTGCGGCGCTCGGGCTCCCGGGCGGGCCCCGCGCTGCCAGCTGCCGGCCGCCCCGGGTCCGCGCGGGCCGCGCGTCGCAGGCTGCGCTGCGGTCATTAGGCTGCGGGCGCGTGTGGCCGGGGCGGGGGCGGCGCGGCGCCCGGAGGAGGCGGCCGCATCCCTCGGCCTCCCCCGCCCGCCGCCGTCCCGTGCCCGCTCCGCGCGCTTCCCCCACCGCCCGCCCCTCCGTCGCTGTCACTACTCTGGCCCTGGGTCCGTGGTCTGTCCGTCTCTGCCTGCCTCCCTCTGTCACTCTCCATCTCCCAGTCTCTGTAGCGCCTCTCTCTCTTTCTCTCCCTCTCCCTCTCTCTCCCCCCTCCTCCACCTCTTCCTCCTTCCTCCCTCCCTCCCTCTCTCTCATCTTCTCTCTCCGTCTCTCCCTGTGTCCACGGCTCCTTTGCTCGCTGAGCCTCTTTTTCTCTCTTTGGATCCGTGGCGCCCACTCTTACCCCTCGTGGCTCTCACCATGTTCTCCCTTCCCCTCTTCTTTCTTTCTACCTCCCTGTACTCTCCACCCCTTTCTCAGGAGTCCCCGCTGTCTCTTCCTCTCTCCCTCCTTGCAACAGCAGCCCCAGAATCCAACTTTAGCCCTTTCTCTGCCCTGAGACTTCGGAGGAGTCACGGTCACGCCCTCCCTTATCTCTAAAAATAGTCAATTGCCGGCTCCAGGTGGTGGGGTGGGGAGGGGTCCTGGGAGGAGGGGAGCCGGAGGTGCGAAATGACTCAGGTTCCCCCTCTTGGTGGCCATGCTCACTCCAGTGCAACAGTCCCTGCGGCAGCTGCTTGGCTACCAGGGCTCACAGGTGCCCTGTGTGCCTCATAAAACCAGTCACCAGCCTCCAGGGCCACACAAGTACCAAAAGGCCAGGTCAGCAAGAAAGGTCGAGGGCAGTTTCTTCTGGGGTTCCTAAAGTTTCTCCTGAAAAACATCTGTGGTGCCCCCACCCCTACCCCAGGGCAGATCCCTGGCCTGGGTCTGACGTCTCAGGCCCTGTCACCTGCTGTTTCTTCCCTTCACTGACAGCAATCAGAGGGGCCATAGCTCACTCCTGTCCTTAGACACAAGCAGGAGAAAGCCTAGTCTTCTGGGCTTCACACACACACACACACACACACACACACACACACACACCCCCCTTGATGGGCTTAAAAGCTTCAAAGATGCTTCCGGGGTGCAGTGTGGCTTCAGAATCAGACAGATGTGGGTTCAAGACCATGGCTTGCCTTGGGCAAACCGTACAGCTCAAAGCTTCAGTTCCCTCATTTGCAAAAGGAGAAGAGTAACCACCTTCCTTTACAGATGGTGGTTCAGTTCAACCATGACATGGATGAAGAGCCCATGCCTAGGAGGTTATTCATTCTGTCCAGATTTTATTCCACCAGCATTTGTTGTCCAGGCTTTTTAATCCTCACCTGAGGACATGTCTTTTTTGTTTGTTTTTAAATTGATTTAGAGAGAGACATTGACACTCCAGAGAAACATAATCTGTTGCCTTCTAGATATGTCCTGACCAGGGATCGAACCTGAAACCTGGGTATGTGCCCTGACTGGGAATCAAGCCCTCAGCCCTTTGGTGCACAGGATGATGCTCCAGCCAACTGAGCCCCACTGGCCAGGGCTGTTGTCCATGCTTTGCGCTGGGCTCTGAGGATACAGCAGTTCACAAGGCAGGTGTGGTCTCTGCCTTCAAGCAATTTGCAGTCTAGCTGGGGAGACAGACTGTGAACAGCTATTCCACAACTGTTACATGACAGTTGTACAAGTACCATTGAGTAGAGGGTACAGTGAGACCACATATCCAGAAAAACTGACCTGGACTGGGGGCTCAGGGAGGGCTTTCTCAAGGTGAGACCTAGGTCAGGTGTGGGGCCAGGGTTGCAGTTGGCAGGAATTGGGAAGAGGCTGCTAATGGGAGAGTGTTCCTGGCAGAGTGAGGAGCATGTGCCAGTACAGCTGAGCAGAAGGAAGGAGGGGAAGGAGGCTGAGAGGTGGGAGGAGCCAGGCATGGAGGGGGCGGAGCCATAGCATCAGCACGTGGGAACCACCTGAGTCCTGCTTTTACCATTTCTTAACTGGAAGGAGGAAGCCACATTCACTTCCCATTCATATCCTTTGCCTTCTGTCCTTCTTGGGAGTTGTCATCTCTTGTCCCCTCTTCTGCTCTGACACAACACTGTTCACCCCACAGTGGCATTGCCTATTTAGCAACTTTAACCCACCTGAGTGTGGCCCCCTGACAGCACACACTAGGCTCAGTTCTCTCTATACCAGCCGTGGGCAAACTACGGCCCCTGGGCTCGATTCAGCCCGTTTGAAATGAATAAAACTAAAAAAAAAAAAAAAAAAAAAAAAAAAAAAGACCGTACCCTTTTATGTAATGATGTTTACTTTGAATTTATATTAGTTCACACAAACACTCCATCCATGCTTTTGTTCCGGCCCTCTGGTCCAGTTTAAGAACCCATTGTGGCCCTCGAGTCAAAAAGTTTGCACACCCCTGCTCTATACCTTTACAGTCAGCCCACAGGGATGTCCTCAGCTGGCATTTGTTGTTTGATTGAACAGTAAGTAGTCATTGGGTCAGCTGTATCAGACTGTGCTGGCATTGCCCCTGCCTTCGCAAAGCACTGGTTATGTGGGAAAGACACTTCTGAACACACAGAACTGTGATGACACAGTACCATGGGGACGTGGGGCATAGAACTGGAAGCTCTTTGAGGGCAGGTCTATCCTGGGTTTGCTCACTCAAGACAGTCTTCAGGGTGCAGTGCAGCGCCTGACACAAGGTGGGCACTTGATATCATGTGTTGAGAGGTTGGAAAAGAAAAGTGAAGTTTAAATGCAGGAAGATGAAGGATAGTAGGAGTTAAAGTGAGTCAAAGGAAAAGATGAAGAGACTTGCCTATGAAGATCTAGTTAGTTGCAATGCAGACAGGAGGACACAAGAGGGTCTGTACAGAGGAAGGGAGCTAATGATTATTGAGCTCCTCCTTCACCCAGGCAGGGGCTGGGCACTTCTGTGCAGAGATCTTGGCCAACCTTCACAGCATCCCTGCCTTGTGGGCACCCCTGTCCTCCCTTTTTTGAATAAGCGCTGGAGTCCAGAGAGGTTAAATCACTGGCCTGAGGTCACACAGCTAGTAAAAGCCTTCACCTAGATTTGAACCCAGGTCTGCCTGCTCCTCTTCACTAAAAGAAGGAAGCAAAAGAGGAGGAGACGGCAGAGGAAGGAGAAGACCGAGAACAAAGGAAGAGCGGTGGCAAAGGAGTGAGCTCCACTAGTAATTTTTCAGCTTAAAAAAATAATTCCCATTCCCCAGCCCTGCACCGTCTGGCTGGCTGGCGGATCTGAGGCGAGGCCCGCCCTCTGACTCGCAGGAGCCTGCCAGGGGCCCAGCGCGCGCTTCAAAGCCGGCCTCTTCAGTCCAGGCGCTTTTAAACTTCACACGGGAAACTTTCCAGGGCTGACTTTTTGCACTTTGTTTCCAAATCAAGAGATGGGAAGTCCCTCTCAGCCCAGCGGGGAGGAGATCTCAATGAGGGGCTTGTCCTGAGGTTCCAGGCTTGTTGTGGGGCTCCCCACAATCCCAGGGCAATCATGGGGGGTGGGGAACCTGCCCCCTGTCCTCAATGGGTTCCCAGGGAGAATTCAGGGTGTGGCCTTGCCAGCTGGTCCCCCGGGGGGACACTCTTCCTGTGTCCTCCCCAATCTGCTGTCTACCTGGGTTCCCAGTGGCGTTTGCTGACAAGAGGTGACCGTCTCACGAGGGTCATAATGTGTTTCTTGCCCTTCTCCGCATAGCAGCCTCCAAACCAAACCACCCTGTCTGTCATTTTCTGATCACCACGGTGAGAGGCGGCAAGGGTCTCCCTCACCCTCAGCTCCCTCTGATTTTTGGAATTCCGATTTGGATTTTGGATGTACATCAAGAGGCTGGCTCCATGCATTTTAATTAAGCTGTCTTTTTTCATTTATTACTAATACACTCCTCTTAACTATGATTTATTTGTTAAACAAAGCACCATAAACCGTCACTTATTCATCTTAATTTCAACAAAATTAAAGTAGTCGCTGTTAGATTGCACCTAATTGCACTTGCAATGAAAAGAACGGAGATGTTAATCAAAATAAATTGAAGATAAACAATAAAATCATTACATCTTTGTGGCGGTAAGTGTAACTAATCAGTTTTGACTCCAAGAGACGGAACAGGAATAATGAATGTGTCACTGAAGGCGTGCTCATTAAGGGAAGCCATCGTGGCCTGGGTCCTCGGGGCGCAGACAGCCACACTGCCCATGTGGCCCTGAGGGTTCCTGTCGCCTGGGCTGGGCACAGGGGCCCTGAGAAGGAAGGAGAGCAGAGAGGAGGCTCTTAGAATGGGAGAGAGTCTTGGGTATGGGTTCTGAGGCTGCTACAGAGGGGTTCTTCCAACTCTCATGGGAAAGTGAGGGGTCCCAGGCCCAGTTCAGGACATCCTAAGTAACCAAAGATGGGGGGGAGAGAGAGGCCTGGAGAGAAACAGACAGACAGATGTCCAGAGGACACAGACTGCCAGACACACGCCAAGGGACACAGGAGAGGAGTCCAGCAGAAAGACAAGGAGAAAGAGAGACAGGCAGACAGAACGAGGCCAAGGGGAGAGACCAGGGGATAGAGCTGCAGAGCAAGGCCAAGGGTGGACAGTCAGGCAGGATGGACAGAGTAAAGAGCTGTGAGGAGGGCGGCTTGAACAGGGCAATGGAGGAGGGATGGGACAAGCTGAGTGAGGAGGAGACCAAAGAGACAGAACCAGGTGGGCCTGCAGAAGTGGAAGCTTGTTGGTCTTAATGACATAGTCTCTTCTGGGAAAACAAGACATGCACATTCAAACTCTGAGCCACAAAGTGGCCCTCGGGAGTCTGTTCAGGTACGTGACTATCAGAGAGGGACCCCTGGACTGGGCTCTGGGAATACGGAGAGAGGGAGGGTACTGCGGGTGGGGGAGGTGATAGAGGGCCACCTGAGGGTCTTTGGGGCTCATCCTCTAATCATAGAGGTTTCATGGGCCTAAAGGGTCCAGATTGGAGTTCCTTCCCGGTGCCACAGCAGCCCTTGGGTTGCTGGCCTGGACACCAGATACAGAGCCAGAGAGATGCCAGCCTGGCTGCTGGCTGAGGCTGCCCAACAAAACCCCCTTTCCAGGCTGGGAAGATCCAGAGTGTGGGCAACTTTGGGAAAGTGGAAAATCTGAGGGCGTCGCCATCTGGGTAAGATTGGACAATCAAGAGAGACAACCTGAAAGATATACTAGTACAGAGTGAGGCAAGAGTAGGTTTACAGCTGTTTGTATGGAAAATAATACAATAACCGATAAATAATAATGCAAGAATAACGTTTGTGTTTCATGTACTCACAACTGTGAACTTACTTTTGCTCCACCCTGTGTTTTTTGAGTACCTACCTGCCGGGAGCCGGTCCATCCTTGCTGTTTCAAGGGACCTGGCATATATGGCATACGGTTCTTAATATGTTTGCTCACCTTCTTGGCGCTGTGTTTTAACCAAAGTCACCTCTCCGAGAAAGGTTGAATCCCCAGGTAGGGATTTTCCCCTGAAGTTAGGGAGGGAATAAAACCCCTCAACTAAGTGCCAGCCGGGTAATTAATCCCTTTAACTACGAACAATCATGCTTAAACTACATAATCTTTTCTCCCTGGAATGGAGATAAGAAACGCCCTAACCTTTGTAATAGAGATTGATAGGATTGAATCAACTGGTATAAATACAGTTGTAACAAGACAGAAAAAGACAGAACTGAGAACACAGGGCTTGGAAGACAGGACCAAGAGAGACAGAGCCTAGGCACAGAACGTTCTCTAGAGACAGAAGAACTTCGCTGGCGAGAGCATGCCGGAGGATCCTGGACAGGGACTGGCCTCGGAGCTTGGAGGCAAAGCCTGGCGAGAGAGCCTGGCAGGGGATCCTGGACTGAACCTGACTGCGGAGATTGGCAGGAGAGCCTGACTAGAACCTGGTGACTGAACCTGACTGGAGAACCTGGACAGAACCTCTCTGGAGATCCTGAGCAGAACTTGGCTGGAGATCCGGGATAGAGATCCTGGCTAGGCTGCTGATCAACTGAACACTGTCTCTGTGTCCTTCCTTCTTCGCCGACTCCGTCCACACCTTTGGGGACCCCTGGACCTGCTGGGGTTGGACCCCGGCACCTACCATGGTACCTAGCCCTAGGCTGGGCCTGAGAAACGCAGAGGTAAACCTGATGTAACCTACCTCAATTTCCCTATCTTTAAAGTAGAGTTGATAGAAGCTACTTCATGCGTTTATTTTGGGGATTAAATGAGTTAATATTTGTAAAGAGCTTAGAGTGGTGGCTGGCCCTTGGAAAGGGCTTTATGTGTTTGTGTTAAATAAAAATAAAATAAATCCCTGCCCTGGTGGAGTGCAGAGGTCAACAGAGGAGACGGACTCATTAGCAGTCAAGTTCAGTCCAAAGGGGTAAAGGCCATTATACATGCACTTCAGGACGCTCTGGGAGTCCATCCAAACTGGAGACAGAGCCTCCGGGGAGCAGTCTGGAGGAATAGTGGGAATTAGTCAGATGCAGGTAGGGGGAAAGGGGAAAATATTCTGGGTAAAGGGAACCATGTAAATAAAAGCATGTGGGCAAGAAATGGCAGGACATGCGTAGGGATGTCAAGCAAAGTGGAATTAAGGTGAGGCTGGAGACCAGGGACTCAGATCCTGACGCTTCTTGGTAGGAACCATTAAAGAGCATCTATGCGAACCCTTACTGATTTTTTTGGTGGGGGGTGAGGGCTGCTCAGCATGCATTTGCTATAATCGAGGTGGGACTTTTCTTTTGAGATTATGTCTTCCCCCTTTTTCCCCCTTCTTCCCGCTCAGGCCATGTGGTAGATACAACTCCTCCACGACTCCAGGGGAAGGAGCATGTGACCTAAGCCAATCAGCACATTCCATTCCTGTGGCCATAGTGATTGGTTGAGAAATGGGTAATCTGGCCCAATGGGAGCCAATCCAGGGCTTTGGCTTGAGGACCTGGGCGAAGTCTTTGAACCTTTCTGCTGGTGTCTAAGCTGAAAGGACAGAGGGGCCAGGGCTGCCATCACCATCTCACTGCTGTGCAGAGCTTGAAACCAAAGCCAACAGAGCAGAAGGCAACATGACGGAACAAAAAGAGTTCCAGTGACATTGCTTGAGCCTTAAATCCAGCTGAGGTGAAGCTAGCCCTAGCCCCTGGCCTTTTTGGTTTCATGAGCCAATAAATTCCTTTGCACGTAAGTCAGTATAGGTTGAATTTTTTGTCACTTGGAACAGAAAGTTCTGGCGGATAGGCTTCAAACAGAAATGCAGCACCGTGGTGTATCTTAGTAACATCTCTCTGGCAGTCACAGTGTAGCAGAGGGATGGAAGTGAGTGGGCTCGGAGGCAAGGAGGCCAGAGGGAAGGTGGAGTGATCCTCACACAGAGGGCTTATGATGAAGAGCAGGCGGAGCTCAGGGCTTTGGTCCCCACCAGTACACTAGTTAGTGCTGCCGTAACAAGTCAATGTGCACTGGCTGGCTTAAGACAACAGAAACGTATTCTCTCACATTCTGGAGGCTAGAATTCTGAAGTCAACGTGTCGGCAGGGCCAGGTTCCCTCCGAAGGCCATCGGGGAGAATTCTTCCTTGCCTCTTCTGGCTTCCGCTGGCTCCAGGCATTCCTGGGTTTGTGGCTGCATAATTTCCATCTCTGCTTCCATCTTCCCATGCCTCCTCCTCTTGTGTGTGTCTTCTCTTCCATCTACATAAGGACACTTGTCATTGGATTTAGAGCCAATTCGCTGACTCTTGGGAAACTTGTCCACTCCCAAGGACAGAGGGAGGAAGAGGTTTGCAGCACATCATCATCATCCCCCAGGCCTTGTGCCTAGCTCAATGCCTGGCACACAGCATGTGCTTAGTGGGGATTGCCTAAAACAGAAAGAGCCCTTTCCATCTCCAATTCACTATGGCACCCATTTCACTTCTCAGAGCCTCAGTTTCACCATCTGTAAAGTGGGTCAAGGTGACCAACACACAATGTGACAGAACTGTGCGGACACTGAAGCCCTGTTCCGATGCAGGGGTTTAAAGGAAGGTAGGAAACCAATCTCCATATGGCTGTCTCCTATACATGTCCTTTTAGTAAATATGAGTGGCAGAAAACAGGACCAATTTCCTCAGAAAAGTTCTTCTATTCAATTAAAGAAAGATAAATTAAATGGTAAGAATGGACACCTTTTCTTTGCACTACAATAAGGCCTACCAATGATATTCCATAAACATGGGCTTCTATTCCCTCCTTCGACTCATGATAAGGAAAAGGAATCTAAGTGGAGCTAGACTCGTGGGGAAGAGAGGGGTTTGGCTTGGCCAACCTGGAATCTCCTCCCAAGGACCCTCAGCTGGGACCCTGAGGATTCTGCTCAGAAGCACCTCACCATCCCAGCTCCCCTCTGTCTCAAAGCTCCCTCCGCCTCATGCTGACCAGGCCATGACAGCTCTGTTGTCTGACCACTTGCTCTGTGCCAGGCAGAAGGTTCAGGGATGTTCATGCATTAGCTCAATTTCCCTGTTAACAGGGTCTATTACTACCCCCCCCTTTTTTTTTAAAAAAAATATTTTATTGATTTTTTTACAGAGAGGAAGGGAGAGGGATAGAGAGTTAGAAACATCGACGAGAGAGAAACATCGATCAGCTGCCTCCTGCACACTCCCTACTGGGGATGTGCCCGCAACCAAGGTACATGCCCTTAACCGGAATTGAACCCGGGACCCTTGAGTCGCAGGCTGACGCTCTATACACTGAGCCAAAGCGGTTAGGGCACTATCCCCTTTTATAGATGAGAAAACTGAGTCTCAGAGGGAAGAAGTGTGTGGCTTTCTCAAAGTCACACAGCCAGCTGCTGCCTGAGCCAGGTCTTACGATCTGTCTGATTCCAAAGCCGATGTTGCAATCAGGACACTAACCTTCTTGGGTGCAGACTCTGGAGGGCCAGTGGGGCTGGGAAGACAAGGATGCCCTAGGCTGGGGTCCCCTGGGCTGGAGCAGGAACAGGTAGCCCCCCCAGATGGTGGTGCTCCAACAGCAGTGCTTCCGCTTCAGCTAGGGAGCTTCATGAAACAGGAGGTGGCCCCTAAATTCTTCTGGGGACTGGGAGCCAGAGGAGGGACCTGCCCCACAAGGGATGGCTGTGGAGGGCCAGGAAAACACCAACGACCCCCTCCTCAGTAGAGGTCAGTGTAGCCCAGAGGAGCCTTGGACTGGGCACCAAAGCCTGGTGAGCGGAGTCTGTATCAACCCTGTGCTGGGCAAGGGAGGAGGGGTGGAGGAGGAGCCCATATCTGGCCATGGTGTTCCTGTTTAAGCTGAGGAAATGAAGGCCTTAAAACACTCTATATAAAAATTAAACATAGACTTGCCATATGGTCCAGCAAGTTCACTCTTAGGTATATAGCCAAAAGAATTGAAAGCAGCGTACTGGCTGGTGTGGCTCAGTTGGTAGAGCATCTTCCCATGCACTGAAAGGTCACTGGTTCCCAGTCAGGGCACATGCCCACGTTGCGGGTTCAATTTCTGGTCCAGGTCCATGTGGGAGGCAACTAATCAATGAATCAATGTTTTTCTTTCACACGAATGTTTCTCTCTCTCTCTCTCTCTCTGTCTCTCTCTCTCTCTCTCTCTCCCTCTTCCTTTCTCTCTCCCCCGCTCTCAAATCAATGAAAACATATATTTTTAAAAGAATCAAAGGCAGAGACCCAAACAGATGTCTGCACACCCATGCTCATAGCAGCATTATTTGCAGTAGCCAAAATGTAGAAACAACCCAAGTGTCCGTTGATGGGTGCGTAGATAAACAAAATGTGGTAGATACATATAGTGGAATATTATTCAGCCTTAAAAAGAAAAGAAATTCTGACATATGTTACAACACGGATGTTACAACCTTGAGGGCATTATGCTAAGTGAATTAAGCCAGTTACAAAAGGACCAATACTATATGATTCCACTTATATGAAGTCCCTGGAATGGGCAGATTCCTAGAGACAAAAAAGAGAATGGTGGTTGTCAGGGGCTGCGAGGAGAGAGAATGGGGAGTTAGTGTTTAATGAGTAGAGTTGCAGGCTGAGAAGACGAAGAAGTGGTGAGGGAGGGGGGTGATGTTTGCACAGCAATGAGAATGTACTTAACACCACTGAATTGTACACCTAAAAATGGTTAAAAAGGTAAATCTTATGTTGCACATATTTTACCACAATAAAAAACCCCCAAAGCTGACAATTCCCCTACTTCTAATCAAAGCTCTTCCTATCCTAAAAGTCAAAGACAAAACAAACAACAACAACAACAACAAAGAAAAAAAACATGCGACACACTGTTCATCGAGGGCTCACCGTGTGCCAGACATCCTGCCGACTGCGTTCCGTTTATCATCTATTTGGTCCTTGGCAGCAATCACAGTGGTAATTATTTCCCCATTTTCCACATGAGGAAACAGAGTATCAGAGAGCCTCATCTCAGGCCTCACAGCCAAGAAGTAACCTGAGCCTACGCCCTTAACCGCTCTTCTCAGACGGGGAAAGAGACTTGTCCAGGAGCACACAGCCAGAAATGGCAGCTCCTGCTTGGCAAGCTCTCCTAGGAGCAGAGGCAGAGTGAAACGTGGGGAAAGACAGAAGGCTGGGGCCTGCTTGACCACTGGGCAGAGGGAGAGCACGCCAGAGGCTAGCAGAGAGGGTCCCCAGGAGGCCAGTGGGGAGCCTGTCCTTAGGAAGGACCCCTTTCACCCTGGAAAGACCCCAGGACAGCTTCTCCACCTTTACTGCCTGAAGGGAGTCGCAAAGAACCAGAGCATGTTTAACACGTGTTTTATTCCATTCTGAGCTGGCCCTCTTGGGCCAAACAAGCTCCTTTCTCCAGGAGGAAATAAAGAGGCAAGCATTTCTTAGGCACCTGCATGGGGATTGGGTTCTATTTCGCACAGAATAGCCTTTGGCTCAGAGGTCAAGTGACTTGGCCAGGCCCACATAGCAGGTGAGCCCCCGAGGTCCTGGCTTCTGGTCCAGGACCTAGCAGATACCTCACTTCGCTGTGGAGCTGTCTGAGAGCTGGGGCTGCCTCCCTCCCAGCCTCTGGGTCCAACTTCTCTGGTTTTGTAACAGAGGAACACGTAGCAGGGTTGTGGGTACAGGAAATCCCTATGGTATTGAATCCCCAGAAATCCTCTTCCCTGCCCTGAAGGGCACTGGATTGCTAAGCCATTAAAAAGTCATGAAGGTGACTTCTTGGAAAAGCCCTCCACGAGGAGACCCCTGCCTCCTGCTCCCCATCCCAGAGACTCACCCACCCCCTAATGTTGAGCTAATAATGTTGAGCTAATAACCACTCATTCTCAGGTCTCAGCTTGAGCATCACTTCTGGGAAGTCTTGCCCATCCTACCCAGCTCACAACTCACTACCTGCACCCTCCACTACACATGCACACGCACACACTCACTCCTACACACTCACACATTTATAGTCACTCTCACAGTCATGCACACTCATGCTACACACACACACACACACACACACACACACACACACACACACACTCTTATCTGGTGTTCCAGTGCCTATAACACCACCTGGCACAGAGCAGGCCCTCAGTAAATTTAGATAGATTGAATAAGTACATAAAAAGGATACATTCAGATTCAGTTAACAGTCCTGGATTTGCCACTTGGCAGCTGGAGAGGCCTTGGGCAAGATTCTTCAGCTCTCCAGGACTCAGTTTTCTCGGGATTAAAATTTGTATTGAAAAAAGAACCTTCCTCACAAAGTATATGGAGTCATGAGAGAGGAAGGTGCTTGGCTATGACCCAAGTCATGGCAGGGCCTTAGTGAATGTTCGGTACCACTATGCCTGGAAGAATGTGCCCTCCCCATAGCCCTCAAACCTCCCCTATTGAGAACCATAATATGTGCAGAGATTAATGTCTGCTTAGGATATCCATGAGCTCCTGAACTAGAAGTTTGAGGCAGATAAGCACCTTGACCTTCAAGGGCTTTATGGTCTAGTGGAGGAGAAAGGCCCTAAATAGCCAATGACAGAGAGCATGAGAGGGCTGTGTGATAGAGGGGGTTCTTGTGGGAGCCCCAAGGGTGGCTTCCCAGGCAAGGTGAGGCCAAAGGAAAGGCACAAAGTAAGAGTTTCCCATGCAGAGAGTTAGGTGGAGGGAAGTCCTGCAGGCAGAGGGAAAACGTGAGCAAAGGCCTGGAGGTATTCCTGGAAAATGGTGAATCCATCAGGACCAGGTGCCTGGTGGAGGCTGAGTGGCTGGGGGAGGGTGGGGCCATCAGTGAAGGGTGTAGGGAGCCTCCATTCTAAGAAAGCTTTGATCTGCAGGCCAAGGGAGGCCTTGGCAAGATTTCAAGCAGATTGGGAGTAAGGATTGGAGGGTGACGTCATCAGATTTATCCTCTGAAAGAGAGTGTGAACAGGGCTTCGCCTGGCAGAAGAGATCCCCTTGGAGGCCATCAAAACATGCTCCCCACAAGTTCATAGAAATAAAAGTCATCGGGTTTGGGGGTCAGGTAGACCTTGCTTCTTCTCTGGCTCCTCTTCTAGGAGCCGTGTGACAGTGGCTGGCCCCTTCTGAGCCTCTAGTCCTCATCTGTAAGTCAGGGACAAGATGACTGACTCATGCCTTGGCCGGTGTGGCTCAGTTGGTTGAGTGTCGTGCACCGGAAGGTTGCTGGTTCAATTCCAGGTCAGGGCATATGCTCAGGTTGCAGGCTCAATCCCTGGTAGAGGATGTGCAAGAGGCAGCTGATGATGTTTCCTTCTCATATCAATGTTTCTCTCTCCCTCTTCCTTCTTCCCTCTAAAAAACATAATAAAAACATATTTAAACATAAATAAAATATATATCTTACTTTCTCTTTTTAAAAAAAAGGAAGAAGACTGATTCACAAGGGTGCTGAGAGGATTTTTGAGATTCTGGATGTGCCAATGCCCTGCACACAGTAGGCATACAACCAAGGCTAGCTCCTTTCTCCTTGGGCCTAAAGAGAAATTTATTCTAATTATCCTCTGTTCTGTGCCCACATTAACCAGACTCATTCCAAAAGCAGCAGCTGGAACTTTCCAGAGCACACTGGGTATCTCCAACACCCTTATTAAAGACATCCTCTGAAATGGGTGGGCTGTTGCCACCTGTGCAGACCTGGCCATCTCAGGCAGGGGCAGGTGGACCTTTGTAGCTACACTTCAAAGCTGCCCATCCCTGGTTCCAGGGTTTATAGCCAGAGTGACAGTGACATAGACCCAAGACCCTGTGTTCAGAGAGCCATCCCTGAGGCAAACCTTCCACCTACCTGGCTAGTCCACCCCTCAGGACACCCGAGATGAGGGCCTTTGAGGAGATCCAAGGCATACTGCGTATAGGCTCTAAGAGTCCAAAGAGTTTACAATGTAGCTGGGAAAAGTAACATTCCCTCCCTCCCTCCCTCCCTCCCCCCTCCCTCCCTCCCTCCTCCCTCCCGTTACTGTACACACATTACACATCACTCTTGTCCCCGATGATGTCACACTGTGTTAATAATCATCACATCTATCATTTGTTGAACCTTCCCATGTGCCAAGCACCTTGCTAAGTTCTTTCCTTGGACTGTTTCTCTTTACAACATTGTCAGGTGTATACAACAGCCAGTCCCATTTTACAGACAAAGAAACTCAGGCTCACAGAAGTTACATCACCTGCCAAAGTCATCCAGCTGAACACTGGTGGACTGGGACTTGAATCCAGATATGTGAGCTCTGGATCCTCTCTCTCCCTCTCTCTCTCTCTCTCTCTCTCTCTCCTTCTCTCTCTTTCTCCCCCCCCCCACCCCGCCCTGCCCCATCCCTGTCCCTCTCCATCTCCATCTCTCTGCCCTGAGCACAAGGTCCAGCACAGATGAGGTCACAAGCAATGTTGTGGGATGAACGAATAACCCTATGGAATGGACAATGGCTACAGATATGATCATAGGAGGCTCCAAATGCTGCCCCTGGGAAAGAAGAGAAGCAAAGGCCTGCAGGAGAGGACAGCTTGGCTAGAGGGATCCTCCAGCTCGCTTTGACTGGCTTAAATTAAGAGTGAGTTCCAAAGATTCTTTTTTAAGAAATATTTTTAATTGGCTTCAGGGTGATTCATTCCTTGACAGTTTCACCACGAGCGTCACTTCTGAGGGGGCTCTCATTGCCCAGCTTTAACTCAGAAATGTTCCCTTGCTTCAGTTCACTCACTCGTTCGACCAGTCAGGATCAAGTAGGCTCTGCTGTGGGAGCAACCAGTCTGGAACCCCGGTGGCCCACTCCGTAAGCACATGCAGGTTGGCTGGGGACTCTACTGTACACTGTCCTTCCGCAGGGACCCACGCTGAGGGAGGCTCCTTCTCTGTGCTTCTAGGATTGCTGAGGAGGGAAAAGGGACACTACAGATCACTCACCAGCTCGAAAGCTTCTGTTCAGAGGTGATGCATGTCACTTCTGCTCATATTTCTCTGGCCGCGACACGTCACATAATCAAACCTAACGTTACCCATGGCAGAGAAATGCAACCCTAGCACAAGCTTCAAAAGAAGAGAAAGCAAAGTATGTAGCTACTAGCATTAAATACCACCACACCCATCAACGTTTACTGTGGTCCTACTATGTGGCATGCATAGTAGGAGTTCCAGAACAGCAGGTGGGATGTGTTCTGCTCACATGTTACCTCTGGGACGTCTCCTATGACTTCTGGCAAGGCTCAATTACCGCTTCTCCACTTGGTTTCGTGTCCCAAACTGCACAAATGCTTCAAGTGCCCTTTCTCCCAATTTCTGCTTCAAATGCTCTTTTTCTCTTCAGCACTTGGTAAGTCCCCATCAATCCTTCTCCCTTCTCTTCCTCCATTCCTTCTTTCTCTCATTAAATAAATATATAGTAAGCACCTTGATGTGGCAGCAGCGTGCTTGGTATTTCAAGATTCAGCTCAAATACGTCATGTGTTCTTGGAGGCCTTCCCAATTCTCCAGGTTAAGAAAGAAATGCCCCCTGCTCTGGGTACCCAGCACTTTGAACATCCCTCAGCTTGTCCCTTTGGGTGGCAAGTTTCTGTGTCCACACTGTTTTTGCCCGCCAGGCTTATGAGCTTTGCAAGGATGAGGAATGTCTGTCATTGATTTCTATATCCTTAGTGCCTGCACTTGTGTGCAGAAAATAATTAAGTAACTGGACAACTGACTGATTGAATGAATGAGCGAGTGGATGAATGGTTGTTCAACAATAATTTGCAACAATAATTTGCAATTGACTTCTTGCTGTATTTAAACTAAAATCCAAACCTTTTCCCACAGACTCCAAGGGCCTGCCTGATCTGTGCCTGGCCCACCATGTTCCAGTTCTGCTCATCTTTCAGAGCATTGATAAACCAAGTTCATTTTGGCCTCAGGGCCTTTGCACCTGTCATGCCCTCCTCCTGGAACTTTGTTTCCTTCATCATTGGGCTTGCTCCCTCTCCTCAGTCCAGCCCCAGCTCCAAAGTTACTTCCGAGGGAGACTTCCCCTGACCACCCAGTCTAAAGGCACCCCCACTGCTCTCTGTAGAATAACGCCTGTTTCATTCTGTTCACTTTCCACCTGAAGTTAGTTAGCTCATTTATTTGCTTATGCCCCTATCATGAGCTCCCTCCTTCCACAATATAAAGTTCATGAGAGCAGAGTCCTTATCTGGCCTCTGCCACTGGAGCCCTAAGCAGTGCCTGGCACATAGCAGGTGCTCATGTCATTGTTGAGTGAACAAGTGAAAGGTAACATGTGATGCACTATCTGAGAGGGATACAGCCTAAAGGAGGGGGGAATTCATCTGTTTCCTGCCCGCCAACCAAGCCATAGGCCTTGACGCCCTTGGCCTTCCCATTGCTTCCTTTAAGGTTGGAGGTATGGCAGCAGGGTGCTTGGTATTTCAAGATTCAGCTCAAATATGTCATGTGTTCTTAGAGGTGGGTGACTGCAGGGCAGGCCACGAGGTGCATATACATCTAGGACACTGGCGTTCTCAACCCATGCATACATATGGAGCCCTACAGAGCTGGCCCTTAGCACGAGCCATCCCTTGGCACGAGCAGAGAGGTCCTGCGGGCTGTCTCCTTGCTCACCTCACTCCTGGCTCAGGGCTGCGTTGCTGCTGGCTGCCTGAGCTCCCCGTGCCATGTGGCTGTGGCATAATCCTGTTTTACAGCACAATCGGATGTTGCTTCTGTTCTACCTTTGAGGAGAGGGCATGGGGCAGCCATAGCAAAGTGGCAGGTCAGATAGAGATTTCAAAGGCTGTGTCTTCAACTGCTGGCTGCCAGCAAGCTGGGAGGCAAAGGGGCGGGAGGCAGGGTGGAGCTGAGCTGGAGCACATGCTGGGGCTGGGCCAAGCCGGTTCATGGTGCCTTTCTTCTCTCAGTCGCAGGTGAGAGCTCCTTAAGGGCAGATGGGGAAGACTCATCACTGGGTTCCCCGCACCCTAAACGGGACTAAATGGAATACGACTGTGCTCTCATGTGCCCCCAAAGTGTCTTCCTTGCAGGAGACCGATCCTCTCATTTTCTCACACCGGTTCACTTTTTCCAGAGGGCAGCCTTGCAGCCCGCTGACATGCTTTGAAAACGCACGCCCTGGGACCTAGCGTTTCTCTTTAGGAGCATGCCCAGCAGAAGCCAACACAAGCATGCATTGATCCGTTCAGTAATTTGTTCCTCTAGTTGCTCCTACAAAATAATACTGAGGTCCTTCTATGTGCCAGGTCCTACTATGAGCTAAGCATCGAGATAGTCTCATGAACACATGACATGATCCCTTGGGTGCCCTTAAAAACCTCAGAGCTGAGTGGGAGAGAAATGTCCAACAGCCGTTCACAGAATTCCTCAGGTGAGATTATACTAAGTCAGTGGTTCTCAATCTGTGGGTCACGACCCCTTTGGGGGTCGAACGACCCTTTCACAGGGGTTGCCTAAGACCATCGGAAAACACATATACAATTACATATTGTTTTTGTAATTAATCACTATGCTTTAATTATGTTCCATTTGTAACAATGAAAATACATCCTGCATATCAGATATTTACATGACGATTCGTAACAGTAACAAATTTACAGTTATGAAGTAGCAGCGAAAATAATTTTATGGTTGGGGGTCACCACAACATGAGGAACTGTATTAAAGGGCCGCGGCATTAGGAAGGTTGAGAACCACTGTACTAAGTACTTCAAGTGAGAAGTGCAGGGCCTGGTGGGTCAAAGCACAAGCAATGTTTTTTGTAAGCAAAAAGAGGCAGCAGCCCAAATATCCAACCACAAGGTAGAGGCCAGGAAAGTTATGCCACATCCAAACTTTGGATTCCCATGCACCTATGTCTTTGTCCACTCAGGCTGCTATCCCCAAAATACCACAGTCTGGATGACTTAGAAACAACAGAAATTTATTTCTCACAGTTCTGGATGCTGAGGAGCCCAGATTAAGGCACTGGCAGATCTGGTGAGGGCCCACTTCTGTGCTCACAAATGGCCGTCTTCTCATTGTATCTTCACATGGAGAATGGGTGAGGCAGCTCTCTGGGGTCTCTTACAAGGGCACTAATTCACTCATGGGGGCTCCATCCTTATGACCTAATCACCTCCTAACGGTTCACCTCCAAATACCCTCACGATGGGGATTAGGCTTCAACATATGCATGTTGGGAGGGACACAAACATTCAGTGTATAACAACTAATCAAGAAGAATGAGGCATGTTAAATGAACTGACAGTGAAAGATGTCCTCAATACAGTATTTTAAGGAGTACGGTATGCCTAATTCTGTAACACCAACAACTATGATATTTGTGTGTGTCATTAATATTTGCATGGGAAAAGGCTGGAAGATTATGTTCCATATTGTTAACAGCTGCTGTTTGGGGGGAGGGCAATACCTGTGACTTTCACTTTTTAAACATTCCAATAATATTTGAATTGTTAAAAAATAGACATCCATTACCTTGGTAAAGAGGAAAAATAAAGAGCAGGGGGGAAACTGATGCTGATCGTTCTTGAGACTCCCCAGCCGTCCAGAATCAAGGCCATTGAGAGAGTGGAATCTTCCTTCTGTAAGACAAATTTCCTTCCTTCTGCGCTAGAATCTCAAAAGAGAAAGAATCACAGTAATTACGGGGTGGGAGGGTCCTTAAAGGTCAGCTTGGGACAGGGACCTGCATATGAACTTCAAAGTTGGGGAGAGCTGGGTTCTAAATCTGACTGCCCTTCTCCCGCTGGTGATAGGGGAGGTCGCTGGGTCTCGGTTTCCTCTCCTGTAGAAGTGTGTAGTATCCTCTTCCTCACAGAGTTGTTTGCAGATGAAATAAAATGCTACATTAGAATTTTCTTGGAAAGCTACTACTCGGTGGTTCTAAACAGAGGGAATGCCTTTGCCAGACCTGGAAGCATCATATGGAATTGTTGGAAGAGGAGGAATAATTCTGCTCTTGGCTCTTCCTGCAGGGAAGTGAAGTTTGCTTACATCACCCACCTTGGAAAATCAGTAACATGCCTGCTTGTTGATGAGAAGCAGTGCTTTCAACCTGCTTCCTCGGCATCCCCGTCTGGCACAGAGACGGCATCGGAATTTGTTGACTGAATGAATGAACGACCTCCAACCTACAAGTGACTAATGGCTGTCACCCAGTGGGAAACTCAGCTGAACAATTCACGGAACAAAACCCACATCTCACTCCCCAAATGGTCTTGACCATGAGATGTCTTACTAGTAAGCATCATCCCAGCAGGCACACTTTCACATCTAATACTTTATTGCATATGGAGGCCGGGGGTTCCTTGGACCTAAGCTGGGTCTCCAGGCACTATTCAAAGGCTTTTGGCTTCAGTGGCAATCTTCGAATCACAGAAAAAAAAAAATAAAGTTCTGGTGAGAAACTCAAGTAAGAAGACACTATTGTGTGTTCACTACATATCAGGTATTGTTGTGAACCCTTTACCTGGATTAATTTACAATCCCCTACAATACATACTGGCATTATTCCCATTTTACAGGTGAGGAAACTGAGTCTCACAGAGAGTAGTTTGTCCAAGGACACACGACTAGTAAAGACTCAAACAGGCCATCAGAGGATACTAGGATGGCAATCACAGCCCCATTCAGTCAGTGTCCAGTGTCTGACTTTGTGCAAAATGCTTAAGTCATCACATGTGAATCTTCTAAGTCTCCAGGGAGTTATTATTTAATGGGTGCAAAATCTCTTCTTACAGGTGGAGGAAGTGGCTCAGAGGTGCAGGGGCTTGCTCCAGCACACACAGTCAGAGGTGACGACAGTGCGGGACTGGAGACCAGGTCCCTCTGTCAGTCTGAATCCAGATGTTGAGGCTTTCCTACCAAGCTGACTCAGCCTGCAGATGGTGGGGAAGAGCTGAGCCTAGGGGGCACCTGGGGCCTCGGAGCTTCCCCCTGACACATGGCTACCAGATGGGTGATGGCCAGACTGCTCCTGGGCCCCACCTGCCTGGCGGGTGAGGCTAATAGGCTCCCCCATCACCCCATCCTAGTCCGGAGCCCAGCAGCAAGCTGAGGCTGTAGCTGGGGCCAGGAAAGCCCAGACTGGTGTTGCCCCTCCTGGCCTGCCCTGAAAGCCTTCATGGAGAAGGGAATGTAGCTCCCTAGTAATGGGGGACTGCTGCACACCAGGTCCAAGGTGAAGGCAGAGGCTGAAGGTGGGGGGCATGGTCTCCACTGGAGGGGACAAAGGCACCAGAGAGAGGCAGGGACTCCTCTCTGCTTTCCCTGCTTCTCAGCTGTCCTCTTCCCATTTCTCTTCTACCCTGAAGTCACGGGGATCTTTCCAAAATGCAAATCTGACTCTACCACTACTCTCAGGTAATGGCCTTCAGCATAAGGTCCCGGCTATTGAGCCTGGCATTTGAGGTCCTCTGAGTATGAACTGGCCTTGATCTTCCTAGCCTCATTTCCTACCGTATTCTCCAAGCCCACTCCACACACACACACACACACACACACACACACACACACACAGCCATTCTGAACACATTTTCTTGGATATACCAGGTCCTTTTAAGCTTCTGTGCCTTTCCATTTGCTGTTTCCGTTGCTTAAAATGTTCTATCCCCCTTCATTCCCAGGCTAGCACCTACTTGACCTTCATGTTGACCCTCACAACTCAGCTCTGGCAAGACCTCCTTCAGCAAGCCTTGCCACCTGCACGCTGGCTCAGACGCCCTCCTTGCAGCTCTGGTGCCCCCTCCCCCTCCATCACTGTGTGGATCAGGCTGCTTTGGACTGTTCTGCTGTGTGTCTCCCTCCTTAGACTATGAGCCTCTCCTCTCGGGCTGGACGGAGCCTGCCTCACCTCTGCTCCCCTGAGCCCAGCCAGACCCTGCAGGGGGCAGGTAAGGAGTCTGTCGGTGGTTGCTGAGTGAATGGATAAATGAAGGAAGGTGCCCCAAAGGCTCTCCCGTTTTCTTCTCCCTCCTTTCTCTTCCTTCAAGACAATGCAACTGGCAGCAAGAGGGTTAAAGCATTGAGATGCTCCAATGTGTTAGCAGCATGAGGACCAGGTGAAAACAAACGCTTACCAGGCTGCCATGCCACATCCACCAGGCTCCTGCTTGTTCCTGGCACCACATATGGTCTGTATGCCACCCACCTGCCCGAGAGAAGGGTTGAGCTGAGAGGGCTCTGGGGGCTGCAGAGCTCAAAGTGTGTGTGAGTGTGTGCATCTGGTGGGGTGAGGGGAGGAGGCGAAAGGAAGCAAGAGAGATGCATGAGGAGGAAAAGAAGGGAGGAGAAAGGGAGAGTGACGGGAAATGAAAGAGAAGGCAGAGAAAGTTAGATCCAGAGAAGAAGGGAGGAGAGGGGAGGGGAGGGTATGAGAGGGGAAGATGTTCCATTCACCCAAAGGAGAAATGGAAATGAGTCTGTAAGTTCTTATGAGCTAGAAAGTCAGCAGAAGAACAAGAATTCACTAGACAATGGGACTCTCAGGCAACACAGAACCTGGAGGCAGATGAGCAGGGGAAGGACACTGGACTGTGAAGGTTTGCTCAGCAAAGGCCGTCCAGGGCACCATAATCACACTCTGGTGTGACCGCACCTGGAACCATCTGCAGACCCTGCTCCACACCTGTCCTCAGCAGAGCCTCATGCCTTGAGCGCCTTAAAGTTTTCCAAGCCTCCTTCTGGGGGCTGGCATCAGCTGGGCTGCCTGTGCCATCTGCATGGGGTGCCCTGAGCTCAGGCTGGGACCTTCGTGGACCCTAGAATCCATTTCTCCCTTTAACTTAATGATGCCTGACGAGTTTCAATACCTGTGCCTATGTGGGCCGGACAGATGCCAGTTCCAGGGGTCTGGCGAGGACACCATTCTGGTGGCCAGTGTAGAATTTTGCAGAATCTTGGGAGATTGGGCACCGGAATGGTGCTGATTTTCTGATTTTGAGTAACTCAAATTGTTTATATAGACAGAGACTCTGCACAAGTTATTTACCCAGCACCCTGCACACCCTAGGAGGAGCCCCAACTGCACCCTGAGATCGTCCAGGTAGGAGTGGGGAAGGAATGTCTCTTTAAGGAAGAACAGACTTGCCCGCCCCCCCACCCCACTGAGAAGTTCCTAGGCAGAAATGGGCTGCAGGTGCAGCAGGTGTAGCTGTAATGGTTGCCAGCCCAGCCAGAATCTACCCCCACCCCCACTTTGCCCACCAACCTGAATCCGGAGTTTCTTTGCCAACTCTGAGAGGAGGCTGAGTCTGGCCCCCTCATCAGTCAGGACAGGGTAAGAAGGGAAGGTGTTGGGTCATACTGGGAGGAAAGAGAGGGGAGCTGGGCACAGAGGTGTCTGAAAATTCAGAGGAAGGTGGCTTTTAGTCAGATCTAAACCTGAATGATAAACCACTGCAGTTTCTAGAAGAAAACAAAGGAGATCATCTCCATGACCTTGGTAAGCAATGATTTCTTAAACAGGCACAAAAACTTTAGCCATAAAGACAAATATTGATAAATTGAACTTCCCTAAAATGAGAACTTCTGTTTACCAAAAGACATCATGAAGAGAGTCAAAAGCAAGCCACAAAGAGGGTGCATTTGCGATGCATTTATCTATCAAAGGACTGGTATCCGGTATATATAAAGAACACTACAAATCAATATGAAAAATACAATTCAATTGAAAACTCAGCCAAAGCTTTAACCCAACACTTGACAAAAGCAGAAACCCAACTGGCCAATCAACTTATGACAAGGTACTTAATGTCTTTAGAAATCATGGGGGTGGAAGTGAGGATCACAGTGAGGCATCACCCCACACCTACCTGAATGGCTAAAATTTAAAAATCTGACAACACCCAGTCTTGGTGAGGATATGAAGCAATGGAATTCTTGTATTCAGTGGTGAGAGCATAATTTGCCTAGAATGTTCTATCCCCCTCATTCCCCAGCTAGTAAGTTTTGGGATGGTTTGTTGCACAAAAATAGCTCATGGCTGGATCCTTAAGGCCCCCTAAGATTCCAGGCAAGATGGGCTCTCCGCCTTCAAGTTCCCAATCAATGTGGACATTTCTCTTACCTTAACCTCACGTTACAATGGCATGGAGATGCAGCCTGTCTCTCCTCCCAGACTGTGAACCCCCTGAGGGCAGGGAATTTGGCTTGATTTCTTTGCCTAACTCTAGGGCCCTGAGCAGAAAGGTGTGCAATCATTGTTAGTGCATGAACACATGGGTGGCATCAGTGCATTCATTAACATAGGACACAGCCAGCCAAGATAATCCCATCAAGCTCCCAGCACTTCACCATCCTCTGTGTGTGAATTTCATTCATTCATTCATTCATTCATTCATTCATTCATTCATTCATAGGCAGAGATGGAGCAGCTCCAGTCCCCACAGAAGCTCACAGCCAAGTTGGAGAGAGCAACTCATAAAGAATGAACTGCAGCAAAGGAAGGTGAGTCCTATGATATAAAGTACAGCTAAAAACTTCGGTGTAAGGTGGTGGCTAAGAGTGTGGGCTTTGGCATCAGAAAAGCTGTGAGTTCAAGTCCCAGCTCTGTCACTTACTAGCACTTGGGCAAGTTACTGAACTTCTTTGTACCACATGGTGGCATAAAGATGGGATCGTTTATGTCAATTGCTTTGCATAATCCTTACTGAATAGCAAGTGCTTGCATTAGTCGTGAGGATTGTTATTATTAATTGGTGGAACAAAATAGTAATAACAACACAACAATAATATGTGTCCATAATTCTAAAATCCTAAATGCCCTGAAAAACAAAACCAACATTTTCTTTCAGTAGTTTGGTGGCAAAACCCCACCAAACCTGATAGGAAACTATTTATAGTCTTCAGTTAGCGTGTGAATATTCACGCGGTTCCTGCAGAAACATTAATGAGCTGTATTATGGGGACCTGCTCCATAGCCTGCTCAAATTTTTTTATAACATACGGTACATGTACATTATATATTCTATAAAATCTGAAAAGTCCTGAATTTTGAGGCACATCTAGCCCTCATGCTCACTGTCCTAAGCATTTTACACAAAGTAATGGATTTAGTTGTTATTTCAATTCTTTCTGATCAGGTTGAGCAGAAGGAGAAAGGCCTGGGAAGCTTTTGTGGGGCGGTAACCGTTCAGCTGAGTCTGAGGCTGAGCACAGATTACCCCGGGGAACAAGGCAGGGGGAGGGGCATTCTGGTTGGCAGTGGCAGCCTATGCAAGATCTTAAGGAACAAAAGTGGGGGCTGTACCTTAGAACTGCGGGCGGAGGGGGAGGGCACCGGAATTGGAGGCTGGGAGGTTTGGCAGAGACCGGATCATGGAAGGCCTCACATGCACAGCTGAGGAGTTCGCAATCTATCTTATAGGTTTTTGCAGGGGAGGGGCCAGGGCAGATTTGTGTTTTAGGGAGATTCAGGTGGGTGAGATACTCCTCCAAGTGCCTTGCTGAAATCCAGAATCACTCTGCCTACATCCTCCCCCATTCCACCCAGACCACACATGGAAATGAGGATGCTTTGGCATGGTTTGCCTGGCACAACTCAACTTCTAGAAAATGTATTTGTAAGAATCGATCATGCCATGGCAGGAAACCAACAAGGAAGCCAGCAAGTGTGACTCTGAGAAGCTGGTAAGCAAGGTTCTGTGGACAATCTCCAACCCCGATTTCAGGCTGCCCCGGGGCTTCTGTGGCACCGTGGCTGACCTGGCTCACGGGACAGGCTCAGCCACAGCAGGGCTCACCGCTCAGCTGCTCCTGGTCTCTGCTCCGTGACGGCTGTCACACATGCTCGACAGCACCCATTTGCACCCAAACAGACACTGTTCACTTCTCAAGTTGGTTTTTAAATCTTGCTCTTTTTGTTCCTGTTTTTCATTTAGATTTTTGGCTGGTTCACGTTCGACAGGCAATTTTGACACTCAGATTAAGGGGAGAGAATATAGCCTGTAAAAGAGCAGACGATGTGTGTTATTAGTTTTCGAGGGACCCTCAAAGGACATGTACAAGAACCGAATCTGTCAGCCAGGTCCCCCGGTTTCTGTCTTCATCTAGCACGAACCCCCCTCCACCCCCCCGCCCACTTTTTTTGATCCCCACCCTTAATTCATAACCCTGCCCATACCATCAAGGCATCTGAACTCTTGAATATCTAATGTGTGGCCTCTCAATCCATCGTCTATATCTTTATTCACATATATGTAAATATATAGCATTGCTTTGAGTGTGCTTTTAAAACTTTATGGAAGTGATACCATGTTATACATCTCATTCTGCTTCTCACTTTTTTTTTCTTCTTTTGACATTATCTAAAAGTAGATACAAGTCATTCCCTTTGACTGGAGTAACATTTCATCCCATGCATTTCCCCCATTTTATTTGTCCATTTCCTTAGCAATGGACATGCAGGTTGCTTCCAATTCTTGGTCATTTTCAACATTGCTGCAATGAGCGTCTCTGAACTTGGCTAAAACAGAAGCTTCACAATCAACCACACCTGGGAAGGAGTTCAACCTCCACTACTCATTCACTGTGTGACCGTAAGCCTCAGTTCCATCATTTGTTTAAGATAAGGTGGGGGAGGGGAATAATAGTGACCCTTCCTTATAGGGCTTCTCACACTAGCCTGCATGCTCAGGGGTGCAGCTCTCATCTGCCTTCTTCACTACTCCAACCCCACGCCTCTCCGAGCCTGGCACAAAGTAGGTGCTCAATAAACGTGCATTGAACAACATGACTGTTGTAAGGATCACCTGGGATATTACAGACAAAAGGGCTTTGGCAATGCTAAATATACATATACAAATATGAGTTATTATTCATAGCTATTTACATAAAATTTATAACCTGTGTACAAGTCCAGTAAAATGAAACCTACTTAAATGACAATAACTTCAGGGCTTACATTCTGCATGCATCCCACGCTCTCCCGCCTCTTCCTCCTACCCACCTTCCCTCACATCAGGAAATACTTTCGGAAGATGATTTGAGTGGGCCTGGCTTGGGATTGGGAAATCTGAGAGTGCCCGGCCAGGCCGAGGCAGGGTGGGCCTGATGGTCCTTCCCGAGGCTGGTGTCCTGGGGTCACTCCCTGTCCAAAGGTCTCCCCTAGGCCACCTTGGCCTAGAAAGCCTTGGTTAATGCCACACGCCCACCTCACTTAGGTGTCGTGAAGATTAATACTCGCTTGCGAAGGGCTTTGAAGATGAAACGTGCTCGTTACGGGAGTAAGTGGCTTGAGACGCGGAGCTTTCTTCGTGCCTTCGTGCCGTCTGTCTCTCTGGCTGCTCTTGCCTTTCAAGAGCCCCGGATGAGTTCAGGGGTTGGGGTGACCTCCCCGCGACTCCTGTGGGAAGCCGAGGTTGAGTGCAGGCTTCCCGGAACAACTCATAGATGTGACCCCGCGCTGCAAGTTTAGTTTCAAATTTTAAATTCCTGCTCCATTTCCTATCTAACCGAGCCGAGCTGGTTCAAAATACATTAAACAGATTCAGCGATGGGGTGGTGAAATGTATTTCCGATACTGAGCTTTTTGCTGCCAAATTTAATTATTTAAATTGGTTTTTAAAAATTGGGTTTCTTCTCCCTATGTCTTCCCAGATTCAGAAATATTTGAAGTGGAGGAAATGCGAGCCAAATGTCTTCCAATGGTGAAGCGGGGAGAGGCGGGTTTTAGTCTCAGGCAGACCTGGGTGCAGGTCCCCACTCAGCCCCTCACCTGCGACGGGCACGTGAGGTAACCTCTTTGAATTTCAGTTTTCTGACCTGGCAAGTGGGGATAATAATAGCCCACAGTGGGGTTATTGTCAGTATTGAGTGGCTACGGGAAATGCACAGAAAGTTCACTCAATAATTGTCAGCCACTAATCACAACACAACCAAACCTGGTGAGAAAGGTGGTAGCACCTGCACGTGACAAAGAAGGGGTCTGAGCTCCGAGGGGTGCTGTGTCTTGCCAGGATCTTGCGGAGGGGAAGTGGGGTGCCAGGATTCAAACCTGGGTCTGCCTGACCCCAAAGCCCAGGTCACTCACCTGGGGCCTCACCCCTGGATGGTGTTTTCTAAAACCGGGGCCTGTAGTAAAAGCCAACCCCAGCAGAGAGAGAAAGAAGAGCCCAGCAGAGCGTTAGAACCTGGAGGGTGGCTGCTCCTGTGCCACTGAGTTGTTTAATCCCACATTTCTACATTATATTGGCATTCCATATGTTCACTTCTCATTTCCCACTCCTCGTGTTAACACTTGCGTGCCCAAGTGGGGAGTGCTGGTGAGAAGCGCGTTTTTGTACACACCACGGTGGGGCCAGGAATGTCCTGGTGGCTTTGAGGGCTCCTGGCACCGAGGGGCGCTTCTACCGTGAAGGGTCTTGAAGCTGCTGAGCCTTTCCCTGGGTCTAAGCCCCAGGGCCTCCTCTGAGCTCGTGTGGAGGTCAGTGCAGCCGGATCCCTTCTGGAAGCCAGGATCTTTGCTCGCATTCATGCGTCTCTATGCCCTGTTCTTCACTTTTTCTGTTAACAGACATTTATAGAGCTCCTACCATGGCCCCAAACACTGCTTAAGCACAATGACCCTGTTCCATGTTGCCCTCCGGCTGGGTATTGCACTTTTCTAGGCATCATCTCATTTAAACCTAACAACAGTGCTTTAAGGTAAATAATTAATATCATCACCATTTTGCAGTTGAGGAAATAAGACTTGGAGCACAAATGAGTGTCAGAATAAGAAATGGAACCCAGGTTTTCCTGCCTGACTCCGTAGTCTGATCTCTTAGCCATGACAACACACTGCCTCCTGCAGGGCATGCTCAGAATCTCATTCATTTCTTGTCAGCGCCCCGCCCCCGCCACCGCCCCTCCAGTGCTGTATGCAGTAGGTGTTCAATAAATGCTTGCTGTTGAATACATAAGTGCTGGACAATCGCTAACACATACACAGTACTCTACAGAGTTTGCAAAGACAGGGGATGTGGGGTTCATGATCCCACTTCACACATGAAGATTGCAGAGTAAGTAACGTTTTTGGGACCATGGCTGGAGCTCGGGTAAGACCCGAAAATAAACTCACAGTGAAGACACAACATCCGATGGAGCTGCAGAGCAGAGAAGTATCTGTCTGGTTGAAAAATATGGGTATTACAAAGCCCTAGAGCTTAAGCCGAAATCATATGCCCAGCACATGTTTTCTGAAAACATTCACATTACTTACATGGTCGGTGTGAGGTTTCAGATATTAAAATTATGAAAGAGCAAAGCAAGATGTGAGAGGCAGAGATGGAAAGAGAACAAAGTAAAGTTTAGCCTGTCACCACCTCCCAGAAACCTCTCAAAGATCCAAGTTTCGACCCAAATTTATCTTGAACGGTATAGCTTGTGGCTGGGAAGCATGCTATAAATAGGCAGATTTGAAGATTTGAAGTCAGATTCAAGTCCAGATTCAGTTACTTTCCAGCTGCGTGACCTTGGACAAGTGTCTTTGACCTCTATGTCCTCATCTATGAAATGGAGATAAATCACAGCTTGTTGGGATGATAAACATGCTTTGTAAATTACCATGAACATGTTACTTTGTTACTTCCTTTTTATATTGTAGGAAATAAAAATTATAATAGTTTTGAATGCAACTGGTATCCCGGTCACAATAAGCTCAGTTTTGCTACAATAATAAGCAGTCCACTTCTGTGTCTTCACACAATACATGTTTATTTCTCACTCAGGTGGCATGTCCATCATGGATCAACATGGGACGCTGGTCATATGGCCTAAAGGGACTCAGATGAGACAGCAGCCACCATCTCGTGTATGATCATGTGTCCAAGGGGAAAAGGGAATTTGAAGGGTCTCCCAGGGCTAATGAACTGTTCTGGCCTGGAAGTGACAAATGTCCCTTTTTGTTCACAATTCATTGGCCAGAACATGTCCTGTGGCTCCACCCAATCACCAGGGGTCCAAGAGGTACAACCCTACTAGAAGGGGAGAGGGTCAGAAGTATTTGTTGGATGGCATCTACCGTTCACCGAGCTCTTATGACGTGCCAGGCTTGGAGCTGAGCGTTTTTCTGATAGATCCTTTAATTTCCTCAACAGTCCATGGAAGCAGGGACTTTTATCTTCAGCTAATACTTGAGTAACCTGACGCTCAGAGATGGGAAGCACCTTCTTCACGGCTGCTCAGTGATGAAGCAGCAGAGTCCGAGTTGCCAGCCAGGTGAGAACCCCTGCTGCTTCCCTGGGTGCGCTCCCCAAGGGAGGCAGTTACCCAAAAGAGCGGGTCAAGTACACCGCTGGCTGGAGAACTAGAACGAACTGATCTCCTCCTATGGGTTAGTCCCTTTACTACCTTCTCAGTTACACCCAAGAGTCCATTTCCATGTCAATGATAAAGGACCTGAGGCTCAGAGAGGTTAGACAGCTTGCCCAGGGCCTCCAGCAGAGGTAGCTCTTGAACCCAAGTTTTTCCAGCCTGAAATCTTTGCTTGTTTTACACCCCTCCGCCCTCCTCCTCCTCCTTATTCTTTATCATGTATTATAGTAACAATAGCACTGCAGGACGGGAAAGAGCATGGATGTTAGAGCTGGGTTGAATTTGGGCTCGGGTACTTCCTAGCTGTGTGACCTTGGAAACGTATTTTATTTCTCTGGGGGTCAGTTTCCAAATCTGCACCATGAGGCTGCTCATCGTACCTACCTGAGAGAGTTGATGTGAGGAATAAATGAGATGATCATGATGATGATAATAATTAACGTGTTTTTTTTAAAGAACTTACAGGGTCCAGATAATGCGTTCTGAGTTTTTATATGCATTTCCTTTTAATTTTTCATTTGGGAATTATTTTAGTTTTACAGAAAAGTTGCAAAGATAGTACACAGTATTCCTGTGTTGCCTTTACCCAGCTGTCTCCTGAGGTTAACATCTTACTTAACCAGAAGGCATTTGTCAAAACTAAGAAATTAATATTGATATGACACTACTAAGTAAACTACAGACTTCATTCAGATTTCGTCAGGTTTTCCACTAATGTCTTTCTGTCCCACGACTAAATTCGGGATACGACATTGCATAGAGCCATGTCTCCTTCATTTCTGCTGATTTTACTTGCATTCTCTCACCCTGCTGAGAAAACCCAGGCTCGGATGATCAAGACACCGGCCAGGGTCACAGAGTCAGTAGCTGGTGGTGTTAGAATTCAAACCCAGGTCTGTCTGACTCAAAGCCCACATCTTTACCATCCATGAAGGAATTGTCAGAAAGAAATCCGATGTTCTGAATCAGATCAGCACTCAGAGAAGCAGAAGCTCAGGGGGGCAGGAGGAAGACTAAAGCCCAGAGACCCGGCTTTATAGCTTTAGAATACCCACTCAGCCTGATCTACCGCAACCACAGCCAAAGTCCAGGAAATCTGTCCAGCGAGGAAGCGACTCGGGCTGGTGAGTGTGCACCTTGGGAGTCACGTAAAGGAATCAAGCTAAGCTCTGGCTTAGTCACTAGCAGAGCGTCCTGATAGAGGCAGGGAGTTAGCAGAACGGGGCCAAACACAGAGCCACAAAATTCATTTAGCAGGTGTTCCCGGGCAGCTCCTGCCGCCCACAGCACACAGCGGAGCAGCTACTACCAAACCAGCCACCGCAAACGTGGCTTTATTAATGCTTACCATAAAACGTCTGCTCGCCTGGCATTTTATGTGTGTAGCCTCCAGAGAGAGAGAAACAAGAAGAAAGTCCTGGTCTTCTGTGTCTTGAGGACAAAGAAGGGATCCAGATGGATCGGTCGGTGCATGCAAAACCAAGGGAGGCCCCGATCCTTCCCGGACTCCCCAGACCCTGGGTGCCTGGCCCAGGTGTGGGTGCTCCAGCACAGGGTTGGACAAGGAGCTAGTGTCAGTGACTACAAGTGGAGTGTGCGAGCAAGTGAATTCACTACCCGGCATATACTCCAGTACATGGTGAAAGCATGGCACCTAGTAGGGACTCATGAAAAAAGAAAGAAATTAATTTATTTAGATCTGTGGCAACATGCAGGATGCTGAATGGCACTGGGAACCCTTTAAATGTTTGTTGACCCAATGGATGGACCATGACTAGGGTGTCCAGGGAGGGGTTTCCAGTCTGTGGATTGCATCTCTTAGCACAGAGGCGACGTGGGCCAGAGTGGCTGTGAAAACAGAACCTGGGGCTCGGGGTCTTAAGTCTGTCCCAGCTCTGCCACTTACCCACTGTCTGACCTTGGGCAGCGCACTTAACCTTATCTGTAAAATGCCGGCTGACGCCCTACCAGTTTGGCTCAGTGGATAGAGCGTCAGCCCGTGGACTGAAGGGTCCCAGGTTTGATTCCAATCAAGGGCACAGGCCTGGGTTGTGAGCTCGATCCCCAGTAGGGGGTGTGCAGGAGGCAGCTGATCAATGATTCTCTCTCATCATTGATGTTTCTCTCTCTCTCTCTCTTCCTCTCCTGTCCTCTCTGAAACCAATAAAAATATATTAAAAAAAAAATAAAATAAAATGGGGACTGCAGATGGTGGTAATGTCATCTACTTCAGAGAGTTGGTATGAGGATTGAGTCACACACACACATACATATGAACAAATTGTGTGTGTGTTTTAATCTGTTTATCTGGAACTTAGCTTAGTTTTATTACTGAGCCTGGCCCATCAGAAGCTCCTGACAGGGTTAGCTATTAGAAAACTTCCCTGACTCTTCTCTCTCCCAGACCCAATTCTGACTAAATGCCTTTTAGATCTGACTTAAATGCACCCTGTGTGTAACCTAGTGCAGAACTTATTCAAGCTAATATCAAAAGTTGTGCAATCAATACCTTTAAGGCACATTAACACAGAAAATCTTACAGTGCCTCACAGAGTGGAGAAAAGTCCTGTTTCCTGTTTCTGTCGTAACACATGTGCGTGTGTTTTCTGGGTTGTGATGTAAAATAAATTTCTTCCAGTGGGTCACAGCAAAATGCTTGAAAGCCATCCCCTCAAAAGGAAAAATGCTGCCTGGTCTTCCTAGCCGAGGAGTGGGCCGTCATGCTCCCAAATGACCTCTGGGAAGGCTTCCCTCCTCTTCGCCCAGTCCCATGTGGCTTGCACAGTGCCGTGCAGGTCTGCGGTTGATGCAGAGTCACATAGCCACCGCACTGGGCCGTTCACACACCTTAGCTCACTGAGATCCACCCCAGCAGGCCATGCAAGTGGCTCTCAAGGTGAGGTCCCCCTATCAGCATCAGCATCCCCTGGGAACTTGTTAGAAATGCAAATTATCAGGCCCAGAAACTCTGGGGCTCAGCAACCTGTGTTTTACAAAGACCTCCAGATGATTCTGATGTAATCGAAAGTTTACAAGCCACTGCCCTGCGAGGAAACTGTTTTGCATGTGGGGAAACTGAGGCTCAGAAAGAGGAAGTGACATCCTCCAGATCATCCGGGGAGATCGCCCTTCCCTCCCACTAGATAGTCCTCTCAGTAGAGACCGGAACAGATGCAGTTCTATCTTCCAGCTTTTATAGAAAAGCGAGCCTTCTGTACAAGTGCTCTTTGGCCTCCGATGGGTGGATAAAAATCCCATTAGGATTCAGCTCAGGTGAATGCTCTGCTCAGGTTCAAATGGGCATGAGCACCGCAGATTGCAAGAGGAGATACACATGGGGGTGGAAGGACTCACTTCTTGATCAGCAAAGTTTTGTAAGCTGTAGGCCAGAGTGGAGTCATGCTCAACTGTGATCCCACTCTTAAATCGCTGTCAGTTTCAAGTGGGTCTGTGGGGTGGAGGGTGGGAGCCAGGAAATGGTTAACAGTTTGATAAATTTTTTTAAAAAATCCTCTAGTGGTTGTGAGACTTTCCAATAATGAGAAGTCAACACAATTAGACAAGGCACTATATTTTTGTGCAGAATGCCAGCTGTCACTCTTCTTGACTAGCTCAGATCAAAGAACCGTATTTTATCTCCTAAGTTATTAGACATGATAGGGCCATTAAGTGGGGATATTGTCATAAGACATCTAAGAACATAAGAAATATGTTGCTTGCTTTGAAAATAAACATCTCACCTTTGCTTCTTTTTTCTCTGTGAAAAGCTCAGAGAGGTCAAACTATTAACTTGGGTCTTTCCAACATGCTTGCATCCTGTCATTTTCTCCTCCCCCAATCAGATCTGGGATTTTAGCTGCAATCCTTCTCCCTGTCATTCCAGAATGTCTGTATTATGTTGGAACTGCAGGGCTGAGAAGCCAGGCAGAGATGCCTGTGAGCTGTAACCCATCCCTGCTTTCACCAGTCATAACAAAACTTGCCATGATTCCAAAGCTGTTTGCTTTGAAAGGAGCGCATCCTCAGATGTCTTTCCAAGTGCTTATCTACAGCCTTTCTTCATCTCTAACCTGCATCTGAAAGCTCACTCTTCATCTCCACGAGTAACAAGGCTGCTTGTCTGGGCTGAGAATGGGGCTTGAGGTGGCCACGCTGGTTGCTTATGTTCACCGATGGCAAAGGAGCTGAGCATCCAGGATGGAGAGAGAGGACAGGTTCAAAAGGCGATATTTATTTAATATATTTTTATTGATTTCAGAGAGAGGGAGACATCAATGAGAGAGAATCACTGATTGGCTGCCTCCTGCATGCCCCCCGCCTGGGGATCAAGCCCACAACCTGGGTAGGTGCCCTGACCGGGAATCAAACGGTGACCTCTTGGTTCATAGGTCTATGCTCAACCACTGAGCCATGCCAGCTGGGCCAAAAGGGGATATTTAAAAAGAGTTCAGTGAAGGGACTCTTTCCAAGGTGGGCAGGGCTAAGGGATGGGGAAGCACCCCAGGGTTAGCAACGGCAGGGAGCCATGACTGTCCTTGGTGGGAAGAGGCAAGGAGAGGGGGAGGTCACTGGAATTTGGTAAGCACGCCACCAACAGGAGCTGTGGACGTGGAGAGAAGAGGCAGGCTCTGCCGAAACAGTGCGGCAGGGAGCGATGCCCCATCCTTCTCCCCAACTGCCCCCCGGTCTTCTGGTGTTCTCCACTGGCTGAACCCCGCTGGAAGCCAGCAGGTAAGGGAGCCTGGCGGGTGCGGTCTGTAGTACCCAGCCTCCTGGGGCACAGAGCAGAGTGGAGGGTGGATCTGGGGGGTAAATGGAGACAACACCACACACACTGAACCCCGCCCACCACAGCGGGTTGGGCATACCCGGAGAGGATAGAGTCGGGGTGGTAGAGACCCTGCAAGAGCTACATTGCAGGATAAGGCTGGGGACCCTCGGGGAATTTAACATCAAGTTGTTGGACCTAATGAGTGAGACTGGGAGGAAAGGACAGGCACTAATGGAACTCATCCCATCGTGTGCCCCCAGGAGCAGCGCTGTGTCTTCAAATTCAAAGAGCCTAATGCCTCACTGGATTCTGTGACACTCAGGCCTCAAACAGCCTGGTGGTGGGGACCCATTCACCCAATGAACACACACGGAGTGTTCCCCTCACTCCACTGGGGTGTGAGGGGGGCTTTCAGCTTTCTAGCTCCTTGGCCCCTAGGTGGTGGTTTGGTCTGAAATGCCCCTCTGGACGGGTGTGAAGCCTTTTGGGTCCGAGTCTCTCCACGGAAGTCAGCAGACGATGCCCCGCTCTGTGGCGAGGACACATGGAGGCCCCTCTGGAATCCTGAACTACTTGGAACTGCGAGAGCCTGGGCGTCTTGGATCAAGAAAGATTTGAGTACCAGTACACTTGTTTTCACAGGCTGGTGAATGTTGGGACCTTTTCCCATCCTTGTAGCTGAACTTCAGGGTGGGAGTTCTGGCCCCATTTTTAGAAACGAGGGTTCAGTTCACAGAAGGCAGTCCGGGCAGCCTGAATAAACAAGCAAGTGAATGAAAGAGAGAAAGAGAGGAAGGGAGAGAGGGAATGAGGAAGGAAAGAAAAGACAGGAAGGAGGGATGAATGGAAGAAAGGAAGGACAGAAGAAGGAAGGAAGGAAGGAAGGAAGGAAGGAAGGAAGGAAGGAAGGAAGGAAAGAAAATTGTAAGTCCAGGTCCTTTTATTTCCCAGGCTCCCTCTGTTCTGCCAGATAACCTGCCTGAGGAAGGCAGGGGACTGAATGACCTGGGTATCCTGAAGTCTAATCTATCTCAGGATAGTGCTATGTACTGACTGGCATGTAGTTGATGCTCAATAAAAAATTGAGACTATATAAGTAATGCTGCGGTGACCCTTTTCATGCATTTATGTTGTCAACATTGTTGGTTGTTAGTGTCTGATTCTGAGAGGGGAAATGACTATATCAAAGACCATGAACTTTTTCAAGTCTTTTGACACATACACCAAATTGCTTTCGGAAAAGGCTGAAAACGTTGCATTACTTGTCTTGAAACTGCCGAGGCTCACTTAGGTTGTTCTAGCTAGCGGTTGGTTTCCTCCCGTCGGAGGGACGTTGCTCTGAAACTGTCCCCACCATCACCTCCAGCTAGGAAAATAGTAGCTAGGATGATTATTACTGTTGCTCCCCCCCCCCCACCTCTGGGTCTCAGTTTCCCCACCTGTACGATGGATGGACTCCAGCCAATGCCTGCTTCTTGCAGTTAACAGTCTTCTTCTTCTTTTTTTTAAAAATATATTTCTTTATTGATTTCAGAGAGAAAGGGAGAAGGAGAGAGAGATAGAAACATCAATGATGAGAGAGAATCATTGATCAGCTGCCTCCAGCACCCCCCCCCCCCCCCACTGGGTATCGAGCACACAACCCAGGCATGTGCCCTTGGCCGGAATCGAACCTGGGACCCTTCAGTCCATAGGCTGACCCTCTATCCACTGAGCCAAGCCGGCCAGGGCTACAGTCTTCTTTTCCTTGAACCCTGGTCTCCACCTTGAGCCCAGGGTCTACCCCATCCAGTTGGAATCTCTGTACTTAGAGGCCTCAGGAATGTAGCCTGCTAAAAATGAGGCTAAACTAGGTCTTCCAAAGAAAATGCCTGTTTGGAAAACGACCTCCCATAGCTCTGCAGCCATGGGCTTGTCTATCGGGAGATGCCATTGATGGCCCCTGCTAGAGGTCAAGTCCCCTTAATATCCTGGACTTCTCTCTTATCCAACTTAACATGCTTTGCAATTACTTGTCACATAATCTAACATCACTCCCTCCACTAGACTGCCAACTCCTTGAGGGCAGCGGCTGCGTCTCTTTTCACTTCCGGGTTCCTCAGCAGTGATTGCAGAGTAATCGGTAAGCCTTCAGGTGAAACTTACTGAATGAGGAAATGGACAGAAGAGAAAGCATTCTGAGGGCAATCATTTAAAGTGAATAAACACATGCATTAAAAATCCTGTCCTCCTGCTTGAGCGGCAGAGAGGAGAAAGTAGAGCTTTGACAAACCAAACTAAGCTCAGCCTTTGGGGGCAAACCAAGAATTTTTCTAATCTACTTCTTGTTGCCAGAGGAGCGAAGGCAGCTGAATGTAGGCTTGGCGGGGTCCACAAAGGAAGTCCCTCAGGGTCTTTCTCTGGAGGCAGGGTGTCTCCCAGCCAGATCTGTACCTCTGTCTGGGGTTTCACCTACTCTTTCAAGTCTGACTCCTCCCTCTTCCCCCTACTTGAAAATCTCCTCCACTGCCTTTGTTTTCTGGAAGGTGCTGCATCTGTCTCAGGAGGGCCCGGGGCTCTGTCTCCACTCAGGGTCTGGGGACCTTGGGCTGGACTTGTCAGCAGACCCCAGCCAGCCCCCAGCCAGCCCCCTACCCCACCCCAGTCCGCAGCATGGCCTTGATTTCTTTCCTCAGAAGCTGGGCTGGGTGGGACCCGGCGACAGTTCCCACCAAACTCCCAAGCTGACTGCAGACATTTGTGCTGTCAACAGAATTGCAGAAAATGCAATTGGTGTTGTTAATGAGCAGCTTGTTTGGGTAAACAAACCAGGTGAGGTGAAAAAAGTGATGCTCTCCAGTAGGAAACACAAGTGAGCATTAGCCAGATGGAGAGCTCGCTTCCGCACACTTCCCTTTCGAGGCTCTGGTAGCTGGAGCGGAGGCTGCAGGAGCCCCACCAGAGCTGGGACCTGCACCCCTCTTGCCTGGCCTGGATGTCCTCCCAGAAGAGCAGACATCCCCTTGTCCCCAGCATCACCCTGAGCCTGCACAGTGCCTGAGGTCCTGCTTGGCCTTCACCTGCTTTGTCATTACTCCTCATGGGTCTGTGTGAGGTGGGTGTTATGAAACCCACTTTACAGTTGGGGAAACAGGCTCCGAGATGAGGAAGACTCTTGCTCACAGTCACAATGGTGGAACTGAACCGAGGTCAACCTGACTCTTCAAGCCCATGGTCTCCCCACTAACCCACAAAGTTCTCATTGCCCTCATCCCTGCCTCCCCTGTCAGTGTCAGTCTAATGGGCATCTGTAGCTGCCTCCTCCCTCAGACTGTGAGGCTGAGGAACCTTTTAACTTCCAACAGTGGGGATTTGCCGCCCGTCTGGTCAGGATGGCATGGCCTTCTGAAAGCTGTGCGGGGAGATTTTGACCAGCTTCCTCATGACAACAAAGACTGTGTGTGTGTGTGTATGTGTGTGTGTGTGCGCGCGTGCGCGCGCACGTGTTCATTCACCAATCCATTCCAAGAGGAACTGGCTTGTCTCTGGAAAATCAATGATTTAGGGGAATTCACAGCCCTCTCATCATAAACTGACTGCATACTCTTTTTTGTTAGCCTCAGATCATTCAGGAACACACACACACACACACACACACACACACATGGATATGGCTATATTTTACAGACATGAATGATTTGGGTAATTGCAATGACTAAATCTGTCCCCCATACAGACATGGTCAGGAAGAGGGAGGTTCAGGTTGCAGCCTCAAGTCTTACATATGTTTCTGACTCTCTTTCTACATTGCTCAAGAAAAAAAAAAACACCCCACATTACATTCATATGTTGTAATGCCATGAGTTATTTTCCCCTTAGCATTCAAGGGTAAAGAGTCCATTAAGCTGTCATCAGCCACATTACCAGCAGGAGAAGTCGGGGCAGACAGTTTGGCTGTAGCTGCCCGGGGCACACGCGCTCTGCCCAGGATGAAGACTCCGTGGTGTCCGTGTGCGTGCGTTGCCCTAGAAGCAGAAATCAATTACTCCTACTGCTCTTAGGAGATGATCTGGTTGGGGAGGCTTGCTGTGAATGCAGCCACCGTTCATTATTGAGCTCTTTATATGTATAATATCCTTCTGACTACAGGAAAACCGAGGCTTGGGGAGAGAGAAGCTGTATCACAGAACCAGAGCATGGCTCATGCTGGGGTTTGATCCATCATCCCCCTGGCTCCAGCCCCTGTGTACTGAACCACTTGGCTGTCGTGTCTCTCCTGCAAACATTGGTGGTTTATTCCCTATGAGTGGCCTATGTCGTAGTAGCTCCCAGCTTTTGAGTGGCCACGTATTAGGTGTCAGGCCCCATGGTTATCTCATGTAATCTTCACCGCAACTCTGTAAGGCAAGCTCTTCTATGAGCTCAACCTAACAGCTGAGGAGACGGACTCTTGGGAAACAGGCAGGGACTTGGCCAAAGTCACCAGCTCGAATGTGCTGGGGGGGGGGGGGTGTGAACGAGGGGGGTTTGTTTTCCACTCTGCTGTGCTGCCTTCCAGCTCGGCACACAAGCCAGGAAGCAGAGGGCTTTCCACAGGCAGCTGCCTTCTCTGAATTCAGATGAGCTTTCAGGGAGCAGCTCAGCTTTCTCTTTCATGTAGGTGGAAGGCTTTCCTTTGAATGAGCCAATTATGTTCAAAAAGCAGAAAATAATGTATGCATATTAGCTAATGAGGATGCAATTCATGTTATTTTTAGCAAGGAGAGAGAGAGAGAAAGAGAGAGAGAGAGAGAGAGAGAGAGAGAGAGAGAGAGAGAGAGAGAGAATGAATGAGGGAATGGAGCTTGGTAGAAATCGTTTTGAAAGAGCAGGCAGCTTGGGAATCAAACATCCTTTAGCACAACTCTCAGCTCTTGTCGCGTTGGGCTGGGTGACCACGGGCAAGTCTCCTTCCCTCTCTGAAATGTGTAGCACAAAACCTACAGGGGTGTAGTCAGGACTGGAGATAATGTGAGTCACCAGTTGTACCTATGATAACTATTCATTTATCAAATATTTATTATCGCTAGACCCTCAGATTTTATAGATATAATAATTTTATCCTCATCACCATTCCATGAAGCAAGTGCTGACAAACCTCCATTTTCCAAATGAAACACAAAGTTAAGGGGAAGGAATTTGCTCTAGCAGCGTTCGGAGTCAACCCCAGGCAGATGGTGCCCTGACCACCCCGTGATGCTGCCTCTTTGTCCCTAAAGAAATGTGACTGTGAACAATGGGGAGGCATTAGTTTTAGGAGGTAGGGTCTTCTTTGGGAACCTCAGTAAGCGACCTACAAAGTAAGCACAACTCGGTCATTGAACTGGGTTGGGAGATCTCCTCCCCAATGTCTTGGCCACTCGGACTGACCAGCAAAAACTGCTCAGGCCAAGACGTCAGAGAATGAGGGTCTTACTCTCCACTCAGATGCTAAGGCAAATCTGTCTCTATCACTCATTTTGTGGCTCTTGACATGAGAAGTGGGGGATATACTAGGATTGAAACTTCAGAATTTAATCAACTCGCAACAAAAATACTACAAAGGGCCTGGCCGGTGTGGCTCAATGGCTGAGCATTGGCCTATGAACCAGGAGGTCCAGGTTTGATTCCCGGGCAGGGCACATGCCCCGTTTCGGGCTCATCCCCAGTGTGGGGCGTGTGGGAGGCAGCCAATCAATGATTCTCTCTCATCATTAATGTTCCTATTTCTCTCTCCCTCTACCTTCCTCTCTGAAATCAATAAGAATATATTTTTTAAAATACTACAATGGTTATGTGAGAAAAAAAAGTGGTTGAATAGGGAAATAATATATATTAATCCTATCGAATAAAGAGGGAATATGCTAATTGACCCTCACACTGTCGCAAAGATGGCGGCGCCCACAGCCAATAAGGAGGGAATATGCTCATTGACTGCCCCGCCCTCAAAGATGGAGGTGCCCACAGCCAATAAGGAGGGAATATGCTCATTGACTGCCCTGCCCTCAAAGATGGTGGCGTCCACAGCCAATATAGAGGGAATATGCTCATTGACTGCCCCGCCCTCAAAGATGGAGGCACCCACAGCCAATAAGGAGGGGATATGCTAATTGCTGCCCTGCCCTCAAAGATGGCGGGGCTCACAGCCACAAGATGGCCGGCAGGGGAGGGCAGTTGTGGGCGATCAGGCCAGCAGGGGAGAGAAGTTGGGGGGGACCAGGCCTGCAGGGGAGGGCAGTTAGGGGTGACCGGGCCGGCAGGGGAAGGCAGCCGGGGGCGATTGGGCCTGCAGGGGAGGGCAGTTGGGGGCAATTAGGCTGGCAGGGGAGTGGTTAGGGGGTGATCAGACTGGCAGGCAGAAGTGGCTAGGGGTAATCAGGCAGGCAGGCAGGCAGATGAGTGGTTAGGAGCCAGCATTCCCGGATTGTGAGAGGGATCCCAGATTGGAGAGGGTGCAGGCCGAACTGAGGGACACCCCCACCCATGCACAAATTTCATGCACTGGGCCTCTAGTCATATATATAAATGCACATGGGGAAGAAAGTATAAAATAAAGGAAAACTAGCAAGAGAGTTTGAGAGTATAATGGGACAGAGTCCTGCCAACTCCACAGCTCACTTCCCAAAGGGCAGAGGCACATGGTGACCGTCTGCAACATGGAAGAGAAGAGATATTTATACATCCATGTTCATAGCTGCATTATTAACAATAGCCAAAGGGTGGAAGCAACCCAAGAGTCCATGGACAGATGAGTAGATTAATAAAATGTGGCCTATACATACAATGGAAAGGATGCAAATTCTGACACATGCTTCAACATGAACGAACCTTGAGATACAAGGTGAAATGAACCAGTCACAAAAGGACAAATACTGTATGATTCCACTTATATGAGGTTCCTAGAATAGTCAAATTCATGAAGATAGAAAGTAAAATGATGGTTGCCAGGAGCTGTAGGAGGGAGGAGAAAATGGGGCATTATTGTTTACTAAGTACAGAGTTATACTTTGGGGAGATTTTGAAAAAAAGTTGTAGAGATGGTGGTGATAGTTGCACAACAATGTGAATACGCTTAATGCCACTGAATTGTAAGTTTAAAAATGGTTAAGTGATAAATTTTGTTATGTATATTTTACCACAATTAAAGAAAATATAAAAAAAATAGAAGGTAAAGAAATATACTAATTCAATATACTAAGTTCCAACTTAAGAAAGAAAGCATTTCCCAATTCTTGTTCTGTGGCTTATTTTTTCTAAGATATGCGCCCCAAAACAAGGGGTTTGAGGTCATTTATATATTTATTCAATAAATATTTATTAGTTACTGGTCACTGTATGCCTGATAGTCTTTAGTCTAGATGTTGAGGTCTAAGTGTGGACAAACCTGATGTGGTTTTTGTCTTTATCAATCTGCCAATTTAGCACAATAACATTCCCATTTAATAGCAAGTATATAGCATTCTTTATTTCACTTCACATTCACATCCCCTTATTAAAAATGAGGGAACTCGATTTAAGTAACTTTCTCTAAGTTCACTCAACTAGCAACTTGGATCTGCCGGATTCCAGAATCTGTTCTCTTAACCTCTGGTATGTAATATCTGCATTCCCCTCTTAGGAGGTCCACAATGCACCTTACTACATGAACGTCCATAAAAGGTTCAGTAAAGAACCCTATTTAACTTGGTATGATTCTGTATATCCCAAAGTTACTTCCTTATGTAACTAATCCTTTTGGTGTTAGATTAGCAGCACCTCTGTTCATAGGCTGTGGATTCCTTCTGCTGAATATAACTGCAACATCCAAAAGAATTAAAAAACATGTGTCCCCACAAAAACTTATACATGCCCTGACCGGTTTGGCTCAGTGGATAGAGCATCGGCCTGTGGACTGAAGGGTCCCAGGTTTGATTCCGCTCAAGGGCATGTACCTTGGTTGTGGGCACATCCCCAGGAGAGGGTGTGCAAGAGGCAGCTGATCGATGTTTCTCTCTCATCGATGTTTCAAACTCTTTATCCCTCTCCCTTCCTCTCTGTAAAAAATCAATAAAATATATTAAAAAAAAACCTTATACATAATTGTTCATAGCCAAAAAGTGGAAACAACCCAAATGGCCATTAACAACAAAGTGTGGATAAGCAAAGTGTGATCTATCCATACAATAGAATATTATCCTATATAATAAAGAGGTAATATGCAAATTAACCCCCACACCCTCACAAGATGGCTGCCTATGACCAGGCTGGTAGGGGGGTTAGTGAGGGACGACCAGATGACTGAACAAGCAGGCTGTGTGGGGTGACCAGGCTGGTGGGGGAGGCAGTTAGGGGTAACAAGGCCAGTGGGGGAGGCAGTTGGGGGCGACCAGGCCGGCAGAGGGGGGCAGTTGGGGACGACTAGGCTGGCGGGGGGGGGGGGGCAGGGAGAGCAGTTAGGGGCAATCAGGCTGGCAGAGGGGGGAAATTAGGGGCAACCAGGCAGGCAGGCAGGCAGGCAGGTGAGCAATTAGGAGCCAGAGGTCCAGGATTGTGAGAGAAATGTCCGACTGCCGGTTGAGGCCCAATCCCCCGAGGGGTGCTGGATTGGAGAGGGTGCAGGCCAGGCTGAGGGGATCCCCCCACCCATGCATGAATTTTGTGCACCAGGCCTCTAGTTAGTCAATAAAAAAGAATGAAGTATTGATGGATGGCACAACATGGGTGAACTTTGAAAGCAGTATGCTAAGGAAAGGAAGCCAGACAGAAAGGCCACACTATTATATGACTCCACCTGCATGAAATATCTGGAATAGGCAAATCCATAGAGACAGAAAATTGATTCAGGTTGCCAGGGGCTGGGGGGAGGGCAGAAAGGATGAGTGACTGCTAATGGGCATGGGGTTTCTTTTGGGGATGATGAAGTATTCTGGAATTAGTGGTGATAGTTTGTACAATTTTGTGACTCTGTATAAATTAAAATTTTATGGCATGTAAATTATATCTTAAATAAAAAAAGAATATAATCACAACTAAGTGTAATAGGAACAACAGACCACTGCCTAATTGGTCCTGCCGTTTTACACTGTATCGTTAGTGGGGTATTAGAGATCTTTGGGGGTACTGTCCTCCTTTAATAATCACAGCCTCCTAAGCAGAAAAGAACAAACAGGTAGAGGGGAGTGAGGGCGAGCTTGGAAACTGAGGAGCATCAAAGTGTCTGCGCAGGTGGTATCACACACGCTGTTGGACTTTTTATCTGCCAGATTTGTTTAGTTAGCCTATTTTGACAACAGTTGAGAAGACAAGTTCCTTAAAGCCCATCTCATCTCCAGGAGATTTCAATTCCAACTATTGGTTATGCTATGTACTTGGCAGAGAGTTCTCCTTTTATTTAAATAACATCAGATTCAACTAAGTTTAGTGGAAATATAAAACAATAAGCACTGAATTATAGCATTTTATACCTGAAAAGGACTTTGGACAGAGATCATCTGGTCTGATTCTACTTTGGTTATAGGATAACTGAGGCTCAAATATAGTGTCTTGCTCAAGGTCACATAGCCAAGGATGGCTTGGCTGAGACTGCTAGCTGTCATGCAGTATCTGTCCTCCCCTAATTCTCTGAAAAGACTCACCACCCCTGGAACTGTGCACATGATTAGCTGAAATAAAGGTTATGTTTCCTAGTGAGATGTAATTGTATAACTATGTTCTGGCCAATTGAAGGTAAATTGAAATATCCTTAAAGATTAGGGTCGGCGTGGGACATGCCCTCCTTCTTCTTGCTGGCTTCTTGGTTGTGAATTAGATAGCTAGAGTTCAAGCAGCCATCCTGGGCCAGGAGGTGGAAGCTGCATTTGGAGGAGAGGGGAGTAATAACATAAAATTCTGGGTCATTGACCTCAAGGAGGTCACAGTGTGATAGGTATATAAGCTAATGTACAATATACGCAACCACGAGGCCAAATCAGCTGCCCTGTCCTGCTCCAATGCCTTTGAATCTTGGAGTATGCATTAGGGAATTGCATTGCCAGCCTTGGAATGTTCATCTCCAGACCTTATGTGAAAGAGAAAGAAACTTCTAATTTTTCAGTCACTGTTATTTCAGTCTTCTGTCCTTTACATTGAATTGAATTCTATCTGATTCAGAATGGAAACAATTACATTCTGGGGTGGAAACTCAGGTCTCTGAATCCAAGTATAGGCCTATTTATTATGAAGATTATTACTACCTTATATAATAAAAGGGTAATATGCAAATAGTTCGAACGGCAAAACAACCGAACAACCAATCAAAGTGTAATATGCTAATAATATGCTAAGGTTGCTCAACCACTTGCTATGACGTGCACTGACCACCAGGGGGGAAGATGCTCCAACTGGTAGGTTAGCTTGCTGCTGGGGTCCGGCTGATCGGGACTGAGTGAGATGGGCTGGACATGCCCTGGAGCCCTCTCATGGTCCCTCCCTGGGGTCCTCCCCAGCCCTGATTGTGCACCAGTGGGGTCCCTCGGCCTGGCCTGTGCCCTCTCGCAATCTGGGCTGAGGAACCTGCCCTCTCCCCAATCCAGTGCACCATTTCATGCACTGGACCTCTAGTTGCTAATAATAAGTGTAATATGCTAATTAGACCGGACAGCCGAACATAGGAAAGACTGCCCGGATGACCTTCCGGATGACCTTCCGGACAAAGCTGGGGCTGTGAGGGCCGATCCCCTTGCACGAATTTTATGCATTGGGCCTCTAGTTAATGATAAAAGCCAAACTCTGGTAAGTATCTTGTGTATAGTAATAGTTGCTGATAATTTTTGAGTGCTCACTATATCACACTCATTATTTAAGTACTTTATAAGTGTCATTAACTCATTTAATTCTCATGTCAAGCTAGGTCTATTACCATAATTCCCACTTTACAGACAGAGCCACAGAGATTTGAAGAACTTACCCAAGGGCACATTTATTTCAGTAAGAGGTGGGGCTCAGGTTTGAGCCCAGGCAGTCTGGTTCCACTGCCTGCACCCTTAGCGCCTACATTATACTCTCTCTCTTATGATGTGAGCTCCTCGTCATCCTCTGTACCCATTTCATCAAGGAGGAAACTGAAGCAGACAATTGTCTAATTATTTACTTAAAATGTCTCTGCTAGTCAGTGGTGCAGACAACATCAGAAGCCAGACTCCAGTTCAATGCTCTCTCCCCAGACCACCCTGCAGTCTCAGAGGCCACCTGGACAGATACATAATCCCCCACCTCCACTCCAGTCTTACACACACACACCACCACCACCACCACCACCAACACCAACACCAACACCACCAACATCACTACCTTCAAGCAGGCACTCAGACATTTTTGTGGCCAGGATGGCTACAACCTCCTTTGAAAAGTATCCAACTTTACCCTTCACCAAATAACCGTATTTATAGACTCCTGCTCAGAGCTTTTGAACTGGCTGCTCATTCCAGGGAAGATCTTGATAACAACCGTTCCTTGGAGAAGGTTCATAGGAAACAAGGTAAATAAACACCACAGAGGCCCTGTCAGTCTGGCAGAGCTTTGCTCCTGGGGGTGTTTATAAGTCGGTGTTGGTGTCTGGGTGCAAAAGACTTTGAATTCAAAATGGCAGTCTGGAAGATTTTCAATGTTTGTGTTTTAATTTTAAAAAAGTTCACCTTCTTGCCATCAACAACCTCAGGGCATAGGCATCAGAGAGAAATGATCTTTATCCAGAATGTAAATCCAAAAGAAGGAGTGTTTGCTTTCTTTGCTTCCTGCCTGGCTGGGGCCTAGGACCAGTTACTGTAGTGACTGTGGGGTGGGAGAGACACTGAATTTATAAAAGCTAAATTGCGGAAGGAATAAAGGGCATTTCAGAACAGAAAATTGTTGAAAGAAAGGCTTGATTTCAAAAGTGAACGATGAACATACTGTGTCTTCTGACTTATGGCCAAAGGTGTCATCATTCTAAGCATAATTATGTCACATGTGTCAGGACTTATTCAGCCAGGATGCCAATCTCTTCTGAACCTGCGCTAGTTATGTAACCGTGAGCAAATGCCTCAGTTTCCTCTTTGTGAAATGGGCTTTAAACTCCCAAGATTATTGTGAGGATTGGTGCAAACCTTGTGGGGGAAATGTGCCTGGTTCAGGGAGAACACGGACTCACCCACTCATTGAACAGTAGCTAATGGTAGCTGTCATGATTGCTTCCTTTGAGATTCCTCCAGGCCTGGAGGAGATGCTATTGGGGTGCTCATGAAAGTGAGCCCCAAGGGGAAGCAGGAGTAGGTAGCAGGTTGGTGATCTTCACTCTTAAATACCTTCATTTTGCATTGAGCTACTCTTTATCAGGGACTGTTATGATGACATGAGTTTTCTGTATAGGAGCCCCTGAAATGTCTGATAAAGGGAGACTAAAGCCCTCAAGTATAAAGCAGAACCACTAAATAGGTCCTATGAACCCCCAGGTGGCTATCCTATGGGTATGTGAGGTCTCCTTCAAGGTCTAGCAGCCATTCTCAACCTGTGGGTCGCGAACAATGAAAATACATCTTGCATACCAGATATCTACATTATGATTCATAACAGTAGCAACATTACAGTTATGAAGTAGCAACGAAAATAACTTTATGGTTGGGGGTCACCACAACATGAGGAACTGTATTAAAGGGCCGCGGCGTTAGGAAGGTTGAGAACCACTGGCTAAAGGGTGAGCAAGGGGTCACCATCAAGGACCATGTTGGGGAGGGAAGTGGATGGTGTGATAGAAAAAGAGAGCCTGTGGCTCCCTTAAGGAACTTACTGGAAGGTAAGGGATTATCTAAGGGAAAACTGGTGTTTTCATGGAGGCCTGAGTGGGAGACAGATCTCTCTACCCCAGAGCTTCTGGTGGGAGAACTCCGTAAGAGAGCAATGGGCGAGGGTTTCTTCAGGGGAGCTGGGGGGCTCTATGGGGTGGGGGCCTTCCCAAGGGGGTTGCAGGTAGCGTTTTCGATAGGAGATCAGTGGCATGGAGCTCTGCAAGGGCCTGTGCCAGGGAGGTCTGATGTACAAGCCCGGAGAGTCAGTGGGCGGAAGTGCGGTCCCCACCCACCCTCAGGCGGCCCCACCTCCCGGGAGCGGACTACACTTCCCGGCAGCCCCTGCGGGCGGCGGCGGCGGCGCGGGAAGGAGGGGGCGGCGGTGTGAGGGGCGGCGGGGGCGGCGCGCGCCGGGCACGCGCGCCGGGGACCGTGGCGTTCGCCGGGCTGGAGCTGGAACATTAACCCCGGGAGGCGCGGCGGCGGCGAGGGAGCGAGCCGCGAGCGGGCGGGCCCTGCCTGAGGGAAGGGAGGAAGGGGCGGGGAGAGCGCCGGAGGGAGGCCGGTCGGCCGCGGGCGGGCGGGCAGGCAGCGCAGCGCCGAGCGGCCCGCGGGCCCATGAGGAGGCCCGGGGACCATGGGCTCCAGGATCAAGTGAGTGCGGCCGGGCCGGGCGGGGCGGGGCTGGGCCGGGCGCGGGGCGGCGAGGCCGGGCCAGAGCTGAAGGCCGTGGGTCGCGCGGGGGACTTGTTGCCGGGTCCCCAGGGACGCCCCGCGTGCCGGCGTCACGCGGGGAGGGGGACGGTTGCCATGGCGATTGAGGGAGGCGCGGGGGTGGGGTGGGGAGCGCGTGGGGTGGCAGGGCGCCGGTGGTCAGGTGTCCCCTACTCCTCTTGGGGCAGGAGCCGCTGAGATGACCAGGTGGCCTGCCCTCCGGGGTCACGGTCTCACCACTGTTGGGGGGAGGGCGAGGAAGGTCCGGAAGCAACTCCCCGAATGGGTGTGTTTGGGGCGCCCCTGAGACAGAGGTAGCGGCCGGTGCCGAAGGCCTGCGGGGCGGGGGGGGGGGGGGGTGGAGGGGGCACAGAAGTCGGTGAGGTTCCCGGAGGGAGGGGGCCGCCCAGGGACCTGAGGTCTGGACACTCTGGGGTGCAGGCCCTCGTCTCTCCCCTGGTTCCCCGCTTACCTGTGCTCGTCCCCACCGTGCGGAGCGGAGCACCTGGCCATTGCGGGGCCGGCTCGGTGAGCCCGTGGGGCGCGCTGCTCCGCTCGCCCCTCCACCTGGCGTCCCGCCGGGGCTCGGTTCCCCCGGGGACAGGATGGTTGCTGCGTCGAACTTCAGAGCCCATCGGAACCTTGTTTCCCTCCTTCGGGGCTGGAAGCTGACTTGGGGAAGTACGACTCTTGCACAGGCCGGCTCGGGAGTGCCGTGTGGGGCTCTATCTCCCCTCCGAGCAGGTCCTCGCTCGGCCTCTCCCTTCCTCAGCTCCAGAGCGCGAGATGCCTTATCTCTAATGACTAACAAATGTTCCCTCTTCCTGAGTCACAGCCTGGTTTGAGGGCACTTGACAACAAAGTTGACAGCATAGGCTTTTCCTGAAAACAGCTTTCCCAGGACACTTGAAACCTGCTTACAGGAAAGCCCGCGGAATGTGTTTATTTCAGCACTGTGAGAATTGTGCCAGGGGAAGTTTGGAAGGGGAAGGGATTTCGGGGCAGAATCTAGTAATTATGCAGAAGTTGCATCCTTGCCCCCTCGATGTCCATGCCATGTGACTTGTTCAGCCGCGACGTCCCCCGGGCCTCAGGCTTCCAGCCACAGACTGTGTCTCGTACTTGCTGCCACAGCCCGGAGACCTTTGCTCCGTGGAGCTAGCAGAGTCTGTTCATAATGAAAATGGAAGAGTTGGACGAGAACACTGTTCTTCGTTTTTGTGGAAACGAGGGGACACATGTAGAGGCGTGTCCCGCTGGAGAGCAGCAGTTCTCAACCTGTGGGTCTCGACCCCTTTGGGCGACGAGCGACCCTTTCACAGGGGTCGCCTAAGACCATCGGAAAAACACACAGAACATATCAGATATTTACATGACGATTCATAACAGTAGCAACATTACAGTTACGAAGTAGCAACGAAGATAATTCTGTGGTTGGGGGTCACCACAACATGAGGACCTGTATTAAAGGGTCGCAGCATTAGGAAGGTTGAGAACCACTGCTCTAGAGGCTTGGGAGGTGAAAAGACACAGGTGTTGAAGCATTGGGATTAAAGAGGCACTCCACGCGTAGCTCCTGCTTCCAAGGAGGAGTTTTAAACTTGGATTTCAGTAGCACGGACGAACACTTTCCAAAAGCCACCTTAGAGCTGCAGAGGATGCTTGTGAGGATGCTCACCCTTCTTGTTACGCAGAAGTTCAGACACCGGCCTGATACGAGGCAGGTAGAGAAAGCCCAACAAGCAGGAGTTGAGATGACTGGGCAGTGGGTCTCTGTCTTGCGTGTGAACATTGCAGGTTAACAGATACATATCTCAGGTGCGTTTTGGGAACCCATCACTCTGAGCACTTGGGCAAGAGAACTTACTAATGCAGTAAGTTAGTATAAAGACTAGCCTTGATGTTGAAACTAGACTGCTTTGTGATACAAACTTGGGCAATATATTAACTTTACTTGTGGTGAGACTGAAAGAGAATATGAAGAGAGATTACGAAAAGTACTTGTGATTTACGGTGACTGTTGACTATGCAACTTCTGCCTGCAGGTAGGAATGGTGGCCAGGAAACCTGCTTAGGTGCAGCCCTACTTGTTGGAGGACGTAGCTTTGGTTGCTGCTGACCATTCCATGCTGATAGGAAAGAAGACACGTAGCTCAAGGGGTTCACCTGGCTGAGGTGAAATCTGAGTGTGCAGGCTCCATTGTGTAGGGCAGTCCTGGGGGTGGGGGAGTAGGAGGCAGAGAGTACACTGTGGTCCCTCCAGGCAGGAGAGCACTGTGGCTGTCTGTGTTTTCTTTTGCTATCTCTGATGCTATGTGGCCCAGTCAGGCTGATACGTAGAATCAGATCTGGATTCAAATTCCAGTTCTTTTGTCTACTAACTGCGAAGTTCCTTATTCACCCCGAGGATAAAATGGGGAAAACTATTGTTGCAGGGTCATTATGAACAGTAACTATAGTATCACCATGACTGCAGGGTCCATATTAAAAGTTCAGTAATTGTTAGTTTTCTTTTACACTTTCTCTATCATAAAAACAAGAAAACTAGTATATTTTATACCAGAAATATCAGAGAACTGGACATTTCAGATAATGGAGAAGAAAGTTTTGATGATCAAGGAATTAGACTGTTAGTTAACATGCAGGGCAGGACTTAACATTCTCTCAGTAAAAAAGAAAAGTTATTAAAAACAATAATCGTGTAATTGTGAAGCTGGTGTCTGCTGTATGATCAGTTGAGTTGCTAGGCATAAGTATTGAGATTTAGTGCCTGATCAGACTTTCCTTTCAAGTTAAGGCTGGTTGAGTACAATCTCTGTGTCAGACATGGTGGTAATGCTTTATGTGAACCATTTCATCAAATCCTCACAACTGTCCAATGATGTAAGTACTATGAGCCACATTTTTAAAATGAGAGAATGGGAGTTTATAGGCCTAAGATCAGATACTATCTCCTGGAAGCCTGCCCTGGTGCCAGTCCCCCTGTCCCCACCTCAGCTTTCGCCAGGTGCCCCTGATCTGTGCCTCCCCCTCCCCAGCCTAGGCCAGGTGCCCCTGATCTGATCTGTGCATCCCCCCAGCCTAGGCCAGTGGCTCCTCCTCTGTGCATCTTCCTCCCCAGCCTAGGCCAGGGGCTTATCTGTTTCAGTGGCCCCTTGTGTCATAGCACTAAATCCAGTTCCTTGTCTGTCTTCCATACTCAGCCTGACATGAACTTTTTGAGAGTAGGGACTCTCTTATTTGTCTTTGAGTTCTCTGTGTCAAACCCAGTACCTGACACACAGATTGTTTAGGAAGAGTTTATGGAATGCATTTAAGAATATGTTAGGATCTGAATTAAGATCCTAATTTAGTTTATATGGAGTTAAAAGAACAATTTGCTACTTGAACTCTTGAGGAGGAAGAGCTTTATAAGTTTTTAAGCCAACTTGCCCTGGTCTAGGCGGATAGTTCCTTATGTTTTCTAAAGGGTGTTCAGTTCATGTTCACTTTATTTACAGGAACATTGTCTTGCCTCACACCAAACACTTACTTGACAAAGGAAAGAAAAGGTCACCAGTTATGCAGGCAGTACCCTGGAAAGCTCCTAAGCTTTAAACCTGAGCAGTCACTTAAAGGATAAAAGGGGCAGTGGTGACAGTATCTTCGACAGCTATGTTTAAATCTTAGTTGGTGTTTGAGTGATCCCAGTGGACTGGAATGTGGTTAATATGAAGCAATTTAACTGATAATGCAGACACGCAGCAGGAAATGGTGTGGCAGCTTAATACTGCTTGTGGTGACATCCTAGAAATTGTTTCCAGGCACCAACAGCAGGAAGTGGATTGTAAGTAATCGAAGGAAGTATTCTAAGTGAGTTTGAAGAAACCTGACATTTATGGACTCAGAGAAAAGCATACTCAAAGATGTGAAGGCATAGCGGACAGGATAAGGCAGCTGATTTGGCTTGGGGTGTGTTTATTCTGCATTAGCCTGTATACCTGTCTTCTGTCCCTGTCAGACTCTGACCACTTTGAGGTTGGTGACCAAGAAATTTATCCATTTATTCATTCACTCATTACAGAACTAAGAAGAGTGTCAAGCACATATTAAACACTCAATAAATGTTAGTTATTATAGTTATCATAACTGGTACTATTATATTATGTGCCCGATAGTGCACTAGGTCATAGAAATGAAGAGATTTTCCTTCGAGTTAAGGCTTCCCAAAGTAGTAGTAAGACAGAAATGTGAAACAAAACCAACTCCCTGCAGGCCCCCTCCCCACCAAAACAAAAAAAATACCCCTAGTATAATACAAAAAGATCATTTTTTAAAATACATTTTTATTGATTTCAGGGAATAAGGAAGAGGGAGAGAGAGAGAGAAACACCAATGGTGAGAGAGAACCACTGATCTGCTGCCTCTTGCACGCCCCCCACTGGGGATTGAGCCCGTACCCAGGCATGCGCTCTTGACTGGAATTGAACCCGGGACCCTTCAGTCTGCAGGCTGATGCTCCATCCACTGAGCCAAACGAGCCAGGGCAAAAAGATCTTTTTTATGGTGGAGTTGCAGTCAGTGATGACTAAGTGAATAAGTGGAGGAGAGACTGTTTTCCAAGGAGGGCTCAAGAAAGGAAGGCTTCATCAAGAAGATACTGTTTTAGTTGAGACAGGGGAGATGAGTAAGGGTATGAAAAGGGTAAGAGTGGTGGTGGGGTGGCGGTGGTGGTGATGGTGGTTGTGATGGCAACAGTCATAGTCATCTCAATATAGGAATGGCACATTAGGGAAATAAAAATAATAATTACCATTTTATTAGGCACTTAAGTGTTAGCGATAGTGTTAGACATTGGGAATTGTAATGGTGAATAATAATACATATTCATTCCTACTTTTGTTGGAGCTTACAGTCTGGTGGACCTGACATAAAAAAACCGAAATCAATTCACGTAAAGCTATGTGGGTGTGCTACAAAGGAAACAAAATTCTGAGAGAATGATAGGAGCGGCTGTCCTATTTTAGATAGAGAGGGAAGGCTTACAGTGGAGATGATATTTGAGCTGAGACACAAAGGATGAGAAGTCATTGGTCATGTAAAGAGACTTGAAAAGACTTTTTATTCCAGGCAGAGAGTAGAGAGTATGCAAAGGCCTGGAGGTAAGAAAACCCTAGCCGTATTTCAGGAACTGATAGAAAACCAAGGGGTTTGGGAAGTGACTGATGGTAAAGATATTTGAGGTTAAGGTCAGAGAGAGAAACTGGGGCCTGAGCAGGGACTTGTAGGCCGTGGTCATCTGCAAACAACTTTATTAAGTTATAAGTCACATATCATAACATTTATTCTTTTTTTTTTGTTAATCCTCACCAAGGATATTTTTTCCATTGATTTTTAGAGAATGGAAGGGGCGGGGGGAGAGAGAGAGAGAGAGAGAGAGAGAGAGAGAGAGAGAGAGAGAGAGAAAGAGAGAGAGAGAAACATCAATGTGATTGGTTGTCTCCTCCATGCTCCCCAACCTGGGCGGGAGATTTGAACTTGCAACCCAGGTATATGCCTTTGACTGGGAATTGAACCCATGATGCTTTCAAAGGTGTCTGGGCTGACACTCTAATCACTGAGCCACACTGGCCAGGGCATAAAATTTATTCTTTTATAGTGTACTAAGGGCCTGGTACATGAAAATTCATGCACACTTGGGGGGGTCCCTCAGCCCAGCCTGCACCATCTCACAACCCGGAACCCCTCGGATAAGGTCCCTAGGCCTGGCCTGAGATCAGGGCCTATTGGGGCTTTCCTTCCCCTGGCTGCAGGCAGCTGGCCCCACTCCCGCCACTGCTTGCCATCTGTGCAGCGCTGCCCCCCCTCCCCTGCCACCGGTGGCCTCCCTCTGCAGGCGACAGGCGTGGGGTGATTGTCGGCCAGCCGCACACCTGCCACAGAGTTGCACTGGTGGCCTGGGCCTCCCTCTTTCTTCGCTGGGGGGCGGGCCAGCCCTGCGAGGGGCTGTCTGTCTACCTGGTCACCCGTAACCGCTCGCCTGCCTACCTGATTGCCCCTAACAACTCACCTGCCTACCTGATCACCCCTAACCGCTGGTCTGTCTGCCTCATCACCCCTAACCACTCTGTCTGCCTGCCTCATTGCCCCTAACCGCTTGCTTGGGGGCAGAGCCAGCCCAGCGAGGGGCCGTCTGCCTACCTGATTGCCCCTAACCACTTGCTTGCCTACCTGATCACCCCTAACCGTTGGTCTGCCTGCCTGCCTGATAGCCCTTAACTGCTTGCTTGGGGGCGTGGCCAGCTCAGGGAGGGGCCGTGGTGGTTCTGGTCTCTGGTTGTTCTGGTCATTACGCTTATGGCGGCTGGCCTTTTATGATATAGGATCAGTAAATGGTTTTTAGTATGCTCACAAAAATGTGATTGATCACCACTGTCCAATTCCAGAACATTTTTATCACCCCAGGAAGAAGTCCCATACCCATTAGCTGTCTGTCGCTCCCCCTTCCCCTCCAAACCCTCTCAGCTTTAGGCAATCACTATTTGTAGTTGCTGTAGATTTGTCTTTTTATTTTTTATTTTTTATAGATTTGTCTATTCTTGGTATTTCTTATAAATGGAATCATCTATACATATAAAAGCCTAAGCGACTGATTGACTGGACGACTGGTTGACTGGATGCTATGACATGCACTGACCACCAGGGAACAGACGCTTAGCGCCCAGGATCAGGTTCCCTCCTGTCTGGATCAGGCCTGTGGGGATTGGCCAAAACTGGCTATCCGACATCCCCTGAGGGGTCCTAGATTGCAGGGTGCAGGCCAGGTTGAGGGACCCCACTGGTGCACAAATTCGTGCACCAGGCCTCTTGTACAAGATATAATTCTTTGTCTTTCATGTAACATAATGGTTGCAAATGTTATCCATATTATAGCATATGAACATTTTATTTTTATTTCTGAGTAATATTTCATTGTATAGACAAACCACATTTTATTCACTCATCATTCATTCGTTGTTAGGAATTTGGGTTGTTTTCACTTATCAATAAGTAGGGACCCAGTGCACGAATTTGTGCACCTTGAACTGTGGGCTGCAAGGCTGCGGTGGGCACAGGGGCAGGTCTCGGCCCTCCTCTGTGCCCCCACCCAGTCCCTCCTGCTGCATCCCCCAGTCCCATCTGCTGGCAGCCCCGCTCTTGCCACTGTTGCTCCTATGAGCTGATGGCGCTGGCCCCGCTTGCACCCACTGAAGGCGTGGAGCGACTGGGGCTGGTGCCATCCGTGGATGTGAGTGGCGGCTGCTGCCCCAATCGCCCCTCAGGAGCAGGGGGAGGTGGAGAAGCCCTGAGGGGCAATCGGAACCAGTGCCAGCCGCCAGCAGCAGTTGTGAGTGGCGGCTCTGGTGCTGGAGGTGGGTGTGAGTGGGACCGGTGCTGGCAGCAGGTGCAAGCACCCGGTGGGACTGCAGTACGTGGGAGGAAAGATTTTTCAGTATCCATCAGAGACTCACCTGATGACAGCGACTGGTGCCCCACCTTCGTCTGGCGCCCCTGCTCACCTGCTCCACCATCCTGCTGTGGCTGATGCTCACCATGTTCCGCACTTTGCCGCCTGCTGCCAATGCCTACCATGTTCTGCACGCGTCCCCTGGTGTCAGTGCGCATCATAGCGAGCGGTTGTTCCGTTCCGCTGTTCAGTCTATTTGCATATTAGGGTTTTATATATATAGATGTTATGAACATCTATATATCCAGAATGGTATTGCTGGATCGTACGGTAACTCTGTTTAAGGAACTGTTAAACTGTTTTCCAAAGCAAGTGCACCGTTTTGTGTAAAGTGGTATCTCATTGTAGTTGGTCTAGTGAGTTGTGTAGAAAACGAAAGAGCAAAGTAGACAGAGATAGTTTTCTCAGAAGAAGTTGGAACTTGAACTGAAAGGAAGGTGAGGTTTGGAGAAGGGAGGAAGGATTTCCAGAGGAAGAATAGTGGAATGACTTGGAAGTGGGGATAAGCCCATCTCTGGTACAGAGCAGCAGGCTTGACTTCGTAGGATAGCTCTGCCAGTCTTTTTTTTTTTTGGATTGCTTGTTAAAGGATCCCATAACCAACATGCACCACAGGCTTGCTTGCTTCTTGAGGCCAGTTGCATAGCACAGTTGACCTCTCGCCCTTACTGTGGGATAAGACTAGAAGTTGAAATGTGACTTCCCTTAGCGGGCTTCTCCCTCTAATGCAGCGGTTCTCAACCTGAGGGTCGTGACCCCTTTGGCGGTTGAACGACCCTTTCACAGGGGTCGCCTGAGACCATCCTGCATATCAGATATTTACATTACGATTCATAACAGTAGCAACATTACAGTTATGAAGTAGCAACGAAAATAATTTTATGGTTGGGTCACAACATGAGGAGCTGTATTTAAAGGGCCAGAAGGTTGAGAACCACTGCTCTAATGCCTCTTCTCTTTTCTCTTTCCACCATAGTGCTTTTGTCCCAGTCCCCATTGGAGACAATACAAAGACAGTACAGAAGTCGTGATGGAGGCTGAGCTCCCCATTATTAGTTGCCAGAATTAGTCAGTTGAATATTCATGATGTTTTTGGAAAATGTATTGGGTGCAACACCATCATTTAATCTTAGCCATTATAGTCAATGTGGAGCGATTTGCACAGCAGATAGGAAGGGTGAAAGAAGGAAGGGAAAAACCTGAAGTATTGCTGTAGGAAAGGTTTTTATTTAGGCCATCTGTAAGGTCCTGGCTGGAATTTTGGTTGTGGGTTGCCATGGCTTAGCCTTTTCCCTGGCCCTAGGGGGAACTAATATCTGGATTTGCAACATCCTTTTGCTTAAAAGGATTTTGTGGGGAAATGGAAAGATAAACAAGGAAGAAAAATAAACCAAAGAGAACAAAACAAAGTTGGTCTCCTCTACTTTTTTCTTCGGAATTCATACTCATTCTTCAAGTATTTAGGACTTGAAAAGGAGACAAATAATGGAAGTAACAAAAGGCATGTTCAAAATATAAGTTCCTCTAAAAAAGATGTTAACATTCCAGAAGTTTATTTGTAAGTTCGCTAACTGCATTTAGAATGTACTTTTCTCTTAGAGATCCTGTTATATATAAATCAGTGGCTATGAAGAATAAGGACTTCCCAGGCATAGGGAACTGTGTGTGCAAAAGACATAGGGAGGTAACAGGAGTAACTGAGATACAGGATATGCGGGTGAGATTATAGAAGGTGAAGTTGAAAAAGTAGGCTTGTACCACTGGGACATGAGGCCATTGAAGGGATAGAGTTCAGATTTGGGTTCTTAGGAAGCTTACTCTAGCAGCAGTAATTTAGGACAGTTGATATCTTTGGCTTGTGCAAAATGAGCCTCCGGGGTGTGAAAAGAGTATGGTAGAATTTATATTTGTTTTTATATTAACCATCAAAATTTCTGTTTTTGTGTTTTACAATGCTTATATTAGTACAGTAAAACATTCTTATAATTTATAAATAAATGTATGTATAGCAATTGTATGTTCAAATGTTTTACTGATAGGAAGGAATGCATGGAAAAAAAATAGGAGACCACTGGTTTACTAATTGTGTTATAGTCTGTACTGTAGAAGATCAAGGTCCAAAGTGAGGTGTTGGTTGCTGAAAGAAAAAGGATGGATTTGAGAGAGATTTTAGGTAGAACTGCATGACTTGGTGAACAAATTACGTGTTAAGAGGCAAGAGGAGCGTCAAAGATGACTTGGCAAGGTTAGCAAAGTCATATTATAAATGAACTAGAGGCCTGGTGCATGAAATTCGTGTACTGGGGTGGGGGAGGGTCCCTCAGCCCAGCCTGTGCCCTCTCACAGTCCGGGACCCCTTGGGGGATGTCTGACAGCCGGCTTAGGCCTGATCCTCTTAGGCAGTCGGACATCCCTCTCCCAGTCCGGGACCCCTTGCTCCTTACCGCCTGCCTGCTCACTGCTCCTTACCGCTCAGCTTATGGCTGAGTGGTGCTCCCCCTGTGGGAGTGCACTGACCACCAGGGGTCAGCTCCTGCAATGAGCGTCTTCCCCTTGGTGGTCAGTGAGCATCATAGTGACCAATCGTTCTGGTCGTTCCGCCGTAATGGTTGCTTAGGCTTTTATTATATAGATGTTTGGAAGCTGAGGACTGGTTATATAATGTGTTTGCTTCTCTAAGGAAAAGTGAAAAAGTATGGCTGGGAGGAGGCATTTTAGTATGCAGTGAGAAAGGAAGAAATCTTTAAGGGCTCCATAGTGAATGTGTGTGCTTTGTTAGATGAGTAAGACCTAAAGTGGACTGGGCCAAGTTGCTGAGGGGAAATCTGTTCATGTTAGATTTAGAGAGAGAGAAATAATAAACTCTTGAACTCACTTTAGTCACAGGAAAGGTTGCATTGATCTTGCCTGGGCTGTATAAGTCAAAAGGAGGAAGGAAACCAATCTAGAGAAAGATGTTTGACTCCAAGCAAAAATCCTTTATTCCAAGGTATGAGAGCAGCTGGGGGGGATGTTGGCCTTGGAGATGCTCAGGCTGGAGTCCCCGGAACTACACAGAATCCCTGCCTGATTTCTAATAAGTTCCTGAACCTCAGGTTTTTTTAAAAATTTTTATTTATGAAAGGAAGCTAATTCACCTGTAAGGTTGCTGTGAGGATTAAAAGTGATCTCATATGTAGCCTTCAACAGATAAGTGACTGTTTAGTAGATGGTAGCTATTATTGATATTGCTTGGAGAGGATGGTATACACTTGTGTGAACAACCAGGAGCTAAAAAAAAAGTCAGAAGAATACACGTGTTACTTTTCATAGTTTTAAGACATAGAGAAAGTTTTTTGCTTGCTCTCTGTGAGTATGTCAGTATATCTGTTGTATATTTTACTGAATTTATTTGAAGGATTGCTATTCTGATATATGCAAAGCACTATTCCTCTTGCTGGTTAGGAAAGAGAAACTTAATGTCTATTAAGGATAAGAGAAGCCTGCAAATAATTAGAATGTTAATATTTAAGAACATTTATGCCTCCTCACAAATAATATTTAAAAATGATATTCAATTTTATAAAATATTTATATCATTTATATTTATCTTTAGCTGGTATTACTGTTCACTTCTAGTCTTTTATTTTCCCCCCAAAACTGTATTGTTGTTGATAGTATTACAGATGACTCCCATTTTTAACTTCTCATTTTGTTTTCCTGATTGCTTAAAATTACTATTTTTTAATTTTTATATTTTGGAAAATGTTAAATATCTATGAAAGTAGAGAGGCTAGTATGAGCCCCCAAATGTCCATCACTCAGTTTCAGCACTTATTAATTAATGGCTTACTTAGTTTCATTTATAAGTAACTGACTATAAACTCCCGCCCCCACCCTCCAGTCCTAGATTGCTTTGAAGCAAATTCCAGATGTCATATCTCATCTTAAATATTTCCATGTGTTTCTAAAAGATAGACATTCTTTTTAAAAACCATGATGATGATATCACACCTAAAAAATTTCCTTTATATCATCAGATATCCAATGTTCAAAGTTTTTTTTAGTTATATCAGTTTTTTTAAAGCAGTTGATTTGTTTGAATCAAGTAAGGTCAGATTGTAATTGGTTGGTATATATCTCCTAAGTCTCTTTTTCCCCTTTTGCAATTTATTTATTGAGAATGTTGGTTATTTGTCCTATATGTTTTCCATTGCATCCTGTTTTTATATGTTCCATTCCTTTTATTTCCTACAAAGTGATAGTTAGATGTATTGACTTGATCAGTTCAAGTTCATTTTCTTGGCAAGAGTACTTAAAAGGTGGTGATAGGTACTTCCATCAGGAGGCACATTATCTCTTTTGATCCCTGATTTATCAGGGGCTGTAAAGTGGTGATATTTTGTTTCTGTCATTTCTTCCGCATATTAGCTAGACTACTTTAATGAAGGAAACCTTCCTCATATCAGTTACTTAGTTACCTTGAGGTATAGTTCATATTTGATTCCCTTTATTCATTTTTTAAACTGAGTTAATTTCCTACCATTTTCTAAAGGTGACTGATTTTATTTTTCGATTGTCACTTTAAACACAGATTTTTTTAAGTCTATAGTTCAGTGGTTTTTAATATATGCATAGAGTTGCACAACCATCACTACAGTCTATTTTGAACACTTTCATTACCTCAAAAAGAAACCCCATACCCATTAATAGTCACTCCCCATTTTTTCCCAAGCCCTCCAGCCCTGGGCAACCCTAATCTACTTTCAATCTCCACAGATTTACCTATTCTGGACATTTCATATGAATGGCATTATATACTATGTGACTTTTGTAAACACAGATTTAAACAATTCTTGCTATATTTCAATCTATTATGGTTATCCCTATTGATGTTTCTTTTTCTTTTTTTTCCTTTCTATCCCTATTGATGTTTAATTTGTCCTATCTTTGTCCAGTGGGAGCGTCTTTAAGTTAACTTTAGAGTCCTTTTGACAAAAGCCAAGTAGTTTTTAATAGCTTCCTTCCCTTTTGGTGTGACAAGATGTTCTAGACTCTTGTATGCTTCCTGCTCCAGACCTGTATTCTGCTGTTCTCTAAGGAGTCTTGCTTCCTTTTGGTGGTAAATGGTATTAGAGATTATAGTTTTGGGACTTTTTTTTTTTTCTACTAGATCAGTTTTCTCCAAGGGTCAGAACTAGGACGTGCATGTTTCTGTTTTTGTGTATGTGTATTTTTAAAAGGTAAGCAATATCACATGTCCATATTATAGCATTTTTATTTAACCTCATCATTCATATACCTGAATCTCCTGTCATACCAAAAGTCCTGATTTCATTGGATTGACTGCTTTATCCCACAGTACCCACACAACTCAACAGCAATGCTAACAAAAGCACCAACACGATGATTACTGAAAACGCGTTTTGTTTTAATTTGGCTTTTTTTTTTTTTTGTCCTTAGAGTATATCCCACTCGGAATGTATAGTCAAGTTACTGTTTCAAAATCAATAGAGCCCAGCTGGAGTGGCTCAGTGACTTGGGTGTTGTCCTGTGTGCTGAAGGGTTGCCAGTTGATTCCTAGTCAGGGCACATATCTGGGTTGCATGTTTGATTCCCGTTCAGGGCATGTTTGGAAGGTAGCCAGTCGATGTTTCTTTCTCTCTGGCATCAATGTCTGTCTGTCTCTTCCTCCCTCCCCCTCTCCATCTATCCCTCTCCTTGAACCCCTCTCCTCTCCTTCCCCTCTCTAAGCATGCTCATGGGTGAGAAATAAAGAAAATCACTAGAAATAGTTTCTTTCTCTGTGTTGGGTCACTAACTCAATACATAAGGTTTTTGCTTTTTCTTTCAACCTTTGGGATTGCTTTAAAAAATTATTAATTACATAAAATATTTATATGGTTTCAAAGCTAAGTCTATAAAAGGTATATTCAGATAAGTCTCATTTCTATCCCTTTCTTACCACTCAGTTTTTTCCTTCCTTCATAGGTGGCTAGTTAAAAAAAAATTCCCCTATTTGTCATGTCTTTAAAAAAAAAGTAAAATTATATCTATATCTGTATATATTCACACCTCCTCTCACTAGCACCTCAGATAAATGGTAGCATTCTCTGCACTTTTCTTTTCTCATTTTATACTCTAAAGCAGTGGTTCTCAACCTTGGCTGCACATTAGAATTACCTGGGAATCGTTTTAAAATCCTGATTTCTGGGCCTCATCCTCCGGAAATTCTGTTTCTTTGTTATGGGGTGAGGCCACAACATTAGTAACAAAGAAACAGAATTTCCGGAGGATGAGGCCCAGAAATTAGGATTTAAAAAAGATTCCCAGGTGATTCTAATGTGCAGCCAAGGTTGAGAACCACTGCTCTAAAGATATCACTTCTAGCAGTATATAGAATTCATTCTCATTTCTCTGTAGGGACAGCATAGTGTTCCTTTGGATGGATGAACCATGGGTTATTTAACCAGTTTCATACTGATGGTCACTTAGGTTGCTTCCAGTGTTACTGTTACAAATGGTGAATAGTCTTGTGTATTTTTACCATTGCAATAGATTGTTAGAAGTGGGATTGCTGGGTCAAAGAGAAAATTTATATGTAAATTTGTAAAATTGTTAAAATAGGCCAGCTAGGGTGCTAGAATAACATTTTCTTTTTGGTGCACTGCAATGATCCCATTTGAAGGAGAATGTTCTTAACATCAGGCTTATATAAACTTTTTCTTATAATCCATCCAGGATTTAAAATTAGACTAAATTTATTTTGTTTCATATCTGGATATGTGTATCTCTATATATCTATTTCTAATCTATATCTGTCTACACTAATAAAAGACAAACATGCAAATTGACTGTACCTTTGCTATGCCTTAAGCCACGCCCACCAGCCAATCAGAGCGACTATATGCAAATTAATCCAACCAAGATGGTGGCCGGCAGCCACTGAGCTGGAGCAAGCAGGAGGCTTGGCTGCCCCAGTGATGGAGGAAGCCAAGCTTCCTGCCTGCCGTGGCCAGCTCTGAGCTCCACTCAAGTCAACAAAGTTTCAATTATAGAATATAAATAAACCTCAGATACCTGTTTTCAGCTGGCCGTGGCCATGGAGCTGGAGCGAGCAGGAGGCTTGGGTTGCCCCTGGCGATAGAGGAAGCCAAGCTTCCCGCCCCGCCCTGGCCGGCTCTGAGCTCCACTCAAGGCTACAAAGTTTCAATTATAGAAGGTAAATAAATCCCAGAATAAAAAGAAAAAAGAAAAAAAGGAGAGGCTGGGAGCTTCCGTCGCCTGGGGGCTTGGCCAGCCTGAAAACAGCCATCAGCCCCTCACCCAGGTTGGCCAAACCTCCATGAGGTGAGGGTCCCCACTGGGGGAGGGGGGGGGCGCTTGACCAGCCTGCAAACAGCCATCAGCCCCTCACCCAGGCTGGCCAGGCACCCCAGTGGGGACCCCCACCCTGATCTGGGACACCATTCAGGGTAAACCAGCCGGCCCCAACCCGTGCACCAGGCCTCTATTCTATATAATAAAAGGGTAATATGCAAATTGACCCTAACAGCAGAACGACTGGGAATGACTGGTCACTATGACACACACTGACCACCAGGGGGCAGATGCTTAATGTAGGAGCTGTCCCCTGGTGGTCAGTGTGCTCCCACAGGGGGAGCTCTGCTCAGCCACAAGCCAGGCTGATGGCCAGCACAGCGGTAGTGGCAGGAGCCTCTCCAGCCTCCTCAGCAGCACTAAGGATGTCTGACTGCAGCTTAGGTCCGCTCCCTGCTGGTAACTGGACATCCCCCGAGGGCTGCCGGGCTGCCAGGGGGATGTCTGACTGCCAGCTTGGGCCCGATCCTCCAGGGAGCGGGCCTAAGCCAGCAGGTGGACATCCTCCGAGGGGTCCCACACTGCAAGAGGGGATAGACTGGGCTGAGGGACCTCCCCCCCAAGTGCACAAATTTTTGTGCACTGGGCCTCTAGTATATCTATATATATATCTATATCTATCTATCTATCTATCTATATCTATCTATCTATCTATCTATCTATCTATCTATATATAATTTTTAAAAAAAATTTTGCCTTTATTTGAACAAAATGCACCAGCCCAATATAGAGAGCAGCCCACGAGTAATTGCATCCTCATGTTGGCACACAGAAGCCTCTACTTTGTACCTTTTGTGGGGGCTGGGCCACCTTTGGGAGCCTGAGTCATGGCTTTGACTTTGGCCTTGGTGCTTGCTTCCAACCAGCAGAGCGAGGGATCCCATGCCTCTCAAGCTTGAGTCTTTGAGGACCTTGGGCTTGACAAAGGCCGTGGTGTTCTTAGTTTCATTGATCTACATCTTCTTTAGACCTTTCTATGTTTCCTGACAAAGCTCAAGAGCCTTAGGGACTTAGGTTCCACATCCTTAAAAGATATCTTTATGTTTAGGTCTTATTAATGCCTTTTCTGTACCATTTCTGAACTGGTTATGCATGGTGTGATTCTTGGATTGGCCATGTCTGCATTGCTGCCTTCGGCCCAGAAAGTGCCTGAGACTGGAATAGAAAGAGCCATATCTGAGTTTAGATTTTTAAAGAAAGTCTTCTCTCCTTTTCCCTCCCCCTGAGTTTCAAAATCCTTCCCCCCTTGAATTATTTGTTTTATCACATCTTTATTTTTTTCAAACTTGAACTCATACTAGCAGTTTTACGGAGACTCTTTTTTCCCTTTTTCCTGATGGTTCCTTCTTACCTTCCTGTTCTGATCTTTATAAAGTCATCTGTATTATTGTAATTCTGGAATGTCCCTTCACCATTCTCCAATTTCATTATTTCCTGGCCTCTGTGCTATTTTGTTGTAATTTGTTTGCTGGCGTGTATATTTGGGTTCTTTTAGGAGGCAGCCAACCAGTGAACTTGCTGAAAGGGTGGTTTGAGTTCTAGTATATCAGAAAAATGTCTACCTTCTTACACTTGTTTGATAGTTTATATCAGTGATTTTCAAACTTTTTCATCTCATGGCACACATAAACTAATTACTAAAATTCTGCAGCACACCAGAAAATACAGATTCTTTTGCTAATGTGACAAAATATAGGTATAATTTTGATTCATTCACACTGGACAGCTGTTGTTATATTGGCTGTTGTCATTTTTCAAATTTGACAATTTAAGGCAGTGGTTCTCAACCTTGGCTGCACATTAGAATCACCTGGGAATCTTTTTTATTTTTAATAATTTTTAAAATATATTTTATTGATTTTTTATAGAGAGGAAGGGAGAGAGATAGAGAGCCAGAAACATCGATGAGAGAGAAACATCGATCAGCTGCCTCCTTCACATCTCCCACTGGGGATGTGCCCACAACCCAGGTACATGCCCTTGACCGGAATTGAACCCGGGACCCCTCAGTCCGCAGGACGACGCTCTATCCACTGAGCCAAACCGGTTTTGGCACCTGGGAATCTTTTTTAAATCCTGATTTCTGGGCCTCGTCCTCCGGAAATTCTGTTTCTTTGTTTTGGGGTGGGGCCACAACATTAGTAACAAAGAAACAGAATTTCCAGAGGATGAGGCCCAGAAATCAGGATTTTAAAAAGATTTCCAGGTGATTCTAATGTGCAGCCAAGATTGAGAACCACTGATGTCAGGGAAAGGAAGTCAGTGCCCCTGACTAGGCAGGTATTGAATGTTTTAAAAATTATTGAAGTTCACCAGCTGAAAATTGCTGGTTTATATGGTAATAGAGCTCTGGATTGAAAACATTTCTTACAGAACTCGAAGACATTTTTCCCACTGATTTTTAGCTGGCTTCCTCTGTCACTGCTCCAGAAGAGGCAGGGGGTATTCTGCCTTCTTCTTGCCAGTTAGGGTACATGTCTAGGTTCTCTGCTCAGCCTTGATTGACACCCAGCCTTGATTGACAGCCTTGATTGAATTCCGGTGGGGAATTCTCCTTACTGCAGGGCCAGAGTGGGAGTTCTGGCTCCCAGGAGGCCTCCATTGACACCTCTCCAGCTGGGTGGAGTTTAGATTTTTAAAAAATGGTATTCTCTGCCTTTCCCTCCCCCTGAGTTTCTAAATCCTTTCTTCCCCCTTGCATTATTTGTTTTATCATATCTCTGTTTTTTTCAAATCATACTAACAGTTTTATTGAGGTGCTTTTTCCCTTGCTCCCCCCATGGTCTCGATTACTGCTATGTGAGAGTGGAAGTCCAGGCTTCACAATATTCCCTGAACCACATCATGAGGGTCCTCATTACTACCATGTGGGATGATGAAAGCCCAGCTCTCTACTTTCTGTAGCACTAACCTGGCAGGGGCACGTGGATGGCATGCTTAATTCCAGCCTGGTGAGGGCAGAGATCTAGGTTCTCTCCCTGCTTGTCTTGGCTGACTTGAGTGAAGGCAACACATGTTGGCTACAGTGTTCGGTGGTTATTTTCTAAAAGTTTTCTGCGCGCACGTACAGTGCGATTGAAACTTCGTGGCCCATGCGCAGAAGTCGGTATTTTGTGGAAGAGCCACACTCAAGGGGCCAAAGAGCCGCATGTGGGTCGCGAGCCGTGGTTTGCCGAGCTGCAGTTTGCCGACCACTGATTCTAGAACAGTTCTGCCCTTTTTTTTAGTCTCTGACATTTACATTTTAAAGAATCCAGACCAGTTTTTTAGAATGTCTCACGTTTGGGACTTGTCTCATTGTTTCCTCATGCTTAAGTTCATGTTTAAACATTTTGGCAAGAAAACCAAATAGGTAAGTTGTCTAATTCCATGAATTTTTGGGGGAAGTTTTTTGGTCTATGGCCATACCACTCTGAACGCGCCCAATCTCGTCTGATCTCAGAAGCTAAGCAGGGTCGGGCCTGGTTAGTACTTGGATGAGAGAAGTTTTTTGTTTATTTTTAATTCTTTCCCAAGAATGTTTATTGATTTTAGAGGGAGAGAGAGAGATACAGATGGGCAGAAAGAGAAACATCAATGTAAGAGAGAAACATCAATTAGTTGCCTCTATTACAGTGGTTCTCAACCTTGGCTGCACATTAGAATCACCTGGGAATCTTCTTAAAATCCTGATTTCTGGGCCTCATCCTCTGGAAATTCTGATTCTTTGTTATGAGGCGGGGCCACAACATTAGTAACAAAGAAACAGAATTTCCGGAGGACGAGGCCCAGAAATCAGGATTTTAAAAAGATTCCCAGGTGATTCTAATGTGCAGCCAAGGTTGAGAACCACTGCTCTATTATGTGCCTCAAACTCGCAACCTAAGTATATGCCCTGACTGGGAATCGAACCCTCAGCCCTTTGGTGTATGGGACGATGCTCCAACCAACCGAGCTACTCAGCCAGAGCTAATGCCATGCATTTTTATTCTTCATGGAAGTCATCAGTTTTCATTGTTTTTCTTTCATTCTTTCTTAAAAAGGCTCTTAATTGTCTTTTTATCTTCTTCTCTCCCTGTTGCTTTCTGTTCCTGTTTTGTAGAAGTTACGTTGTTTCTGTTCTATTTAAGGATGCCAGTTTCCTGAAACATTTCTTAATCATTTCAGAGATATATTCTTCTTGCAAGAGATGATGTTCCCTCTTCCCCATTCACAAGATTTTTAACAGGTCTTTTATTTTCCCATATGCCTTTTAGCAATGTGAGCTCTATCTAGATTTGCTAGTTGCCACAAGTGAATGGGTTACACTGTTTGTGCCCCATGGGTGACGGTCAGGTCCCCCTTCTCAGATCTGTTGCTGAAGAACTGATTCATGCTCATTGTTCACAGTTGAACTTCCAGTGACTAAGCAGGTGTTTGTACTACTGAGGTAGAATTTTATTCACTCAGTGCCTGATATCATATTTTGAACTAATGACATAGAAAAGAAGCTAAAATTCACAGAACGTGCTCTGTTAGAGTTCTTGCTCTATTCTCACTGTACTTTATGTTGTACTTGTTTTTGTGTAATTATTATAACCAATGTAACTAATTTTTAAAAAGTAATCAAGAGATCATGTAACTCCCTCTCCATATTAAACTGTGTGTGTGTGTGAGTGCATGAGAGAGAGAGAGAGAGAGAGAGAGAGAGAGAGAGAGAGATATCCATGAGACTAATCAGGGTTGAAGGGCACAATGACTAAAGGTGGGTAGACAAATTAACCTGCTATAATAGAAGAGAGGTAATGAGGGCTGATATTTGCATAGATCCTTTTGTTTTGCATCACATTGCCTTTAAGAGTCCAGGTATTAGTGAGGGTTGTCAAAAAGTAGTATCAGAAGAAAGTCTTTACAACTAGATGGATGATGACTCCAGGGATTGTAACCTGGGTGATTGATAGAACTAGCATCAAAAATAGGGAATTGAGGAGTTATTTGGGGGAAATAAATCATTGGTTTGCTTTGGGTTCTATTGAGTGTGAGATTACTATCTGTGGGAAGCTCTCCAGGGACAGTTGAAATTTGGACTTGAAGGTCATGAGAGAGGTAGGAGCTAAATATATAGTTAGGGAGTCAATTACAGAGTGGTGAGTAGTGAAAACTAAAGGGATTTCGAGACTCTTTAGTAGGCAGATAGAGAGTAGGAGAGAGGAAAAGATCAGTAAATATTGGGGACATTTCACATCTTAAATCCAAACATCTCCTTCTCCACTGCTGCTCTCTGGGTCCAGACCACCATCCTCTGTTACCCTAGTGGCTGTAATTCATCCATACCGGGTTCTTTCTACTACTCTTGCTTCTCTCCAGTCCATTCTCTAAACAGCACCCACAGTGAGCCTTCCAAATGGGAAATCTGATAATGTCAGTTCATTGCTAAAATCTCTCATTTGCTCCCCATATATCCAGATTAAAAACTACACACCTAACATGGTTTACAACACCCTTTGAGATCTTGACTCTGCCTATTAATACAAAAATAGTAATGACTAACATTTATTGAACTCTTGAATATTAGTACTTATTCTAAGTATTTTACATTTGTTACCTCATTGAGCCTTAATCTTTCAATTTACCCTCTTAACTACATGATGGAGAAGGTACTGCTCTGATCCCCATTTTGCAGATGAGAAAGACACAGAGATTTCTAGTTGCCCAACTTCTTAGAGCTAACATGTGGAGAGCCAAATGAAGTGACTAAAGCTAGAGATGTTGCTTGCCAGGAGCACACAGCTTATGGGGAGGTAGAACCTGGTATTAGAGCTTCTATTTATTGAGTGTGCTCTCTTCTCCATTTTTGTTTGACCCCATCTCATCCATAGCACCCCTGACCTCCTACCTCTATGCACACATACACATACTCTTGGTTAACTTTTAATCATTCTTCAGGTTTTATCTCAAACTAGAGGCCTGGTGCACGAAATTTGTGCACTGGGGAGGGGCAGTGTCCCTCAGCCCAGCCTGCACACTCTCCAATCTGGTACCCCTCGGGGGATGTCTGACTGCTGGTTTAGGCCCGATCCCTGTGAAACATCCCCCTCACAATTCGGGACTGCTGGCTCCCAACCGCTCACCTGCCTACCAGCCTGATCACCCCCTAGCTACTCCCCTGCCAGCCTGATCGACGCCTAACTGTCCTCCTTGCCAGCCTGATTGCCCCCAACTGCTCTCCCCTGCCAGCCTGGTCGCCCGCAACTGCCCTCCCCTGCCGGCCCAGTTGCCCCTAAGTACCCTCGCCTGTAGGTCTGGTCACCCCCAACTGCCCTCCCCTGCTGGCCTGGTCGCCCACAACTACCCTCCCCTTCTGGTCATCTTGTGGCTGTGGGCGCCGCCATCTTTGAGGGCGTGGCAGTTAATTAACATATTCCCTCCTTATTGGCTGTGGGCGCCACCATCTTTGAGGGCGGGACAGTCAATTAGCATATTCCCTCCTTATTGGCTGTGGGCGCTGCCATCTTTGAGGGCAGGGCAGTCAATTAGCATATCCCCTCATTGGCTGTGGGAGCTGCCATCTTTGCGATGGCATGAGGGTCAATTAGCATATTCCATCTTTATTAGATAGGATAGAGCTTTGGAGAAAACTTTCAGCATCCCTTTTACCCTTCCTGCTGCACTTGGAGGAGCTTTGTCCATCAGTTCTGGTTGTTATTGATTGTCTTTCCCGTAGTCTGTAAATTTCTTGAAATCTGGTACCTTGAGAGTCTTGCTCACTATAAACCTTGAGTGACTTGCACTGTATGTGACACATACTAGGTACGCAGTTAATATATATTGAATATTTAATTGAGTGTTTAACTCAACATAGAAGTTTAGTCTTGACTGGATTTCATCCTTAAAAGTTGTCTTTTCATATACACGTATTTTATTCCCAAGTATTTATGTTTATGATGATTCCAAATAATTGGTATCTTTAAATTATGCTTTGGCAAATCCCTTTGGAATTATAAATATTAATATTTGTGTTATTTTTCTTAAGATAATGTTATGCTTTATTTCTGGAGTAACTACTGATAATCATCAGAGAAAGACAGTCTGGTTTAACTGGAGGATGCAGCCTGGGAGTGCCTCAGTTGCTATGAGTAGAATAAAAAGTCACTTATTCTTACACTGATTATTGAAACTTGTTTCTACTCTGCCTCTAAGCTGGTTTTTGTTTTAGGTGCCAGAAGATAGGCAGTCATAGTCTGGAATTGAGGAAGAAAAATAGAGTATTCTGATGGACCACTTAATCGATTTTTTTTTTAGACAAATTGGTCTTACCTTTCCCACTTTGTTCTAACTTCCTCATAGGAAAAGTTTCACAATGCACAGAAAAGAACTCATAGCAGGACTATGAGTTGCATATTACTAATTCAGTGGTGGTCATACATGTTCAGGTGATAGAGTCATGGTATTTTTTTGTGGAATATTATGAATATTTATATATGAAATTTCAAAATACATTTTTTTCTTAAAGCAGATACTATTATATATTCTAGAATAGACAGAGAATAGTGAGTGAGAAAGGTTTAAGAAAATGTATGGTAGGAAAACTTAATATTACCATAATTTTTCATGCAAATTGGGAATAGGCCATTTTTTGGCACCTTAGACTAGTTCCCAGACCTCCAGTGTTTGAAGTGGCATTGTTGGAGAATGTCAGAGTACCATTGACAGAGACTGGTGAGTCAGGAGGGAGAACTAGCAGCGAGGTAAAGGAGAATGAGTTTGGTGGACTATAGATTAATGATGCGTCAAGGAGAAATATGCAGTAAGCAGTTAGAAGATAAGCATAGTATCTGTCACATAGTAAGGCCTCCAGAGAGAGGGTAGAAATTTGGAAATCATTGGCATAATGAGAGAGATGAAACTCTGAGAGTTGTTTCAGACTGAATAGAGCAAAGCACAGTTCCAGGTTTGAACCTGGGGGGAAAAAGAGACATAGATAAGCAGTGTAGAATACTGTTGGGAGGTCAGTGGATTCCAGAAAAGATGGTTTGACTTAATGGTGGGTTATGGATGTCCCCTTTAAGAAAATAGTCGTGGTATGGTGTTGCATTTATTCAGCCCGGACAGAAACCTAGGAGTTATCGTTAATACTTCCCATATCATTTGTCCCTCTAATTTATTGATAAAGTGCTATTAAATTTACCTTCTTAAGTAGGACACAAAAAGTAAATTATATAAGAATGATTGATAAGCTGGGCTTTATTAAAATTAAAATCTTTTGCTCATAAAAAGATACTCTTTAAGAAAATGAAAAGATAAGCCACAGATTTCTAAACACTCACACATTTGAACAGTTCTTTCTGTTTCTACTGCTGCCTTCATATACAACATATATCTAATATCTATTTATAACTTCAATATATAAACCCTTACCACTCTTTAAGACAATCAAATAAAGAAAAGCGGGCAAAGAATTAAACAGATACATTATCAAAGAAGACATACAGATGGCAAATAAGCATATGACAGGATGCTTAGCAGTGTTAGGCATTAGGAAAATGCAAATTAAAACTACTTTGAGAAAGCTCTAGCATACCCAATAGAATGGCTAAAATGAAAAACACTGGCAATATCAAGTGTTGATGAGAACGTGTAGCAATTGGAATCCATACATTGTTGATAGACTCAGAGACAAACCTTGGAGTTCAAAACCAATTTTATGGGGTCTTTCCCCAGCTCCCCTCCTTCTGCTCTCTCCCTGGTTACCTGGTGTTCCCTTTTCGTTTTGCTGCCAGAAAACTGGGACTTCATTTACTCCGTTCTGCTGTGTACTTCCCATGATTGCAGCTGTAGTCCAGACCTAGCAGTGGGAGGACAGAGAGGAAAAGAAAATAAATTGGGATTTGCCCCACTCTCTTAAGGACACACTCCTGATTGGAGAAGAATTTCTTTTAATCCCTGCTTTAGGTGTCTGTAGATTTTTGCTTCTTTCCCATTCCTTTGTTGGGGCGCACACGAGTCTTGGTTGGAAAGTTTGTAAGGAGAAAAGGGAAGTGTGTGGAAGGCCACCTGCCCTGTTTATCGGAATTCTGACTTAGGGGAGGCTTAGGGGAGTGTTGAAGGCAGCACCCCTAATTATTCCTTGACCTTTCCAAACAAGTTTGTGCATATGCAGACCCCCGGGTGTTTACTGGAATCCTTATGCTTAATCCCTGGATGCCCTTGCCTAGAGGACAGTGTAAATACACGTGTCCTCCCAAGATTACTCACCCTATTGATTGTATCTAAAAGATAAACTTTATCTCAAACTGTAATAAAAGCCCAGTGAGGCAGGCAATTGAGGCTGCCTGGTTGCTATAGCAGGGGTTCCTTAGACTCTCTTTCACAGCAAACGTTATGTCGGAGTAATCTGTTCGTCTGTCGTTCAGGGGCTGCTGGTCAGCCCCTGCACTCCTTGAGTCTGAACTAGAAAGCTTCCTGGAAGTCTTTCTGTCTATGCTGTTATCCACTTCCAGGTTTTGAACTGCCTTGAGTTCATGCTGAGTGATACTGGAGGGAAAAAATGGTAAATGTACCACTCACTGGTCTTCCACCCTAATCCATCTACTAATATTGACTTTTTTGATTCCTCAAATAGCTGCTTCATAAATTTTACCCTGGTTGTATATACACTGAGTGGCCAGATTATTATGACTACCTGACGTTTGTAGGCAAATTAGCTATAATTTCGCGCTGAAGTTGCTAGAGGGCCAGATCATTATAAACATCTGAATAGCACAACATACCTAAGTATCGTTGCTGATCAAGTTCATCCTATCATGTTGATGGCGTATCCCAATGGAGATGGCTTCTTCCAGCAAGACAATGCGCCATGCCATGGTGCTCATATTGTGCAGGAGTGGCTTCAAGAACATGAGGGAGACTTTACCTTGCTTAGGTGGCCCCCACAATCACCAGATCTCAATCCAATTGAGCATTTGTGGGACAAAGTTAAAAGAGCCATCAGGCAGCTGGTTCCATAACCATCAGATCTCACAGAACTGGACAGTGCTATTCATCAGGCATGGTGTCAGATTTCTCGCATCGCCTTTCAACATCTCATGGAGTCAATGCCAAGAAGAATTGTCGCAGTATTGAAGGCAAAAGGTGGCCCAACGAAGTACTGATAGGGAGGTCATAATAATCTGGCCGGTCATAATAATCTGACCACTCAGTTTGTTTTTTTTAATTGATGTGAGAGACAGTGTAGAGTGCACCTACTACATTTTACTTGAACCAGAACTTCTAGATTTCTTATTTGTCTTGATATGCATTCCTTGGACTTCTTGAATGGGTGAATGTATATCTGTTGACAGTTTTGGAAAATTTCCAGCTATTTTCAGACCAAGAACTAAGTGAAGATGAGACCCCCCCCCCCCCCAAAAAAAATAAAAAAAGTAAATAGAGCATTAAAAGCAACTTTCTAAAACCAGCTATGGGTTATGTCCCGTTCTCTTCTTTTCTGGAATATTAATTAATTTTGTATATTATACTTTCCGCGTCTGTCTTATGTTCTTTTGCTTTCTCTTTAAAATAATTTCAATCTCTCTAAGTGTTGTTCTCTATAATTTCTGTAAACTCACTAATTCTCTTTGGTTGTATCTTTTCTGCCTTTAAGCCATCCGTTCAGTTATTCTTTTTTATTTTGAGAAATATTTTGTTCTTTTTTAAGTTTGCTTCATCATGTCATAGTTTCTCACTCTTTACTCATTTTCCATCCCTTTTATTTCTTTAAGCTTATTAAACATTTATTCCAAATTCAGTCTCTAATAATTCCAATATCTGAAGTCTTTGAAAGTCTGATTCTGACATCTTTTTTTCTTTTCTTTTCTGAGGGTCTTATTTTATGGGCTTTATTTTCCTGAGTGTTTTCAAATTTTTGCCCAAGTTTATATTTCTTAGAACTTTTTGTGAGAATTATTTTGAGGCCAATGTTGAAGTGAATTTTTCCAGAGAAGATTTACATATTATTTTGTTAGTGTTCTGTGGCCACTTTTAGTTTGTGACAACTTGGACTTAAATTCCTGGGTTGAGGTTTCTCTGACCATTCAGTAGCAATTCCAGCTTGTGGTTGAACTGGAAGGAAGATTTTCCTTTCTATCTTATTGCCAAATTTTGAGACTAGTGGTTTCATCGTGTGTGTGTGTGTGTGTGTGTGTGTGTGTGTTTCTACCTTGATCCCCTTTGTAGCCCCAGTTTAAATTGTGAGGGAGGGGAATCTATTATACTTTCCACCTTAGCCTAAACCTTACCTTTGCCTTGTATTCCTTGAGCCCCATTACTTTAGGACAGTGGTCAGCAAACTGTGGCTCGTGAGCCACAATCGGCTCTTTGGCCCCTTGAGTGTGGCTCTTCCACAAAATACCGGCTCTTCCACAAAATACCGACTTCTGTGCATGGGCCACGAAGTTTCAGTCGCATTGTACGTGCGTGCCCGCAGGTGGTATTTTGTGGAAGAACCACACTCAAGGGGCCAAAGAGCCGCATGTGGCTCGCGAGCCGCAGTTTGCCGACCACTGGTTTAGGAGAATGAAGACACATTGGGTTATGTAAATGCTTTCAATGGGAAATCGAGTTTTTGTGTGTTGGTTATCCTGTTGGGTGGGTTCCTATCTTCACTTAATTCTTTGTTTTAATCTTCCTTATTTTCTTGCAAACTCATCAACTTATTTATTTGAGAAGATAAAAAATACCCATTATTTAGAATTGTTTCCAGTGGCCTATCAGAAGGGTACTTCAGCTTGTCCTATTGCCAGAAATGGAATTTGCAGCTGTTCCTTGTCCATGTTCCAGTCAGGCTCATTTAGTTCCTTTTCTTCACATGAACATTCACATGAACACTTCTGTACTCTGGTCAGGCTGTTTCCCTTTGCTCACAATCCTCTCCCTTCTCCACACCTGGCCAAATCCTGTTCATCTGGCAACGTTCACTTCAAGTTCCACCTCTTCTGTGATGCTTCTCTTGAACATCCTAGCTCAGTAGTTCCCAAATGTTTAGAATGTTTTTACCAAAAAACCCCAAAAACAACAACAACAAAAATTAAAAACAAGTTTTGTGGAACCACATAGAGATGGTCATTATTTTTGAAAAGAAATTACATTTTTACATCAAAAAGCAGGAGGAATATGATGCCAGTTTAATGATAGTTTTAAAAAGTGGATTAAATATATTTATATGGAAAGGACACTATACTGCCCCTTTTTCCCCCACCTCATTTTGCTAGTGACTGATAAGAGCCCTATTGCAGACTGTCCACAGAGTTGGACCCATGGCCTTATGCCAAAATGAGGACTACAGCCTGCATACCCACAGCATTTTGTTTTACTAATTCTGTGGCACCTAGTCATGTTTGACTGTTTACCTTTACAAATGTTTTGTCTCCTTGATTAGGTTGTAAGCTCCTTAAGAGTGATTATATATATGTAGATTACTCATAAATATATGTTGAATGACTTAAATGTAGATGCCCCCAATGATAGCTGAAACCTAGAAATATTTATAGAGCATACATCTGACTATATCACAGCTCTGAATGTTGTTTATATCTTGAGGAAAAATAAGTTTTAATAAGAGTAATGAATCTATTACTCATCATCTCTCTTAGGGAACTTCAGTTAACAAACTTACTGAGTTTGTTAAAAGCCAGGCCTTTTGTTTAACTTTGTTAAAAGCCAGGCCTTTTGTTAGGGTGCTAAGAATATAGACATGAAGTAAAATAAGGTTCCCAGTCTAGTTGGTAATATGTACATATAAGTAGAAAGCATCAAATACCACCCGGGAAGCCTTATAATATAGAGCCTTGAAACAAGTCCTTTGACAATGTAGAGAGAGCAACTGTTTTTTTTGTATGGGAGTCTGAGAGGCCTCTGGAGAGGAAGACGCATTTGTTCATTTATTCAGGAAATATCTAAGTGCCTACTACTTGCCAAGCACTATTCTAGATGCAGCTTGAATGAATATGACTTTGTTTGGTGACAAGCACATTTTAGACAGGGAAATTGTGATCAAGAGCATACCCTTTGAAGTAACAGCAGAACTGGGTTTGAGTTCATACACTCACTAGCTAGATATTTGTCCTTGGGCAAGCTATTTAATTTTTACATGACTATTTTTATAATATCCACAATACCCCCTACCTCACAGTATTGTCATGTGGATAGAATGAGGTATGGCATATTAAATGCTTATTTAGCACAGTGCCCTGCCCTGCTGAAATAGCTGAATAATAAATATACACACAAGGAATGGAGGGGGGTGATGATTGAGATCTACTGGAAAGAAGTTTAATGCGATTAATGTAGTGTCTGTGTGTGTGTGTATGTGTGTGTGTGTGTGTGTGTGTGTGTGTGTATGTACACCCATGCATTGGTAGAGGTGATGGCAGGGGAGACTGAGAGGTCTAGCTGAGGTTGAATTGCTGAACAACTTTGCATGTCATGCTAATAAGTATCTTTTTATTCCTGAATGTATGTGGGGGCCTTGGAGATTTATATTTTCCAAATGTGTGGTGGTATGCTGAGCTGTAGCATAGTAGTTAGGAGCATGGATTCTAGAGCTAAACTGCCTGGGTTCTATTCCCATCTTCCTCATTCCTAAATGCCTGACCTCAGGCAAGTACTAATCTGTACCTCAGTTTCTTTATTAGTAAACTGTAATAGTAAACCTACCTATTTTATGTTTGTTTTGTTTGCATGTATGCCCTTTGAGCCACTTTTGTTTTTAAAACTATAGAACCCTTTGTCAGAGGAAATGTTATTGAAATTTAGACATTCTATATAATAAAACCCTAATATGCAAATCGACTGAATGGTGGAATGACTGGTCACTATGACGCGCCCTGACCACCATGCAGCAGACACCCAATGCAGGAGCTGCCCCCTGGTGGTCAGTGGGCTTCCACAGGGGGAGCGCCGCTCAGCCAGAAGCAGGGCTCACAGCTGGCGAGTACAGTGGTGGTGGTGGAGCAGCAAGCAGTGAGCCCAGCAGTAAGGAGCAGCAAGCAGGGCGGGCGGTAAGGAGTAAGGGATCCCAGACTGTGAGAGGGCGTAGGCTTGGCTGAGGGACATCCCCCCTCCCCAGTACATGAATTTTGTGCACCTGACCTCTAGTAAAACATAAGAGTTGTCTATGTGGTGGGTCCCTTTCATTTCTCTTCCCTTTTTCTAAGGCCTCTGAGCTACATCTGTCCAACTCTGTGAAAAACAATGCCCTAAAGCAAGTGATGACTGAATGTCCTTCACTTAAGTATTTGTTGGATGTTCAAGACAAAGAACTTTTACAAGTTGAGAACTTGGGAAATTAGCATTTGTATTAATCTAAATCAATATTTTGATACATAAATTATATTAAACTTCATGTTAATTAAAATATGACTATTTTGTGAATAAAGGATTTTGCAAAAGAGCTACTGGATGTCAGAACTGGAAGATATCTTAGTGATCTCTTACAGATGAGTATATTGGATGTTGGAGAGGGAAGTTTTTAAAGCTTTGCTAGAGCCAGTCCCCAAGTGCCCACATTTCAGACTTCTTAGCCCACTGTTGTCTCTCATTTCTTGCTCAAAGCTGCACAGCCAGTTCATTGTCAGAACCAGGGCAAGCAGATAGTTTGGACCTTTCTAGGATTCATGCTTCATATACCTCTTGCTGTTTTACAGTATATATTCTTTCTTTTTTAGAAAAAATATATTTTATTGATTTTTTACAGAGAGGAAGGGAGAGGGATAGAGAGTTCGAAACATCGATGAGAGAGAAACATTGATCAGCTGCCTCCTGCACACCCCCTACTGGGGATGTGCCCGCAACCAAGGTACATGCCCTTGACCGGAATCGAACCTGGGACCCTTGAGTCTGCAGGCTGATGCTCTATCCACTTAGCCAAACCGGTTAGGGCTATATTCTTTCTTTAATGTTAACTTTAAAGGTTACTTGGTGAATCTAAGGATTGTTCTTTTATTCCTTTATTTGGTCTGGAAGCTCTGATGAGGTATTCCAAGATTCCTTTAATTATATTGATAAGTTTTAATAGCTGTGACTAGGTACCACCTCTCAATAAATCTAGGGCAGAGATAAATTATGTAAAAAAAGTAAAGATGCTCTAAAAGTGGGCATTTTATTATAGATTCACTATAGCTGCAAATCTTATGGAAAGTTAAAGTTGTTTTCTTGTCTGTTAATGATCTTTATATTAAGGAAATAGCAGACACTTGAATGGGTGTCCATGGCAGGTGTGACTTCAATGGATTTTTCTCCTCCCTATAGGTCATATTTTCCTGATTCTTTGCATGCCTGGAAATTTTTATTGATGGCCAGACATTGTATTATTTTACCTTTTTGGTTATGGGTATTTTTGTATTCTTAAAAATATTCTTGGAATTACTCAAAGCATTAATCTGAGGCAATGGTAGGCTTATCTCATTTGTTTTCTTTCTTTAAAAATTAAAAAGAAATTTTCAATTACAGTTACTATTCAATATTACATTAGTTTCAGGTGTATGCCTAGTGGTTAGGCATTTAGATAGCTTGTGAGGTGATCCCCCTGATAAGCCTAGAACCCACCTGACACCATACACAGTTGTTATGGTGTTATTGACCCTATTTACTAAGCTGTACTTTATATCCCTTGACTATTTGTAACTTCCAATTTGACTTAATCCCTCCACCTTTTTCACCTAACTCACCTCATTTGTCTTCTATCTCTCAAGAGATTATGCTTTGTTGCCTGATGTCTTAAAAACTATTATTTCATAAACTTTGTCAGATAAGTTATTTTGAAAGAGTTTGATCCCTCTGGGTCTTGCTTTTAAGATTTGTTAGATGTGACTGTAGCAGTATTCAATCTAGGGCTAATTATTCCACATTACTAGGCTAATACCCTACTGTGTACACTATCCAATGCAATCGCAAACAAAATACCACCAAGTTACTTTGTGGATACACAAACTGATCCTGAAGTTTATATGAAGAGGCAAAGACCCAGGATAGCCAGCCAACCCATTGTAGAAAGAAAAGATGAAAGAGATCTGACACTGACTTTAAGACTTACTATGTAAAGCTGCAGGAACCAACACAGGATGATATTGGTTGAAGAATAGACAAACAGATAAATGGAACAGAATAGAGAGCCCAGAAATAAAACCACATAAATATAGTCAACTGATCTTTGTGAAAGAGCAAAGACATCACAATGGAGCAAAGATAGTCTTTTCAACAAATGGTACTGTAACAACTGGACATCTGCATGCAAAAAACGAATCTAGACACAGACCTTCATTAAATCCTTCACAAAAATTAACTCAAAATGGATCATGACCTAAATGTTAAACACAAAACTATATAATCCCTAGAACAGTGTTCTCAACTTTGGCTGCACATTAGAATCACCTGGGAATCTTTTTAAAATCCTGATTTCAGGGCCTCATCCTCCAGAAATTCTGTTTCTTTGTTACTAATGTTGTGGCCCCACCCCATAACAAAGAAACAGAATTTCCAGAGGATGAGGCCCAGAAATCAGGATTTTAAAAAGATTCCCAGGTGATTCTAATGTGCAGCCAAGGTTGAGAACCACTGCCCTAGAAGATGACCTGGGGTATGGCAATGACTTTTTAGGTACAATAGCACAGGTGCAATCCATGAAAGAAAGAATGGATAAGCTGGACATCATTAGAATTAAAAACTAATGCTCTGTCAAAGACAATATAAAGAGAATGAGAGGACAAGCCTCACATTGGGAGAATATATTTACAGAAGACAGATCTTGTCTTGAAAGGAGTTTGACTTTTCTGGTTATTCAAGAGCTGCATTAACCAAGCTAAGACTCATCATGATTGGAACACCTCGAGTTTATGATCAGCGGACTCTGTTGCAGAGAATAATCCAAAGAAAGCGTTCATATAGATTCTGCAAACAGTACTCTTTCTTCTTTACTGGATTAACGATTTTGATTTTCGGATTTGCTGTGGCGGGTTTCTCCCTGGGCCAGAAAATGTTTCCCTTGGCAATGACATTGATAGCTACCGCCACTGTTTTTCTTATCGTTCTTATTGTGGTAAATGTTGATGTACGCTGTCAAGAGTTGGAGGAATTAACTCCCCAACAAGAAGAATCATGGAACTACAGAATCCAGTGCATAGATGTTTAGGCGTTAGTAACAGGAAACCAATAGTCAGCACCTGCCTATAATCTTATCTGAAACCTGGATATCCCTAGGCCTTTGGACCTTTTGAAAGTTTCTTGAGCATTTTACTTGCAAAATAAACACTGGTTTTTAAAAGCTAAAAAAAAAAAAAAAAAAAAAAAAAAAGACATGTTTAATAAAGGACTGTTATCCAAAATATACAAAGAACTCTTAAAACTCAACAATAAAACAACCTGATTTTAAAATGGGCCAAAGGCCTTAATAGACAACTCATCTAAATGGGTAGTTTCTTATTTTTTGGGTTGCTTTTAATAACAGTATTTGAAAGCATAAGAGTTTTGAGTCTTTGAAATAAAAGCCTATCATCAGTAAGATGAAGCTATTTTATTTATTAATACACATTGGAAGGAAATTAATTAGAAGAAATATTTCAATACCCCTACTCACCCTTTCTCTATAATAGAAGTGTCAACTAAATTCATGATCAACAATGACAGATCGAAACACGTGTGTGGGATTGGCGCCAGCGAGAGCTTTATATGTATCGCACATGTGTGAGTCAACTTAGCCTTTTATATATATAGAATAAACTTGCTTAATTAGACCTGCTTTCTGATTTAGCTAAACTTTTTCCAGCCCAGTGAAGCACCCCATCTTGTCTTTCAGGTAATTATCAGCAACACAACAGTAAATATCAACACGAAGCAGATTATTATTGTAGCTCACGCAGGGAGAACAAAGGGTAAAATATTTAACTGTAGCAGTGTTTGACTATATTCTGTGCAGTGAGAAAACCTGAAGTCATTTTCAAGGTCCACCATTTCTCCTTTCAGTCAGGTCAAGTTTCTAAGCTTTCTAAATCTCCGTTTTCTGGCTAATGAAAAGAAAATAGGATTCTACTGGGTCTCCTATCTACCTACTCCAGGACTTCTGTGAGGATCAAATGAGATGAGGCACATGAAAATGCTTCACAGACATTTGGTTAAACTGTGAAATGTTTGCACCTGACTATAAAGCAAGTTGGGTTCCTGGGCTGAAGAAACTCCAAGGAGGCTAGTCACTAGGGAGAGGAAGTGGGGTGTTGCTATGTGACGTCATTACCTGGTGCCCACAGTGACTGTTTCTGGGCTGTGCTGTGCTGGGCTGTGCTGTGGACCAATGGGGTCTTGGCAGTGTTGGCTGCAATTCGGGGGGCAGAGGGGAGCGCGGGGACGTGTCACTCTGGGGTGGTGGCAGTGCCTGTGTCTCACTTGGGGGAAGCTGTGTTGGTTTGTCGGTGCCAGGTCCATGGTGCCATTTATTTTTAAATGGCCAGTGCACATCATGGCAGCTCCTGCATTGAGCATCTGCCCCCTGGTGGTCAGTGCGCATCATAGCTACTGGTTGGATGGACGGATGTTTACCTTTTATATATATAGATTTTTGTTAATCCTCACTTGAGGACTTTTTTCCCCATTGATTTTTAGAGTGGAAGGGAAGGAGATAGGGAGAGAGAGGGAGAGAGAGGCAGAGACATCGATGTGAGAGAGACACTTCGATTGGTTGCATCCCACACTTGCCCCAACAAAGGCCAGGGATGGAACCTGTGACCCTTTCAGTGTGCAGGCCAATGCTCTAACCAATTAGAAATACTGGCCAGAGCTATTTTATTTTTTATAATAAATGATAATACCCTCTATGTTGCTTTAGTAACTTTTAGTATCCAAAAAAACACTTTCTCATGTTTCTGTCATTTGATCCCTGAAACAACTTTTGAGAAAAGTAGGGCAGGTATTATCTCTTGACGGGGAGGGAGCTGATGCTGATGAAAAGTTAGATGGTTCTTACTAATTCAAATCAAGTGATTTGAACCCAGGCCTTCTGATATTTAGTTTGGGGTTCTTTCCATAGACCCCTCATGTCATTCCTGTGAGAAAGTCACCCCTGTGAGAAAGGCCAGGGAAATCAGTATTTTTTAAATATCAAATTAGTTTATTATTTCATTTTATTTTTATTGTTGACATTATTACAGATGTCTCCTATTTCCCTCCTCTTTGTCCACCTTCCAAGATTTGTAACAGTCCAAGTGCCCATTAGTAGATGAGTGGATAAAAAAGCTATACATTTATACAATGCAATACTACATGGGAGATTAGTATTAATGAATGGTTGTTTTTGTTTTTAAACAACCAAAATCCCATTGAAAAGTTGGCAGTTTAAAGAACTAAACACACACACACACACACACACACACACACACCCCAATTTTGAGTGAGGTGCTGATCTGATGCCCCATTACCCCTAAGTACTTCAGTGGGCTTTTCCTACAAACAAGGCCATCTCTATATATAAAAGGCTAATATGCAAAGTGTCCTCTCAGGAGTTCAACCTCTTGCTATGATGTGTGCTGACCACCAGGGGGCAGCGCGGAACGAAGGAAGGCCCCTGCCAGCAGCTGGCAGCTGGGGAAAGGGAGGCCCCAGCTGGCAGCCAGAAGGCCCCAATCGACCAGGCCTAGGGACCCTACCTGTGCACAAATTTCATGCACTTGGCCTCTAGTTGTTTTATAAAACCACAGCATCACCGTCAAAATTGGGAAATTAGCATTGATTCATTGCTACATCTAATTATTCAGCCCCATTCAAATTTCAGTAGTCCCGAGAACATCTTTAATTGTAGCTAAAGAATCCCATTCAGAATCACACATGGCATTTACTTGTCATGTCTCTTTAGTTTCCTTCAGTCTGGAAAGGGATTTTTAATCTGTTCTTGATTTTCATAACCTTGACACTTTTGAAAATTACATGTCAGCTATTTTTTAGAAGATCCCTCAGTTTGAATTTGTCTGATATTTCCTCATGATTAAGTTCAGGTTAAGCATTTTGGCAGGAATGTCATGGGAATGTTGTGGGAGGTGAGAATGGCACCAGGGGTCAGATTGGACCTGGGTTCAGCAATCTTGGTTACTTGAGTTCTGGCTAGGAAATAATTCAGAGCCAAGACTCAAACTATAAGAGAACGTTTATTTGGAAAATCACAGAGGAAGAAGAAATAATTCGTCTTAGGAAACAAGTTATAGAGCAGGGGTCCTCAAACTTTTTAAACAGGGGGCCAGTTCACTGTCCCTCAGACCGTTGGAGGGCTGGACTATAGTTTTAAAAAAAAACTATGAACAAATTCCTATGCACACTGCACATATCTTATTTTGAAGTAAAAAGACAAAACGGGAACAAATACAATATTTGCATTTGCATGTGGCCCGCGGGCCGTAGTTTGAGGACCCCTGTTATAGAGGTAAAGCAAGGGCCTTGGAGCTTGGAGTGAGGAAGGTAATAGTAACTCACCTGGGGGAGGGGGAGGAGCTAAGGAAAGGCAGGGCATCCTCCTGAGAGGGAGAGTGTGCTGGGTGCTCCCTCCTAAGGGTTTTAAGGGTGGAGATTTTAGGGGAGGTCCCAGGGGAAGATTTCTATAGAACATTCACCAACTTCCCAGATGTCCTTTTAGGGTCAGACCTCCACTAATTAGTTAGTAACAGGACAGTGATCAGTACCAGTGCATTTGGTCCTGAGGTCAGTCTTGGTGTCACTGGTCTGGTTTTGCTGCTTTTCTGGGCCTGGAGCTGTATTACAATGGAGGCCTAGATGTTAGCTCTAGGGAGGAAAGGTTGGGGTTCCAAGTCACATGACCAGCGATATGCTGGAGGAGGAAAGGTCACACGGGATGAGGTCCAACCCTGCAGTTGTCCTTCTAGGCATCGGGGGCTTTCCACCCTGGTGTCATTCTATACCTCGCCCATTGTCCTTACTCAGCTCAGGTCTATCTAACTGCCTACCTCAGGAATGCTGCTGTGTTTTTCTCATTGCACTCTAGCAGTTTGTCTAGCTGATTACTGATACTGATCACTTTGATGACTTGATTATGGTGGTTTTGCCAAACTTCTACATGGAAAGTTTACTTTTTTCCCTCTTGCTACTAATAAGTATTTTGTGGGAAGGTACTTTGAAACTATGTTCCATTTCTCACTAAATTTTCAATGTATTCACCAATGCGGACTCATGGCTTACTGTCTTATTTGGAGGGTTAATAATCTGTTAATATCGTTATTGATTTTGATGCTCAAATTACCCCAGATTTAGCCAGTGGAAGCCTTTTCAAGTTGGTCTTTTTGACATGTCTCCATTATTCTTTGAGCACTCATTTGCTTTATGGCACAATAAGATGTTCCAAGCTAATCTCGTACTTTCTCTGTCCCAGCCTGGGAATCAGCTACTTCTTTAAGAAGCCCTGGTTCCTTTAGAGGAGAATTGTATTTAGAAGCCAAGGTCTGGGTACTATGCTCACTGCTGTTGAGTGTTGTTGCTACCAGGTCCTGTCAGTAAACAGCCAAGAAATAGGTGTGTGTTAACTTCAACTGTGAGAACGCAGGCCCTCCTTTCTGGTCTTGTGTTCCAGTCAGGCACACTGCCCCTTCACCCTCCACCCCATGTGGATGGATGCTCTCCTCTTTGACCTTATTTTCCTAAGATCACAGTGCCTATTCTGGTGGTTTGACATGCCCCTGCCCTCCCCACTGTTCTGTGGATGCCCTATTCACCCAGTTTGGAGTCTGATTTTATCATGCTGGACAAGCCTCCAACGATCCCACATGGTCACCCTGCTTACCCCTGCCAGAGCTTCCACACCCCACCCTAGGGTGTCCTTGTACTTGAACACGCTCTTTACCCTCTTGGGCTGTGATACTCATGTCCCTCCGTGGACACTCTTCTCATTCCACTTGTGTTTCAGCATCCCAGGGCTGGCCGCCCTGTGTGTGAATGTCCTTACCCTGCTCGAGTTCTGGCTCCCTGTGCCAGATGGCTTCCGCTGAGTGGATGCCTTTCGCATTCACTTAGATTTGACATTGAATTTCCAGGCCATCCCTCAGCCAGATATACTGCAGCCTGCTTGTGTTCTGACATCCCTTGTCAGATCACTCCTTTGTAGGAACATTTCCTCATCCTGCCCGGGCTCTGCACTCTACACTGGCCATTGCCAATATGGACATCTATCCTGCCCTGCCCAATTTAGGACTACATTTTCAGTAGGAGCAGAGGAAAAGTTAGGAAATGGGAGGCTTTTAAATACGTTTTTAAGGACAAACTTTTTTGATAAATAGATATGATCTTAGCAAATGCTATTAATATGGTTGAAGAGTCTAGATTTTACACTGTAGGTTAGCCCGGTAGAGGATTTCTTAAAACTGAATGGAGCCAGACCGGTTTGGCTCAGTGGATAGAGCGTCGGCCTGCGGACTGGAGGGTCCCAGGTTCGATTCCGGTCAAGGGCATGTACCTTGGTTGCGGGCACATCCCCAGTAGGAGGTGCGCAGGAGGTGGCTGGTCGATGTTTCTCTCTCATCGATGTTTCTAACTGTCTATCCCTCTCCCTTCCTCTCTGTAAAAAATCAATAAAATATATTTAAAAAAAAAAAACTGAATGGAGTGCTGCACATTACTGAGAGGTGTGCAGGCTTTTTTTTCTGCTCAGAATGCAGCTAAACTTTTTCCCCCTGTGGACTTCACACATTGTGGCATAAGGATCTTTCATAGGGATATATGGGAAGGTAAAACTTTGTAACTCCTCTCACAGCAGTTCCTGTGTATCTTTATTAATCTGATCCTGAGAGCATTATTAGAAATGAAAAGCGAAGTGTAAAATCTTGAAACAACTTGTTTGTATAATTACACAACTAAGTTAATCATTTTCTAACAAGTTTCAACAGTGACTGCATTCTTCTATGGAGGTGTTAACTTGTTATGGGTTAGAAAGCAGTCTTTGATACAGCATTTTCAGCCTGGAAAAGGGCTTTAATTTCAGAGTCCACTGAAACAAATGGAGACTTGTTGGAAATATTAACACTACCTTTTTGCTTGTTTGTCTAGCTTAAAGGAATCAATGTTTATTAGGTGATGTTTGCTAGCATGTTCTGAAGTATATACAGTTTCTTTAGACTGTGTTGTCAACTTTAAGACAGTTCAATTGGTGTGGATTTTGAAATATTATACCTTAGCCCCTTCAGCATATAAGTTTGTAATTAAAGAAACAGTGTGCTGAAGTCAAATCATTACTCTAGTCTATAGAGAATAGGTTATTTTGCTTGAAGAATACTAGCTGATTTGAAGATTTGATTGCTGTGAAATGAGTCAGGGGTCCTAACACTGTGTGTTTTAGTTTGTAGCTCTAAGTAACACTTAAAGGGGATGAGGGCCTAGCACTATGACATGGTTACCATATGCAGCAAAGATTCATTTTGTGAATAGTGTTACATTTTTCTCCTAATCTCATAATATGTTGTTATTGAAGAAAAGTAGATCCCAACTGAAAGTTGATGATCCAGCAGAATGATCAATAGTATGATGCTTTTTTTTAAAATATATTTTTTATTGATTAAGATACTACATATGTGTCCTTGTCCCCACGTTACCCTCTACCCCACCCCCCACCCCCCGCTCATGTCCTCACCCCCCCGTTGTCCGTGTCCATTGGTTAGGCCTATATGCTTGCATATAAGTCCTTTGGTTGATCTTTCCCCCTTACCCCTCCCCTCCCCTACCTTCCCTCCAAGGCCCGACAGTCCAATCAATGCCTCTCCGTCTCTGGATCAGCCCTTGTTCATCAGTTTATGTTGTTCATTATATTCCACAAATGAGTGAGATCCTGTGGTATTTATCCGCTCTCCAGTTCCATCCATGCTGTGGCAAATGGTAAGAGTTCCTTTTTCTTCTTCCTCTTCTTAAAGAATATCTTTCAGCATTTCATATAATACTGGTTTGGTGGTGATGAACTCCTTTAGCTTTTTCTTATCCGTGAAGCTCTTTATCTGACCTTCAATTCTGAATGATAGCTTTGCTGGGTAAAGTAATCTTGGTTGCAGGTTCTTGCTATTCATCACTTTGAATATTTCTTGCCACTCTCTTCTGGCCTGCATGGTTTCTGTTGAGAAATCAGCTGACAGTCGTATGGGTACTCCCTTGTAGGTAACTGAGTTTCTTTCTCTTGCTGCTTTTAAGATTCTCTCTTTATCTTTTGCTCTTGGCATTTTAATTATGATGTCTTGGTGTGGTCCTCTTTGGATTCCTTTTGTTTGGGGTTCTCCGCGCTTCCTGGACTTGTAAGTCCATTTCTTTCACCAGGTAGGGGAAGTTTTCTGTCATTATTTCTTCAAAAAGGTTTTCAATATCTTGCCCTCTCTCTCCTTCTGGTACCCCTATAATTCTGATGTTGGTACGCTTGAAGGTGTCCCAGAGGTTCCTTACACTATCTTCATATTTTTGGAATCTCTTTTCTTTTTTCTTTTTCGGTTGGGTGTTTTTTGTTTCTTTGTATTTCAAATCTTTGACTTGATTCTTGAGATCCTCTTGTCTGCTGTTGGATCTCTGTAAATTATTCTTTATTTCAGTCAGTGTATGCTTAATTTCTAGTTGGTCCTTTTTCATGTCCTCCATGGTCTCACTATACTTATTGGGGGATTCATTAAATTTATCGGCAGTTTCCATAAAATTCTTGAAAAACCTTATAAACGTGGCCTTGAACTCTATATCCAGTCGTTTGCTTTCCTCCATTTCTGCCATTTGTGACCTGTTTCTTTGTCTCCGCATTTTGGCTGCTTCCCTGTGTTGATAGAGTGGCCCTGCACGCCAGGTGTCCTGTAGGGCCCAGTGGCTCAGCCTCCCCAGTTACCTGAGGTGGACACTCTTGGTGCACTCTTGGTGCCTTGGTTGTTGTAGGATCACTGGGAGGAATTGACCTCCAGGCCAATTGGCTGTGAGAATCAGCTGTGTCTGAAGTGGGAGAACTTCTGTGCTGAAGACACCCTTCTGGGGCAAGACTTGCTTCAGTGGGGCTTTGGTGCTCACTGAGTCTGCCCCCTGAGTGTGTCCCTTATGTATCTGAGGAGTTGTAATCTGGATGGTCCCACTCTGACCACTGGGTGCAGTGGCTCCTGGATCTAAGGAGGTGCTAATTCAGCCTCTGCCTGAGGCCAAACAGCAGGAGCCACGAAGAGGCTCAGCTGTGAAGCAATGCAAGCCGCTGCGGGGCCTTGGGCCTTCTCTTGGAAGTTCCGGGTCTGCCTGGCTCGGCTGCAGTTAGGTACATTCACATGCAAAAGCCTCTGCCGCAGCCTGGGTGGGGCGGAGTCTCAGGGAATCAAAGGGCGTAGCAAGCAGCTATGGCTGATTCTCCGCCCAGCCCTAAGGAGTCAAGCGTCTCAGTGACCGGATACTTGCTGCAAGCACCTCTGAGGGAAAGCCGCCCTCAAGTTCGCCCGCTGCCCGACAGTGCAGCTTCTCCCCATATGAGTCCTGGGTCCCCAGAGACTTCCCGGAACCAGAGTTTAGAGCAGTCGGGAGCTTGTGATTCAAAAAGACAGCCGCGTCCTCAGGTGCCACCCCCTTTCCGCGCGCGGTACCTCTGCACTTCACCTCCGCAGCTCCTCTGGCTCTCAGTGTGCTTTTCTTTCCTTCTAGTTGTAGAATTTACACTCAGCCAGCCTTCCTGTTGTTCTGGATGATGTCCGCTCTGTCCTTTGCGGTATTTTTCAATTGTTGTGGGAGGCGGCAATTTCCCGGTGTTTATCTATGCCGCCATCTTAGTTTCTCCTCAATGGTATGATGCTTTAAAAAATAAAAAACAAACCACACCAAACAAACAAAACCCCAAATCATTAAGCTTTCCTGCTGCCTCAATATTGTCAAAGCCTTTGTCTGTCCCTTGACTTCAAGCTGAGTGAGTGTACTTAATCATTCTGAGAACATGGCCCTGAGCACTGAGCATGGCCCTTCCATTGAATCACTGAGAATTGTACAGAAGAGAGGTATTGAATAGAAACTCTCTTGGCTTACTTTCAGGCTTCATTCTCCCAGAAGTAAGAACTGCGCAGACCTCCCTTCTTTTAAACACATTTTAGCTGTTTGTGTGTCATTTTTCCATATTTAATAGCTGAGGCTGTTGTCAGCAGGTGTGACTTATTCATACCTTTGACTCCAAAGGAAAACATCTTTAAAGAGTAACAGTGGTGTTTGTTCAGCAAATTACCTCCTGTCAGAGAGAGAGAGAGAGAAGCAGTCATGGGAGTTGAAAACTCCGTCAGATGTTGGAGGAAAACTCATTCATCTTTCATTGTGCCTGGTGTGGAACTGGGGTTATAAGGCAGATGGTGCCCTCAAGGAGCTGCCAGTCGAGAGGGAGGACAGATATTTAGTCAGAGGTACAGTGGTGGTTTTCCACCTAGGCCGAACACTGGAATAAGCTGGGGAGCTTTAAAAAACACTGATGCCAGGATACTCTGATTTAATTGTTCTAGGGCAGTGGTTGGCAAACTCGTTAGTCAACAGAGCCAAATATCAACAGTACAATGATTGAAATTTCTTTTGAGAGCCAAATTTTTTAAACTTAAACTATATAGGTAGGTACATTGTTATTAACTTAATTAGGATACTCCTAAGGCTTAGGAAGAGCCACACTCAAGGGGCCAAAGAGCCGCATGTGGCTCGTGAGCCGCAGTTTGCTGACCACGGTTCTAGGGTATAGCCTGGCCATCAGGACTTTTTACTAGTAAAAGCTACCCAGGTAGTTGTAATTGTGTCAGGGTTGACTGTGTTAAGAGTGCGGAAGCATAGGGTGCCCTGGGAGTGTAAAGGAGGGACACAACCCAATCTGGGCTATGAGTTAGGGGTATTGAGAAGGCTCCCCAGAGAGGAGAGAGTGCATGAAGTGTTCTGGGAAAACTTGGGTCCATATTGGAAAATTGGCTCTGAATATTGTATTCTCAGCATCATTACATGTACTGAATTAGTAGTGAGTGTTAATAGGACAGAAAAAGTATTTTCAGTTTCTTTAGTCAAATAGTTAAAAATATTGAGCATCTTGGAGAGTAATGGAAGATATAAGCAGTCTCAGGGTAGTCCCAGAGATTCTCTGGAAATTATTATATCTTAATTGTTTACAGGCTTAATGAAAATATTAAGTAAGAGTTGCTTAGCCATTTGCATTTAGAAGACACACTTTTAAATTTATTTTGATTTGCAGAGAAACAGAAAATGCTTTCATCTGCACTGGCTTCACTTGCCCTTAAAATAACTTATGTATATTTGTTGGTATGTTATATAACTTGTCACAACATTAGTCACCACTTCTTCCATAAGGCAACATGTAAATGATCATGGATGAACATGACTATAACTTATAGTCTAATTTGTTCTTAGTGTTTTAATCAGCTTTTTGCTTTTCTTTTTCTGTTTTAAAAGAGACTGTCATAATCTTTGGCTTCATGTAATACAGTGGTTCTCAACCTTCCTAATGCTGCGACCCTTTAATACAGTTCCTCATGTTGTGGTGACCCCCAATTTCATTGTTACAAATTGAACATAATTAAAGCATAGTTATTAATCACAAAAACAATATGTAATTATATATGTGTTCTCTGATGGTCTTAGGCGACCCCTGTGAAAGGGGTCGCGACCCACAGGTTGAGAACTGCTGATGTAATAGAACTCTGGCAGCTATTTGAACTGAGTAAGAAACTTAATGTAGTCTTGTTATTACTCATTAGAGTGAGGCAGTAACTATGGCTAGCACTAGAAGAAGAGTAAGCTTCATTGCTTCTACAATGCCTTTGAAATCTTTTATTGCAAATCTTTCATTGAAATAATTGATTATTGAAGTATACCCTATGTTTATTTTATGTCATTTGTACTAAGTTATTTGGGAGAAGAATTCCATTTAACTAGATCAGTAGTTCTGAAAGAGTGTGATCACTAGTCCAGCAGCATAAGTATTACCTGGGTATTCATTAGACATGCTAATTCTCAGGTTCTATTCCAGAACCTCTGGAGGTGGGACTGGAAATCTATTTTAACATGTTAAAACTTGAGGATCACAGATGTGTATAATCATTCTGCTCATATATTGAAATATTTTAGACCCCAGGAAGGCTAGTTTGTGCTTTCTTTATTCCTTCTGAATGCTTATTTGATTCTGGCTATGTGCCACTCACTGTTCGGGGAAGCACACTAGCAGGGACGATAGACAAAGTCCCTGCTTTTCTGCAGTTAGCATTTAGAGGAGGGTGACTGGCAATAAACAAGATTGTGGTAGTTAGGATGTGGAGAATTAAAATTATGTGGTAGAGAGTGTGTTGAGGAAGGCCTTTCTGAGGAGGTCAAGTATAAGCCAAGTTTTGAATGACAGGAAGGGCCACCTATATGAAGATCAATACAAAGGGCTGTAAGATAGGAATGAGTTTGGTATGTCTGAGGAGTAGAGAGGAGGCCAGTGTGGCTAGAATGCAGGGAGAAGGGTAGAGAGGTATGAAATGAAGTTGGAGAGATAGATGAGATAGGCAAAGACCACATCATGTAGGACCTTATGGGGACTTTTTTTTCTCTCAGTTTTTTAAAAAATTATAGTAAAATATACATAAGATTTTTCATCTTAACCACTTTTAAGTGTACAGTTCAGTGGTATTAAATACATTCATATTGTTGTATAACCATCACCACCATCCATTTCCAGAACTAAGACTTTGATTTTGAGTGTTATGGAAGCTTTTGGGAAGTTTTGAGCAGAGGACTGATATAACCTGACCTCTAGAATAAAAGAATTTCTGGCCACTAAATTGAAATCTGACTATAGAAGAGCAAAGGAGGAAGCAGGGAGATCAGTCAGGAGATTACTGCAATAATAGAGGTGAGGTGATGGTGATCTTTCCAAGATAGTGGGGTTGGGGATGCTTTCTGGATGTATTTTGGTGATCAAGTCATCAGAATTTGCTGATTGGTTGATTGTGGCATGGAAATAAGTGGCATAGAAAACAAAGAGAGGAATCTAAGGATGACACAAGTTTTTTTGGTCTGAATAACTGGTGGATTTCAGAAGATGCAAGTTTGAGGAAGAAAAACACCATTTGTTAAATTAGAAATGCTTCATAGATATGCAAGTGGTGGTGTTGAGTAGCAGTTGGATAAGGGATTTGGAGTCAAGGAAGAAGCAAGATTGGAGACATGACTTTGGGGCTTGTCACCATTTGCATAATTAAAGCTGTGAGACTGAATGAGATCTTGTAAGTAATGAGTGTAGATAGAGAGAGGTCCAGGACTAAGGTCCAGGGTAGGAGAGCTTGCTTCAGAAGGAGTTAGCAAAGGAGCAGCCAGTAAGGTAAGAAGAGTAGTAAGAGAGTGATATCCTGATAGGCAAGTGAAGAAAGTGTTTCAGGAAGGAGGGCCAGTCAATCATCTGTATCAAATGCTGCTGAAAGGTTGAGTGAGACAAACACTAAGAATTGACCATTTTAGCAATGTGGAGGTCATTGGTGATCGTGACACGTTGTTTCAGTGGTGTGGTGGGCTCAGAGTATGTTAAAGAGAGAAAGAAGAAACAGCAGAGACCATGAGTATACATGGTATTCTTCATTTAGAGACAGCAGGTTTGCACAGTCACCTTAACTTAGTGGCACAGGTTAATGTGTTGGAGCTCCAGTGTTTAAAAAACTTGGTATGTAACATCTTTCCATGCTCATGTTTGTTATTTAGTTTTTTTAAATGGGAAAAACGAAAAATGGAAATTTAGGTAAAATATGTACGAAAGCTCTGAAGAACCTTTATGGAGTCACAGGGTCCTGCAGAATATATCTTGAAAACCATTATCTTAATCTAGAGCAGCGGTTCTCAACCTGTGGGTCGCGACCCCTTTGGCAGTCGAACGACCCTCTCACAGGGGTTGCCTAAGACCATCCTGCATATCAGATATTTACATTATGATTCATAACAGTAGCAACATTACAGTTAAGAAGTAGCAACGAAAATAATTTTATGGTTGGGTCACAACATGAGGAACTGTATTTAAAGGGCCAGAAGGTTGATAACCACTGATCTAGAGCAGGGGTCCTCAAACTACGGCCCACGGGCCACATGCAGCCCGCCGAAAACATTTATCCGGCCCGCCGGGTGTTTTTGCCGCTGCTGTGTGCATAGGAATTTGTTCATAGTTTTTTTTTAAACTATAGTCCGGCCCTCCAACGGTCTGAGGGACAGTGAACTGGCCCCCTGTTTAAAAAGTTTGAGGACCCCTGATCTAGAGGGATGAAATTCTGAGATGGAATTTAGCCAGTTGCAAAACAAACTTAAAGATTTATTTAGGTTTTAGAAGGAATCTTGTTGGTGTCCTTCAGATGACTTTAGAACATTCCTCTCTTTCATCAAACATTGTTCTTTGAGCTCATTTGAATGAAAAGGATGTTTTCAACTGGTATTTTCCACAAATGTTTGGTGACCAAAGGACACTGACTTTGTAGGTCTTTCTGTACCCTCTATCAGGGAAAAAAGAGCACACATATTTTTTTTAAAGGAGCTTAAAACTTCAGTTCACCTTGTTTTATTTTGTATTTTTAAGTAAGATACTCTGATTTAGTGTATAATTTTTAAATAATATTTGACAATACTAGTATATATTTAAATACTTTGAATTTTAGAGCAGCCAACTCTTTTCAGCTGTAGTTGCTTATTTAAAGCAAAAACCCAAGTTTCTATTCAATGATGAAATGATGATCTTTCACAAGAGAAATAACTAGATTCCTGATTGGCAAAACACACATTTTTCTTTCTACTGCTAAGGAACTTTAAGGAGTATTACCATATTTTATTGAATTTAAGATGCTATTATTTATAAGAAGCACTGTTATTATATGTATTATCAATAAAGAAAAAATGCTGCCATGTAGAATTGTAAGATGCAATAGATTGTAAGATATGAGAAAATGTGGGGGGGAAGTTCTTTTAGAATCAATGAAACAGAATTTGAGTGGTCAGGAGGTGTGAATTCTGGTTCTGGCTACATTTCTAAGTAGCTGTGGGACCACCAACAAGTCACTTAGGAACTCTGCCCCAGGTTCTTCACTTGTATGGTGTTGATGCCCCTACCTCCTGGGATTATAATAAGAATGAAATGTGATACATGAGATAGTTATTTTGAAAACTGGAATCTATTGGGTAAATTCAAAGTTTTTATTTGATTGAAATTAAACCTTAGATCTGATTAGGCAACTCAGAAAATTTCTTCTCTGAGCTTTGTTGTCAGGTTTAAAATATAACTCAGTTATAGACATTTGAAAGTATGACATTTTCTTCACTGACTGATTTTCATTCAATCTGGAAGTAATATCTTTTTATTGTAGTTTTAGAATCAAAGAGAAAGAGAAAATACAAAGAAATATAACCCCGATGTTCTCATCACTCTGAATTAACTGTTAACATTCTGTTAGTGCTGTGATCTTTAAAACACTTATTATGAAATATTTATGACATAAAAAGGTAAAAGGATATAATAATGAACATTCATATACTTGCAGTTTTTCGATATAGGTGAAGCCCCCTATGTGGGAACAGTCTTACATTTAGATGAGGATCCTGTCTCATGACAGCCTGCAGTGATGGCGAACCTTTTGAGCTCGGCGTGTCAGCATTTTGAAAACCCCTGACTTAACTCTGGTGCTGTGTCACATATAGAAATTTTTTGATATTTGCAACCATAGTAAAACAAAGACTTACATTTTTTATATTTATTTTATATATTTAAATGACATTTAACAAAGAAAAATCAACCAAAAAAATGAGTTCGCGTGTCACCTCTGACACGCGTGTCATAGGTTCGCCATCCCTGACCTAGGGAGACAGGATACTGTCTCTCTTGTTTCAGTCTTAAAATCTATAAATCAGCAAGTTAACTTCATCCTATGAATGTTTTATCCTGGAATATGAGGGAGAAGGCTACTTTCTGCTAGTGTTGCTTTGCTTTGAGTTTCCTCAGAATTCTACCTGTGGCGTTGGAGATCTAGCTGGGTAAATTGAAGATGTGACATCTATAAAATTGTCATAATGTCTAGCCAATTATTGGCCAGACATTGTACTCAGACAATGTGTGTGTGTGTGTGTGTGTGTGTGTGTGTGTGTGTGTGTGTGTGTGTGTTTAAATTTCACAATAGTTTTTCTGGTTAGGTGTTTTCATCTTATAGATTAGGTAGACGTGGCTCAGAGAAGTTGAGTAACTTGTCCAAAGTTCCACAGCCATTAAGTTGTGGAGCTAATGATTTTATCAAGGTGTGCTTTATATCTCAGCCTATATGTTCTATTACCATGCTGCCTTCATCCTTGTTAGTAATCATGATTTGTTTCTTTCGTAGGCAAAACCCAGAGACCACATTTGAAGTGTATGTTGAAGTGGCCTATCCTAGGTCAGGTGGCACTCTTTCAGGTATTTGCATGTTTGATTATGATATGGCATGTTTGTTTATTGTATGCGATAGCCATGCATATGGGATATGTGAATATTCTAAACTGTTATTTATCTTTAAGTATGTTTAAGTGTCTTTCCTTTTTATTTGTGCCCACATTATCATAAGCATGATGAAATTGATTTAATTTAGTAAATTTTATGTTTGTTGGTAAAATAAAGTTGGAAATTATTTGAAGGAAATACCTCCTGTGGCTTTAGTTTTTGAACTAATTTGGACATGTATTCTTGGATGACAGGGTCTTAGATACCTTGTGCAGGCTGAATATATTACTTCTCGAGCTAAAAATCCTTGGTTAATGAGAAAAAAATAACCTTATGATCCAGTGTTCTTTTTCTTGGTGCTTGATAGAGTGATGCATTTGCCAAAGATATGTTAGGGAGCAATTCTTGGCCCCCACACACTAACAGTTGCATATATTATTTGGTGTTTAGAGAGAGTGAATTTTCTTGGATTAGAAACTTGGAATAATCAGGATTCAGTGGTAGTTATACCCTTAATTGGCTATACAACCTTGGGCATATTTTTTTTCTATTTCATTATTTAATTTGATTGTAATGCTCATAAAAATAGCTTTTATTAAGTTTGTCTTGTCCTACATACTTGACATGGATAGTCAGTCCTTATAATTCAGCCCTTAAAGATAGCTGGGTGGCACCTCCATTACAACACCAATGAGAAAAGGGAATCTCAGAGAGATCAAATAAATTACCAAGGTCATATAGCTACTGTGTGGTTCAAGTCCTTGTCACTTTTCTGCATTGCCTTCATGAGGACAGTGACCATGATATACACAACTCTCTATGTCATCTGCAGGGCCTTGTATAACATCACCAATGTTTGCTAAAATGAATGAATTTCTCCTAACAGCAAAAGTCAGATAATTGTGTGTGCTCCACTTTCTGGATTATCTAAAGAAGTAGAATATTAACATCTGTAAGTTATGCCTCTTAATGTGCAAACTATTGGATTGGGAAGGGTTACTCAGTGTGTATGTGAGCAGCATTTTATGGACTGACATTTCAGAGTAACCATTTGATGATGGCTGTGATTTGACAGATACATTTAAGGACAAACATTTTTCTTATTTTTCTATTTGCTAATGTTTCCCCTTTCAATTGTCTCCCAAAGTTAAAATGAAATTTTGGGGGGAATATGAACAAAATTTGAAAAGTGAAAATAAGATGGAAGAATGAACAAAAAGAAAAGTGTGTATCTTACCCTTTAATCCCAGACATCTGATTCCTCTTCCCTTCCTGCAGACAAGTCCTTTCTTGTTTAACTCTTTAGTATAGTTTTAAAACCTTTTTATTTTGAAAACACTTAAAATGATAAACGTTACAAGGACAGCCAAGTGTATATGCCCTTTCCTTAGATTCAGCAAATGTTACTTTTTGGCCATATTTGCTTCATTCTACATGCATATGCATATTATTTTTGCTGAACCACTTGAGAAGAAGTTGCAGACATTGTGATCTTTCACCCCTAAATTTTTCAGAATATATCTCCCAAGAATAAGGACATTTTCTTCCATAACTCTAGTATAGTTATTGAGATAAAGAAAATTTAACATTGTTATAATGTCAGTTGTTCATATTAAAATTTAATCATTTGTCCCAATAGTGTCCTTTATAGCATTTCCTCCTCTGATCTAGAATCTCATTCAGGATCATGCACTCTATTTAATTTCACATCTATTTAGTTTCAGCATGTAATAATTTTATGGCTTTTCTTTACCTTTTATGACATATTTTTGAAGGAATTAGCTTGTTTTTTTAAAAAGTCCAGGACTTGGATCTAATTGTATCCCAATGATTAGATTCAGATCATGGATTTTGGGCAAGAATATCTAGAACATGATATTGTGTATCATATCAGTAGGCACATGGTGTCAGTCCCATTATTTGTGGAAAAATACATAAAACTTTCATGTACAATTTCACAAATTATTATAAAGTGAGTACCCATGTTACTGCTGTCCAGTTTAACAGATATAATGTTGCTTGATTCTAAGGAAATTCTGTTCCTGGCAAGAGTGATCCCTGCCCTGGCCCTATTCTTTAGAGGACCCTGCTTTGTCCCTCTTGCATGGGGCAAGGAGTCTGTGGGATATGCCCACTTGGAGCCTGAACCCTTCCATTCTAGACCATGCTTTGAGTACCTAGGATCTCAAAATTTTGTGCCCAAATGGCCCAGAGGCTGCATGAATCTCTTCCTGAGGCCCATCTTTCTGAGGGTAGACTGAGCTACAGGTGTATACACCCTGAGGCCCAAGTGATGGTTTAAGAGTTGTCATTTGTGGGGAGTAGTGTATGGGATGGAACTTGGACTTGTGAATGGAGGTGACTGGGTGCTGTGTGCGAGGTTGTTGGCAGTATGAGATAGAGAAGAGGGCATGGGCAGTGGGCCAGTGGCCAATTTTCCCTGCACCATCAGGTTTCCACTTGAACTTTAAGGAATCCAAAAATTCTCAGTATGAATTTAGTCTTCTAGGCAGATAAAGGCATATTTGTTGTGATAGGAAGGTAGAACATGTATTTTTTGTAATTAATTCTCACCCAAGGATATTTTTCCCATTGATTTTTTTTTTAGAGAGAGTGGAAGGGAGGTGGGAAGACAGAGAAAGAGAACCATCAATGTGAAATAGACACATTGATTGGTTGCCTCCTGCAGCCGCTCCTACTGGGGCCAAGGATCGAGCCTACAACTGAGGTGAGATATGAACCCTTGACCAGAATCCAACCCAAGACCCTTCGGTCTGAGGGGCGATGCTCTAACCTGCCAGGGCACTGTGATCTTTTTTATACGTGAATCCTGGTTCACGTAAACATACTTCCATAGGATAGAAACCATATTAGATGAATGGATCATGCTAAACTGTTTTTTAGAATTGATTGTGTTCATCTACACTCCCTTCAGCATTTGGCATCAGTCCTTGGTACATTAGACCTTTTCTTTCTTTCTTTCTTTTTTTTTTTCCAACCTCGTGGTTGTGTAGTAGTATATCCTTGTTTTTATTTGCATTTTCTTGATGACTGATGAGATTGAGCACCTTTCATATGCTTATTGACATCTTATTCAACTTATTTTTAAAAGTGCCTGTTCAAGTCTCTTGCTTTTTTTTTTTAATTGAGTTTTCTATCTTTTCCTTATTGATTTATAAGAAATTATATATTACTAGAGGCCCGGTGCATGAATTTGTGCATGGGTGGGGCCCCTCTGGGTGGCCTGTGGAGATCGGGCCAAAACCTGCAGTCTACTGCCTCCTGCAGCTCCTACCTGCCTCTCCCGCTCATCCTGGCCCCACTGCACCTGCCACAGTCTCACGTCCAATCATTCCTGATCAGGAGAGGCTTGCACTGCCACAGCAGCACTCGCCAGCCATGAGCCCTGTGTCTGGCGCCCTCCCGAGAGGAGTAGCTTGTGGGATCAGGCTGAAACTGACTCTCTGACATCCCCAGAGAGGTCCCAGGTTGCAAGAGGGTGCAGGCCAGGCTGAGGGACTCCACCAGTGCACGATTGGGCTGGGGAGGGACAGTGGGAGGTTGACCAGAGGTGGGGAGGGACCATGGGAGGGCTCCAGGGCATGTCTGGCCCATCTCGGTCAGTCCAGATCGGCTGGCCCCAGCAGCAAGCTAACCTATGGGTCGGAGCATCTGCCCCCTGGTGGTCAGTGCACGTCATAGCGAATTGTTGATCAGCTTTAGCATATCTTTAGCATATTATGCTTTGATTGGTTGAACAGTAGAACGGATGACTGGACACTTAGCATATTAGGCTTTTATTATATAGGATAGATATTAATTATCTGCTTGTATGTGTTACAAATATCTTCTCCCACCCTGTGGTTTGTCTTTTACTCTCTTTATGGTACCTTGGATCAAAACTTAATGATTTTAATATAGTACAATCTATATATATAAAAGCCTAAGCAACCTTTATGACCAGACAACTGGCCAGTAGCTATGATGCATGCTGACCACCAGGGGGCAGATGCTCAATGCAGGAGCTGCCCCCTGGTGGTTAGTGCACTCCCATAGCCAACCTCCCACGGTCCCTCCCCCTGGCCGGCCAGCCTCCTGCAGGTCCCCCCAACACCCCAGCCCTGGCCAGCGGCTGATTGGCCCTGATTGCTGGCCAGGCTGAGGGACCCCACCCGTGCACAAATTTGTGCACTGGGCCTCTAGTTTATTAATATTTTCCTACCCTACAGATATGAAGATATTTTCCTATAAGAAATGTATAGTTTTGCCATTTGCATTTAGGTCTTTAATCTATCAAGGACTTTAGTTTTCTATTAGATGATAAATATTCCAAAAAGTTAAACTCTAAATTTGATTCCTTATTCATGACTTTTTAAAATTGGGAAACTAAAGCTGAATTACTAAGATATGCTACTCCTCTACTTAAATCATATTTTTATAAAATGATCACATACTTCTAAATTGTACCTAAAATATTGCCTCTCAATAAAAAGATGACACGTGAGAAAGGCCAATGAGAAATATTACTAGAATTTAAAGACAGTATTTTCCCTTACCAATAACTTTTAATGTTTGTAATACTGAAGACATGTATTGTAAACTCTCATATGTTCTGTGCTCTGAAGAGCAGTCCATGAAGTCCATGGGAAGGACATGTGATCTGTCATTTTGCTTAGACATTGCACCACGATTTATGATACTTAATGGGATACCTTCCAAACACTGTGAAAGTAAAGTTTAGGTATACAAATTGAACTCATGGTGCTGCTTAGTTTCTTTGGGAATTTGTAAGATTTCCTAGTTCCTATCACCAGTGAACAAGCTGTCACTTAATATTTGATTTTAGGTAATCTTTTACCTACTTCTACAACCTTCTTATTTGTTTTTGATAAAACTCATCATACTTACCTTTTCCTGCTATTATTCAATGTGTTATTTTTGCCATTTTGAATGATTGCAAAGAAATCTGCCTTAAAATTAGTCTTTGTTCCTTGGACTTGCATCTCTGATCTCTGCCAAAGTATCTGAGCAAATTTAGGTATAAACCTTACCCTGTACAATACTAGTGTCTGGGCATAATCTTCTCTTTGAAGTTTGTTTGCATCCCCCAGAGGGATTAATTCCCTGCTGTGAGAAGGTGGGTTAGAAAGCACTGAAACTACTTTATGGGTCTTTAATTGGGGGATTTAGTATACATTTTGTTCTATAAACTTCTGTGGGAGTTTCATTCTTACAATTTTCCTTATACTGTGGTATGTTGTATTCTCATTGTAAATAAAAAATACTAAAAATGTTCTCAAGCTCATGAATATATCTTGGTGTTTTGTTTTTTTCTATTACCTTTAAATTTTTAGTAGTTTGTTTTCTGATTAGATTTTGAGTATGTATAAACTTTAAAAATTTTCAAAAAATTATTAAGAGAAAATATCACAGTAATAACTACTATTAATGTTTGGCTGTATTTATCACCTTATAGTCTTTTATGTGTGTATGTAAATAAAATATATAAACTTCCCCTCCAAAGTCCTGCTATATGTGTGTGTTTTTCTTGCTCCTTCCCCAGGTTAATTATTATTTTTCCTAAAATTATTAATATAGCTTTGTAAAAGCCATTTCAGTTGCTATAAATTTTACATCATGTTTATGAGCTATATTTACTTCTAATTGGATCTTTAGAGTGTTTCCACAATTCTCCTGTTATAGATAAGTCAATGAACATCTTTGTGTATGATGCTTGCAATGCTTGAAAAAGAATTTGGATCATTTTGAGTAAATCTTTGTTCTACTTTGTTCTTAATTTTTTATTTGCCATATCCCATTTTGTATACTCTAATTTGTGTATTTATTCAAGAGCCCATCTTTACATAGGGATCCCAGAAAATCAATAAAACCATCTCAAGTTGTGAAATTTCCCAAAGCTGAGTTCAGTAGCCTGATTGAAGGTCTCAGAAGAGGGTGCTCTTGCAAGAGGGATGAACCTGCCCAATTCCATAATCAGATGGTACTGGCCATGCTGAAACTCAGTGCATTTCAAACACAAGTATCTCATTACAGCTGGCATCTCTGAGCCTGCTGTGGGCACTGTTCTTGGCCAGCCGCTCAGCACTGGAAGAGTGGCAGCATCAGGTTCTCAAGGCTGTTTGGCAAACCAGCTTCCATCCCAGCATTTTTAATGCACTAGTCCAATAGCCACTTTATAAAAAGTGCATAGTCAAGTTGAGAAACTGTGTGAGAACTCTGTGAGAGGACTGCTCTCGACGTGGTGCTGTGGTTAGCTCAGATTTTCAGCTAGCTTGGTGTTAAGCAGTAACCTTAAAACTAAACAAAACTCTTGGCTTTAAAATCTCTCTTAAATATCTGTTCACATTTCTGTATTGGCAGTATCATGAAGATAACTGAGTTTTGGCCAACTTAAGATATTTAGAGCCAGATTTATTATTCTGAACCTTAGCTTTCACTTTACAGGATTAATTCTAGGAGCTTTGCCTGAATCTGTGATCACCATTCAACATTATTAGATATTTTTTAAAAATTGACTTTAATAATAAACAACATTTCATGCTGTCTCTTTAGAAGTGGAGTGGATGGGGGAAAAGTCCTTTTGAGAGTTGTTTTACTTCAGATTAAAATAGTGGTTCTCAACCTTCTGGCCCTTTAAATACAGTTCCTCATGTTGTGACCCAACCATAAAATTATTTTCGTTGCTACTTCATAACTGTAATGTTGCTACTGTTAAGAATCGTAATGTAAATATCTGATATGCAGGATGGTCTTAGGCGACCCCTATGAAAGGGTCGTTCGACCGCCAAAGGGGTCGCGACCCACAGGTTGAGAACTGCTGGATTAAAATATTCTCAGAGGTAATAACTGAATTTATAGTTTTATTTCTTTTCAATAGTAATATAATAAATCACAGCAAACTTTTCTTCCCGTTCCTAAAGTGTGAAATTTAGGGGCCATCTGGATATAAATTACAATATAGGAGAGTCTCAAAAGTTTTGGTAATTCATGACAGTGTGGTTCTTGCTCTGTTTGTGGTTCAGTGTTAGGCCGCTGGCCCTCTTGGTGGACTATTAATCTACTAAATGATAAAATCAATGTGAGCAGCAAGTTTGTTGGTTGAAAAAAATTTATTCCCTCAAAATGGCGATGTCAGAATCTCATTTTCTTAACTATAAAATGGGGCCCCTAATAGTACCTACATCATCTAGTTGAAAGAATTAAAGGGGAATGCATAGTACATGGGACATGGGAAGTTCTTAGTAAGTGGGAGCTGTTGTTATTTATCATTTGTTTAAAAATATTTAATTTTTTAGAGAAATTTTAGATTCACAGTAAAATTGAGAGGAAGATATAGAGATTTCCCATATACTGTCTGCCCCACACATGCACAACTCCCCCCATTAAACATCCCCCACCAGAATAGTACATTTGTTACAATTGATGAATCCACATTGACATATCATAATCACCCAAAGTCCATTATTTATGTCACAGTTTACTCTTGGTGTTTTATATTCTATGGGTTTAGACAAAATGTATTCATCATTATAGTATCATACAGAGTAGTGTCTCTGCTCTAAAAATCCTCTGTGCTCTACCCATTCATCCCCCCTCCCATTATCCTCTGATAACCACTAAGCTTTTTTAAAAAATCTTTAAAAAATTTTTTTTAATCCTCACCTGAGGATATTTTTACATTGATTTTAGAAAGAGTGGAAAAGAGAGGGAAAGACAGAGAAATACCTATGTGAAACACATCGATTGGTTGTCTCCTGCACATGCCCTGACCAGGGCCCAGGCTGGGGAGGAGCCTGTAACTGAGGTACATGCCCTTGACCAGAATCAAACCCGGGACCCTTCAGTCCCCAGGCTGATGCTCTATCCACTGAGACAAACTGGCTAGGGCACCACTGATCTCTTTACTGCCTCCATAGTTTTGCCTTTTCTAGAATATCATATAGGTGGAATCATACAGTATGTAGCTTTTTCACATGGCTTATTTCACCTAGCAATATGCATTTAAGGCTCCTCTGTGTCTTTTCATGGATTTCTTTTTGGCACTACATAATATTCCATTTCCTGGATGTGCCATAGTTTATCTGTTCACCTACTGAAGGACATCGTGGTTGCTTCCAATTTTGGCAATTATGAATAGAGCTGCTGTAAACATCTGTGTGCAGATTTTTGTGTGGACATAGGTTTTCAACTCCTCAGGTAAATACCAAGGAGCATGATCGTTGGATATTATGCTAAGTACATTTAGTTTTGTAAGAAACTGACAAACTGCTGTACCATTTTGCATTCCCTCCAGCAATGCATGCGAATTCCTATTGCTCCACATCTTCACCAGCATTTGGTGGTGTCAGTGTTTTGGATTTTGGCCATTCTAATTGTTGTGCAATGGTGTCTGATTGTTTTAATTTGCATTTCCCTGATGACATGCGATGTGGAGCATCTTTTCATATGCTTATTTTCCATTTGTTTGGTGAGGTATCTGTTGAGGTGTTTGGCCCGTTTTTAAATCAGGCCTGTGTCTAGATTCAGGTTTTTGCATGTCCACTTATTCCAGTTCTGTTTGTTGAAAAGACTATCTTTGCTCCATTGTATTGCCATTGCTCATTTGGCAAAGATCACTTGACTATATTTAGTAGTATATGGGTTTATCTCCAGGCTTTCTTTTGATCCATTGTCTATTCTTTCACCTATACTAGCCTGTGTTGGTTTCTGTAGCTTCATGGTAATCCTTGAAGTTGGTTAATGTCAGTCTTCTGATATTGTTCTTCTCTTTCAATATTGTGTTGATTATTATGGTTTTTTTGCATTTCCATATGAACTTCAGAATCAGATTGTCAATATCCACAAAATAACTTGCTCATATTTTTATTGTAATTGCATTTAATTTATACAGTTGTGAAGAACTGACATATTGAGTATATTGAGTCTTCTTACCTGTGAACATGGGAATATCTCTACATTTATTTAGTTCTTTGATTTTTGTTTTAGGGAATATCTCATATAGTCCTTGCATATATTTTTGTTAGATCTATGTATGAAAGTAGATGTCATTTTAAATTATAATATTATTTTTGTGTAAGGCAAGAGTTCATATCTGTGTAGAACTCTGCAATTATTCTCAAGCTAACACAGTTCAAAAGTAGGTAGTAAAATTAACTAGCCAAAGTAGATTTTTCAGAATCCATGCATTCAAACTTAAATCCTTTATTCATGGGAAAGCCCTTAGCTTATGCCCTACGGGCTTTGGTTTGCCCTGAGGATTTTTCTGTATTATATTGCTCAGCATAGTTACTGATCATGTTGATGATATTAAATCATTGTATTCATCAGGATTCTTTTTGCTATAAGTGGCAGAGCCCAGTGAAATCTGGCTTGAGCAAAAAAAAGGGAATTTATTATCTCTCAATATTGAGAAATGCAATGAAAAACCTGGCTTTGGGTTTTGCTGGATCTAGGTGTTCTACTTATATTTTCAGAGATTTGTCATCTCTTTCTTCTGTGTTGGGTTCATTTTGGGACAAATGCTCCTTATACAATGGCAAAGGGATGGCTATTGGGAAATCCAAACTAATATTCTATCACTTTAGTTACCCAAGTGGAAAAAGAGTATCTTACATTATTTTGAACCATAGTCCCAAAGGTGATTGTACTAGGCCGAATTGAGTTGGGTGACTGAGCTGTTGATTGGGGGATGAGGGAGGATGTGTGTGTGTGGGGGGGGGGGGGGCCTGTTTAATGCCATCTGGATTCTGTAGCCTGAGTATGGGCAGGATAGTTCCTCAGAGGAAAATCTGATGCTGTCACCAGGAGAAGGAAGAATGGATGTTAGACAGCCAAAACAGATGTCTGTTGTAGTCATTAGGACAATGTTTTATTCAAAATATTTTTCAGAAAAGCACTGAGACACATAATCTAGTTTGGAAAGATTTATAACCAAAATAATTAAGTTTCAATACTTAAAAAAAAAATGTAGGTCTTCAGCTTTCTCAAAAACTGCCATAATAAGCTTGATTTCCCCGGGATTCTACATGACAGGTCTTATTATCAGACATCTACTTGTTAGTTAGAGTTCTTTATTTGAGCACTCAGTTTAGGTTCAGCACTGTGCTAGACTCTATGGAAAGTGGAGTGCAAGATTTATAAAATAGAAACTAAATTTTTTCTTTAAATGCTTAGGAGACTTATTTTTGTTAAACTTTTAAGAAATTGTATTCTAGCTTTTGAACTTCTTTTGGTATTAGTCACAACACATTTTGCATTCCCTGCTTTATGTTGCATTGAAAACATGCAGTCCGCTCCAAGGCTTTCATTAGAAAAAGAAAGCTCTACTGAAGATGTCACTGTGAGATTGCTTTGCCCAGCAGAAAACTTTAATAAATTGTTTGATTTAAAGACAGTTTTCTTACCTTTAATGTGTTCTTAGGCATTAGAATTTTATGCTATCACATAGCCTTATTTGAATAGAAAATAGATGCAGCTGAATTGTTGTCTAGATTGTTACAATATAATTATCATCAAGGATAATTAGTAGTAAAAACAATGTAATGGAAAGACTGTAGGGTTTGACATCAGTTTTCTTCTGCCACTCACTAATTGTTTGACCTTGGGACAGTATTTAAATTGAATATTGGTTTACCTAGTATTTAAGTGGGACTTATATCTATTTGGAAGGCTGTTTTGCAAATTAGAGACAATCTGAATTAAAATACCTAATACTGAAACTGGTACAAATTTGACATTCTTGTGATGACTTAATTCAACATCATCTTTTAGTGAAAACCAAACAAAAAAACCAAACTTCAAACCAAAACCAAACAATAAAACTTCCTGCAATTGTGATTTTGTTAAGAGATTGAATCTTCTTTCTGAGATAGAGTTAATTTAAATTCCTTTTTGAAAGGATTCAAATACTAGAATAATAGCGAGATGAAGATATGACACTTTCTGCCCGGCCAGCATGGCTCAGTGGTTCAGCGTTGACCTGTAAACCAGGAGGTCACAGGTCAATTCCCAGTCAGGGCACATGCCTGGGTTGTGGGCTCGATCCCCAGTGTGGGGCATGCAGGAGGCAGCTGATCAGTGATTCTCTCTCATTATTGATGTTTCTATCTCTCCCTTTCTCTTCCTCTTTGATATCAATAAAAAAAATATATTTTAAAAAAGATATGAAACTTGATGAAAAGAAAACTGAATGACTAATTTTCTCCTTTTGAAAATGTATGATTAATTCTGAATGTTTTCAAGGAAAATACATTTTGGACACATGAATAATTTCAGATGATCAACCTGTATTTTTTTCCCCCTTCACTTACATGTTACAGTTAAACTTAAATAAGAACCCAATGATTAATTCTCAGTTACCAGAATTTTTCTTATTTACACTACTTGTGAGAAGAGCCAGATTCCAATAAAATAAGTTGGTGTCAGATATTTATTAAAACAACCCATTTCTGGAATATGGTCTATACTTAGTGCATATTTAGCTCAGTTTTCTGTCTTCAGCAGTAATCATCACTGATACGCACTCAAAATGATGGAATTGGCTTCTAGAATATCAAAAGGAAAGCATTCCATTAGTTTGTTAGGTTATATTTACTATGGAAGGAAAATTGACAAAAGTATTTGGGAAAGATTACCTATAAATATTGAAATGAAAAATATTTTCTTCATGGCTCTCAATGAAGTATGAAATCAGCTAAGCAAAACATTTAATTTGTTTCCTCTTCTTACTAATAAATATTTTATTAATAAAAGTTCCTCTTCCCCCCAAAACTTAAAATATTAAGCAAAATCTATTTAAGAGAAGGTTTCTAGAATCAGGCCATCTGGGTTCAAATTCCACTCTACCGCTTATAACATATATCCCTGTGTGATTTTGGGCAAAATACTTAGTTTCTCTTCTTGTCTTAGTTTCCTAAACTGTAAACTGGGGGTGATGTAAGTACGAGTTAGTGTTGTAAAGATTAAATGAGAAAAAAATGTTAAAGAATTAAGCACAGGAATGGCACAGAGTATCTCTCAGTTTAAACTATCATTAAAGAAAAAATAAGTTGGATTTATTTATTTTGATCCTTCAAACTAGAAGTTGAGGATCATCAGAGATCTGCACTGGGGAAATGTCATTGTTCCTGTTGTAGGTATTTTTCATCTGTACACGTGATAGCAGGGCATTGGGAAAGGATCTAAGGCAGTTCTAGGCCCACGGCCTTTGGAAGGCTTGACTAGTTTTTTTTCCTGCCTCCAGCAGCCCCAGCAAATCCAGTTTAGGTTTTTTTAAAGTTCTTAGTCCCTGGGGTGGACCCTGGAACAAGCCGACCTATTTTCTCTTGTGTTTGCTAGATGGAGATTGAGTTGACTCAGGTTTTATTTGGATTTCTGTGGACCCGCTGCAGGATAAAAGCTCAAGTCTAGACCCAATTTAAGTTGAGATTTAGGGCTGACCCTGCTATATTTTCCCTTTTTTTTGTTTAGAAACATTTTTCTTTTACACTTTATCCATTCAGCCATATTTCTTACAAGCCTACTGTATGATAGACGCTGGGGTAAGGGTTCATTCCAGACAGAAGGGTTTATTTTTCTACCTATTAATTAAAAAATGGGTCTTTTAGCAAGATTATGATCAGCTTTAGGGGATCATGCTTAGTTCCACAAGGGCAGAGATCTTTGCCTGCTTAGTTCACTGATATGTCCCCAGCATCTAGAACAGTGCATGGCACATGATAGGCATTTAGTACATATTTGTTAGACAAATGAATGAGTTGACACAATTCCAACTGATTGCAATGAGTCTTGATGTTTTAATTAGTTTCTGTAGTTTTATTGTTGATAAATATCTCATTTCTAGCAGGTTGAATGGCTGCTCAATATGCTATATTTCTTAATGGAAATCCTTGTAGAACTAGGGGAGGGCATTTATGTTAGAAGCAAAAGTAATCATGCAGTTTTCTCTCCAGCAGTTTTCTAGAAGATATTTTAGTCTTTCCTATGAGCAGATGTGCTCAGGATGGAAGTTTACAGGAAGGCGTGCTCACATTTGTCTCACTAGGCAAGGAATGCCTTTTCCTCTCCATTTAGTAAGTGTCCATCAGACTTCCCAGAGTACAATGAGGCTTTTACCCCAGGCCCAGCAGCCTGTATTTTTTGCATTTTAGGCTTTTTCTGCCACCCCTGGGAAACTGCCTGGTGGTCTGGCATCATGGGAATTTGTTTCCCTAAAAGCTGATTCCCCACCCTTTCCTCTAGCAGAAGCAGTGGGTGAGTGACTAGAGCTCTGGACTTGGGTCTGAAATATGTCTCTGCAATTAATAGCCATGTGACCTTGGAGAAGTTACTGATCTTTTTTTCTTGAGTTTTGTCATTTGCAAATACAATTTTGATAATGCTTATCTTTTAGGGTTGCTGTGAGGGTTAAAAAAACACTAACTATAAAATAATTAACATGCCTAGTTAGTTTTCTTTCTTCTGTCACATCAAATCATTGTTTTTCACTCTTTCAGCCCCCTGACACAAAAGAACACCTGTGTTATTTTTCATAGCTTGGAGGACTATAGAGTCTTTGAAATGCTTGGTAATGGTTTTCTGTACATACACACATACACATACACTTACACACTTACACATACACATACACATATATGAAACAATGTGGAGTTTTGTTCGTGTATTTACAAAGACATGGAAAAGCTGCTTTTTAAAAAACTGATATACTTAATTTAAAAGTTTTCCAGAGTGTGAGCTTAAAGGGAGGGTCTTCTAAGATAGTTCCTATTCCCATACTAAGCCTCCTATGAAGGGCATACATAGCACGTGTTTGTGTTTGCATGCTGGGGTGTGTGTATAGCACGTGTTTGTGTGTGTGCATGTGTGTATGTATAAAAGAGAAAGAGGAAGGAGGGAGGGGGATGAGAATGAAAATATATGTGTGGTGAAAGAGATATTTTAACCTGCTTTTGTAACTTTAGCTTTGCTATGCAATGTGCCCAAAGTTATTTCTCCCCAGGGAGGGTCTTTTTCAGTGGTTTGTGAAGGCAGCATAAATTCTCACTTGGTGTTCAAGGAAGATGGTAATGCAATTTAGTACAACCAAAGTATTTTTTTTAAAACTTGTTAGAACCCAAAATGGGATTGCAGTGGCAAAGTTGTCAGCGCACTCAAGTTTAACAAGTGTTCGAAGGATTAGTAAAGGAAATGTAGTTTACTCTGCAGCTTTTATGACAAAGAATTTAAAAGGTTTCGCTCTAAGCCTCACCATGTGTTTCTTCCTTTTCTCTAAAACATACCTCTAAGTTGAAAAGAGAGATGAATCTCTTAGGGAGAAACTATTAACTCTGAGGGAGTTTATCTTTGTTTGAGAGGAAGCAGAGCATTTACATTTGAATTGACACTGAGTGTAGCTTGTGCCCTAATCTTGTTCCTCCTAGAAGTTGGTGAGGAGTTTAAGTACTTCCTACTTGTGTTTTGGTCCTTGTAGTGCTGTCCTAATTTCCTTGGGGGATCATAAATTTCCTAACTCAAAGTCAGCAAACTGCTTACACTGTGTATTGGCTTTGCATAGAAAGGATTTCTGTAGCTGCCACAGTCAAGTAAGTAGGGCCATTGGCCAGAATTGTCTCATTTTCATAGCACTAATTACCACACTAAAAAATACTATGCAAAAGATAAAATATTACAGGAAGTTTGACAGAGAAGGAATAAAATAACCTCCGTTACAATCTCACTTTAAAGCTTTGAATATTCCCATTTGATGTAGTTGCAGTTGGTGTACAGTTTTGAGTGAGAAAAAGTAAGACCTTAATGTTTATCATAGACATTCTAATAAATTTTGAAGGTTCCATCACACTCTTACAGTTTGATGAACCAGTTCCTTATTATTATACGTATAACTTCAGCTTTTTAAAAAATAAAATATATTAATACTACTCTCATGTTTGTGGACTTCTGTGAACAAGTCTTTATTATTGCCTTCTTTTTTTGGCTCAAGTTACAGGGAGGGATAGAAAGAGGCAGGTAGAGGAATAGGGAGGGGTGAGAAGGACTGTGTCAACAGTGAACTGTTACAGATAGAAATAACTGTCTAAGTCCAAAATTTGTAAAAAGCCTTAAATCGAGGCATTTTCTGAGATTAAAAAGTACTGTTAAATTAGTATTATGCTCTATGATGAATTAATGTACCCTTTCTTTAAAAACAATTAGTTATATTTGAGGGATTCTTAGGTTGCTTTTGATGCCTGCTTCTCTCACTGATTAAGTTTTCCTTTATTTTACAACGAGAAATATTCTGCTGATAGTGGATTTAGGTCATTTTAACCTAAAGAGAATAGAAACCATCCACCCAAAAGATTTGTTGGTGGGGAGAAATTCTTTGTCTTTGCTCTCGTGTCTTACTAGACAGCTGTGTCCTGGACTGGAGTTAGCTTTTGTAGCAGCTGTGAAGTCCTCACCTTACATTAAATATTCCCAGTGAAAGTTTGTTTCTATGACTAGGGGCTTGAAGTACAATACTTCATGGCTGTCAGATGAAGAAATCCTGTTGGAGCTATGATTTATTGAAAGCCAGTGGCCTGTGTTTTGTTGTTGTTGTTGTTGTTTTTCAATTTTAAAGGAATTAGTAAGTTAGGGCTTGGGGAGGTGGGCTATGTTTGTCCCTTAGAGATTGGGACAAGAATCTTGCCTTTGCAAAAGAACTTGTGTAGTAAGAGACTAGCTTGGAAATGATTTGCCTGGCATTTGCACTGGGTGTATTAGGAGAGGAAAGTCTCTGCATTGTGCATTTAAAGAGTGTAAGTGTGCTTAGAAAAGGGCAGCATTTGCTGGTCTTGGCTGTCAGTGTCTTGCTGCTACTGACTGTGTTTAGCCAGAAAGGGAAACTCAGAGTAGAAAAAGTCTCACTCCCAAGACTTTACAAGAAAACCCCTCTTTGTTGATTTATATATATATTTTTTAAAGGAGCTTGACATCTTCATCAAGTTCACAGTGGGCTTGCTTTGTTTGCTTTCTCTTGAATGCTTGATAAGATTTTTCTTCTATTGTTTTGTGCAGCAAGAACAGATCTTTCCATGGCTGGGGTGGTTTTTTTGTAAATCCACAATATGGTCATTGTCTGGTGGTGAATAATTGTGGCTGCTTTTTGTACAACCAGAACTAAGGCTTTGGCTGTGAACAGATTCCTTCTTAGCGTGAAAAGGGACTAATCCATGTAAATACAGCCCCAAAATAAAGCTTTACAGAAAAAGGGGAAGGCCGCTAAGCAGGAGGGCACAGGTCAGCAATTTAACCTTTAACCTAACAAATAAGAAGCATGAAAGTTCCAGAATTGGTTTACAAAAGAAAGCTCCTGTGATCTGTCAGTTTTTCTTTTCAGGAGGGAACTGGGTGAGAGATCTGACTGACAGCTAGTGCCTTTTAACTGCAGACTGAAATTAACTGCCAAATTGAAACTTGAATATTCGAAGGAGAATTTTTCTTAAATAAATTGAGATGGCAGAATAGGCTGCAAAAGCATTGGTCAGAAGTGTACATGGGATTTTTACCCTTGAAGTGGTGGCGTAGACATTGGACTGGCCTACCTTGAAGATCCCTTCCAAGTTTAATAAAGAGACTGCGGTCTGACTCTTACCAGTCAAATTAGACATGAACTTTGCAGTTTAAGGCCAGATGAAACTCTTTCCTCTTTTCTAGTATTATCACTGATACCCTTTTTAGACTTTTCAGGCTCCATAAATCATTTGCAGCCTTTAAAGATTTGTTAAGAGCTTTTTGTAAATATAATTAATGTGTTTTACACAAAATAACCATCTTGAGATTTCATAATGTGTACAACTTTTATGACTTGATGCACGATTAGAAACTCTATTGTGCCATGCTGAGCACTGTAAAGCAGAGGACACAGGCTTTCTTTCCTGTGCCGCTGTTTTGTTCAACAGCTCAGGCAGTCAGAGCAGATACAATTGAGTAAGTTCAAGCAGCAGAAAGTGAAGCATAGGTGTTTATTAGGCAATGCAATGGGGAAAGGGGAGACTGGAAATGAAGGATTGGCTTGAAGAGTTAAGACAATAAGGTTTGTGCTAAATGGTAAGTTTTACTTCTAGGCTGTTATATTCATTTACAAACTTTGCAGACAGTTTGTATTTATTTAATCACAACAGGTAATCTTGTTAATGAGTGTTAGTTTTTGCTTAAAGCATAATGCATCAGAAGTCAGCTGTTCTTTCACTATGGAGAATTCTGGAACTGATAAAAGCTTTAATTACTGAGAATCATTCAGATTAAAAAAAAACAATGAACTAATGACATTAAAGTGGGCTCCCTGTAGATTAATAAGAATAGTAATTATACTGTGTAACTCCATTGTGGAAACAAAGTCCCAGGATGAGTCTGTTGGTTTTTCAGTTTTCCATCATATGATTTTATAGGTTGTATAAAACTTGTTCTTTCAAAGGGCCTTTTGCCCTGCCTCAGTTTCCCTAAGGTCTTTAGAGACCAGAGACAACATAATGTTGCAGATTAAAATTAGCATATATTTAAGTGGCCACCTCCAATTATCAGGTGGGCACCTTCTTTTTCCTAGCTGATTACGATAACCTCCTAACTGGTCTTTATGCTTTCTTTCACATCCATATTTAATGCTGCCATCTGAGGGATCTTTCAAATGCACAGCTGAGACCACAGCACTCCCCTTCTTACACCTTTCTGTGTCCTCTTATCACCACAAGCTGAAGTCAAGCTCGTTAGCAGGACAGATGAGATCTTCCGTGGTCTATCCGTTACCTATCCTAGCTTCCTCATAGCCCACTCCTTGTCCTCCTAAATATGCATTTTCCAGTGTGTCACAACCAAATTCCATGCATGTTTTCTATTGCCATATCATATTTGGTTTCCCCAAAATATAAGAAGGGCTAATATCTACAAAAAGGGGATCTAATGATGATGCTTTGAAAATAGCCAACATTTGTATAGGCTTTACACTTTTTTAACAGTCCCATGTTCTTTCATTTGATCGTCACAGCAATAGTACAGAATGAGCAATATTTTCTGAGAGGTGCTCAATAAATATTTGAATGGATGGGTGAATAAATGAATGAGTGAACTATGGAGTCAGAAAATGAGTTACAGTCAAAATTTTGCTACTTAATAGCCATATAATTTTGGATAAGTAATTTAACCTTTCTGAATTTATTTGCTAATCTGTAAAATTAAGTCTGTAGCAGCCTTTCTTGTCACCCTAGACAGTATGAGGAGTGAATGAAATAATGTACAATAAATAAAAATGCTTTTCAAACTGTAGACCCCGTGCAAATGTAAGTTAATGTTAATATTCTTAATTTATTCCAGGTCCTATAAATGAAGAGAAAGCATTTATGGTTATATATTTGTGTTTTAATGACTGAAAAAATATTAGAGTTGTTTTATTAATATCACGTTAAAATATAAGCCTATTTGATAGCAAACAGAATGGTGAACCCTTGTTTTCTTTCATAAGGAAAATGTCAGGCTCATACTGTTAGTAAATGCCTGCAAAGGTAGCACATACTGGGTGGTAAAAGTGATTCAGATGCAGTGTTTGGAGGCTCCCCTTTGCTGTGTGTTTTCCTTGGGTTGCCTCTCAAGAGCCTTAGGGTCACATTCGTCTTCTAGCTCTGTTGGCTGAATGTAACTTTCTTGTTAAACTATTATTTTTGTATGCATTTTTTTTTGTGTATTACGCATTTTTGTGTGCTGTTATTTTCCCTGACTTAATTTTTCTCTTATTTTTCCTTTGTCCTTACTCCCTCAGTTTACATTTTTATTTTTTACCCTTTTAACTATATCCATTTTTGCAAGTCATCTTAAATTATTTATGGAACATGGAGTATAGGTGGTCCCCATGTGATCTCAGTCAAACTTTGGTTTCTACTATCATCTACAAACCCATAGTTGCCAAGAGTGTGTCTTTGGTCCAGACTCCTGGGTACCAGACCTGGATCCTCAGCTTTCTGTCATTAGCTGCTTTTAGATGCCCCACAAGTACTTTAAATTAAATTTTACAGTCCCCCCCCCCCCCGAGTCTTCTACCCTCACTGCTGACCACCCAGTAAAACAAAACTGAAAAGCCAGTCCTAAACTGTTCTCTAATTCTAGGGTCTTGTCAAATAGCATTAGTACCGTTCGCTTGATCATGCCAGAAACCTGAAAGTCATCCGAGACTCACCCTACATCCAATTAAACGTCAGTTTTTGTTTTTATGTTTTAAAAAAGTTTTTAAAATATTGAAAACAATCTAAAAGTTATAGAAAAGTTGTAATTTGCAAATGTCACCATCAAGTGAGTCAGTGAATATTTGCTGTAAACAAGGTGATCCTGTGACATAACCATAATACACTCATCTAATGAGGAAGCTAGCATTGATGTAGTACTGCCTTCTGATTCTCAGAGTTGTGCCAGTTGTCCCAGTCATGTTCTTTAAAGCAAAAGGACTCAGTTCAGGATCACAAATTGCATTAACTTTTATGTCTCTTTAGTCTCTCTTCGTCTGGAATAGTTCTCAGTCTTTCCTTGATTTTCATGACCGACTTTGGAGATTGCAGGCCTCAATTTGTGTTTTTCCAACATCTCCTTATGATTCGAATTAGGTTAAGCACCTTTGGCAGGAAAATCATCGAAGTGATGTGCTCTTCTCATTATATCATCAGATAGTGCACAATTTCAACTTGTCCATTACTGATGATTATCACTTGACCACTTAAGATAGTGTTTCCCAGTTTTCTCTATCGAAAATTTAACTCTTCACCCCTTTGTAATTAATAAATGTTTGGAGGGAAAGTACTTTGAAGTTATATTCCAGTCCTCATTATACTGTTAGTTTATTTGACTTTGGACTCAATCATTTCCTTTCTTATTCAAGGTTATTATTGAATTTTTCAGATTATTAATGCAATTGAATAAATTGCACTATTCATTTTTAGCTTTGATCAGTAGAAGGCAGCTTGTGTTCTTTAAACACTTCCTGAAGAATCTTGAGTTCTTTGCTTTTCAGGTACAACGTGTTCCATGCTCATCTTTTATTTCCTTTTTCTTAGCTCTGAAATCTGCCATTTCTCCAAAGAGCCTTGTTCCTTTTAGTGGAGAATGCAATTTAAAAGCCAAAATCTGGATGCTAGGTGTGTCACTGCTATTGGGTAGTGTTACCCCAGGCTTCTTCTTAGAGTTAGGGAATATGTGATGTATTTGTGGACACTCATATGTTGAAAAGTGTGAGTTCACACAAATATCATTTCAGTCCAACACCACAAGATTTATTTTAGTTTTCTCCCTTCCATACTTGTAACTTCCTTTTTTTGGCAATGAGCAGCCTGGTTTTAATTGTCCTTAATACATTTACTTATTTTGTTAATCCCTTGTATATGACTAATATCTCGTCATGGCCATCACACCCTCTACCCCCATGGATACCCTCCTTACCTCACTGTGACTCTAATACCCTATGACACTGCCTCTGCCACATAGATGCCCGCCTTATCTAGCAACCCATGCCAGATGGTCCTTCATTGTGAATACCTTCTTCACTTTGAGTTGTGACAAAGATGATTGCCATCTCTCTCTGTGTTGTTGCTCTTGTCATCCTACTTGGGTTCTGACATCCTATATCAGGTGGCTCCTGCATGGAAGTCCTCTTTACCTTGTTCAAGTGCTCTGATTCCGCACACCAGGTCACCTTTTAACATGGACGCTCTTCCCAAACTGCTTTGGCTCTGACACCCCTCACCAGTCAGCTGCTCCCTGTGGATATCCTCTTCTCCCTCTTTGGGTTCTGACTTCCAACTCTGGCAACTCCTCTGTGTAGGCACCCTTGGTACTCTTCTTGGGTTCTAATACCTTTTCTTAGATTGCCCCTTACAGTATGGACATCCTCCTCATATTGCTTGAACTCTGTCTCCCCATACTGGGTGCTCTGCTATGTGGATAACATTTTTAAACCACTCTGGACTACTGTGGCTACTTCTTACTAAGTATGGATGTGTCCTTTGGCTTTAGGATTAAATTGTCAATAAAGAAGAGAAGAGAAAGGGTGAGTCTAATGTCTAGATTTCTTTCCTACCTGTCTTACTCCATTGTCTTTGTCTTAGTTCTGGTCCTCTATATATTCTTTTTTTTTTCTTCTTAAATTTAAATTCTTTATTGTTGGAAGTATTACATATGTCTCCTTTTCCCCCACTCCTGTCCCCCAGCACAGGCCCTCACCCCCCTACTGTCTGTTGGTCCTTATATTCCTCCTTGGATTATTGCCACTTGTTGGTTTCCTTGGCTGTAGTCTTCCTCCTTCCCATATGACTTCCATCATGCTGCTAGTGATGTATGTAAAACAGACGTAATCATGTCTGTCTCTTGCTTAAACTCTTAATGCCTTTCCATTATCATTAGGGTAACACTTAACATCCTCAGCATGGCATACAAGGCCCTTCATTGGCTGACCTCTCCTTTCTCTTTTCTCACCACCCCCTCTTTGACTTTGTGCTCTAGTGGAATCACTTCAATCTCTTTTGCTTCCAGGCCTTCACACCTGGTCTTTCCCTTTGCTATACCATTCTCTTTCTTCCTTTTTCCTGGTTTACTTTCATTGTCTTTTAAGACTCAGATCAGATGCCCTGTCTTCTAGAAGGACTTTTAAAATTATTATTATTTTTTCTATCCTTACCTTCCCCTACTCTCACCCTATGCAGACTTGGTTAGATGACTTTACTTTAGGTACTCTGCATCGCTCTCTCTCTCTCTATAAAAGCCCAGCAACCTTTATGGCGGAATGACCAGAATGACCGGTCGCTGTGACATGCACAGACCACCAGGGGGCAGACACTTAATGCAGGAGCTTCCCCCTGGTGGTCAGTGCACTCCCACAGCGGGAGTGTCGCTTAGCCAGAAGCAGTGCTCATGGCAGGCGAGCGCAGCAGCGGTGGTGGGAGCCTCTCCCGCCTCCACGGCAGCGCTAAGGACCGGCAAGACAAGCAGTAAGGAGTAAGCAGGTGGGCGGTAAGGAGTGGCAAGGCAAGTGGTAAGGAGTGAGCAGGCAGGTGGTAAGGAGCGAGCAAGTGGGCAGTTAGGAGCGAGGGGTCCTGGATTGCAAGAGGGATGTCTGACTGCTGGCTGGGCTGAGGGGACCTCCCTCTCCCCCGGTGCATGAATATCATGCACTGGGCCTCTAGCTTAAAAATATTTCTGTTTTAGAGAATTTCTCATTCAGTAGAATTTGTTTTGTCCAATTATAAGCAAGGCAATATTACTATCATTTGCTTTTGAAATAGCCCCATCTACATAGAACTGGACATTGTAATTGTATTTTTAGAGTGGATTTTTACCTATGGTTCCAATTTTTTCTAGAATATCTTCAGGAGCTTATCCTTATTTTTTCTAGCAGGGGGGAAAGGCATTTAGTGTGTATCAGGGATTGGTTCATTATCCCCTATTTTGCATCCTCTGCATTTATTACTGTTATGCATGCAGTAGACTCTGCAATGTGCAGTACTATCTGAGTAGCTGATAAAATAAAGATATGCTTGACCAAGAGACAGAAGAGGAGAGACAGACTTCATTTGGATTATTAACCATTTGCCAAATAGATTTGTACTTTTTGTTTACTTTGCTTTTTGGGTCAGTTTGAATTTTAATTTTTGATCTGAGGCAAGTATTAAACCTCAAGAGCCCTTTAATCTGCAGTAGTTCCTTAGAAAACCTATGATTGGGATCAATGAGGAAGCTCCGGTTCCTGGGCAGGAGAGTTAGCTGAGGGCTGGAATGGATGTTCACTACTTGCCATTTGTGTTAACAGAAACCAGGAGGGTTGGTTTGCCAGAAGAAAAGTACTAAGAAAGATCAGGCTTCAAATAAGATAATGTAACAAATTGAAAACTAATTTGTAAATATTTTCATCTACCTCAGTTATGGCTGCCTAATATTTGGTTCACCCAAGATTTCTATTTTCTTACAAATTATTCTCAGACAATACAAATGAGTTTTTGAAGGTGAAGGTATATAATTTTCCCCCCATGGAAATATCTTAGAAGTTGCTGATTTAGGAGTAGTATAATGATGATCTAAAAGAGGTGCTTCCTAATCTGAGAAATTTTCCAGCCCAGTGAGAGGAACAGAAGTCTTTTTGAGAAGCTGATATCTCAAGACAGAAAGATGCTGCTCTGAAGCGATACTGAATGGTTTCTTTACTCTGTCATTGAGCCCTTCTTGTGTCAGAAAAAGAAGTCTCTTGGAAACCCTCACTGGATTTGTTCCCTAAAACCCGAATGTTAGCAGAGTAGCTAGAGCTCATAATTTGCCTCTTCTATTAAATGCCTTTTATGAAAGTGTTGTTTTAAGTGAAATGTATCCTCCCCACCTTTTCTTTTCCTTCTTTCTTCCCTCCCTCCTCTTCTTTTACACAACAGCTGGGGAGTCAGTGCTATCTTGCCCTGTTGATAACCTACCACTGATTATTTACAGTAAAATTCAAAATGAAAAAAAAAAATCTTTGTAAGCTTTTTTTTTTTTTTTTTTTAACTAGTTGTGCTCTGATCAGATAATGCTTTTGAGCTGTGCCAGGCTATTTAAATACAGGTTTATAGGGCAAAGTTTTCAGGATGATCTTGAGAATCAGCTCTAATTTTAGTAGTCCATACATTGCTGTGCTCTATAAAGTGAATATTCTTGTTTTTAATTGCTTTGTGTTTTTAACCAGTTCACTGAGAGCTATCTCACAAGTACACTGGAAACCTGTGTACTTGTAATCTGACTGTGTGGATTCTCATGGCCTGAGTCCCCAACATCCTGGGCTTTCTTTGTTTGATTCATAAATTCAAACAAGTATTTGAGGGACTATTTAATGCTATAGATATAAATAGAGTAAACATTTTGGTTTTAAGGAGTTTAAATGTGGTGAGGGAAACAAAGAGTAAACCAGTACACTATAAATATTTGGGATAAATGTAGCAGAAATAGGCACAAAGTGCTGTGGGAACTCAGTAGAGGGAGCCGAGAGCAGTTTTGTACCCTTTGCTATGAAAATATATATACACTCAATCTCTCCCAAGGCCCCTCCCCCCCAAAAATTTCATCCCATTTCAGCATCAGCTCAGACCCCATCAATATCCTGAACTATATCAGGCCTAAATAAGAATGAGTACCTTAGATGTACAGTACAGCTTCTTAAGCACAGGTCTACTTAATTTGTAAACTAAAGAGAGGCTATCTGGGACCCCATCCAAACCTTCCCCAACATATAATGCTGGCATAGGCATAAGACAAATTCTCTAGACACTCCTCTTCTAAAGGTCAAATAGTGGGAGGCACATAGGAGCACACAGGAGGCCCTGTCCATGATATTAACTAATACAAATATATTGTTTCTGTGAGAAATTTTAGCATGCTTATGTAACTTAGCAAAATGAATGGCATTTTGACCCTCCTCCTGAACAATACCTTATCTGTTTTAACTTTAATCACTCTTCTCCTGGCTTATATGCTTCTTTACTTTATGTATTTTACCTTAGACCTATATGACATTATTCTTTTTTTTATGGATCCAATTATTGTTTAGATTTACCCACACATTTTGTGCTTTCTTTGTTTAGGTCATCTTGCATCTCAGACTTTTTCCATCTGTGATAATTTTATTCTTATTTGAATAATATCCCCTTGTTGCTGGCAAATATCTGTTTTTGTTTATCTGAAAAGTTTTTTTTCCTTCCTGGATTGATAATTACTTTCTTCAAGCACATTGGAGATGTTCTTTAATTGTCTTCTGGCTTCTATTGTCGCTGTTTGGAAGTCACTTTCCATTCTAATTATCATTTTTATGCAGGTAATTTGTCTTGTTCTCCAGTTTAGCAATGACATATGCCTAGTGGTGGATTATTTTTCCCCCTTATATATCTTGATTAGGGTTCAGCTCTTTGAATCTGAAGATTGAGATCTTTCTTATTTATATCTCTAATTGTGACCCTCCTTTCTTTCCTCCTCCTCTGTAACTTCGATTTGACATGTGTTGGACCTTTTCATTTTGTTCTTCACACTTTTTAACCGTGTTTTTTATGTTTTCAGTCTGTCTTTCTCTGCTGCATTTCAATTTCTTTAAGTCTTTCTTCCAATTTAGTAGTTCTCTTTGCATCTATGTCTAATTGCTATTAAAACCACCAACTTAGTTAATTTAAATTAATTTTTAACATCTTCATTGAGATATAGTTCATATACCATACAATTCTCCCATTTAAAGAGTATAATTTGATGGTGTTTATACATTACATTAATTTATTTAAATTGTGGTGATATATATATCTCATAAAATTTGTCATTTTAACCAGTTAAAGTATATAATTCAGTGGCATTGAGTACATTTACACTATTGTGCTTCTATCACCACTATTTATTACCAAAGCTACTTCATCACCCCAAACAGAAACTGTGTAACCATTAAGCATTTCCTCCCCATTTTCCTCTCCTCAGTCCTGGTAACCTCTCATCTTTCTGTTTCTATGAATATGCCTATTCTAGGAGCCTCATATAAGTGAAATCATACAAAATTTTATCCTTTTGTGTCTGGCTTATTGCATTTACCATGTTTTCATGGTTTGCCTATGTTGTAGAATGTATCAGAACTTTCTTCCTTTTTAGGCTGAATAATATTCCATTGTATGTATATACCACATGTTGTTTATCCACCATCTGTTGATGGACATGAGTTTTTTTCTGCCTTTTGAATAATGCTGTAATGAATAATGGCATACACATATCTGTTTGAGTCCCTGCTTTCAATTCCTTTGGGTATACACATAGTAGTAGAAGTTCTGGATCATATAGAAATTTTGTTTTTAGCATTCTGAGGAATTGCCAACCTGTTTCCATAGCAGATGCACCACTTTATATTCTGTGAACTAATAAGAAATATATATGTATACTAGACGCCTGGTGCATGAAAATTCATGCACTGGAGGGGTGGTCCCTCAGCCCGGCCTGCCCCCTCTCACAGTCCGGGAGCCCTTAGGGGCGGGAGGCGGGCTTTGCTCCATTCTTCGCTGCCTCACTCCCTCCCATCTCCGCTGCCTCGGCTCTGCTCCTGGCTCCGCTGCCTCGGCTCCCTCCCTTCTCCGCCGCTTCGCCCCGCCGCTTCGCTCCCTTCTGTAGCGCTTGGCTTCCTTCTACGCTGTCTTTAGTCTTTGCTCTGCACTGCGCATGCAAATTAACTGCCATCTTTGTTGGGTTAATTTGCATACTCGCTCTGATTGGCTGGTGGACATAGCGGAGGATGGTCAATTTGCATGTTCCTCTTTTATTAGTGTAGATATACATATATATGGTGTTCCATAAAAATGAATAAACACACTTTGAATAATTATAAAGGCAGTGTTTATTAAAATACATTTCATTTTAAAAATGGAGCTATTAGCTGTTACAGTGTGTATATATTTTTTGGGGGGACACCCTGTGTATAAAAACATATTATATGTACACATATATTTTATATAATATACACATATATATTTCTTAATAGTTTACAGAATGTGCTTGTTTGTGTGTGTGTCTGCTCCTAGTTCATTACACTGGGCTCCTAGAACTCTTGTTAGGAACTAGGAGAATCTCCCCCCTAACCCCCCCCCCCCAACATTTAGTCTTTGACCCTATGTCCCAGCACAGAGCTCCTAAATTGTAATTTCCTAAGTAATAAGAGGACTAGGGGCATTTTAAGTTCTAATATTTGGTCTAGGACTCCAGTTTCTAACCCCCAGGGCTCCTAAATTTCTCGGAATTTCCTGGGTGACAAGAGTGTCTTTTGTTCTAAGATGGTAACTCTGGGTGGCTCCTGGATGGGGGCTGGTCATCAGAAAGACCAAGCCATGATTAGAAGCTTGGGATTTTCAGCTCTCACTCCTATTCTCCAGAGAGGGGAAAGAGGGACTGGAAATGGAGTTAATAATTGGTCATGCCTACATCATGTAGCCTCCATAAAAATCCTAATAGTATGGGGTTCAGAGAGCTTCCAGGTTGCTGAGCACATCCATGTATCAGGAGGGTGACATACCCCAGCTCCATGGAGATAGAAGCTTCTGTGCTCAGGACTTTGCCCAATATAGCTCTTCATCTGGCTGTTTATTTGTATCCTTTATGGCCTTTATCATATCCCTTATTATATAATAAACTGGAAAACACAGTGTTTCCCTGAGTTTTGTGAGTTGTTCTAGCAAATAATTGAATCCCTGCGGGAGGAGGTAATGGGAACCTCTGATTTGTAGCTAAGTTGAACAGAAATTGGAGGTAGTCTGGGGTCCTACTACTTTTTATTGGCATATGAAGTGGAGGGCAGTCTCATGGGACTGAGATCTTAACTTGTGGGATCTGACCCTGTTTCCAGGTAGATAGAGTCAGAATTGAGTTAAATTGTAGGACACCTAGCTGATCTCACAGAGAATTGCTTGGTGGGGGGCTAAAACCCACCAAGAAGTGCTCTGAGTGTGGTAATGGTGTGAGAGTAATGGAGAGACACACAGGAGGAGGAGACTGGGTTTTTCCTAAACACATTCCCACCAGCAATGTATGAATTCCAATTTCTTCACATCCTTTTCAACACATGTTGTCAGTCTTTCTTATTACAGTCATGCTAATAGGTGTGAAGTGATATCTTATTGTGGTTTTTGTTTGCACTTGTCTATTGGTATAGTTGAGCATCTTTTCATGTACTTACCAGGTACATGAAAAGATATTTGTATGTCTTTTTTGTATATATTTGTATATCTTCTTTGTAGAGATAAGTATTCAGATCCTTTGCATATTTATTAATTGAGTTACTTATCTTTTTATTACTGAGTAGTAAATACAAATCCCATGTCAGACATGTGATTTGCAAATAGTTTTTTTCATATTGTAGGTTAACATTTCCCTTTCTTGATAGTGTCCTCTGAAGCACAAAAGTTTTTAATTTCGATGTTCTCTCTCTCTCTCTCTCTCTCTCTCTTTTTATTTTACTTTTTAAAAAGCAGTTTTATTGAGGTATAACTTACATACCATAACTTATAACTTAACCCATTGTAAATTGAAAGTTAACAGTTTTTAGTAAACTTTACAGAGTTCTGCAGCTATCACTACAGTCTAGTTTTAGAACACTTCCATTGCTCCCTTTTGGACATTTTGCAATGTGAATTATACAATAACTAGTATGTAGTCTTTAGGATCTGGCTTCTTTCACTTAGCATAACATTTTTGAGACTCAATCATGTAGTAGTACATATCAGTCATTCATTCCTTCTGTTGTTAAATAGTGTTCCATCAGTTCTCTTTACCTGTTCTTTTTCTTTTGTTGTTTGTACATTTGTATTATGTCTAAGGAACCATTGTCCATCCTAAGCTTACCAAAATTTTTATTCTTACGTGGTCTTATAAGATTTTTATAGTTTTATTTCTTATGCTAGGACCTGTGATCCATTTTGAGTTGATTTTTGTGTATGGTATAAGGAAGGAGTGTAACTTTATTCTTTTGCATGTGGATATGCAGTTGTCCCAGCACTATTTGTAGAAAAGATCATTATTTCCCCATTGAACTATCTTGGCTCCTTTGTTTAAAATCAATTGACAGTTCCAATTGTAAATGTTTGTTTCTGAACTCTGAATTCTTTCATATCCTTATGCTAGTACTTCACTGTTTTGATTACTGTAGCTGTAGTAAAGTTTGAATTAGAGAAGTGTGAATCTTCCATTTGGTTCTTCTTTTGCAAGATTGTTTTGGCTCTTCTGGGTGCCTTGCATCTTCATATGAATTGTAGGATCAGTTTATCAATTTCTTAAAAAACACACACTCACCTGGTATTTTGATAAGGAAGTGTGTTGAATTTGTAGATCCATTTAGGAAGATTGCTGTCTTAACAATGTTGTCTTGTAATCTCTGTCTTTTAATTTATTTAGGTAATCATATTCATATATATATATACATATATATATATATATATATATATGTTTTAAATTTCTTTATTGGTTAAAGTATTACAAATGTGTCCTCATCCCCTCTCATATTCCTATATTTTATAGTTTTCAGAGTACAAGTTTTGCAATTCTCTTGTTAAATTTATTTGTATGTATCTTATTATGTTATTACTAGAGGCCTGGTGCATGAATTTGTGCACGGGTGAGGTCCTGGCTGTCCACCCCGATCAGGCCGATCAGGCCGGCCAGGGGGAGGGTTTGTGGGTGGTTGGTGGGCCGGCCCCGCCCCCGATCGAACTCCTGGTCAAACTCCCAGTCGAGGAGACAATTTGCATATTAGCCTTTTATTATATAGAATTAATGTATTTTCTTAACTTCATTTTCATATTATTTATTGGTGGGTAATAAATATAATTCATTTTTGTATATTGATTTTTTAATCCTTTTGCAACTTCCCTGAACTAGTTTACCAGTTTAATAGTTTTTTAGTGGATTTCTTAGGATTTTCTTTATACATGATGTTATCATCTGCAAACAGAGATAGTTTTCCTTCTTTCTTTTCAATCTGGAAAACTTCTATTTCTTTTCTTGCCTAATTGTGCTGGCTAGAAACTACAATACAGTGTTAAATAGATGCTGCTGGGGTGAATATCCTTGTCTTGTTCCTTATCTTAAAGGGAAAAATTTAGTCTTTAATCCTCAAGCATCATATTAGTTGTAGGTTTTTATAGATGCCCTTTATTAATTCCTTTCTATTAGTTTGTTCAGTGGTTTTTATAATGAAAAATGTTGGATTTTTATGAAATGTGTTTCCTGTGTCTGCTGAGGTGATCATATTATTTTGTTCTTTATTTTTTGATATGGTTTATTACATTAGTCTAGTTTTGTATGTTAAAGCCACCTTGCATTCTTGGGATAAATCTCACTTGGTCATGGTTTATAATATTCTTTATGTATTAGATTTGGTTTGCTGATATATTGTTGAGCATTTTTGCATTTCTATAATATTCTTGTGATGTATTTTTTTGTTTTGATATCTGCATTAATATTCTCATAGGATGAGTTGGAAATTTTTTCTTCATATTCTCTCTTTTCAAAGGGTTTGTGAAAAATTGGTATTAATTATTCTTTAAGTGTTTGTTATAATTCACCAGTGAAATATTGTGAATCTAGACTTTTTGTTTGTTTGTTTTGGGGAAGTTTTAAAATTAGTAATTCAATCTCTTGGTATAGGTCTATTTAGATTTTCTATTTTTTCTTGAGTCAGTTTTGGTAGTTTGTGTTTTTCTAGGAATTTGTCCGTTTCATCTAAGTTATTTAATTTGTTGGTATACATTTGTTCATAGGATTCTTTCATAATACTTTTTATTTCTGTAAATTTGGTCCTCATGTTTTGTTTTTTTTTTTTTACTACTCACACACTTTGTAATGCCAATGCAAAGTAATTGCCATTTTCAGATGCTTTTCCTTTGTCAAAAATGCCTTTCTCTGTATCTGTTTGAGGAATTGCTATTTAAATGTCAAGGAAAATTTTTTTATATGGTCTTCCCAGGTTGTTCAGGCAGACTTTGTTTTCTCTGCACCCCTGTCATTGTGCTTGTTTCTCACACAGAGCAGCTCAGCATCCTGTGCCTCTCCTTTTCCGTCATGAGGAGCATGGGGGCCTGATACATAATCGTTTCTTAGGAATTGCATGATGAATAAATGAATGAGGTAGGACACCCTTCCTCTGAGCTTCCAAACACTTGTATGCTTTAAAGGCATCTGAAATTCAAAATGTCTACATTCTAACTCATGATCTAATGAAGATCTGGTCCCTTTTCAATGAGCAGCACTTTTTTTTTTTTTTTTAGTGTCTGCCATGATGAAGTAACTGCTTGAGCTAAAGCCAACCCACATTTTTTTTTTTTTAAATCCAGTTATGCAGGTTAGAAACCTACGGTTTGCTTTCATCCTGGTCACACACTTTCTCACTCTGCATATTGAATTTATCAGAAAAATTGATTGATTTTAACATAAATAGGTATTTCTTCCCATCTCAACTATTGCTATCCTAAATTCCTTACCTTTTTTTTTTTTTATAAACTAGGTAACTCCCATTCTTTTAGAATTGCCTCAGACATTAACCTCCTCAGGGTAACCTTTTCAGATTATCAGAGTAATCTTGTTTCTTATACTGTATGCTCTTGTAGCACTTATCATAGCTTATAATTAAGTTAGTTGTGTGGTTATTAGTCTGAACTTATCTACTGGACCTAAAACTCTGTGAGGCTATCAGAGGATCACCCACTTTTTTCTTTGCCACTGTATGACCAGTGCTCAGTACTAATGAGAGTTAATAAATATTTATAGAATGAATGCACCATTGAAAATGAGATAAGTTATGTAGAAACATTATTTTGATGATGTATTAACATTTAAAAAACTGATTATTTTATTGAATTCTATTTTTTGTTGGGGGTCGAGGAATTATAAATTCTAGTGGTATTTAAGGGTGGATCACCTTGGATAGATCCATTTATTGTTGATTAGGCTTTTCTTTTTCTTTTTCTTTTAAACTGAGATCATGGGTTGGCATAACAATAACAAAGCATAGGGTAAAATCTCTCTGGAAAGCACCATAATACTTTCTAAATAGTACCTTCTTGGTAATTATCACATTTGGTTCAAGATTTCACTTAGCACAGAATGGACTGCAAAAAACCAAAGCCTATTATATATATTCAAGTAAAGGTGATGACTTTTTTCACAATAGAGCACAGATGAAATAGCTCCCACATTTGTTATTCTGAATGGAGCCTTGGGATGAAATTCCAAGCAGCAGAATGCCACTTAACATTCTGCATGTTATTTTGCTCTTTAGTAGTATAATTGTAAAATGAGGCTATAAAACCGGAGAGGATATAATATTTATACCTGTGCAGGCACTTCACATGATGAAATGTCACACGGGACTGTTTACTTCATGCTGGTTATTTGGATAATGCCCCACCTGCCTAGTGACAGGAGGTGCTGAGCCTTGCATAAATCTTGAAAAGAAGGTTAGGGTTAATGTAGTGAATTTTGCAGCAGGAAAAAAGAATACATCTTATAATGTGATAATAATAATTGCTACTTTTGGAGCACTGTTTTTGTGCCAGCACTGTACTGGGTCCTTGGGGAGCAGAGAGGGACCAAAGGGGAGAGAATTAATATCAGTGAGTACCTTCTGTGTGTCGGTTACTCTGCTGTACACTTTATTTACAATATCTCTAAACCTTATAACAACTCTGCCAGGTAGGTGGTGTTATCCCCATGTATATATGACTGACTCTTGTTTATCTCATAAAAAAATTATAAGACCTCCTTGGAGTTCTGTTATAATGATCATGTTTGAACTTTGGTATATATTTTTTTAAGTTTAAATAGTCTTTTTTTTTAGACAAAAAAATTAATGAGAAGAGACAAAGAAACATCAAAGAGCTCTTTCCTCTGATTGCTGTGTTAGAACTTTTGCCTGAAAATAGGTTACATTCCTTCTGTTTTCAGCTGAATCCTCATTAACTTTACATTTTAATGATGTCCAGGGCAAATTACACCATTTATGGTCAGTGCCTTAAAGGGATGCTTAAAGGGGATTTAAATTTTTTTTTTATTTGAATGGTGGATATGTTTACCTCAGGAATATAAATTGATGCAGAATTCTTAAAAGAATAAATAGAAAGAACAAAAACTCTTGAAATGTGGAGTTGGTTTTTCATTTCCAACTAGTATGACAACTTAATTCAGAGAAAATAATTTTCAGCTTAAAGTAAATTAATTACTGAAAAGCATATTTATAATATTTGAGAATATGTAACAGGACCAATATACTACGTTTATTTTTGAAAGTAGTTTCAGTTTCTCATTTACTTGGATTTAAATTCAATTTTACTACTTAGCTTTAGAAATAATTCATAGGTATATATGCTCAATAGGAATAAATGAAGACAGCTTCTCCCAGTTATGAAAAAAGGAAGGGTGATTGAAATGCTAATATGTTGATAGACAGATTGTATTTGCACAAGAGTGAGGGAATATGCTGTAAGGTGGAACTCTTCACAGGATTCCAAATTATTCAATTTAAAAGAACAATATGAATTGCAGAGCTGTGCTTTCATTGTAAGCTTTGAATGCTTAATTATTAGATGATAAATTAGAATAAAGTATCATGTTGTGTCAAATACTGTTTATTTCTTCAACAATTATTTGGTAAGTGGATTAAGGGAAATTGGCCTGTCTGTTGAGGGGACTGTATATGGGACTGCAGATCTAACATCAGGTATTTTATAAGGTTGTACTCCTGTGTTGTTGTTTTTTTCTAATGTATTTAATTGAATTCCTTCTGTGTGCTAGTCAATGTCCTTGTTACAGATTTTTTGAATACAAGGAGTGAAATTTCACTAAAACTAGCTCAGGAACAGCAGGGATGGAGGTAGAGGGATATGCTGTACAGGGAAAAACAGGAAGCACAATGCAGCTGGACTTCCTGAGGACAATCTAGGACTGGAAAGTCATGGACTGGGATGGCTCCATTTCTTTCAATATGGCTTTGCGTATTCTCGTATTCTCCTTTTTTTCTCTATTGGCTTCCTTGGGTCATTACTTGCATTATAATGGTTCACATTGGCATAATCAGACTATATGTCCTTTCAAGTTTGGCTTCCCATGGCTAACAGACACTTTATCTATTCCCAGCATAGAGCATGTGGCTCAGCCCAAGCCTTGGATGATCCCCGTGGCCGCCCAGGCGTTATGCTGCACTGCCTTTTTTAGGGAGCATGGTTAGCAGAGAGTGAAACATGTCTGGATGGATAAGACATGGCTTTTGCCCATGTGTGGCCTTTTGTGGAGATAAAGATACACATAAAGATAATTTCTACTTAATGTGCAAATAATAATAATGTATGAGCTACTTTAGTCATCTGCAGTATTTGGAAACTGAGGAAATGGTGGGTGGGTTTGGGGTTTACCATTGAGGGTAGGTGATACCATTGTTTTTTGGAATGCGATACCTAAGGTAAGACTCCTCAAGGATTCTAATCCAAAATTTGATCCTGCTTGCAACTATGCAAGGAAACTTGTTTTTGAAAGACAATTTTTCTTAGTTGGGTTTTCTTCCAGATGCCACATTGAATGATTGGCAGAAACACCTAATGCAGTTTAAGAAAGTTTTTGCAATGTTTAGGTTTGGCCCCTTGTGGCTAGTGACTCTTGATATGCCTGTTTCCTTACCTCAGTATTTCAGTTTTCTAATGACCTGGTTAAAACACTACTAGATTCTGCATTTGCTCCTCAACAGTCATCATTATTATCTTCATTTTTCTTCTCTTATAATTGAGTATTGAAATAGAGCAAACTCAAGAGTGTGGATATGACAACATTTGTTGACTGTGTGTATTTTTCTATTCTTCTTGGGGTGCATAAGATGTGAATTATTATTATTTTTTGGATGTGAATTATTGTCTCCACTTTACAGCTGTTGCAAATCAAGGCACAGAGAAATTAAGTAACTTGCACTAAGGTAATACAGCTAGTGAGTAGTGGATCAATATTTTGATGGTAGGCCTGTTTCTTCCCACAGTGCCATTCTGCCTCCAAAGAATATGCCTATGTCAGTGATAGCTTTGTTTAAGGATAACAGTTCAGCTGTGTTCTGGAATGTTCAACTTCCCTATTGGAACAAGGTTTTGCTTTAGGATCATTCAGTTAAAAGCGTAAGTTCTAGTTCATGTGCAGCCATTTATAAGCTGTGTGATGATAGGCTGCATGACTTTCAGCTGTGTTCTGGAATGTTCAACTTCTCTGTTGGAGCAAGGTTTTGCTTCAGTATGGTTCAGTTTAAAGCATAAGTTGTAGTTCATGTGCAGCCATTTATAAGGTGTGTGATGATAGGCTGCATGAGTTAGCTCTTTATTTTTTAATTTGTAAAATTGGATTATTAATGGGGCCCATCCTAAAGTGTTGGTGTGAGGAATAAAGAAGCTAGTAAATTTTTTTTTGTCACAATATGTGTTTCTGTATGGCAAATTCACTCATAGGCGATTGGTAAAGAGAGGAATGGTGTCAGAATAATATAGAATTTGCATTAGTTTGTAATGTTTTATGCCTCCAAATTACATTAGCTGAATTCAAAGTAGACTAACACTGTTTTTCTAGGTCTTTACATTTGACCAGATTTTCAACTTTCTTAATTTTTGCCTTTTCTTGGGAGGCAGAAGAGGTTCTGACCTTGAGATGTGGGATGAGATTGGCATTGATAGGGTCAGGACTCCTGAATTGTGCTTGCAGTTTTTCTGTATAGAAATTATATAGTTTTGAAAGATAATTTTAAAATAGTTTAGTGTTTCAATGTTCAGAAAAGTACCTATATTTTACCCCTGGATAGGAGAATCAGGATACTTCTGGGTTGTGCTGATGCCACAAGACTATTTTAAAGTTGTGTGTTTGCCTTCTTTAATTCGACCTGATTTGTTGAAAGATGCTCAGTTCTTCTGGGAGCAGGCAAGGGGAGTTAATTGTAGAGTGTCTTTGTTGATTGATGAGACACTGGTGTCTTGTGAATGCAGTGGGGTTGGATCTCTTTATTTTAATTACAGAGAATGTAGAAACATAAGAAAGTAGCACCCAAGTCTGAGATGTAAAGGCTTTGCACTCAGTTTGGAGTTTAAATCCTGTCCTTCGATGATCAGTAAGCAGACTTGATTGAGCAAAACATTTGATTATTTTTTTGGATTTCAGTTTTCTCATCAATAATACAGAATTATTAAGGTTATTTTGAGAAGTTAATGGCATAGAAAATTTAATGATATAAGGTACTCAGAATGCCTAACTTATAGTAGGTATTCAATAAATGCTTATATAAGAGAGTTGTAGACAATAACAGAAGTATAGTTGTAGCCTGTTTTGTACAATAAATATTTCTAAACATTTTATATTATTGTTTGTAAATTAGCCACTGTTAAACAGAATAGAACTTTTTTTAAAAGTGTGGTGAATTTTGTAATGCAAATAAACAACAATTTCGTTTATATGACATTGAAAATTGTTTTGAAATAGCAATGTACACCTGTATAGAAATTTGTTATAATGTCATAGTATTTTAATATTTCATCAAATTTGAAATGAATGGTGTGTTATATTAAGTACTTAAAAATCCTATTATACAAAGTATTAAAAACTTAGACACAAAGTACAATACATTTTACCTACCTATCTGGCTTTTGGACTACTTTTCTTTTGGAAAATTTTTTTATGTATTCTCTCCTTTTCATTAGAAGAAAACGTTATTAGCTATTTTTTTTTACTATATTTTTCTTCTTTATAATTTTATTTGAAAATATAAATGTGTCACTTTTTTTTCAATTGCAGGCAGCCAAATCTCCTGAATAAAACACTCAGAGTCAGGAAATTTACATGAGCTTGGCTGTACTAATTCTCTTATTTTCTTTAGTCTTATTAATTCATATGTGAACCCAGGGGTATTAGTGCCCTTTAGCCTTTCCTCACAGTTATTTTTTGAAAGTGCACAGTTGATGTGAGAGTGTTGTGAACTCATTGGAGACACAGTGCCTTGGACATACTTGGGTAAATTTTGTTCAGGATCAACATATAGCAACCTACCATAATCTGCCAGTGCCATGTTTATGTAATTGTCAATAAAATTTCTGATTCAGCAAAGAATTTGTATTATCCTTGAAACTTAATATATACCAGTTGCCTAAGCCAAGAAAAAATAGAAACTGCTAAACACCTACTGTGTGTCCTGTTGGATACTTCATAAATAGGGTCTTTAATCTTTATAACTCTGCAAGATGGAGCATATTTGTAATTTTATTGATGGAAAAGAAGAAAATTGCCCCCAACTACATTGCTTTTGCCAGGCTTCATAGCTGGAACAAGTCTCACTTTTATCCTCCATATTCATAGAAACCACAGCAGATATAATGGAAATCAGTATGTATTTTGATGGAAAGATAGTGATTTCCTTCTACATAGTTTTTTTCCAGTGGAATACATGAAGTGTGTTGTAGAGGAGTGGCATTTTTAGAATTTTTGCTGTAGAAAGGTATTTAGATTTTCTCTAATCCTTTATGGAAATTAAGAAGAAAATTCAGAGATACCCAAGATAAAGAATTAAGGAAATTAGTAGTTACTGGGCAGAGTCTAGGTTATTTAGACTTTTGGAAGGACTCTTTGATTTTTGAGTTTATTTTTATGTTTGGATATTTGTGTGTGGTGGGGATAGCGGAGTGTAATGTGTGTGCTAGGCCCTCATAGAGCTAGAGGGACAACAGATTTTTTCCCCCCTCCATGATTGTATAGTTGAAAGCTTTCTTTTATCATTTTGCTGCCATATGTGTTTGTGAAAATCAGCTGCGTTGTAAAAATTCTTACTTCCTGGAAACCAGAAACCCATTTAGCATGTGTCCCTACCCTGACCACTTCCTCTTCGTTATTTCTAAATGACAGTGCTGTTCTTGTGAATTCCAGGCATTCATCTAGCTAGGATTCCTTTTTCACATTTGCCATTTGGTGCTTTTTCTCCTGTTTTATTTTGTTTCTTTGTCCTGATTAGGTCACCAAGTATAATAGAAGAGACATTTGCGTTGTTTTGTTCCCCCTCTAGTTATTTTAGAGGGAGAGTTTACCAGTGATAAGAGCTGTTTATGTCCTAAGCGATTGATTTGTAATTAATGTTGCCTGGGCTCTTGCATGTTGGCAGAATTGGTAACAGCTTGCCGTATTTTTTTAATTCACTTTTCTTTTTGGTATTTTGACAATGTCATTCATATCTCATGAAAAAGTACCTCAGACAGGTTAAATGTGTTAAAACATGGAACAGAAAGGATGGAAAGAGACCCAGTGCTGCCTAGAAACCTTGATCTTTTGCCAAAGTATTTAAACAATTTAGTGTTTTGGTTTCCTAGCTCCAAGCTGCCTCTCAAATCCCTTGCTAATTAATCCAGTTAATGCTTTGTAGACTTACTATATGCAGTGCTTTGGCTTGCTCCTCTTATCATTGAGAAGTCCGTTTTGTTTCTTAGAGCAAATCTAAGCTCTGTTCGGGTGCAGTGCTACATGGGAGGGGGGGGATTTAGGGGGGGCTTGCAGATATGAGTAGTTTTTTTCCCCCAAAAAACCCTTTTGAGAGTATATGTATGTATATATATATGTGCACATTCCCTGCTCTGCATAGTACTTAGGCTCAACATTTCAAGATAAGAAAATGACATAAAATATGAAACTGATCTTTCACACCAAGCGAAAGAACTGATTAAATGCCCCCTGCTGTGTGGACTATGCAACTGATTAAATGCCCCCTTCTGTGTGGACTTATTTCACTTATCTAAGTCTTAATTTTCTCATCTGTAAAATGGGGGAAATAATCCTAAACTCCTCATAATGGTATTGTTACCATAAAAGGAATATCTTAAATGCTTAGCAAGTGCCCAGCACATGGTAAATAAAACCCAGTAAATGATGACTTATGTGTTGAATGGTTAAATTTTGGGGACAAATTTTGGTAAAATTTTGCAAGATGTAGATTCCTTTTACCTATTTTCCTTTTGCCAAAGAATTTCAAAATGTTTTAATTTGTGTTAAGGGAATAAAAATCAAGCAATCATTCTTTTAACAGTAATGATAATATAAAACAAACGACTGTATTCTACATAAAACTGGTTTTAAGACATTGATGTGAATTATCAATACAAATGATCTTTTAAAAGTCTAAAAGGTGAATTTCTCTCATTTGCCCACTTGAAAGCTTAGGTGCAGAAAAATATGTGTCCCCCCCCCCCCAATTAAATAAAACTTGGAGGCCAATTCAGTAATCTTCACTGCTGGTGAAGCTGCTGACGTTTTCTGCTAACCTATTTCTGAAATCCATATATTATGCCTTTTAAGCTCAGAATATGTCCTGCTGATTCAGAATTAATAGGGTCCTCATTTGATCATTATAGGAAATTTCACATTTCCCCCCCTAAGGATTTTAGAAAAGAAAATTGGCTGCCAAACATGCAACATTCTAATTGTTTTCAGCTAATCATTTTTGTTTTTATGTCTAGGCATAACAGACAAGAAAATGCAGAAATCATGTTAACAGTTTGATAAATTACCACCAAGATAAAACACCCGTGGAACCCCCACCTAGGCCAAGAAATAGAACATTGCTAGCATTTTGCAAGACATTCTATGTGTCCTTCCAATCATCAGCCCCTCCATTCTCTCTAAAGACAACCATTATCTTAACTTCCAACAGCATCCATCATTTTTGCCTGCTTTTGAATGTATATAGATGGAATCATATAGTCATGAGTATTTTTTTCACTTTTTTTTTTCTTGCTGAACATTACATTAATGAGATTATCCTTGTGTGATCCTGTGGTTTGCTTATTTTACTCCCTACTATTCAGTATTCTATTATATGAATACTAGAGGCCCAGTGTACGAAATTTGTGCAGGGGGGCGGGGGGACGTTGTCCCTCAGCCCAGCCTGTGCCCTCTCCAATCTGGGATCCCTCTCACAATTCGGGACTGCTGGCTCCCAACCGCTCACCTGCCTGCCTGCCTGTTTGCCCCTAACCGTTTTTGCCTGCAAGCCTGATCAGCCCCTAACCACTCCCCTGCCAGCCTGATCGATGCCTAACTGCTCCCCTGCTGGCCTGATAGCCCCCAACTGCCCTCCCCTGCTGGCCTGGTCACCCCCACCTGCCCTCCCCTTCTGGCCCAGTCGCCCCTAATTGCCCTCCCCTGCTGGCCATCTTGTGGCTGTAGGCGCTGCCATCTTTGAAGGCGTGACAGTCAATTAGCATATTCCCTCCTTATTGGCTGTGGGCGCTGCCATCTTTGAGGGCCAGGTACTCAATTAGCATATTCCCTCCTTATTGGCTGTGGGTGCCACCATCTTTGCAATGGCATGAGGGTCAGTTACCATATTCTCTCTTTATTAGATAGGATGCCTCAACTTATTCATTCTACTGTCTAAAGACATGAACATTTCCCCTTTGCTTTTGTGTATTTCAAATAGTGCAGCCATATGTCATTATTGTGAATATATCTGATGCTTATAAACTCACTTTTATTTAGGATTGAAATTGCTAGGTCATAGTTTATATGCATGTTTAACTTGAGTTTAAAATACGAAGCAGTTTTCCAATATGATTGATCCAAGTTGCACCGCCCATTTAGTGTGTGAGAGAGTTCCTATTATTGCTCCACATCCTGACCAATACTTTTTATTTTTTTAAATTGAATCTTTATTGTTCAGATTATTACAGTTGTTCCTCTTTTTCCCCCAATAGCTCCCCTCCACCCGGTTCCCACCCCACCCTCTGCCCTTACCGCCCCCCCCCCCGTCCTCATCCATAGGTGTACGATTTTTGTCCACCTCTTCCCGCACACCCCACACCCCTTTCCCCCCCGAGAATAGTCAGTCCACTTCCTTTCTATGCCCCTGATTCTATTATGTTCACCAGTTTATTCTGTTCATCAGATTATTTATTCACTTGATTTTTAGATTCACTTGTTGATAGATGTGTATTTGTTGTTTATAATTTGTATCTTTACCTTTTTCTTCTTCTTCCTCTTCTTAAAGGATACCTTTTAGCATTTCATATAATACTGGTTTGGTGGTGATGAACTCCTTTAGCTTTTTCTTACCTGTGAAGCTCTTTATCAGACCTTCAATTCTGAATGATAGCTTTGCTGGGTAAAGTAATCTTGGTTGTAGGTTCTTGCTATTCATCACTTTGAATATTTCTTGCCACTCCCTTCTGGCCTGCATAGTTTCTGTTGAGAAATCAGCTGACAGTCTTTTGGGTACTCCCTTGAAGGTAACTAACTGTTTTTCTCTTGCTGCTTTTAAGATTCTCTCTTTGTCTTTTGCTCTTGGCATTTTAATTATGATGTGTCTTGGTGTGGTCCTCTTTGGATTCCTTTTGTTTGGGGTTCTCTGCGCTTCCTGGACTTGTAAGTCTATTTCTTTCACCAGGTAGGGGAAGTTTTCTGTCATTATTTCTTCAAATAGGTTTTCAATATCTTGCTCTCTCTCTTCTTCTGGCACGCCTATAATTCGGATGTTGGTACGCTTTAAGTTGTCCCAGAGGCTCCTTACACTATCTTCATATTTTTGGATTCTTTTTTCTTTTTGTTTTTCTGGTTGGGTGTTTTTTGCTTCTGTGTATTTCAAATCTTTGACTTGATTCTTGCGATTCTCTAATCTGCTGTTGGAACTCTGTATAATATTCTTTATTTCAGTTAGTGTATGCTTAATTTCTAGTTGTTCCTTTTTTATATCCTCGAGGGTCTCACTAGATTTCTTGAGGGTCTCACTAAATTTATTGGCAGTTTCTAGAAAATTCTTGAAAAACCTTATAAGTATGGTTTTGAACTCTATATCCATTAGTTTGCTTTCCTCCATTTCTGTCATTTGTGACCTGTTTCTTTGTCTTAGCATTTTTTATGCTTCCCTGTGTTGATAGAGTGGCTTTCTGTGCTAGGTGTCCTATAGGGCCCAGTGGCTCAGCCTCCCCAATTACCTGAGGTGGACACTCTTGGTGCACCCCTTTGTGGGCTTTGTGCACAGTCTTGTTGTAGTTAAGCCTTGATTGTTGTAGGTATCACTAGGAGGAATTGACCTCCAGGCCAATTGGCTGTGAGAATCAGCTGTGTCTACAGTGGGAGAACTTCTGTGCTGGAGACACCCTTCTGGGGCAAGACTTGTTTCAGTGGGGCTTTGGTGCTTACTGAGTCTGCCCCCAGATCCTCCTTATGGATCTGAGGAGTTGTAATCTGGATGGTCCCACTCTGACCACTGGGTATACTGGCTCTTGGATCTCTAAGGAGGTGCTAATTTAGCCTCTGCCTGAGGCTACCCAGCAGGAGCTATGGAGAGATCTTCAGATTCCTCTTCTTTGTTTGGGGTTTGGAGGTGCCCAGATGAGGCCCAGTTGTGAAGCAATGCAAGCTGCTGTGGGGCCTTGAGCCTTCTTTTGGAAGTTCTGGGTCTCTCTGACCCAGCTGCAGTTTGTTAGGTAATTTTTAGATTGCAAAGGGCCAGGTATTTTATATGCAAAAGCCTCTGCGCACAGCTTGGGTGGGACGGGGTCTCAGGGAATCAACAGGGAGGAGCAAACAGCTATGGCTGATCCTCAGTCCTACCCTAAGAGGCCCCATGTCTCAGTGTCCCAGTAATCGCTGCAAGCACCTCTAAGAGAAAGCCGCCCTCGAGTTCCGACAGATGCCAGACAGTCCAGTTTCTCCCCGTATGAGTCTGGGTACCAACAGACTTGCCCGGAACTGGAGTTCAGAGCAGTCGGGAGCTTGAGGCTCCCTCCCGATTGAAAAAGACAACCATGTCCTCAGTTGCCAGCCCTTTACACGTGTGCCTCCGTACCTCTGCACTTTACTTCAGCACCTCCTCTGAGTCTCAGTGTGCTTTTTTCTTTCCTTCTAGTTGTAGAATTTCCACTCAGCCAGCTTTCCTGTGGTTCTGGATGATGACCGTTTTGTCTTTTAGTTGTATTTTTGAAGTGGTTGTGCGAGGCAGCAGTTTCCGGTGTTTACCTATGCCGCCATCTTGGTTTCTTCCTGACCAATACGTAATTACTATTAAAAGTCTTTTCAATTTTAACCATTCTGGAAATTGTGTAGTGTATTTCATTCTGGTTTTAATTTGCATTTTCCTGATTACTAATGCAGTTGAACATCACTTAATATATTTGTTGGTTATTTGGCTATATAGCTATTTTTTTTTCAAGAGTTCTTTGTATATTCTGGATAAAACCTTTGCTGGTTATATGTATTAAAATTATCTTCTACACCATGGCTTATCTTTAGACTCTTGATGAGGTCTTTTGCTGAATAGAAATTTTTGTTTTTCATGTAGCCCAGTTTATTAATAATTTTCTTTGTGGTTATTGCTTTTGTGTCCTATTTTAAAACTCTTTCCTTATCCCAGAGATGTAAAAGATTTTCTCCTCTGTTTTCTTCTAGAAGTTTTAACATTTAATTTTACCTTTCACATGTAGCTCTGCAATACACCTGGAACTGATTTTTTTGCGGGGGAGGAGGGAATCGTATGAAGTATAGGGTGGTGGTAATTGCTTCTTCCTCTTCCTCTTTCTCTTTTTCTTACTATTTTGCCATATGGATCTTCAATGGACCTAGCACTATTTATTGAAAGAAATCATGCTCTCTTTACTCTTCTGCAATGCCAATCATGGTATATTAAAAAAGGTAGATGTATTTAAAGATCTAGGGTTAGGATTTACATTTATTTTTGGCCCTTAGGCTAGGAGCACTAGCAATCTCCCATCCTTTCACCCCACCGTCCTTCTTTCCCAATTAGGGATTTTGATTATTTGAAGATGTGCTTCAGTCTCTGTGAGGATTTTTCTATTTCCTTTTCACTATTTTTATAGGGTGTGATTATTTGGGGTACAAACCCAAAGCCCGAAGTGTTTCCTGGGACCTCCTCCCTTTTGTCGGTCCTAAATTCTAGTTTTGTTCTCTTTGCCCTGTTGGTGATTTGAAACCTCTGGTCAGCTTTTAGCCTCTTATTTGCCTCTCCTGGAATCAGTCCACATCATGAGGAGCAATGTGGCCCCTGATGCTAGAATTTTTTTTTTTTTTTTAATGTTTTTCTTCTCCTGAATCTGGGCTGTTTAATTTTATGCCTTTTTGGTAATTCTTTGATTCCTTTGAACAGATATTCCTTTTTATATTTTACTCATGTGTTTTATTTTTTTGCTGAATAGGAACATTGATCTAAATCCTACTTCACTTTAAATGGTGTGGAAATACAGCTAGCATTTTATATTTTAAATATATTTTTATTTCTTGATTTTAGAGAGCGGTGGGGGAGGGAAAGAGAAACATCGACTTGCTGTTCTACTTATTTATGCACTCATTGGTTGATTCTTGTATGTGCCCTGACTGGGGATTGAACCTGCAACCTTGGTGTATCAGTACAATGCTCTAACCAACTGAGCTACCTGGCCAGGGCACAGCCAGCATTTTAAAAAGAGTTCTTTATTCAGGCAGTGGTTTAAATTCGTTATACTGTTTCATTATTATAACATTCATTCAGTGAGGAACATGGCACTATTCCCATTTTCCTTATAAGGAAACTGATGCCTAAATAGGTTAATGACGTTGCACAATGTCACAACAAAATCTTTCCTCTGAGGCACTAAATAATTTTGTTCTAGGCCTTCTCTTTCACACATTGGACTTTAGAATAACAGTTACCTTGACATTCTATGGCAGGTATACAAGAAATATGTGATAAAGAAATAAGTCCAAATAGAATGAGTATTATTATGTGGGTGTATATGTATGTAATGTAGACTACAGAAAACCTATAATTTAGTTTTGTATACATGAATAATTGGATGTGAATACTCCCACACAATTAGTTGAGTTGTATTTAGCTTTTTTTTTTCAGTAGAAAAAATCAATTTCCAAGTATATGCTATACAGTACAGGCTTTGATTTCTTGTTAAATCTCTATAGATAATTTTCACTCCATACTGTATAATTAATCATGGGTTTGTTCGAATTATAGAAGTGATTTTCTAGCTTTTAAGTTAGATTTAAATGATCATATATTTTATAGTTTATCTGTTTTCGTCCTGCTTTGGTTCATTATCAGTGTGAAAGAGGAATTGTAAAGGTACTTTTTGATAGACCTCCAACTAAGAGAATCTATTTTGATGTTTGAGCCTCACATTTGATGAATGGTTGAGATGGTTGTTCACAGAATTTGTACCAAAGTTGGAAGGGTTTGGGGACATGCCAGGTGGGATGCCAGGTGATGGTAGAGAACAGGAATAGATTAGATGGGGAGCCACTGGAAGATGGTATCTTGAACCAAGACTGAGGGGCAAGATGCACATAAGCAGAGGAAAGGAGTATTGAAAACCTTAGCCAGGAGAATTAGGAGTAGCTTGGAATATGGTGTGAGGAACAGTTTGACACGAGTCATCTGGTAGTAAAGTGAAGAGGGGGTAATGTGTATTGCAACAGTGGCGAGTGAGTAATAGGGGGCTTTCTGGCCCAGACATTTGGAAATAATGTTTTACAGTCTATAGTGCATCTCAAGAATCTTCTGTATTAATAAATGTTTCTTAGGTTATTCTGACTTAATAAATGAAACAAAGGGGCCCCAGAAATCTCAGCAGCTAAGAAAAACCAGTTTGTTACTTTCCCACAGTACATTTTGGTTGATCAGCTTTGGACCTCCCTCAGGGACATATGCTGAAGGGAAAGCCCTCATCTGGAACATGCCTTTCTCCTGGTGGAAGGAGAAGAGAAACGATGGAGCTATGATGGCCCATAAAGTTTTGGCTGCGAATTGGCAAAGTTCACTTACAGTCACATTTCTTTGGCTATAACTTTCACAGAGAAGGTCACTGCAAGTCACATGCCAAAAGGCAGGGTACAAAAATTACAACCACTCACATCTTCCTTTTCAGTTGAGACTTTCATGTGGTAAGGGTACCATCTTGTAGAATTAGAGCCAATTTACCTCATCTTATTGGTTCCAGGACACATTTTACCTCATAGTTTAATGTCTGAAATCGTGATGCATCTTTCAATAGATTGGGTCCTGTTATTGCAGCAAGCCAGGCAGCTGTTATGATGTCACTGCCCAGGCATGGAAGAACTTGGCTGTTAGTCCTAGTGGTACAATTGGACATTTGCAACTATTGACGTTTCAGGACCAGTTGAGAAAGGAATATGAATCCTGATTTTCATCTGAAAACTTTTTGTTGACATCTTTTATATCAACATCCATTATAGAATGGGTGTCAGCAGTGTGGGGAAAAAGTCTTGGGGAAAAATAGTGGAGCATTTAATTTTCTTTAAAGAATACTGCATCACCAAGTGCTCCTGGTAGCAGAGGGGATGATATTGTGTGGAAAAACTTCGATTGAAGACTATGAGTTGAAAAGTGATTCAAAAAAATGTTCTCTGAATGTGAAGGCATTTTACTAACTTATTGTACTTATATTTTACTTTCTAAGTATACAGAGTAGTGTTAGATAAAAATATCTATTCTAAAGAACTGAATCAATAAGTGTAAGTTAATGATAAGAAACTATTGTACCATAATCTTATTTCCCCTCCTTCTTTTTGAGAATAGTAATAGGCTGATGGTGCATTTTACTCTCAATGACTTCTTGAATTTTATGAAATATGGCAACTTGCTTCTTGCACACTTAAAAAATTCTCAATATTTATTGGGTAAATGGAGCCAAGGTTTCCTTCTTAGAAGGCCTTTTTACAGTACATACCATGAGGTTAACTTTGAAACAACTTTCTCCATTCTAGTTTTAAATAAGATTTATAAAAGATGGGTGAGTAATACCAATGTTCTTGAACTGAATTTTCATTTCACTGTTTGGTACCATGCAAGTGAAATTAATCTTTTTCTCAAAAAGGTAAACTTTTGGTAAGGAGATGAGCTTTGTTTTATTTTGTAATTATTTAACCTTATACTGGAGTAGATGGCTAAACACTTCCCTCCCCCGTTTTTTTGAAACAAAATAACAGTTTCTAGTAGTACCTTAGACAGATTGAGTGGTTAGCTGGTGTCAGAAAAAATAATTGTATGGAATGTATAAGAACCCATCTAAAAGAGTATTTTTGCCATTTTGACACTTTTTCTTCACTTTGTGACCTTCTCAGTTTTGAAGTTACATATGTGTTTTGAATTTAAATTATATACATTGCAAAAAATTAAAGTTAATAATATGTATTCTCGGTGATTTTCCAAATCTAAAAATTGATTGTAACAGCAAATCAAGTACATACTTTCTTCACATTGCATTCAGCAAACTACTAATGAGGCATTGTGGTAGAATTTACAAGGATGAATTGAATACTGCTCTGTCTTTAAAGAACTTTGAATCTCTTGTTGGCAAGTGACTGGCATTAAAAGTATTGGTAACCCCACTCTGGATTTGTGTGGTGCTGTGATTCAGATGTTAAGAGCATAAGTTTTGGAATCTATCTTGATCTGATTTTAAATCCTAGTGCTGTTCCTTTGTCAAATTCTCTCAGACTCAGCTTTTTTTCCGGTGGTTGTGAGTACGTAGCTCACTGTAGAAGTTCAATACCGGTTAGTTGATTGTAATTATCATTATCACCACCAAAATTCTCATCTTCATGTCAGTGTTGTGAAAGAACTTTGATTTTGGTGTTAAATATACCTGGCAGGATTCCAGTACTGCCTCTGATATTTATTAGGTATGCAATATCACATTGTTTACTCCATGGCTCCTCATAGGATGTCAGGCTGAATTTAGGATTTTTGCTCCTCTACAGTTTTCCTGTTTTAGAGTTGTTTGTGCTAGAAATCTGGGAGTCATTCTCTCCCTCTCTGTCTTGGTTTTCCTTCTCACTCACTCACTTGCCTACCTTTCATGTCCAATTCTACCTCTTCTCTCAAGTCTGCTCACTTCTCTTCACTTCCATTGCCACCATCTGTGTCAAAATCTGCACCACTTCTCGTTCAGACTACTGCTGGGCCACCTAACTACACATGGTATCCAGCTTTGGCTAATTTCAGTCCCTTATTCACAGAACGGCCTGAGTAATATTTGGAAAACATATCTGATCCTCTTCCTTCCTCCCCGTCCTTCAAAATTTCTCAGTGGCTTCCTTTACACCTGAATAAAGACCAAAATCCTTTATGTATCTCATGAGACTCTGTATGATTTGATGCCAGCCTCCTTCTCTGGCTTCATTTCCCTTGTGCTCAGTGATTAACACATGGCCTTCTTTTATTTCTTCTTTTGACCCAAATTCCTTCTTGTCTCAAGTCTGCCTCTAATCAGGGCTGCTCCCTCTGCCCACACCACTAGCTTTTGCCATACTTTTGTCTATTCTGTTACTTTGCCTCCTTGAAATGTGGGCTCATATGATAATTCTTTCAGGAAGCTTTTTTAATCTCTCAGATTAAGTTGGGGCTCTCTGTTATGTGCTGTTATATATATGCTTTCTCTTTGTGGTGTTTAAACTCCCATTTAATATCTTCCTTCCATGGGCGCATGCATTTTGAGTCCATGTTCTGTTCACTGCTCAGTTATTGCAGAGTTTAGCACAATACTACTGGACACATGAGTACTCAGTAAATATTTGTTGAAAATGTATATTTTTGTTGAAATGGAAGAATATTAGTTGCCTCATAGGATTGATGTGAGAATTAAATTAGGACAAAAATGGTATCTTATTGTATATTATATGGTACATAGTGAGTTTGTAGTATTTGTGCCTTTCTTCTTTTCCCCTATGTACTAAGCATTAAGAAAGGCCTACCAGTAATTTTCAAACTATAGGTTGTGAAGCACTATTGGGTAATGAAATCAGTTTAGTAATTCTTGAAGTGAATTTTAAAAATGAAATGAAATAGAATAAGAGTTATCAGAAAAAATTACATATAGTAAGAAAAGTATTGTTCCTGAAACATTTGGTCTGTGGGTGTGTGTATATATCAGGTGGAGATATAACATATTTCTTAATGTGGATAATGGGTAAAAGAGGTTTGAAAGCCACTGTTGTATCTGTAGCAAAGTCTAGTGTAGCCTCTGGGCAATACTGTTAAGTTAGGGCAGCTAAGTGAGGATGTACCCAGCTCTCCAAGCAATGTAATCCCACAAAGCCATGCTGACTTGTGACAGCATTTGAGATCCTAGAATCCCCCTTCGGCATCAGTGGCATCACCCAAACTTCTGGCATCACAAAATCCCCAACCCTTATATAGAGCCTATATCTATTTTAACCTGTATGTTTTTGAAAGGAATTTTTACTTCAGTATGTTGTAAACCATGGTTGTTCTCACTGTATTGAAAAGATATCTACAATATAGTTAGTATTTATTATGGTGACATCTGTCATATAAACTATATAATGATGATGTTAACATTATATCATGTCTGTCATAATGACATTCTCTAACAGCTCAAATTACTGCTCTTATTAAATTTTATTGCCCTGGTGACTTTATAGGCTAGTATTATAGTTTGATAAAATCAAGTGCTATAAAGATAAATAAAAACCCAGCTTATATGTTGGGTCATAGATGGACCGAGACAAAAGGAAACCAAAGCTTTTAAGGATTAAGATGATAATAAGTTATTATTGTGGTAGCTTGGTAAGTGATTCCATTTTAAAATAATTTTTATATAGATTTGATAAACATTTGCATAACTGAACTATGATTTTCTTCTTTAAGGCTAGTGGTCAGTTCCAAACCTTTGATGCTGTTGGCTTTCTCTGCATTAATCATTGTTTTATACTCCTGTCTCTAAGGATGCATAAATTATGATAATTGAAGCAAGGGGAGGGCTGGAGCTTGTGGTTGCTGCTGCATTATTGTGTCCACTGGGATGGTATTTTGTGTGCTTGTCCTCTGCAGATTGTTGGGCTAAGGAACTAGATCCTGTCCCCCGCAAAGCTAGAGACAACAATGAATTTTAAAAGGCATGAGAAGGCAGTCCTGTTAAGTGGTCTGTTTGGAACTCTTACAGACTTGATGGGACAGAATTATTATGGGGATATTATGAAATCTCACGCAAGCATAGCTTGTTTCCTTACAGTTAATCTGTTTTTGTAGGTATTAGTGGCAAATGCTCAAGTAATTGAAATTGTTACTTCTCATCCTCCCTAAAGAAAGAATGTGGTTAAGTCAGAGTTGTTTTCACATTACTGATTTCTGTCAGCCATTGCAGACTAGTGCTCTAGATGCTGTCCTTTTCTTAGAACAGGAGCTAAGAAATGGTTTCTCTTTTAGTCTTTACATTATTTTTCATTTTAAAAGTGTGACATTTATTCTTGAATATATGGGAAATAAAAATTTTAAAATGCACCATAAAAATTTCCCAACACTCAGAGATAATTCCTGTTATTTTATTATGTATATTTTTCAGTCTCTTGTCTGTTTTTACATGAGAGAATAATGTGTATATTTTTTATGATTTTGAGATGAAATGAATATTTTTAAGGAAAATACACATTACCAAATAAGCGGAGAAGTGGGAGAAAATGTACCTGGAACAATATGCACGCAGGAATTTGATAAAGTTGTCTAAACACTTTCTAAAAAGTTGCCAGTTCCAGATGGTTTGGCTAGTCAGTATTCACATCTTTTCAGAGAATGCCTGTGCTATTTAAACTGTTCTGAAATATGTTTCTCAGTGATATGCTTCTTCACTTTACTAATTTGTTGTAACCCAAATACAAAAATGATGACAAAAAATAGTACAGGCCAATCTTATTTATGACAAGGAAACTGACATATGTATTCATGATAGTGCTGTCACTCCTGCCATTTTTTGAAACCTCATAGGAAAATAAATTTTGTATATTTTGAATATTGAATGTTATATTATTCATTATGAATGTAAATGACTTACAAATTAAAACTCTAATTCTGCAAAAGACTATCATATGTACAGTATAGAAAACAGCAATAAATTTTTTTATTTTCAGTTATCTATTGTTGCCTAGAAAAATCACCTCAAAATTTAGGTACCTAACACTGATTTATCATGCTTCTGGGGATGGCTGGGCTTCCCAAGGCAGTTCTTCTGCTCTGTGAGGTGTTGGCTAGAGTCACTCATTCAGCTGGGAGCTCATGTGTCCAAGATGGCTTTACTCATGTGTTTCACCCTTCACCTGGGTGTCTGGAACAGCTGTGTCCCGGCTGACCCTTTCTCTGTCCGTGTGGCCTTTCTTCACTCAGAAGTCCAGCTTTAGGTACATGGCAACCAGATCCTAAAAGGATGAAAGCAGAAGCAGCCACGCCTTTACAGTCCTAGGCTCTAAAGTGGCTCAGCGTCATTTCCTCTGTGTTCTGTTATTGAAAGCAAGTCATGAAGTCAGCCCCATTAAAGGAGAGGGGAAACAGACTCTACACTTGGTGGATGAAGTGGCATGTGCCAAAGAGATGGGACTAATTATTCATGGTATCTTTGAAGACAAACTACCAAAGTAGCTTAAATAGAGCACTCCTAAGCTTTGAGGCTCTCTGTGTGTTCCTTCCCTGAATCTGCCCTCCTATCATCCCTCACTCCCACCCCCAGATAACTACTGCACCCCCATTTCAAACATTTTCTTTTCATGATCATTTTACCATATATGTAGGTATCTCTAAATAGTGTTTTATTTTGTTTCCATAAACACTATGAATCTGTTTTTAAACTAATCTTTTAAGTTTCTATTTAGAATACCTACATTAAAGATTGTAAAACTCAGAAAAGCAAAATGAAAAAAACTAAAATGGCTTCTAATCTCAATTTGTAGGTATAATATGATCATTGGCAACATTCTGGGATATGTTAATACATGTGCACACACTGTCTATAGTTCTTTGAATCTCTTTGTCTCTTGATTTTGGATGGTTAGGGCTACTTTTGGTCCTTGAATTTTAGATGGCCAATAGCAAGAATTTAGATTTGCAAGAGGTTCATCCAGATCTTTATCTGACTCTTACGATGGTTTGAGTTTGGATAGTGAAGGATAACTGTGTGTATGTGTAAATGTCTGTGTGCATGTGTTTGTATGGTGTGTGATTTTTAAGCAAAGGAGGCAGAGATTGTATAGTAATTTAAAATTTAGGATGGAGAGAAAGTCTTAGTAGGTGATTGTTAAGTACTATTCTATCATAGTTCTCAAACTTCAATGTGTAGCAGTCATCTGGAGATCTTATTAAAGCACAGTTTGCTGGACCACATGCCCAAAATTTGATTAAGTAGGTCTGGTGTAGGCCTGGGAACTTGTATTTTTAACAAGTTTCTGGGTGAGGATGATTCTGATGACTCAGGGACCGCACTTTGAAGACTTATGTTCTACAATATGATTTCTAATGGATGTATTGTAGTTCATCACATAAATTCATCATAATTTATTTATTCAGTCCTTTATAAAACAGGCTGCCCACTTTTGCTATTATAGACAATATTTAATGACCATCATTATGTACATTTATTACAATTTTTTAAAATATATTTTTAGAAGTTGAATGACCTACTCAAAGGGTTGGTACAGTCTTAAGGCCTTTAGTATATAATTCCTAATCATATTCCAGAAGACTGTATCCATTATATTCCAAGTAAAAAAATATGAAAGATTTAAATGAACATTGGAGGAAGTTGCCAAAGGGGACTCCCCAAACAATTTAACATTAAAATAAGTTATTTTGTTAAGGTTATTATTTTGTGAGATATATCATTTGGATATAAAAATTCTAATGTATTAAGAAGTTGACCAACTTTTATCATTACACCTTTCACATAGATGATTAACATTTTTAAGTGTATGTCTTCAGATAAAAGGATCTATTTTTCCTCTAACCTCCCAACATGTGGACAAGCATGCTATTTATAATCCTCTATGGTGAAATCTCTGTAATTGTACATGTCTTGTAGTAATTTGGTATAAAGAAGAATTATCTTATTTGGTATAAAGAAGAGTGTTATTACCTAGGGAAGGTAATAATCTCTGATCTTGAAGGCCAATGTTTGGGTCTAAATCTTGTTCCTGCCACTTACTTTGAATCCTCATTAATAATATAAGCTCTAAATCTCAACTATGTTATCTCTGAAATGATGCAAGTAACAACTGGAGGTGTTCATAGAGAGACTGGGTATTTCTGGAAGAGGATAGTAATCTCTCTGTGGAATCCATGTAGTTCTGCCAGCGGTGACTTACTCCTTCTAGACTTGAGGGAGCATCACAAGTGAAAGAGCAGTGAGCCATCTATAGCTTTTTCCATCCGGTGGCCATGTTTTTGCCCCCAAGAGTGGGTAGGAATAGAGTTTGCAGGGGACTGAGGAGTACTGCTATCTGTGTTTAGAAAACCTCTATTTTCTTCTCTCATGCAGTAGTCTTTTAATAACTTTTTTTCTCTGGATTGTTTTGAGGATTTGGATTCTAAAGTATGTGAAAGAAAGTTCTTTGAAGACTGCACAGTGTTTTGTGAACTCAAGGTAACATGACGTTTTGGCTCTATTCAAGAGACTATTGAAATTAATCACTTAGTGGCCCTCAAGGGTAGTGTTACAGGGCTAGGTAATCCTATATAATAAAGAGGTAATATGCAAACTAACCCTCACACCCTCACAAGATGGCTGCCTATGACCAGGCTGGTAGGGGGTCAGTGAGGGACGACCAAACGACTGAACAGCAGGCTGTGTGGGGTGACCACGCTGGCAGGGGGGCCGTGAGGGGCAACCAGGCTGCCGGGGGGAGCAGTTGGGGGTGACCAGGCTGGCGGGGGGGGGGGGCAGTTAGGAGCGACCAGGCCGACAGAGGGGGCAGTTGGGGGCAACCAGGCCAGCAAAGGGGGGTAGTTGGGGGTGACCAGACTGGCAGGGGTTGCAGTAAGGGGTGATCAGGCTGGCGGGGGGGGGGGCAGTTAGGAGCGACCAGGTCAGCAGGGAGGGGGAAGTTGGGGGCGTCCTGGCTGGTAGCAGGGGACAGTTAGGGGCAACCAGGCCGGCAGGGGGGCAATTAGGGGCAATCAGGCTGGCACGCAGAGGCAGTGAGGGTGGGGGGAGGCAGTTAAGGGCAACCAGGCAGGCAGGCAAGCGATTAGGAGCTAGAGGTCCAGGATTGTGAGAGGGATGTCCAACTGCCGATCTTGGGCCTAAACCGGCAGTTGGATATCCCCTGATGGGTCCCGGATTGGAGAGGATGCAGGCTGGGCTGAGGAGGACCCCTCCCCACCCCCCCCACCCCCCCGCACTAATTTCGTACACTGGGCCTCTAGTTATTTATATTCCTCCAAATTATTTTTTAATATTTGTTACAGATTTTTATTACAGACTAGAGGCCCGGTGGACAAAAATTTGTGCACTCGGGGGGGAGGGGGGGTCCCTCAGCCTGGCCTGTGCCCTCTCGCAGTCTGGGACCCCTCGGGAGATAACGACCTGCTGGCTTAGGCCTGCTCCCGGGTGGCAGAGGGCAGGCCCAATCCCTAGGTGCAGCCCCTGGTCGGGCTCAGAGCAGGGCCGATTGGGGAGTTGGGGCACTGCCCCGTCATGCACAGAGCAGGGCAGATTGGGAGGTTGTGATGCCACCCTCAGTCACGCTCAGGGTAGGGCCAATTGGGGGGTTGGGGCACCGCCCCCGTCACACTCAAGGCAGGGTCTATGGGGAGGTTGCGGCGCCACCCCCTGTCACGCACAGAGCAGGGCCAATCAGGGGGTTGGGGCGCTGCCCCCATCACACACAGAGCAGGGCCCATCAGGGGGTTGGGGCACCGCCCTCTATCACCCACAGAGCAGGGCCGATCAGGGGGTTGGGGCGCCGCCACTCTCCCACTCAGGGCAGGGCCGATGGGGAGGTTATGGCTCTACCCCATCACACACAGAGCAGGGCCCATGGTGGGGGGGTTCGGGAGCTCCCCCCTATCAGGCACAGAGCAGGGCTGCTCAGGGGGTTGGGGCCCCGGCCCCATCACACACAGAGCCGCAGGGCGATCAGGGGGTTTGGGCGCTGCCCCCTGTCACGCTGATCCTGGTGCCGGGAGGCATATTACCCTTTTACTATATAGGGTAGAGGCCTGGTGCATGGGTGGGGCTGGCTGGTTTGCCCTGAAGGGTGTCCTGGATCAGGGTGGGGGTCCCCACTGGGGTGCCTGGACAGTCTGGGTGAGGGGCTGAGGGCTGTTTTCAGGCTGGGAGTGACTGAAGTTCCCAACTGCTCCTTTTTTTCTTTTTCTTTTTTTATTCTGGGCCAGCTTTACCTTGAGGCTTGGCTCCAGCTCTTAGGCCTCCGTGGCTGAAAGTAGGTTTCTGGCCTTTGCTTACAATGTTGCGAATCTGCTGGCTGAAGTCCGGCGGTATTTGTTACAATGTTTCTTAAACTGCCCGCTCAGAGGCCTGCAGCCGCAGGCGGGGAACGTTGGTTTCCTCCAACGATCCTCCGTCACTGAGGCAAGCAAGCCTCATGTTAGTTTCAAGCTGCCTGGCTGCCGGCCGCCATCTTGGCTGACAGTTAATTTGCATATCTCGCTGATTAGCCAATGAAAAGGGTAGCGGTCGTATGCCAATTACCATGTTTCTCTTTTATTATTGTAGATATTTGTCACAGTTTTTTGACACTAAACACTCTCAATTTAAGAAAAGGTTGTATTAAATAAGTTTGTAAAATACTTATTTGTCTTTATAAATCTCCTTAAAAATAGCTTAATCCATAGCATTTAACTTCTTTGGCTAGCCCAGGAAGCCATTTTCAACCTTTGTTTATTTGTTTATTTTGTGGGGAGAGCTTGTTTTGTACTCTACAAACGAGGTTAAGTTTGGGGAATTCATTTAACCTCTAAGATTCAGTTTCTTCATGTATAAATTAAGAATTATAGTGCCCATCTGATAGGATTGTTGTGAAGTTTAAAAAAAGAAAATGTTTTAAGTCACTTTGGAGCCCATTGCCAAATAGGTCCTCAATTATTGTGGCCTTTTCTCTTTATCCTCTGCACATATTTCTGTAAGTTTTCCTATTCTTTTTGAGTTATTACAGTAGTTTTGTGTTTTTGTACAGATTGCTAGATTGTCCTGAGAGACTAAATTATAGATATATGTAGCCTCCTCATTTTGTTAGATATTCTATAATAAAGGAGAATAAGGTAGTTTGGAAAATTGGATAGGTCATAGCAATGTGTACCTTTAGGAATTCTCTTAGAAAGCATGTGTTTACTAAATTAAAACAATTTTCCCCTTTTTGTTTGGGGAGTGGGGGTGAAGGGATAGTTATTAGAAGTTCTTCCTGATCTGCAGCATAATGATTGTTTGCAGTAACTGACTTTCTGAATTCGATTTGTTTAGTGTGTTGCAGTTGTTTGTAGTCATGTGAATTTAGTGAAGCAGTTATATGATCAAATATGTATTCGGGAGGTGTCAGGCTTTACACATTTGCTGATTATCTAGTTAGGAATATTGCTTATGCTGGTCAATGGTTCCTGCTGATTTAAAAACAGAAGGTGCATCTGTAGATAGTGCTTAGATTGTATAAAATTGGTTGCAATAGCATCTGACACTGCAGGAGAGCAAATTATATCTTGAATGAATAATTTTAAAGAATATAGCTGTTTGTGATATCTTTGTTGTGAAGGTATTGTTTTATTTCATCATCTTAGTTTCAATAAGATTTAATTGTCTACCTAAACACATCAGTTCTTTTCTAGTGGGATTGGTCTTTATAGGTTGAATTGTTTTTAGTTTTATATTTTTAATAAAGGAGATTGGCAGCATTAGGAATTACTTTAAGGAATTTTAATTTACTTTTATGCCAGGTACAGTTGGGATCATTGCTAAACTCACAAAAACATCATTCAATTAATAATATCTAACTGATCAGTTTTAAAAATAGTTTATTAGTATTAATATTGTAATATTGCATCTTTAGTTCTTGTTTAAGTATTTTTCTAGGGAGCATCACTTGAACACAAGAAACTAGTGTGCATTGTTCTATTAATAAAGAAGTGATTGTTCTCTGACTTGATTGTTTCAATTGTGTGAATCGGAGAGCAATGTTTTTTTTAGCATGACACTTTGGGAACTGCTACTTGGTTAGGATACTTTTGTTCCAAGGTCTCTTTGAGTCAGTTCCTGTTAAAAGTGAAATGTGACAATCTGTATAACAATGAGAATATTTGAACAATACAATACTTGTATTATTATTGTATGGCTTTGAGGAAAACTTCATACTGTGTCTAATTGAATTTATTATGCTTGATGAATTTTTTAAACTGAAGAGTACCTTTTTTGTTTACTTGACCATCGAGTTTACGTTTCTAAGTATATGTAAAAGATACAATAAAGTATGTAAATATGCTGAAAATATACAAACTGAAAGATAATAATACAGTAGTTACAGTATAGCACTTCAAAGAAATACTGCTAAAAATTACATTTTCAGTAAGTTAGGTTTTAATAGATGGCAGCAGAAGGAAGGAATAAAAAAACATCAAATTAACATTTGCTTTCATTAACAGTTCCTGTGAATTTTTATAAAAGAATTGATCACAGTGAATTTTTATGGTAAATTATCAATGTCTATATTACATATTTCCTTAAGAATGCCTTATAGTGTCATGTTCAGAAACATATTATTAACTTAAAATAGTGTTCTTTCCCTTTTTCAAGAGAACAAAGAATTTAGCTGCTTGATACTAGTTACATTATGTAAATTATTATGGTAAATGTAACATTATGTAAAAAATCTCCAAAGTAGTTATATGAAAATTTATATCAGTGAAATAATTTTTGTTAGTTTATGCAAGAATATTACTATGAATGAAGTTTAGTGATGATTGCAGCAGCCTCAAGTAAGAATTTATTTTCTCTTAACATTGTAACTATTGAGACACATTTTTACCTAAGTGATCCTTTCTAAATCTAAGCTTTGGGAAGGAGAGGAAAGCTGTGAGATTGTGAATATTGAGGGCTTGGTAAAAGTTTGGATTGTGTCCCTGTGGAACTCTCTTAAAACTTGGTATTTCATGAGTATAAAAGAACGCTGGTAGAAATGTCTGACCACTCTGCTTTTGCCTAATATTTTCACTTGCTACACAGTCCAGTACCTGTTTGGATTCGTTGTGCTTTTGTTGGATAAAGGTGCATAAAGACTTTTTCTTTGGGTCTGAGGAAAATTGACCCAATATATTCTGGTATGTTCTGTCCTACCAAATATCTAGTTATGCCATGCCATATTTAATGGATATTAGGAAACATTAAAACCTTTCCCCAAACATGTTTTAGAAGAGGGTGGCTTTGCCTGCTGCTCTTAAGAATTAGGAGTAAAATGGCTGTGAACCAGAAATAGTTGGCTATCCATTTGAAAAGTTTTCTTGATTTTCAGTGATGTACTCTTTTCATATGATTATTAACCATTTTGATATCTTCTATTGTGACACTTGGCCTGTTTAAAGACATTTTTTTTTTACCTGTTTTTCTGTTTATTTCTTTCAAATATGTATTCTGAATCCTAAACCTCACAAACTTTTTCCTTCACTCTGATAATTTTCTTTTTCATAGTTTCGAGATTTGTTCATTGTGTTTGAAGTAGATTGGCTACCTAGGTAACTCCAAACTGTAGGGGAGCAGGTACAATTCTCTTACCTCATTTGATTAGGTAATGAGTGTCCTTAATTCCCCTGTTCATCCTTCCTCTCAAAACTGCCCTAATTCCTGGGCAATTTCAGAAGAGATTTATCATATCTTACCAGAGAGAGACCACAAATCATGTCTCTTAATGCCCTCTTAGTGCCTAACACACTGGTAGTAATGGGTGTGTAAAGTAATCTTGCAATGAATAACCCACTGTTCACTGGACCCTTTTTTCACTTTGAAAGAGGGTAGTTTGACAGCCTCATACTGTTGGACCTTCTTGGAAAGGGCCAATGGTGAACATCTGAGGGCCAGGACAGGTTAGGAGCCTAGCATGAGTTAGTAAGCTTACTATCTGGCCTAACCAGGATAACAGTACAAATGGAAAAGATCAGGCATCTCACTAGGAAAGGAAGGGGAGCAAGAAATAGAGCAGGGCTGACGGGAAGAGTTGGGCTTTTAAGTACTGCTTAAAAATACAGCTTAGGTAAGGACTCCAATTCTATGTAAGTAGTGGGTCACAGTCAGGGAAGAACTGAATAGTTGGTTACTTCAGAATAGTTGTTTTTATAGGCCTTCTGCATATGGGTAGCATCCACAATCTGTGTTTGCTGCACTCTGTGAATTCACCTGTCTATATCCCATCCGGAGATCATAGCTGGGAGTAACCAACATTGACAAAGTCCTATTCCTATTCTCAGGGCTGAGTTGCTCATTTATTCAAAGATATCTATGTGAGGGACTGTGAGTAAGTCTGAGAGAAGCAATAAGAAGTTCTTTCCTAAGGACCATTTGCCTTTGCTGCTACACCTTGATCTTAGGGCTCCCTGCGCACTTTGCTTTAGGCGCCTTGAGGTTTGGATTCCCTCTCTTTGTTTCTCTCTCTGTCCTCCCCCTATCCCCTTTTCTTTTTAGACTTGTTTACCAGCCTCTTAACTACTCCTCACCAACTCTGTCATCCCAGAACATCCCACATTTCCTGTGTGCCCTGCTTCTGCAGCCCCGGTTCCTGGGTCTGCTCAGCATGGATGCAGTGTCTAAAGGTTGGGTAAACCTTGACAAATTCCACCCAGGAGAACATTGCCTTGTAACATGAAAGCATACCTGTGATGTTGTTTATAAGACTATAGAGGAAATGCAAATTGAAGAGGAGAGATCGCATAGAATTACCCCAACCCAAGAATCCTGTTTTCTTCTACAAGGTTTTATCTGAAATGGAGTCTGGGCCTTCACAGAATGCAGATATTATAGTAATGGCAAGAGGGAGGAAGCCCCTCCAGACGATGAAGTGAAACTACTGAAGCAAAGTCATGGAGCCAGGCAGAGAGAATGAAAGGAGTCTTTAAAATTCTCATTACTATGTCAAGTGTGTAGGTCTAGCTTAGGACAGTTATTGAGTTAATTGCTCCGTAATGGGAAATATTTATTTCAGTGTTCAGACTCCCTAAATCCTTAATTTAAAAGGCATAAATAGAATGGTATTTAAGTAGCCTCTGCTGCTTAAATTTAGAATTTTACTTCATTAACTGGACTTTAGAATTGTCTTCTATCTTTTCTGAGAGTCTTGTTAACTCTGTAGGGTGGTGGGCTGCAGTGAGAACCAGAAGGAAGTTCTTTCCTCAGGACCATTTTTCTTTAAAAGGTAATTAAAGACATGGATGTTTTATCAAAGCAATGAGTTGTCTAAGGTTTTTAGATCACAGAGTGAGATAATTTGAGAGTCAAGAAAACTAATTTTGTCAACACTTTCAGATTATATTTGAGAGAATTCAGGTTCAAAGATTTACAGTGGGGCCTTGAAGTACGAGTGTCCCGACTAATGAGTTTTTTAAGATACCAGCTGTCTCTCAGCCGATTTTTTGCATTGAGTTGACAGAGTAATTTGAGTTAACGAGCTCCTTAACGAGCTCGGTCTCGGAATGAATTAAACTCGTAAGTCAAGGCCCCACTGTATTTACAATCACATAGTGGTAGAATCTAGGCCTGCCCACTCCCAGTCTAGCACTTTAATGTTCATGCCAAATCTTTTCCATGTTACAATGGCTATTGCGGTTATCTAAAAACTTACTTAGAAATGATTATGTGCTATGAGTCAAATATTATTGTAGATCAGGGGTGAGGAATGCCCGGCCCGTGAAATAACTTGGCCTGGCCCTGCCAAGGCATTAGAGGTGAGTTAATTAAATGTTTGACCAAATATATAGCAGGCTAATTTTTAAGTTGATAATTTTGTATGGCCTGCTTATAAATATCCAAATGGTCCTGTTCTAGATGTAGGGGGTACAAAGATAAATAAAAGTGGTTTCACATTGAAGAAATTAAGGTTAGGTAGAGAATGTCAGCAAGTAAATGGATTATAGTCCAGTGTGATAAGTCCAGGATAGAGGTATGCACAGATAGGAATCATTCAAGGTCCAGTTGAAGATAAGAGAAACCACTCTATCAGAAAAAGGATTGCATACAGAGATTTCTGTCTTAGAGAGCATTGGAAAGACTGGAGGGATAGGCTGAGGCTGACTCTCCAGAAATGACTTTCAGAGTAGCACTGAAGAAGAGCACACCTAGAGGATAACTCTGCCATGTCAGGAAGCTGGGGGAGTCTGCAAACTGCCACTCCAAGTGCCAGCCCCAAGGTAGTCCCATCTTTGCTATCTGGGCTCAGGAAGTCTTCATTAAGCTTGTTGCCTCCAGAACCATCATGGCATTCCTTCTAGTTGTGCATCAGGGAAATACAGTGGGTCCTTGACTTACAAGTTTAATTCGTTCCGTGACGGAGCTCGTAACTCAAATTACTCGTATGTCAAATCATAAAGTGAACGAGTGAGACACGTGATGCTGGGCTGATGTTGTGGCGTTCACTGTGACGTTCGCTGCGCCAACTAGCAGTGGGGTATCTGAAGCTGGCTCGTAACCCGAATTTTAGCTTGCAACTCAAAGCAAAAAATCGTCCGAGAGATGTCTCGTATCTCGAAAAACTCGTTAGTCGGGACACTTGTAAGTCAAGGCCCCACTGTAGGTTCCTCGTGTTACCTCCTGGCTTCTTTCTTGCCTGGGCTCTGATTTCAAGTCTCATCAGGTGGATCTGATCAGCAGAATCTAAATCACACCTAATATCATAGTTGTAGGTGCCTTTGGGAAAGTTTTAGCTTTCCAGCCTTTGTAATACTAGAAGGCCCACAGAAGGAGATTGTAATGGTGTCATAATAATAACTTAATAGTAGTAGAAACAATAGTGACAGAAGCATAGTATAATAGTGACACACACACACACACACACACACATATTTATATAATTATACACACACATATAAAATTTAATCCTATCTAATAAAAGAGAAACATGGTAATTAGCATACGTCTGCTACCCTTCCCATTGGCTAATCAGGGAGATATGCAAATTAACTGCCAGCCAAGATGGCGGCCGGCAGCTAGGCAGCTTGAAGCTAACATGAGGCATGCTTGCTTCAGTGACGGAGGACTCCAACGTTCCCCGCCTGCCTTGCTGGCCTCTGAGCTTGCAGTTTGAAACATTGTTACAAATATAGAAGCTAAACAAAACCCCAGAAACCTGCTTTCAGCCCGCCGGAATCTCAGAGCTGGAGTTGATACAGTGTTTCGATTATAGAACACAAACAAATCAGATACCTGCTTTCAGCAGCAGAGGCCTCAGAGCTGGAGCCAGAGCTAAAGCTGGCCCAGAATAAAAAAGAAAAAAGAAAAAAAGGAGCAGTTGGGAGCTTCAGTCACCTGCCAGCCTGAAAACAGCCCTCAGCCCCTCACCCAGACTGGCCAGGCACCCCAGTGGGGATCCCCACCCTGAAGGGTGTGTGACCAGCTGCAAACAGCCATCATCCCCTCACCCAGGCTGTCCAGGCACCCCAGTGGGGACCTCCACCCTGAAGGGGGTGTGACCAGCTGCAAACAGCCATCATCCCCTCACCCAGGCTGGCCAGGCACCCCAGTGGGGACCCCCACCCTGATCCAGGACACCCTTCAGGGCAAACCAGCCGGCCCCCACCTGTGCACCAGGCCTCTATCCTATATAGTAAAAGGTTAATATGCCTCCCAGCACCGGGATCAGCGGAGCCACAAGGCCTCCTGGCACCAGGATCAGCGGGACAGGGGGCAGCGCCCAAACCCCCTGATCGCCCTGTGGCTCTGTGTGTGACAGGGGGCGGGGCCACAACCTCCCTATCCGCCCTGCTCTGTTCATGACAGGGTGCGGTGCTCCAAACCCCTGATTGGCCCTGCTCTGTGTGTGACGGGGTAGAGCCATAACCTCCCCATCGGCCCTGCCCTGAGTGTGACAGTGGCAGCGCCCCAACCCCCTGATTGGCCCTGCTCTGTGGGTGATAGAGGGCGGTGCCCCAACCCCCTGATCCGCCCTGCTCTGTGCGTGACAGGGGGCAGCGCCCCAACCCCCTGATTGGCCCTGCTCTGTGCGTGACACAGTACGGAACCCCAACCCCCCTGATGGGCCCTGCTCTGTGCGTGACAGGGGGCAGCGGCCCAACCCCCTGATTGGCCCTGCTCTGTGCGTGACACAGTACGGAGCCCCAACCCCCCTGATGGGCCCTGCTCTGTGCGTGACAGGGGGGAGCTCCCCAACCCCCTGATCGACCCTGCTCTGTGCGTGACAGGGTAAGGAGCCCCAACCCCCCTCATGGGCCCTGCTCTGTGCATGACAGGGGGCAGCGCCCCAACCCCCTGATTGGCCCTGCTCTGTGCATGACGGGGTGGCGCCGCAACCTCCCCATCGACCCTGCCTTGAGTGTGACAGGGGGCGGTGCCCCAACCCCCCCAATCGGCCCTACCCTGAGCGTGACTGAGGGTGGCATTGCAACCTCCAGATCCGCCCTGCTCTGTGCATGACAGGGGGCGGCGCCCCAACTGGTGGTGAAGAGGAGAGCTTAGAGAATTTTCACTGAGAAGTAGTACACCTGAGCTATTTTGAGTTACTTCTTCATAACACAATGATTAGCATTTCCCATTTTAATGGTGGCGTATCAGGTCACTTGAGTTTATTGATGCTTCCCTTTCAATTTTTGAATTGATGCTTGAAACAAACATAAGAACAATTACTTATATTTCCTAGTGACAGATTCTGAGAAGTGCAATTACTAAGTTAAAGAGTGTGGTCATTTTTAGTGCTTTGGAATCATATTGCCAAATTATTTTCTCCTCAATCCCCTCTTCCAGTATTTATGTGTGAGGCCCTGTTCCAGGTTCCAGACATATAGCAGTGAGCAAGATAGGCAAAAAGCCCTGCCATCATAAAGCATACATTACTAGTAGGAAAAACAGATAATACAAAAGTATGTATTATGTTGAATGGTAAAATGTGCTAAGGAGAAAAAAATAACACAGGAAAAGAGAATAAGGAATGGTGGGATAGGGAAATTATAATTTTAAATAAGATGATTGGGGAAGACCACACTAGGAAAGTAACTTTTGAAAGACTTAGAATAGAGTGGTCGTGGTGGAGATGGAGAGAAAGGGTCAGAATTTGAATATATTTTGAAGATTTAGTTGACAGGGATGGCAGACAGATTGGATCTGAAATGTGAGAGAAAGAGCAGGAGTTCAGTTTTGGACATGTTAAATTTGAGATGTCTGTTAGAAATCCAAATGGAGATGATGAGTAGATGGTTAGATGAATTAGTCTAGAGTTGGGAGAGGCCTGAGCTGGAGAAATAAGTTTAAAGGTGATAGTGCATATTTATATTTGAAGTGACAAGACTGAAGAGACCAGCAAAGGAGGACATGGAGAAAGAAAAGTGACGAAGTCCAAGGACGGAACTCTGGAGGCCTTCAGGAGGAAGGGGTCAGTCAGCAAGGAGCCCACGGAGAGGCCCAGGAGGCAGGGAAGTGGGACGCCAAGGGAGTCACATGAAGAAGGAGGTTTGAGGAGGAGGAAGCAGTCAAGGTGTCAAGCGTACTTATAGGTCAAGTCAGGCGAGGACTGAGGATTGATAATTGATGTCAGCAGTGAGAAGGTCATTGATGCGTCATTGGTGCATGCATAGTTTCAGAAAAGTGGTGGGCAAAACTTGTTTGGCACAGGTTCAAGAGAGAGTAGGAGTAGGGGAATTGGTGACAGTGAGTATAGACACTTTTGAAGAATATAGCTTTAAAGAGAATGAAAGTTATGGGGTGGTAGTTGTGGGGGATGGGCTTGACCTTTTAAAAAGTTTTAAAAATACCTGTATGTTTGCATGCTGATGGGAAAAGATCCAGGAGAGAGGTAAATTAATGGGAGAACTGGTGGAACAATGCCTGGTTGGTGAGGGGGTGGGGCTCTAGTTCACAGGTTGAGGAGGGTTCTTTGCAAGGGGCACAAGCACTTCTTCATAGTAACAGGACGAAAGCAGAGCCTATGAGGTCAGAAATAATAAGTGCATAGAAATTGTGGTGGAGGCTTGTGGGAATTCTCTTCTGATTGCTTGGTTTTCTCAGTGAAGGGGCATATAAGGTAATTAATGGCAATTGAGAATGGAGAAGGTTTGAGGGGAGAGGAGAAAGTATGAAATAGTCACTGAGGAGAGTGAGAGTGAATGAATTAAGGAAAATGTAGCATTAAAGCTTACTTACAGTGAATAATCCAAATTTAAAGCTAGATTAGTCAGCATAGCTGTGGGTTTTTCTCTAGTTCAGGCAGGTAGAGGGTTGAGGGTGGATAGTTGGATTTAACAAGGATTGCAATTTTGCCAAGTGTGGGTGACAAATTAAGAGAGTCACAAAGAGACTAAGGGAGTATCTGAGATTGGGTAGAAGACAAGGTCCTTGGTGGGGAGGAGGCTAAGGAATCAAGAATTCAGGGGTTTGGTAGGATCATCTATGTGAATAGTAAAATTGGTAGGGGTGGTGGAATAGTCAGAGAGCGAGTGGCAATGCACCAGGATCCCCACGATTCAAGGAAGAGGAGTAACCTTGGGATCAGTGGATGACAACAGAGCAGAGGCAGGAGAGGAGTGAAGTCTGGTGATATGAGGTTAAAAATATGGGTTTTGGAAAATGAGAGAGAATGGTCTGGAAGTGGCAACAAGAAACAGGCCACTTACCCCACCTCCAGGCCTGTAGGAAGAGTGGGGAGGAAACACACACTACTTGAGAGGGCTCCAGAGGAAGCCAGCATTTGCTAGCAATAAGTATGTAAGAATGTGCAGCAAACTTAAAGAGAAGAGGTTGAGACTAGACAGTTCTAGTTAATAATAAAAATATTTTGAAACATGTTTAAAGGTCTTTAAAAAATCAAACATAGAATTACCATGTGATCCAGCAATTCTACTTGTGGATATATACCCAAAAGAAGTGAAAGCAGAGATTTGAACAAATATTTGTACATTCATGTTCATAGCAACATTATTAACAATAGCCAGGAGGTAGAAGAAACTCAAGTGTCCATAGACAGATGAATGGATAGACAAAATGTGGTATATGCACACAATGGAATATCATTTAGCCTTAAAGGATGGAAATTCTGACATATCCTACAACATGGATGAGCCTTGAAGACATTATGCTAAGTGAAATAAGTTATTTACAAAAGGACAGAGATTGTGTGATTCCATTTATTGAGGTACCTAGAGTAGTGAAATTCATAGAGACAGAAAATAGAGTGGTGGTTGCCAGGGGCAGGGGTGGAGGGAACAATGGGGAGTTACTCAGTGGGTTCAGAGTTTTAGTTAGGGAACATGAAACAGCTCTGGAGATGGATGGTAGTTATTTTTGAACAATAATGTGAATGTACTTAATGCCACTGAATTGTATACTTAAAAATGGTTAAAATGGCAAATTTCATGTTACGTATATTTTTAAAACAACCTCCCCCCCCACACACATGCACGCGCGAGGGCACACGCGCGCGCGCGCGCACACACACACACAAGTGGTCTAAGGATTTTAGGATATGGGCACTGTTAAGGACTAGGCAGCCATGGCTTGTTTCCAGGGGAAGAGAGGCAGAATTTTGGTAGGAAAGTCTTCTGGTTGACAGGCATAGCATGTTTCCCTTGCTGGGGTGTCAGCTGTATCAGTATTGCTTGCACTAATTTGACCTTAGCATTGGGGTTCTCAGTGTGGATTAGAGGTACTTGGAAACACGTTTTCTTAAGTAGGAAAACATTTTCTCTGTGTTCTCATTTGTTTTGTTTAGCAAGTGATTATTTTCATAGATGATACAAGGATAACTTTTACCCTTCAAAATTATTCTGTTTTTAATATGAATTCATCTTTTAAATATTGTATTTACTAGTTGTATTGAGTGCTAGTTACTTTGGAGTCATTTTGTTTATATCCTGAACTTGGCAATAAATAGAGAAATTGGAAAGCTCTCATTTATAATCTGCTAAGGCCTGTTTCATGACAACATGTTTTAGTTATTTGTCCAGTTGTGCTCTTATTGTTGAGTCACAATAATGATGAGAAGACAGATCAACAGGAGGATGCAAATAAATAAAGCCAAAAAGGGAAGCCAGTGTTGGATTCTTGGGAGTCTGATGGATCCAGGCTGAATCCCAGCTCTGTTACTTAACTCTGAATTTGTTCTTAATGAGCCTCACTTTTATTATTTATAAAATAGGGGTACATCTACTTACCTGCAGAGTTGTTGTTATGATTAAATAAGATAATAAAATAAACCGCCTTTGGCAACAACTAGTATACCTAGGCATTCAGTAGGTGGTAGGTAGCTGGTAGTAGTGTAATTATTACTGCAAAAATATTTAATGGGATTCTGTTTCTGAAACCCATAATGCAAACTTAAAAAGCAAAGGAATTAGCAGAAAGGTCCTTCAATTTATACAAAGATTCACCTCAGGGTTTCTGTAAATCTGGGAGAGTCCCTAGTGCATTTGATGTTTACAGATCATTAGCAAACAGATGCCAGGAGGCAAAATAAACTGTAGCTTAAGGATTTTCGAACCACTGACGATGAAGAGAAAATCAGTTTCTGATAAAGTTATAACATTTCTAAGTAATGGCAGATGATGGGAAAATTTTAATTGGGTTTATAAAAGTTTACTTCAGAAACACATGTATTTCCAACTTAAGGCACATCTATACATCTGTAGCCATCTAATTTATACTGCTTGCTTATTTCTCCATTGGGGTTAATAATATAACAACAACTAACATTTATTGTGTGCTTACTATATGCCAGTGTGTCTTTAGGAAGCCTGCAGCATTCAAAGGCTTGTTTTCTATTGGATGTTTTAAAATTGGCCTTTTATCCATTTGGAGAGACTAGGTATTTAATGAGTTTATTTTATTCTTTTTTTCTATTATGCTAAAATATTTGTTGGGTACTTATTAGTAGACAAGATAATTTGTAGGAGACAAAGCTAAGTAGAACATGGATCCTGACCTCACAGAATACTTACTCACTGACCCCTACACTGTTCAGAAAGGGTGTGTGGTAGGTAGCATGAGATGAACCCCGGCCTAGTCCTGGACTCGACACCTGGCCCTGCCAAGCTCTTCCCTGAGGCCTTTTCCATCCTGGCCAGGATTAGGCTCCATGCCCCTCTACCATTCCCCAGCATAGCACTTATCAAGCCTGTGGTAATTGCTTGTTTAATTCTCTGTACTCTCCATTAGGGCTAGTCTGTAAACTTTTTGCGAGCAAAGACTATGTCCTATTCATTAATTGGGTGAGTCACATCAGAGTATTTGTGCCATGAATAAATACTAACTTTTTAACTTTAGGCAAGTGATAACCTATTGCTTTCTTAATTGATAAAATTGATTATGATAGTCCCAATATCATAGCTTTGTCATGATTATAAAATTAGAAATTTTATACAAAATACCTATCTTAGTGTCTGGCACATAGTGGGCACTCAATCTATATTTTTTGTTTTTGTTTTTGAGTATATAATTAAATTATCTCTTTTCACCTAATTGACAGATGTGGTATATCTATTTATGAAGACTATATGCAGTGATGTCATGTTTGTGGGACATAAAGGGCACAGCTGTCATTTAGGTTAGATCTGAAGTACTTATTCATATGGGAGTAAAAATATGACACTTAATAGTACTCATACAAAAAGAGGGGGTAAGATGAATTCTAACTCATAAATTAAATGGAAGCCTGAGATTATAACTATTAGGAAAAAAGTCAATATTCATCTGTCAATTTGATAGATTTTAGGAATTAGTTCCAAAGTCAAACTAATTTTAAAAACCCTAAATATTTAAGTAACCATAAATGTTAATCCCAACTGTAATCAGATTTAATTTTCCGGATGAGAAGATGGGAATATGCTGCAAACCAGTAAAGTTGAAAACTAGGATATTCAGTAGGAAAAAGGTAAGAATATATGAACATATTCTTTTGACATTTATTTCCCTTCCAGCACACCCTCTCTTTTTTATTTTACAGCTTCCTTTGGAATTTGACTAATGCTTGAATTTTGGGTTTATGTGGCGTAAGTTTGGTTAAGGATCAGATTTAGTATATTCCTTTTGTAGATGAAATTAGTTATCATTAAGTAGTGGCATTTGCTGGTCAAAATATCATCATTCTCTGGAAAGAAAGATGAAGCTCCCTAGATTTTACTGCATAATGTCAATGGACTCATTATTTGTAGAACAGCTGATGCATTTAGGACTTGTTGATTCACTTAATTGGTAACTGTACTACATTCATAACTCCAACAACTGAAAACAATAGGTCAGTGTCTGCTGTTTATGCATAAATAGTCACATTGGAGCAGGATATGTCTGAAAGGCAGAATATGCTAGTTTGAGGAGAAATCTGGCACATGAATGGTTCCATTGCTTGCCATACTGAGGTGGGTTGTGCTCTCCTTCCCTGAATAATGCTGTTTGGGATTTTATTATAGGTGTAGATGGTGACCTGTTCTTGTTTTATCAGGCTGGCCTCCGTGAAGCAGTTTTTGAATGTATTTTCAATGCCAGTATTGAGGGAAAAGACTAGAATAGAAAGAAGCATGAATTAAAATTGGTGATGACTCTAAGTTTTTATGTCAGGTAGTCTTCATGTTTTAGAGAAAAAAGTTAATACCTGAATAGATTTTTTTTTTAAAACTAAGAAATGCCATTTGTACATGAAAACCAAATGTTTACTTAAAGTACTTTGAAATGATTTTTAAATTAGTGAATTATATTCCTTTTTAATTTCAGGATAAAAATCTGTATTTTAGAATCAGTAATTTTTAATTTTAAAACATTTTAAAGGAAAGACAACAGAAACCATTTTATTTGATTGTCGAGGAAAAGGAAAACATTGATTTTTTTTTTACTATAGAACATTTCTTTCAAAAGTATATTATTTTTAATAAGTAAATTTTAAGTATCATAAATGGAATAATTTACTAGAATAATTGTATTTAGTTACAATGCTGACCCAGTGACTCAGCTATTTTATATGTAAAGTAAAGCTGGCTGATTTTTTTATAGCTAAAATAGGTTTAATAGGTAATGTCCTTAAAGCTCTTTATTAGTTCAGAGCGGTCCAGTTTGCAGTCATACTATCAAGAAACTTTAATTCTACATTGTACAAAAATATTTAACTTTTTTTCTTGATGATTAAAAGAAATTTATTTCTGATTGTGTTTTGGGGAAGATTGAGCTTATCCTCAAAATGTACAACTTCTCAAACTATTTTCTGAGAGTCTACATTTTTTAGTGTATAAAAGTTGAAAATGTCATTAGGGAAAGAGCAGTGTAATGGACTATTACTGGTTTAAGCATATTCCTATCTTCTCATCCAGAAAATTAAATCTGATTACAGTTTGGATTAACATTTATGGTTGTTGGGGAGAGAAAGATAGTATCTTAAACTCCATGAAATTGAGCGAGATTATATCGTTTATAGCTAATTTTGAAGACTCACTTTTAAAGGGCAGATTTTTTATAATTGTTAGCTTTAAATACATTCAATAGTTTGTCTCTTATTGACTGAAATATACTAGAGATAATGACTAGATAAATTTAGTAGGCATTAAACGCAATATTTTCTGTCTTGATTCCTAACATGGTAAAAGTGAAAGCAGTGTAGATTCCTGGGTTAACGGCCATATTTGCAGTTTCTCTTAAATTTTCCTAAAAAAGCTCCGATTATAGAAGATTGTAACATTTGGTTAGTATGCAGTTGTTATGCCTTTCATAGAAAATGAAGACAGTGTATTTTTTAATAATCAGGTTAAAGTGTTATGCCTTGACCCTTTAAGTGGAGTCCACTGGTGTGACAGAGAAAAAGAGAAAATAATTTGGTGAGGGTGTGTGTGTACACATACTAGTTACTGATGCACAAATGAGCCCTCATACATAACCACAGTACTTTTATGAATTATTTGCATTTCTGTTGTAAACGATCTGTCTACCACGTTTTCTAGGAACTTTGAGCCTAAGGCAGAACTCAAGGTTTTGGAGCCTGTGTAAAATAATTTATAGCACCTTTCTAGTAAGTCTTGCCCAAACTCTTATTCTATTAATTAAACATCCTGTGGCAATCTGGTATATCTTAAAGATTTAAAAGTATATTACAGTAGAAAACTACAAAACATGGACTATTGAGATTGAAGAATATTAGCCTTTCTCCTCCTCCTCCCCCTCCTCCTCCCCCTCCTCCTCCTCCTCCTCCTCCTTCTTTTCTTCTTCTTCTTCTTCAAAGCAAGACATTTTTGAGATCAAACTTTTTTTTTGCTGTGACGACATAGCCTTCTAAGCATGCTCATGTTCTGTGCCTGAATGAGATTGTGCTGTTGGGAGTCTGTACTGTGAAATGTCTTTTAAATATGGAGATGTGTCTTGTGGCCTCCAGAGGAAGTGGTGCACTTGTTCTGTGTGGGGACAGCCTCTTGCGTGGCCGTGGTGCTGGGACAAGGGTAGTGGCCCATTACATTGGGATAATGTGAAGCTTTATTAGGCTTATGTGGCTAAGAGAAATCTGCCATCTATCCTACCATACATCTGTGCATCAGTAACTAGATATTTTAAATATGATTTTTGTTGTTGAAAAGTATTTCCCTAGGAAATTATTTTTAATTTTATAATAAGGTATTATTTAAATTAGGAGAAAGTTGCTGAGAGAAGGATAAGGGGGGAAGAGGGTGCTATGTACTACTATGTTCTTAATTTTCTGTCAGGGACAAATCTTAGAGAAAAAGCTTGACATATGCCAGTAACTCTATTCTTTTTTTTTTTTCCATTTTTTAATCTTTATTTATTTATTTGTTTTTAATTAAATCTTTATTGTTCAGATTATTACATTTGTTCCTCTTTTTTCCCCCCCCATAACTCCCCTCCTCCCAGTTCCCGCCCCACCCTCCGCCCTCACTCCCCACCCACTGTCCTCATCCATAGGTGCACGATTATTGTCCAGTCTCTTCCCACATCTCCCACACCCCTTTCCCCCCACAAGAATAGTCAGTCCATTCCCTTTCTATGTCCCTGATTCTATTATAATCAACAGTTCATTCTGTTCATCAGATTATTTATTCACTTGATTCTTAGATTCACTTGTTGATAGTTGCATATTTGTTGTTCATAATTTGTATCTTTACCTTTTTCTTCCTCTTCCTCTTCTTAAAGGATACCTTTCAGCATTTCATATAATACTGGTTTGGTGGTGATGAACTCCTTTAGCTTTTCCTTATCTGTGAAGCTCTTTATCTGACCTTCAATTCTGAATGATAGCTTTGCTGGATAAAGTAATCTTGGTTGTAGGTTCTTGGTATTCATCACTTTGAATATTTCTTGCCACTCCCTTCTGGCCTGCAAAGTTTCTGTTGAGAAATCAGCTGACAGTCGTATGGGTACTCCCTTGTAGGTAACTGAGTTTCTTTCTCTTGCTGCTTTTAAGATTCTCTCTTTATCTTTTGCTCTTGGCATTTTAATTATGATGTGTCTTGGTGTGGTTCTCTTTGGATTCCTTTTGTTTGGGGTTCTCCACGCTTCTTGGACCTGTAAGTCCATTTCTTTCACCAGGTGGGGGAAGTTTTCTGTCATTATTTCTTCAAATAGGTTTTCAATATCTTGCTCTCTCTCATCTTCTGGCACCCCTATAATTCTGATGTTGGTACGCTTTAAGTTGTCCCAGAGGCTCCTTACACTATCCTCGCATTTTTGGATTCTTTTTTCATTTTGCTTTTCCGGTTGGATGTTTTTTGCTTCCTCGCATTTCAAATCATTGACTTGATTCTTGCGCTCCTCTGGTCTGCTGTCAGGCGTCTGTATAATATTCGTTATTTCAGTCCGTGTATGCTTAATTTCTAGTTGGTTCCCCAATATAAGATCGAGGGTCTTATTAGTTTTCGTGTAGATCTCATTAAGTTTATCGGCAGCTTCTAAACAGTTCTTGAGAGACCTTAAAAGTGTGGTTCTGAACTCTATATCTTCCATTGACAATTTTGTCCTGTTTCTTTGTCTCCGCATTTTGTTATGCTTCCTTGGTGCACCCCCTAGTGGTCTTTGTTCGAAGTCTTATAGATAAATCTTGATTGTTGTAGCTAATTCCAGGGAGGGTTTGACCTCCAGGCCAAGTGGCTATGAGAATCAGCTGTGTCAGCAGTGAGAGAACTTCTGTCCTCTAGGGAGGTGCTAATCTAGCCTTTGCCTGAGGCTATCCGGCAAATGCCTGTGTGCAGGGCTTGGGCGGGGCGGGTCGCACAGGATCAACAGGGTGGGCCGGAGAGAGCAGTTATGGCGGCTCTCAGTCCTGTCCCCAGGGGCTCTGCCTCTCTGAGTCCCGGCACCCGCTGCAAAGCTCGGAGAGAAAGCTGCACTCACTCTGACCGAAGCCAGACAGTCCCGTTTCTCCCATTTGAGTCTGGGTCCCTAAAGACTCGCCCGGATCTGGAACTCAGAGTCTGGGACTCCCTCCCGATTGAAAACAACAACCGCGCCCTCCGCCGCCAGCCCGCTCGGCGCACTCCGCACCTCAGAATTTGACTTCAGCACTGCGCCTCCTCTGAGTGTCCGTATGCGTTTCTCTTTCCTCCTAGTTGTAGGACTTCCACTCAGCCAGCGCCCCTGTGGTTCTGGGTGATGTCCCTTCTGTTTTTTGGTTTCACTTTTGAAGTAGTTGTTCAAAGCAGCAAACTCTGGCGTTAACCTCCAGTAACTCTATTCTTACTGCCAATTGCCTAAGCAAATTATGTGACTTTTTTTAAAGTTAGCTGTTTGGTGACACTGTGTTTGGAGGTGAGGGTATGAATGTGAGAAGATGTTTTGGAGCATTAGCAATTATAGCATTGGATGGTGGATAAAGAAATAGATACATAAATATTAGACCGATGCACAGTTTTCCAGTGTATGTTATTTTCCATATAAAGATATAGAACATTTCATAAAATGCTCCCAGACCGTTTAAAACTCAGAAATGCAGCTGATGCAATGAAATACATAGAGTACTTGTAAAAACATACAGACACGCAAGTGGATTGCTGCCAGACAGAAAATTTAAAGGCGGTTTGCTTAACTGCGGGGTGCTAGGTTTTGTACATGTGCCATGCTGAAACTGTTAGTAAGGCGGGTGTTGTGTTGCTTGAGAAAAGCAGATTGTATTTGGACCTTTTTAACTCAGATGTTTCCAATGTCGATATTTTGGTGACATTGTGGCATAATGATCAACTCACTGTGAAAAAGGATTTCAACCTACTGTATAAAATAGGCATTTTAAAGAAATTCAAACAAATTATTTTTAGTTTTTGTGTTAATTTTTACAAAATGGCTTTCATACTTTTATTAACTATGAGACTGGCTCTCCGAGCTAATTGAATGAAACTTTATAGGTTGGACTTTGGTTTTAAAAAACATTGCCTTTTTTTTAAAAAAAATATTGTTTTAGAAGAGTGTTAAGGACCCATGAAATTTGCTGTTGTAACCTTAGGGCCTTAAAGAAAGGAAGTAAAAGTTTTATGCTTGGATCATAGTAAATAAAATTCATGTATTATCTTGGAACATGATTCTGTTAAAATCTAGGAATCTCACTCTAGGGTTAATCTTAGGACATTTGAAGGACTTAAGTTGGTGGTGTTTATTACATTGCCCACCATTGAGGCAGTGTTTAGGATGATATGGTTTGAGTGACTCATCTTAAAATAGGTCAGTTTTTCTTTTTATCCGTGTTTCCTCCTCTTTTTCAATTCTATGTTGTATATATGAATTAAATAAATTTCAAAGTGACAAGTTAATCATTAATGTAGTTTCTTATTAATATAGTTGGTTAAAGAGATTTAAAAACCTTTCTCTAATCTATAGGAAGATATTTTTAAATTAAAGAATATACCACAAATTTTGGTTTCTGATGTTCATCCCCTCACCAAATGGTGTAAAAAAAAATAAAAAATAATAAAGTTTTTGGTTTTATTCCATCTTTATTTTCATTGGTATTTCTGGTTCCCAAGGAGCACAACTACTACAAGAAAGGGGACATGATATTAAAGATTTATATATGAGTCATTTTTGTCTGAAGTTTTCTGCTTGAAGAGTAAGTGTTAACCACCTGACAACTGGAAGAAAATGAATATGCCTTAGATTATTTTGTGGCTTTCCCAACCTCTGTTTTACAGTGTATCTCAGTGTCTTAGAAGTACATTTTCTTTTAAAATCTTTCTTTTTAAATATTTTTTTGGTCTTGGGAACAAATTTTAAATCCTAAAAAACCACTTGTTCCACCGCACCCCCATCAAGTCATTTTTGTATGTTTTAGGAATTATAGCCATTGACCTCTTTTGAGCCTCCCCTCCACTTTCACCCCATCCCACCCCAAACACACTTTTAGAGGTCTGTTGGGCATTTGGCTGTCCCTTTATTATCTTGCTGGCTAATTCTTCCCAGTAGACCTACCTATTGCCGTTACTGCCCTCTGACCTCCTGTCTTAAGAGGACCAAGTTCTTGTGTGATTTTAGCCCTTCAGGCCAGAGAGAAGCAGACAGTGTATTCATTGCCCTACCAGGGCAGCCCTGCACAGTACTGCAGTAGGAATTACACCAGAATTCTGTTAGTCATACTGTAGAAGCGCCAGTTCTCCCTTCTAGTATTTGAAGATGAAGGTCAAAAAAGACATTGATCCTTAGTTTTTAAGTCAACCAGAAGATACTTCAGGAGCTGAAATGGTCTACAGATCCTTTAAGTTTTTTGCACCACCCATTTTGGGACACTCTGCTCTTGATGTGATCTTTTGAATATTCTTTCTTTTGTTATTAGTCTTAGGTTTTGAAAAGTAATGTCCATTGACTTTAATGACAAAACAGGTATTTCTAGGATTTAAATATAATATGTGAATAGACCCGTAGTTTTCTCTCTTTTTGATTCTTCCCTGCAGAACAATTACCTGCGTTTTGGTTGTGATTTGAAGGGTTTTAACTTTTACATGGATTCATTTTCACAGAGAAGTAAATTGGTGTTATAAAACATAGATATGAAAAGTGAGTAGTATGTATTGTCATGATTGTGAGAAAGGACCCTCAACTATTGTGCTTTTCCAAAAGCCTTTTGCATTGATACATAGTTTCTCAAATAGATATTATTCTGATACTCCCCTTAATGTGTCTCTGAAGAACCAAATCTTTCTTTTATTGGAAAAGATTGAATGATTTTCTAATCAATAGCAAATGGAGTGCTAATAGCTTTTAATTAGTACACTTCTATATTGACTTAAAGACAGTGGCATTGGATTATCTTTCAACTATGATTGAAGAATCCAGTGACCCCTTTAGTAACTCCATTTAAGCTGAATGTCATGAAAGGTGTTTTCATTTATGTATTTTCTAGTTTCTGAGCAAGTTTAAATTTGTTTACACTGGTAAGCTAAAAGTGTATTGTTTTGTTTTGTTTGTTTTGAAGAATTTACCTAGTTTTATCTGTATTTCAAGAGCTTGACTGTAAGTATTTTGAGGGGAATATATTTTATTTTTAAAAGCAAGGAATTTTGCATTTGTTCATTGAAAGAATTCTCTCACCCTCACTGCCCTAACTTCCCCTCCCCCACCCCAATCTGAAACTGGTGTTAAAGGTGGTTTATCAAGCCTACATCTGTAACTATGAAAAGGAGGCTTCTGATTAGAGAAGAAAAGTCAAGCAGTTTAAGACTCATTTTCTCTGGAAAAAATATACTGAGGGCAATTTGCAGCTGGCGAGGTTTTTGCATTAGGTAATAGTTTCAAGTTAACAGTAGCATCAGGTCTTTAAAATTTTTCTTTTTTATATTTCTGGAGGAGGGTAATGGGAGTGCCTCGCCGAGCCCTTCCTTGTGCTCATCAACATAGCAGCCTCAGCTGCCCCCCTTGGATCCCCTGCCAGGGCTGCTATCATCTTCTGATCAAATATTAATGTGTGATCCTCTGCTTGCTCACTAATCCAAAGCCAATTAATATTATCTGTCAATTATTTACAGATCCTGAGGTGCAGAGGCAATTCCCAGAGGACTACAGTGACCAGGTTCGGAATGCGTAATTAATTTTTTACATGACAAAATTTATTTCAGAGTTGTTCAACATATTATTACTGTTCTTTTTTACTGAAAGAGATAAATGAATTTTTAGAAGGGAAGAGAAACAGTAATTAGGAACCCAAGACAAAAAGTAAAACATTCAAGTAGGATGGAAAATATTGGTGCTTGTTTGGGGTGTTACCTTCAGGGGAAAAATGCACAGAAAGTAAGGAAGAAAAATCTATCATGAATTTTACTTTTTACTTTAAGCTATGCTACAGTCTGCAGTTCATTAGGAAATAGTTTGGATTTTTTGTTTTTTGTTTTTGTTGTTATTTAAGTGTCAAGAACCAGTGTAACAAAAAGGGGGAGGAGGGAACTTTATAACATATTCTGGGATTTGAAATAGATTATGGAACTATTTGTTGTGGTAGTACTCAAAGGAGAAGATTACACATTCAGGAAGGGTCTTGAGGGTGGTGAGAATAATTGTAATGATGGTAGGGAAAGTTAAGATTGGCCATTTGGTCCTGCCATCTTGAATTTCTTGTGTTTTGCAAGCATAAAATGTAGTGGAAGGAACTATTTAAATCACAAAATATTGTTGAAATTCTGATGCTGCTCTAATCTTGATAATTAGATCCAGGTTATGCATTCTGGATTCCAGCTTCACTCTTAAGAAACATTAGAGAAAACGAAAAAGAAACATTGGAGATGTTTTGTAAGTTTTGGGGGCACCTTACATTTTTAGTTCAAATTTGCAATTTAGTATGCTTTTTAAAGTAGTTTTTTTAAAAAAGCATCTTTGACTATGCTGAACAAAAAAAGTATAAAACCTTTCACATGTGGAATATTGTATGCAATATAACATATATCTGAAGTATACTTACTTAATTTTGTTTGTTAAAAAAGTCATTGAATGGGATAAATACAATGGAATAGAAATACCCAGTATAGTAGTAGTAACACTTTTGCAGTGTGGCCATACAACAGAAGGCAAAGTATCTGATACATCTTTGTGAATACAGGGGACATATTGTGACCAGCAATATAGCTGGATAATCAGTATAATGAGATGCTTTGTAATGAGATTTTATTGTACAAGAACTGAAGAGAACTGGTGTGGTTTGCTTTGTGATCCCAAGGCTTTTAAATGAAATTTTAAAAAATATATTAACCTTCTCACTCTACCTCTGACTTCATCTTCCAACTGGACAGTTAAATTTTTATCTTGCCTTAAATTGCAGTGCAATTGAGCCCATTGGATTTAAATTACACAATCCAAAGATTATAGGACCTTTTTTATTAATGATTTTCCTTCACTAAACAATATCCAAAAAGTGGAAAATCTTAAATATTATTTTGAATAGACTTGAGACCATAGTTCTTAAGAAAATCATTATTTTAAAATCTTGTGTCTAGGTAAATAAATAACCTTTGTGGTTCCATGATCTGAATTACTCAGTGAGAGAAACTTTTGTAGGTGAAACTTAAAATAATATGGTTAATATCTGGATCTATTCCTTTAAACATAGTTTCTTACTT